>NC_090927.1:292612615-293812615 GCF_040938575.1 Ambystoma mexicanum
GCATGAACGGGGTTGGGTGGACAGGAGGGAGAGAGGGTACATGAGCGGGGTGTGGGGGGAACAAGTGGTAGACATGGGGCATGAGCATGGGTGGGAGGAACAAGAGTTTGACATGGGGCATGAGCAGTGGGTGGGGGGAACAAGAGGTAGACACGGGTAATGAGCGAGGGGTGGGATGACCAGGAGGGAAACACGGGGCATAAGCAGGGGGTGGGGAAGAACGGGAGGAAGACACAGGGCATGAGCGGGGGGTGGGGGAACGAGAGGGAGACACGGGGCATGAGCGGGTGGATGGGGGAACGTGAGGAAGATACGGGGCAGGAGCAGGGGGTGGGGGGGACAGAGGGAGACATGGGGCATGAGCGGGGTGTGGGGGGAACAAGGGGTAGACACGGGGCATGAGTGGGGGGTGGGGGGAACAGGAGGGAGACAGGGGGCATGAGCGGGGGGTGTGGGGGGAACAAGATGTAGAAACGGGGCATGAGCAGGGGGTGGGGGAAACAAGAGTTAGACAAAAGGCATGAGCCGGGGGTGAGGGGAACAAGAGGTAGACAAGGGCATGAGCGGGGGTGGGGGAACAAGAGGTAGACACAGGGCATGAGTGGGGGGTGGGGGGAGCAAGAGGTAAACAAGGCATGAGCGAGGGGTGGGGGGACCGGGAGGGAGACACCGGGCATGAGCGGGGGGTGGGGTGGGGGGAACAAGATGTAGACACGGGGCATGAGCGGGGGCGGGAGGAGAACAGGAGGAAGACACTGGGCATGAGCAGGGGGTGGGGGGAACGTGAGGGAGACACGGTGCATGAGCAGGGGGTGGGGGGAACGTGAGGGAGGCACGGGGCATGAGCGGGAGGTGGGGGGACAGGAGGGAGACATGGGGCAAGAGCGGAGGGTGGGGAAGACACAGGGCATGAACGGAGGGAGGGGGGATGTGAGCGAGACACGGGTCATGAGCGGGGGGTCGGGGGAACAAGAAGTAGACATGGGGCATGAGCGGGGGGTGGAGGTAACAAGAGGTAGACACGGGGCATGAGCGGGGGTTGGGGAGAACGGGAGGGAGACACGGGGCATGATCATGGGGTTGGGGGGACAGGAGGGAGACACAGGGCATGAGAGGGGGGTGGGGGAACAGGAGGGTGACAGGGGGCATGAGCGGGAGGTGGGGGAACGGAAGGGAGACAGGGGACATGAGCTGGATATGGGGGAAACGGAATGAAGACACGGGGCATGAGCGGGGGGTGGGGGAACAGGAGGGAGACACAGGGCATGAGCGGGGGGTGGGGGAACAGGAGGTAGACACGGGGAATGAGCAGGGGTGGGGGGAACAAGAGGTAGGCACGAGGCATGAGCAGGGGGTGGGGGGAACAAGAGGTAAACACGGGGCATGAGCGTGGGATGGGGGGAACAAGAGGTAGACACAGGGCATGAGCGGGGGCTGGGGGGACCGGGAGGGAGACACAGGGCATGAGCGGGGTGTGGGGGGAACAGAAGGGAGACACGGGGCATGAGCGGGGGGTGGGGGGATAGGAGGGGAAATGGGGCATGAGCAGGGGGTTGGGGGACAGGAGGGAGACGCGGGGCATGAGCAGGGGGTGGGGAGAATGGGAGGGAGGGAGACACAGGACATGAGCGGGGGCTGGGGGGAACATGAGGGAGACACGGGGCATGAGCAGGGGGTGGGGGGAACGTGAGGGAGACATGGAGATTGAGGGTGGGTGGGGGGAACAAGAGGTAGACTCGGGGCATGAGCGTGGGGGTTGGGGACCGGGAGTGAGACACAGGGCATGAGCAGGGGGTGGGGGGACAGGGAGGGAGACACGGGGCATAAGCGGGTGGTGGGGGAGAATGGAAGGAAGACACGGGGCATGAGCAGGGGGTGGGGGGAACAAGAGGTAGACATGGGGCATGTTAGGGGGGTTGGGGGACCGGGAGTGAGACACAGGGCATGAACGGGGGGTGGGGGGAACAAGAGGTAGACATGGGGCATGAGCGGGGGGTGGGGGGAACAGGAGGGAGACACGGGGCATGAGGATGGGGTGGGGGGAACTAGAGGTCGACACAGGACTTGAGCGGGGGGTGGGGGAAACAAGAGGTAGACACGGGGCAAGAGCGGGGGGAGGGGGAACCGGGAGGGAGACACGGGGCATGAGCGGGGGGTTGGGGAGACACGGGGCATGAGCGGGGGTGGTGGGAACAAGAGTTAGACACGGGGCATGAGCAGGGGGTGGGGGGAACAAGAGGTAGACACGGGGCATGAGCGGGGGGTGGGGGAAATGTGAGGGAGACACGGGCATGAGCTGGGGGAGAGGGGGGACAGGTGCGAGACACGGGGCATGAGTGGGGGGTGGGGGAGAAAGGCAGGAAGACACGGGGCATGAGCGGGGGGTGGGGGAACGCGAGGAAGACATGGAGCATGAGCGGGGGATGGGGGAACAGGAGGGAGACACGGGGCATGAGCGAGGGTGGGGGGAACAAGAGGTAGACATGGGGCATGAGCAGGGGGTGGAGGGAACAAGAGGTTGACATGGGGCATGAGCGGGGGTGGGGGAGAACGGGAGGGAGACCCGGGGCATGATCAGGGGGTTGGGGGGACAGGAGGGAGACACAGGCCATGAGCGGGGGGTGGGGGGAACAGGAGGGAGACAGGGGGCATGAGCGGGAGGTGGGGGGAACAGAAGGGAGACAGGGGGCATGAGCGGTGGGTGGGGGGAACAGGAGGTAGACACGGGGAATGAGCTGGGGGGTGGGGGGAATGTGAGGAAGACACGGGGCATGAGTGGGGGTTGGGGGGAATGTGAGGGAGACACGGGGCATGAGCAGGGGGTGGGAGGAACGTGAGGGAGACACGGGGCATGAGCGGGAGGTGGGTGGAATGTGAAGAAGACACGGGGCATGAGCGGGAGATGGGGGGAACAGGAGGGAGACATGGGGCATGAGCGGGAGGTGGGGGGGACAGGAGGGAGACATGGGGCAGGAGCGGGGGGTGGGGAAGACACAGAGCATGAGCGGGGGATGGGGGAACAGGAGGGAGACACGGGTCATGAGCAGGGGGTTGGGGGAAACAAGAGGTAGACATGGGGCATGAGCGGGGGGTGGAGGAAACAAGAGGTAGACACGGGGCATGAGCGGGGGGTGGGGGAGAACGGTAGGGAGACACGGGGCATGATCAGGGGGTTGGGGGGACAGGAGGGAGACACAGGGCATGAGAGGGGGTGGGGCAGAACAGGAGGGAGACAGGGGGCATGAGCGGGAGGTGGGGGAACAGAAGGGAGACAGGGGACATGAGCGGGATATGGGGGAAACGGAATGAAGACACGGGGCATGAGCGGGGGTGGGGGAACAGGAGGGAGACACAGGGCATGAGCAGGGGATGGGGGAAACAAGAGGTAGACATGGGGCATGAGCAGGGGGTGGAGGTAAAAAGAGGTAGACACAGGGCATGAGCGGTGGGTGGGGGAGAACGGTAGGGAGACACGGGGCATGATCAGGGGGTTGGGGGGACAGGGAGGTAGACACGGGGCATGAGGAGGGGGTGGGGGGAAAAAGAGGTTGACACGGGGCATGAGCAGGGGATGGGGGAACAAGAGGTAGACACGGGGTATGAGCGGGGGTAGGGGGAACAAGAGGTAGACACGGGGCATGAGCGGGGTTGGGGGGACTGGGAGGGAGACACAGGGCATGAGCGGGGGGTGGGGGGAACAAAAGGGAGACACGGGGCATGAGCGGGGGGTGGGGGGACTGGAGGGGACACAGGACATGAGCGGGGGGTTGGGGGGACAGGAGGGAGACGCGGGACATGAGCGGGGGGTGGGGGGAACATGAGGGAGACACTGGGCATGAGCAGGGGGTGGGGGAACGTGAGGGAGACATGGGGCATGAGGGGGGGGACCGGAAGTGAGACAGAGGGCATGAGCGGGGGGTGGGGGGAACAAGAGGTAGACACCGGGCATGAGCGGGGGTGGAGGAGAATGGGAGGAAGACACGGGGCATGAGCAGGTGGTGGGGGGAACGCAAGGGAGACACGGGGCATGAGCGGGGGGTGGGGGAAATGTGAGCGAGACACGGGGCATGAGCTGGGGGTGAGGGGGGACAGGTGCGAGACATGGGGCATGAGCAGGGGGTGGGGGAGAAAGGCAGGAAGACACAGGGCATGAGCGGGGGGTGGGGGAACACAAGGAAGACACAGAGCATGAGCAGGGGATGGGGGAACAGGAGGGAGACACGGGGCATGAGCGGGGGGTGGGGGGAACAAGAGGTAGACATGGGGCATGAGCAGGGGTGGGGGAGAACGGGAGGGAGACACGGGGCATGATCAGGGGGTTGGGGGGACAGGAGGGAGACAAAGGGCATGAGCGGGGGGTGGGGGGAACAGGAGGGAGACAGGGGGCATGAGCGGGAGGTGGGGGGAACATAAGGGAGACAGGGGGCATGAGAGGGATATGGGGGAAACGGGATGAAGACACGGGGCATGAGCGGGTGTGGGGGAACAGGAGGGAGACACGGGACATGATCGGGGGCGGGGGAACAGGAGGTATACACGGGGCATGAGCAGGGGGTGGGGGGAACAGGAGGGAGACAGGGGGCATGAGCGGTTGGTGGGGGGAACAAGAGGTAGACATGGGGAATGAGCAGGGGGGTGGGGGGAATGTGAGGAAGACACGGGGCATGAGCGGGGGTTGAGGGGAATGTGAGGGAGACACGGGGCATGAGCAGGGGGTGGGAGGAACATGAGGGAGACACAGGGCATGAGCGGGAGGTGGGGGGAATGTGAGGAAGACACGGGGCATGAGCGGGGGATGGGGGAACAGGAGGGAGACATGAGTCATGAGCGGGGGGTCAGGGGAACAAGAGGTAGACATGGGGCATGAGCGGGGGGTGGAGGTAACAAGAGGTAGACACGGGACATGTGCGAGGGGTGGGGGAACTAGGAGGGGGACACGGGGTATAAGCGGGGGTGGGGGAGAATGGGAGGAAGATACGGGGCATGAGCGGGGAGTGGGTGAAACGTGAGGAAGACACGGGTCATGAGCGGGAGGTGGTGGGAACGTGAAGAAGATACGGGGCAGGGGGTGGGGAGAACAAGAGGTAGACACGGGGCATGAGTGGGGGGTGGGGGGAACAAGAGGTAGACACGGGGCATGAGCGGGGGGTGGGGGACCATGAGGGAGACACAGGGCATGAGCGGGGGGTAGGGGGAACAAGAGGTAGACACGGGGAATGAGCGGGGAGCCATGGGGAAGAAGAGGTAGACACGGGGCATGAGCAGGGCGTGGAGGAGAATGGGAGGAAGACACGGGGCATGAGCAGGGGGTGGGGGGAACGCGAGGGAGACACGGGCATGAGCAAGGGGTGGGGGGAATGTGAGAAAGACACGGGGCATGAGCGGGGGTGAGGGGGACAGGAGGGAGACACGGGGCATGAGCTGGGGGTGGGGAGAACGTGAGGGAGACACAGGGCATGAGCAGGGGGTGGGGGGAACAAGAGGTAGACACAGGGCATGAGCAGGGGGTGGGGGAACACGAGGTAGACAGGGCATGAGCGGGGGGTGGGGGAACAGGAGGGAGACAGGGGGCATGAGCGGGGGTTGGGGGGAATGTGAGGGAGACAGGGGGCATGAGCGGGGGGTGGGGGGGACAGGAGGGAGTAATGGGACATGAGCAGGGGGGTGGGGGAGAACAGGAGGAAGACACAGGGCATGATCGGGGGGTGGGGGGAACGTAAGGGAGCCACGGGGCATGAGCGGGTGGGGGGGGGGGGAAGACAAGGGGCATAAGCGGGGGGTGGGGGAGAACGGGAGGAAGACACGGGGCATGAGTGGGGGGTGTGGGGAACATGAGGTAGACATGGGGCATGAGCGGGCGTGGGGGGAACGGGAGGAAGACACGGGGCATGAGCGGGGGTTGGGGGGACAGGAGGGAGACAGGGGGCATGAGCGGGTGGTGGGGGGAACAAGAGTTAGACACGGGGCATGAGCGGGAGGTGGGGGAACAAGAGGTAGACATGGGGCATGAGCAGGGGTTGGGGGGACCAAGAGGTAGACACGTGGCATGAGCAGGTGGTGGGGGGAACAGGAGGGAGACAGGGGGCATGATCGGGGGGTGATGGGCACAAAAGGTAGACACGGGGCATGAGCGGGGGTTGGGGGGAACAGGAGGGAGACAGGGGGCATGAGCGGGGGGTGGGGGGAAAAAGAGGTAGACACGGGGCATGAGCGGGGGTGGGGGGAACATGAGTTAGACACCAGGCATGAGCGGGGAGTGGGGGGAACAAGAGGTAGACATGGGGCTTGAGCAGGGGGTGGGGGGAACAAGAGGAAGACATGGGGCATGAGTGGGGGGTGGGGGGAACAGGAGGTACATATGGGGTATGAGCGGGTGGTGGGGGGAACAAGAGGTAGACACGGGGCATGAGCGGGTGGTGGGGGGAATGTGAGGAAGACACAGGGAATGAGCAGGGGTGGGGGAACGTGAGGGAGACACGGGGCATGAGCGGGGGTTGGGGGGACAGAAGGGAGACATGGGGAATGAGCAGGGGGTGGGGGAGAACGGGAGGAAGACACGGGGCATGATTGGGGGGTGGAGGGAACGTAAGGGAGACACAGGGCATGAGAGGAGGTGGGGGAACATGAGGAAGACACGAGGCATGAGCAGGGGTTGGGGAGAACAGGAGGGAGACAGGGAGCATGAGCGAGGGGTGATGGGAACCAGAGGTAGACACGGGACATGAGCGGGGGGTGGGGGGAACAGGTGGGAGACAGGGGGCGTGAGCGGGGGGTGGGGGGAAAAGAGGTGGACACGGGGCATGAGCGGGGGTGGGGGAACAAGAGTTAGACACCGGGCATGAGCGGGGAGTGGGGGGAACAAGAGGTAGACATGGGGCTTGAGCAGGGGGTGGGGAGAACAAGAGGTAGACACGGGGCATGAGTGGGGGGGTGAGGGGAACAAGAGGTAGACACGGGGCATGAGCGGGGGGCGGGGGGACCATGAGGGAGACACAGGGCATGAGCGGGGGGTAGGGGGAACAAGTGGTAGACACGGGGAATGAGCGGGGGGTGGGGGGAACAGGAGGGAGACAGGGGGCATGAGCGGGAGGTGGGGGGAACATAAGGGAGACAGGGGGCATGAGAGGGATATGGGGGAAACGGGATGAAGACACGGGGCATGAGCGGGTGTGGGGGAACAGGAGGGAGACACGGGACATGATCGGGGGGCGGGGGAACAGGAGGTATACACGGGGCATGAGCAGGGGGTGGGGGGAACAGGAGGGAGACAGGGGGCATGAGCGGTTGGTGGGGGGAACAAGAGGTAGACATGGGGAATGAGCGGGGGGGTGGGGGGAATGTGAGGAAGACACGGGGCATGAGCGGGGGTTGAGGGGAATGTGAGGGAGACACGGGGCATGAGCAGGGGGTGGGAGGAACATGAGGGAGACACAGGGCATGAGCGGGAGGTGGGGGAATGTGAGGAAGACACAGGGCATGAGCGGGGGATGGGGGAACAGGAGGGAGACATGAGTCATGAGCGGGGGGTCGGGGGAACAAGAGGTAGACATGGGGCATGAGCAGGGGGTGGAGGTAACAAGAGGTAGACACGGGGCATGTGCGAGGGGTGGGGGAACTAGGAGGGGGACACGGGGTATAAGCGGGGGTGGGGGAGAATGGGAGGAAGGTACGGGGCATGAGCGGGGGGTGGGTGAAACGTGAGGAAGACACGGGTCATGAGCGGGAGGTGGTGGGAACGTGAAGAAGATACGGGGCAGGGGGTGGGGAGAACAAGAGGTAGACACGGGGCATGAGTGGGGGGTGGGGGGAAAAAGAGGTAGACACGGGGCATGAGCGGGGGGTGGGGGGACCATGAGGGAGACACAGGGCATGAGCGGGGGGTAGGGGGAACAAGAGGTAGACACGGGGAATGAGCGGGGGGTCATGGGGAAGAAGAGGTAGACACGGGGCATGAGCAGGGCGTGGAGGAGAATGGGAGGAAGACACGGGGCATGAGCAGGGGGTGGGGGGAACGCGAGGGAGACACGGGCATGAGCAAGGGGTGGGGGGAATGTGAGAAAGACACGGGGCATGAGCGGGGGTGAGGGGGACAGGAGGGAGACACGGGGCATGAGCGGGGGGTGGGGAGAATGTGAGGGAGACACAGGGCATGATCAGGGGGTGGGGGGAACAAGAGGTAGACACAGGGCATGAGCAGGGGGTGGGGGAACACGAGGTAGACAGGGCATGAGCGGGGGGTGGGGGGAACAGGAGCGAGACAGGGGGCATGAGCGGGGGTTGGGGGGAATGTGTGGGAGACACGGGGCATGAGCGGGGGGTGGGGGGGACAGGAGGGAGTAATGGGACATGAGCAGGGGGTGGGGGAGAACGGGAGGAAGACACGGGGCATGAGTGGGGGGTGTGGGGAACATGAGATAGACATGGGGCATGAGCGGGCGTGGGGGGAACGGGAGGAAGACACGGGGCATGAGCGGGGGTTGGGGGGACAGGAGGGAGACAGGGGGCATGAGCGGGGGGTGGGGGGAACAAGAGTTAAACACGGGGCATGAGCGGGAGGTGGGGGAACAAGAGGTAGACATGGGGCATGAGCGGAGGTTGGGGGGACCAAGAGGTAGACACGTGGCATGAGCAGGTGGTGGGGGGAACAGGAGGGAGACAGGGGGCATGATCGGGGGTTGATGGGCACAAGAGGTAGACACGGGGCATGAGCGGGGGTTGGGGGGAACAGGAGGGAGACAGGGGGCATGAGCGGGGGGTGGGGGGAAAAAGAGGTAGACACGGGGCATGAGCGGGGGTGGGGGGAACAAGAGTTAGACACCGGGCATGAGCGGGGAGTGGGGGGAACAAGAGGTAGACATGGGGCTTGAGCAGGGGGTGGGGGGAACAAGAGGAAGACATGGGGCATGAGTGGGGGGTGGGGGGAACAGGAGGTACATATGGGGTATGAGCGGGTGGTGGGGGGAACAAGAGGTAGACACGGGGCATGAGCGGGTGGTGGGGGGAATGTGAGGAAGACACAGGGAATGAGCAGGGGTGGGGGGAACGTGAGGGAGACACGGCGCATGAGCGGGGGTTGGGGGGACAGAAGGGAGACATGGGGAATGAGCAGGGGGTGGGGGAGAACGGGAGGAAGACACGGGGCATGATTGGGGGGTGGAGGGAACGTAAGGGAGACACAGGGCATGAGAGGAGGTGGGGGGAACATGAGGAAGACACGAGGCATGAGCAGGGGTTGGGGAGAACAGGAAGGAGACACGGGGCATAAGCGGGGGGTGGGGGGAACAAGAGGTAGACACGTGGCATGAACGGGGGGTGGGGGGGAACAGGAGGGAGACAGGGGGCATGAGCGAGGGGTGATGGGAACAAGAGGTAGACACGGGGCATGAGCGGGGGGTGGGGGGAACAGGTGGGAGACAGGGGGCATGAGCGGGGGGTGGGGGGAAAAAGAGGTGGACACGGGGCATGAGCGGGGGTGGGGGGAACAAGAGTTAGACACCGGGCATGAGCGGGGAGTGGGGGGATCAAGAGGTAGACATGGGGCTTGAGCAGGGGGTGGGGGGAACAAGAGGTAGACACGGGGCATGAGTGGGGGGGTGAGGGGAACAAGAGGTAGACACGGGGCATGAGCGGGGGGCGGGGGGACCATGAGGGAGACACAGGGCATGAGCGGGGGGTAGGGGGAACAAGTGGTAGACACGGGGAATGAGCGGGGGGTCGGGGGAAGAAGAGGTAGACACGGGGCATGAGCAGGGGGTGGAGGAGAATGGGAGGAAGACACGGGGCATGAGCAGGGGGTGGGGGGAACGCGAGGGAGACACGGGCATGAGCATGGGGTTGGGGGAATGTGAGAAAGACACGGGGCATGAGCGGGGGTGAGGGGGACAGGAGGGAGACACGGGGCATGATCGGAGGGTGGGGAGAACGCGAGGGAGACACAGAGCATGAGCAGGGGGTGGGGGGAACAAGAGGTAGACACAGGGCATGAGCAGGGGGTGGGGAACACAAGGTAGACACGGGGCATTAGCGGGGGTTGGGGGGAACAGGAGGGAGACAGGGGGCATGAGCGGGGGTTGGGGGGAATGTGAGGGAGACACGGGGCATGAGCGGGGGGTGGGGGGGACAGGAGGGAGTAATGGGACATGAGCAGGGGGTGGGGGAGAACAGGACGAAGACACGGGGCATGATGGGGGGGTGGGGGGAGGAAGACAAAGAGCATAAGCAGGGGGTGGGGGAGAACGGGAGGAAGACACGGGACATGAGTGGGGGGAACATGAGGGAGACATGGGGCATGAGCGGGCTGGGGGGAAAGGGAGGAAGACACGGGGCATGAGCGGGGGTTGGGGGGACAGGAGGGAGACAGGGGGCATGAGCGGGGGGTGGGGGGAACAAGAGTTAGACACGGGGCATGAGCGGGAGGTGGGGGAACAAGAGATAGACATGCGGCATGAGCGGGGGTTGGGGGGAACAAGAGGTAGACACGTGGCATGAGTGGGTGGTGGGGGGGAACAGGAGGGAGACAGGGGGCATGATCGGGGGGTGATAGGAACAAGAGGTAGACACGGGGCATGAGCGGCGGGTGGGGGGAACAGGAGGGAGACAGGGGGCATGAGCGGGGGGTGGGGCTAAAAAGAGGTAGACACGTGGCATGAGCGGGGGTGGGGGGAACAAGAGTTAGACACCGGGCATGAGCGGGGAGTGGGGGGAACAAGAGGTAGACATGGGGCTTGAGCAGGGGGTGGGGGGAACAAGAGGAAGACACGGGTCTTGAGTGGGGGGTGGGGGGAACAGGAGGTAGATATGGGGCATGAGCGGGTGGTGGGGGGAAAAAGAGGTAGACACGGGGCATGAGCGGGTGGTGGGGGGAATGTGAGGAAGACACAGGGAATGAGGAGGGGTGGGGGAACGTGAGGGAGACACGGGGCATGAGCGGGGGGTGGGGGAGACAGAAGGGAGACATGGGGAATGAGCGGGGGGTGGGGGAGAACAGGAGGAAGACACGGGGCATGATTGGGGGGTGGAGGGAACGTAAGGGAGACACAGGGCATGAGAGGAGGTGGGGGAACATGAGGAAGACACGAGGCATGAGCAGGGGTTGGGGAGAACAGGAAGGAGACACGGGGCATAAGCGGGGGGTGGGGGAACAAAGAGGTAGACACGTGGCATGAGCGGGGGGTGGGAGGGAACAGGAGGGAGACAGGGGGCATGAGCGGGGGGTGATGGGAAAAAGAGGTGGACACGGGGCATGAGTGGGGGTGGGGGGAACAAGAGTTAGACACCGGGCATGAGCGGGGAGTGGGGGGAACAAGAGGTGGACACGGGGCATGAGTGGGGGTGGGGGGAACAAGAGTTAGACACCGGGCATGAGCGGGGAGTGGGGGGAACAAGAGGTAGACATGGGGCTTGAGCAGGGGGTGGGGGAACAAGAGGAAGACACGGGGCATGAGCCGGGGGTGGGGGGAACAAGAGGTAGACAAGGGGCATGAGCGGGGGTGGGGGAGAACGGGAGGAATACACAGGGCATGAGCGGGGAGTGGGGGGAATGTGAGGGAGACACGGGGCATGAGCGGGGGGTGGGGGAACAAGAGGTAGACACGGGGCATGACCAGGGTGTGGGGGGAACAAGAGGTAGACACGGGGCATGAGCGGGGGGTGGGGAGAACAGGAGGGATCCAAGGGGCATGAGCGGGGGTGGGGGGAACAAGAGGTAGACACAGGGCATGAGCAGTGGGTGGAGGGAACAAGAGGTGGACACAGGGCATGAGTAGGGGGTGGGGGGAACAAGAGGTAGACATGTGGCATGAGCGGGGAGAACAGGAGGGAGACAGGGGGGATGAGCGGGGGATGGGGGGAACAAGAGGTAGATAGGGGGCATTAGCGGGGGTGGAGGGAAGAAGAGTTAGACACGGGGCATGAGCCGGGGTTGGGGGGAACAAGAGGTAGACACGAGGCATGAGCAGGGGTTGGGGAGAACAGGAAGGAGACACGGGGCATAAGCGGGGGGTGGGGGAACAAGAGGTAGACACATGGCATGAGCGGGGGGTGGGGGGGAACAGGAGGGAGACTGGGGGCATGAGCGAGGGGTGATGGGAACAAGAGGTAGACACGGGGCATGAGCGGGGGGTGGGGGAACAGGTGGGAGACAGGGGGCATGAGCGGGGGGTGGGGGGAAAAAGAGGTGGACACGGGGCATGAGCGGGGGTGGGGGGAACAACAGGTAGACACCGGGCATGAGCGGGGAGTGGGGGGAACAAGAGGTAGACATGGGGCTTGAGCAGGGGGTGGGGGGAACAAGAGGTAGACACGGGGCATGAGCGGGGGGTGGGGGGACCATGAGGGAGACACAGGGCATGAGCGGGGGGTAGGGGGAACAAGTGGTAGACACGGGGAATGAGCGGGGGGTCGGGGGAAGAAGAGGTAGACACGGGGCATGAGCAGGGGGTGGAGGAGAATGGGAGGAAGACACGGGGCATGAGCAGGGGGTGGGGGGAATGCGAGGGAGACACGGGCATGAGCATGGGGTTGGGGGAATGTGAGAAAGACACGGGGCATGAGCGGGGGTGAGGGGGACAAGAGGGAGACACGGGGCATGAGCGGGGGGTGGGGAGAACGCGAGGGAGACACAGGGCATGAGCAGGGGGTGGGGGGAACAAGAGATAGACACAGGGCATGAGCAGGGGGTGGGGGAACACAAGGTAGACACGGGGCATGAGCGGGGGGTGGGGGGAACAGGAGGGAGACAGGGGGCATGAGCGGGGGTTGGGGGGAATGTGAGGGAGACACGGGGCATGAGCGGGGGGTGGGGGGGACAGGAGGGAGTAATGGGACATGAGCAGGGGGTGGGGGAGAACAGGACGAAGACACGGGGCATGATCGGGGAGTGGGGGGAGGAAGACAAAGGGCATAAGCAGGGGGTGGGGGAGAACGGGAGGAAGACACGGGACATGAGTGGGGGGAACATGAGGGAGACATGGGGCATGAGCGGGCGTGGGGGGAACGGGAGGATGACACGGGGCATGAGCGGGGGTTGGGGTGACAGGAGGGAGACAGGGGGCATGAGCGGGGGGTGGGGGGAACAAGAGTTAGACACGGGGCATGAGAGGGAGGTGGGGGAACAAGAGATAGACATGGGGCATGAGCGGGGGTTGGGGGGAACAAGAGGTAGACACGTGGCATGAGCGGGTGGTGGGGGGAACAGGAGGGAGACAGGGGGCATGATCGGGGGGTGATAGGAACAAGAGGTAGACACGGGGCATGAGCGGCGGGTGGGGGGAACAGGAGGGAGACAGGGGGCATGAGCGGGGGGTGGGGCTAGAAAGAGGTAGACACGGGGCATGAGCGGGGGTGGGGGGAACAAGAGTTAGACACCGGGCATGAGCGGGGAGTGGGGGGAACAAGAGGTAGACATGGGGCTTGAGCAGGGGGTGGGGGGAACAAGAGGAAGACACGGGGCTTGAGTGGGGGGTGGGGGGAACAGGAGGTAGATATGGGGCATGAGCGGGTGGTGGGGGGAAAAAGAGGTAGACACGGGGCATGAGCGGGTGGTGGGGGAATGTGAGGAAGACACAGGGAATGAGGAGGGGTGGGGGAACGTGAGGGAGACACGGGGCATGAGCGGGGGGTGGGGGGGACAGAAGGGAGACATGGGGAATGAGCAGGGGGTGGGGGAGAACAGGAGGAAGATACGGGGCATGATTGGGGGGTGGAGGGAACGTAAGGGAGACACAGGGCATGAGAGGAGGTGGGGGAACATGAGGAAGACACGAGGCATGAGCAGGGGTTGGGGAGAACAGGAAGGAGACACGGGGCATAAGCGGGGGGTGGGGGAACAAGAGGTAGACACGTGGCATGAGCGGGGGGTGGGAGGGAACAGCAGGGAGACAGGGGGCATGAGCGAGGGGTGATGGGAACAAGAGGTAGACACGGGGCATGAGCAGGGGGTGGGGGGAACAGGTGGGAGACAGGGGGCATGAGCGGGGGGTGGGGGGAAAAAGAGGTGGACACGGGGCATGAGTGGGGGTGGGGGGAACAAGAGTTAGACACCGGGCATGAGCGGGGAGTGGGGGGAACAAGAGGTAGACACGGGGCATGAGCCGGGGGTGGGGGGAACAAGAGGTAGACAAGGGGCATGAGCGGGGGTGGGGGAGAACGGGAGGAAGACACAGGGCATGAGCGGGGAGTGGGGGGAATGTGAGGGAGACACGGGGCATGAGCGGGGGGTGGGGGAACAAGAGGTAGACACGGGGCATGAGCAGGGTGTGGGGGGAACAAGAGGTAGGCACGGGGCATGAGCGGGGGGTGGGTAGAACAGGAGGGATACAAGGGGCATGAGCGGGGGTGGGGGGAACAAGAGGTAGACACAGGGCATGAGCAGTGGGTGGAGGGAACAAGAGGTGGACACAGGGCATGAGTAGGGGGTGGGGGGAACAAGAGGTAGACATGTGGCATGAGCGTGGAGAACAGGAGGGAGACAGGGGGGATGAGCGGGGATGGGGGGAACAAGAGGTAGATACGGGGCATTAGCGGGGGTGGAGGGAAGAAGAGTTAGACACGGGGCATGAGCGGGGGGTGGGGGGAACAAGAGGTAGACACGAGGCATGAGCAGGGGTTGGGGAGAACAGGAAGGAGACACGGGGCATAAGCGGGGGGTGGGGGGAACAAGAGGTAGACACGTGGCATGAGCGGGGGGTGGGGGGAAACAGGAGGGAGACAGGGGACATGAGCGGGGGTGATGGGAACAAGAGGTAGACACGGGGCATGAGCGGGGGGTGGGGGGAACAGGTGGGAGACAGGGGGCATGAGCGGGGGGGTGGGGGAAAAAAAGGTGGACACGGGGCATGAGCGGGGGATGGGGGAACAAGAGTTAGACACCGGGCATGAGCAGGGAGTGGGGGGAACAAGAGGTAGACATGGGGCTTGAGCAGGGGTGGGGGGAACAAGAGGAAGACACGGGGCATGAGCCGGGGGTTGGTGGAACAGGAGGTAGATACGGGGCATGAGCGGGTGGTGGGGGAACAAGAGGCAGACACGGGGCATGAGCGGGTGGTGGGGAGAATGTGAGGAAAGACACAGGGAATGAGCGGGGGTGGGGAACGTGAGGGAGACTGGGGCATGAGCGGGGGTGGGGACAACAGAAGGAAGACACGGGGCACGAGCGGTGGTGGGGTAACAGGAGGAAGACATGGGGCATGAGCGAGGGGTGGGGGGAACAAGAGGTAGACACGGGGCATGAGCAGGGTGTGGGGGGAACAAGAGGTAGACACGGGCATGAGCGGGGGTGGGGAGAACAGGAGGGATACAAGGGGCATGAGCGGGGGTGGGGGGAACAAGAGGTAGACACAGGGCATGAGCAGTGGGTGGAGGGAACAAGAGGTAGACATGTGGCATGAGCGGGGAGAACAGGAGGGAGACAGGGGGGATGAGCGGGGGGTGGGGGGAACAAGAGGTAGATACTGGGCATTAACGGGGGTGGAGGGAAGAAGAGTTAGACACGGGGCATGAGCAGGGGGTGGGGGGGAACAAGAGGTAGACACGGGGCATGAGTGGGGGTGGGGGGAACAGGAGGGAGACAAGGGGCATGAGCGGGACATGAGTGGGGGGTGGGGGGACAAGAGGTAGACACGGGGCATGAGCGGGGGGTGGGGGGAACAAGAGGGAGACAGGGGGCATGAGCGGGGCGTGATGGGAACAAGAGGTAGACACGGGGCATGAGCGGGGGGTGGGGGGAAAAAGAGGTAGACACGGGGCATGAGCGGGGGTGGGGGGAACAAGAGTTAGACACCGGGCATGAGCGGGGAGTGGGGGGAACAAGAGGTAGACATGGGGCTTGAGCAGGGGGTGGGGGGAACAAGAGTAAGACACGGGGCATGAGCGGGGGGGTGGGGGGAACAGGAGGTAGATACGGGGCATGAGCGGGTGGTGGGGGAACAAGAGGTAGACACGGGGCATGAGCGGGGGGTGGAGGGAATGTGAGGAAGACACAGAGAATGAGCAGGGGTGGGGGGAAAGCGAGGGAGACACGGGGCATGAGCGGGGGGTGGGGGGACAGAAGGGAGACATGGGGCATGAGCGGGGGTGGGGGAGAACGGGAGGAAGACACGGGTCATGATTGGGGGGTGGAGGGAACGTAAGGGAGACACGGGGCATGAGAGTGGGTGGGGGAACATGAAGAAGACACGAGGCATGAGCAGGGGTTGGGGAGAACAGGAGGGAGACACGGGGCATGAGCAGGTGGTGGGGGGAACAAGAGGTAGACACAGGGCATGAGCGGGGGTGGGGGGACAAGAGGTAGGCACAGGGCATAAGCGGGTGGTGGGGGAGAATGGAAGGAAGACACAGGGCATGAGCGGGGGGTGGGTGGAACGTGAGGGAGACACAGGGCATGAGCGGGGGGTTGGGGGGACAGGAGGGAGACATGGGGCATGAGTGGGGGTGTGGGGGGAACAAGAGGGAGACACGGGGCATGAGCGGGGGGTTGGGGGGACAGGAGGGAGACATGGGGCATGAGTGGGGGGTGGGGGGAACAAGAGGTAGACACGGGGCATGAGCGGGGGTGGGGGATCAAGAGTTAGACACGGGGCATGAGCAGGGGTGGGGGGAACAAGACGTAGACATGGGGCATGAGCGGGGGGTGGGGGCAACAGGAGGGAGACAGAGGGCATGAGCGGGGGGTGGGGGGAAAAAGATGTAGACATGGGGCATGAGGGGGGTGCGGGGAACAAGAGCTAGACACGGGGCATGAGCAGGGGGTGGGGGGAACAAGATGTAGACATGGGGCATGAGCGGGGGGTGGGGGGAACAAGATGTAGACACCGGGCATGAACGGGGGTGGAGGAGAATGGGAGGAAGACACGGGGTATGAGCAGGTGGTGGGGGAACGCGAGGGAGACACAGGGCATGAGCGGGGGGTGGGGGAAATGTGAGGGAGACACGGGGCATGAGCTGGGGGAGAAGGGGAACAGGTGCGAGACACGGGGCATGAGCGGGGGGTGGGGGAGAAAGGCAGGAAGACACGGGGCATGAGCGGGGGGTGGGGGAACGCGAGGAAGACACAGAGCATGAGCGGGGGATGGGGGAACAGGAGGGAGACACGGGGCATGAGCGGGGGGTGGGGGGAACAAGAGGTAGACATGGGGCATGAGCAAGGGGTGGAGGGAACAAGAGGTTGACATGGGGCATGAGCGGGGTGTGGGGGGAACAGGAGGTAGATACGGGGCATGAGCGAGGGGTGGGGGGAACAAGAGGTAGACATGGGGCATGAGCGGGGGGTGGGGGGAATGTGAGGAAGACACAGGGAATGAGCGGGTGGTGGGGGGCATGAGGGAGACACGGGGCATGAGCGGGGGTTGGGTGGAATGTGAGGGAGACACAGGGCATGAGCGGGGGATGGGAGGGACAGGAGGGAGACATGGGGCATGAGCGGTGGGTGGGGGAGAACTGGAGGAAGACATGGGGCATGATCGGGGGTGGAGGGAACGTGAGGGAGACACGGGGCATGAGAGGGGTTGGGGGGAACGTGAGGAAGACACTGGGCATGAGCAGGGGTTGGGGGAACAGGAGAGAGACACGGGCATGAGCAGGGGATGGGGGAACAAGAGGTAGACACTGGGCATGAGCGGGGGTGGGGGGAACAGGAGGGAGACAGGGGGCATGAGCGGGGGGTAGGGGAGAACAAGAGGAAGACATGGGGCATGAGCGGGGGGTGGGGGGAACAGGAGGTAGATGCGGGGCATGAGAGGGGGGTGGGGGGAACAAGAGGTAGACACGGGGCATGAGCGGGGGTGGGGGGAATGTGAGGAAGACACGGGGCATGAGCGGGGGTGGAGGGAACATGAGGGAGACACGGGGCATGAGTGGGGGGGACAGGAGGGAGTCATGGGCATGAGCGGGGGTGGGGAAGACACGGGGCATGAGCGGGGGGTGGGGGAACGTGAGGGAGACACGGGGCATGAGCAGGGGGTGGGTGGAACGTGAGGAAGACCGGGGCATGAGCGGGGGATGGGGGAACAGGAGGGAGACACGGTGCATGGGCAGGGGGTGGGGGGAACAAGAGGTAGACACAGGGTATGAGCGGGGTGTGGGGGAGAACGGGAGGGAGACACGGGCATGATCGGGGTTGGGGGAGAGGAGGGAGACACATGGCAGGAGCGGGGGTGGAGGGGAACAGGAGGGCATGAACGGGAGGTGGGGGAACAGAAGGGAGACAGGGGGCATGAGCGGGATATGAGGGAAATGGGATGAAGATATGGGGCATGAGCGGGAGTTGGGGAACAGGAGGGAGACACGGAGCATGAGCGGGGGTGGGGGGAAGAGGAGGTAGACACAGGACATGAGCGGGGGTGGGGGGAACAAGAGGTAGACACGGGGCATGAGCGGGGGGTGGGGCAAACAAGAGGTAGACACGGGGCATGAGCGGGGGTGGGAGGGACCGGGAGGGAGACACAGGGCATGAGCGAGGGGTGGGGGAACAGAAGGGAGACACGGAGCATGAGCGGGGGTGGGGGGAATGTGAGGGAGACACAGGGCATGAGCGGGGTGTGTGGGGGACAGGAGGGATACACGGGGCATGAGCCGAGGGTGGGGGAACAGGAGGAAGACACTGGGCATGAGTGGGGGGTGGAGGAACAGAAGGGAGACACAGGGCATGAGCAGGGGTGGGGGGGACAGGAGGGAGATACAGGGCATGATCGGGGCGTGGGGGTAACTGGAGGAAGACACGGGGAATGATCTTACTGTGCATGCAGCAGATCCCGCTCCTCGGCCCTCCGCAGGCCACCGTGTGGCGATGGCGTGTCTCCTAGCAGTCTGCTGCAGCCCAGGGCGGCTTGTTTGCAGAGTCTCTATTGACAAAGCATCTGATGCAAACGATAAACAAAGATGGTAGGCGTCTCTGAAAATACGACGTGCTGCACACTTCACTGCAGCCAATGGGAGAGCACGTTCCATGTCCGCGGACATCACGCAAGCTGCTTGCCCAATCCCTGTCCTGTCTGCGGAGCGAACAGGGAAGTGTGTCCGCAAAGCGGACATAGATATCACTAAGTTTTTGTCACTTACATTTTTGACATTTTAAAAAGAACTACTGGATGGATTTACACCAAATAAAAAGAAGCATGCTTTCAGGACCAAGCCGCCGCTCCTGCCTCAAATTTGGTGTAAATCCGTCCAGCGGTTTGGGCTGTAGGTGTGAGCAAAGTTTTTTCCCATTATGTATATGGGAAGAAAATATGTTTTGGGACCCCCCCTATAACTTTGCCCCCCCTGGACCAAACCTCACCAAACTTTGCAGACATATTCAGAGTGGGCCATATACTTTGTTTGCAAAGTTTGGTGAGAATTCATCCAGGGGGAGCGAAGTTATAAGCCGCCCAAAAAGTGTTCTTCCTATGGAAACAGCAACTTAACCATAACTACATGGCCATTACCATGGCCATGTAATATATATATATATATATATATATATATATATATATATATATATATATATATATATATATATATATATATATATGTATATATATATATATATGTGTAAATATTAGCGGGTGTGTAGTTATGGTTAAGTTGCTAAACTCATAGAAATAGCACTTTTTGGGCAGCTTATAACTTTGCTCCCCTGGTCGAATCCTCGCCAAACTTTGCAAATAAACTAAATGTCCCACCCTAAATTAGTATGCATCATTTGGAGAGACTAGGTTAAGGGGGAGTCAAGTTATGGGGGTCCCAACATTTCTTTTTCCCCATAGACAGAATGGAGAAAAACTTTGCTCACGCCTACAGCCGAAACCGCTGGATGGATTTTCACTATATTTGCGGCAGGAGCGGCAGTTTGGTCTCAAAAGTGTGCTTTTGTAGATTTGGTGGAAATCAGTCTAGTAGTTTTTTTAAAAAAGAATAAAAAGTAGGTACAAAAAGATAGCGATATCTGTGTCCGTTCAGCGGACACACTTCCCTGTTTGCTCCGCGGAGAGAACACTGATTGGCCAGTAGACCTACGTGATGTCTGTGGACAGGCAACGTGTTTGCTGATTGGTTTGAGTGAAGCGTGAGGTGCGGCACATTTCCCCGATGCGTCCACCATGTTGGATTTGCGGATATCCGCGGACAGGGCGGCATGGAACAGAGGAAAAATCTAATTTTGGGGAGTTTGTTGGTTTGGAAAAGTGGCTGGAGAGGGTGGGAGAGTGAGAGATGGGTGAAATGCTGTATTTGTTTAGGTGGAAGAAGGCTGTGATGTGATCGCGGTGTCTTTGCTTACCGCGGTTGTCCGCGGACATATCAACCACTGACTGCACTACTGGGTATTTTATTATGCTCTGATGTATTGGTTTTGCATAGTTAGTCGAGTATTGGGTGGAGAGGGCATGCATTGAAGAGTTTGTGCATTGGCTGCAAGTACTGTCTTAGTATGTCAAGCGTAGTGCGTAGGGTTTGAGGTGGTTGTTTTATGTTTTTGAGTTGTAGTCAGTTGACAGATGTTTGCTTGCATGGGTGTGTTATGTTGTGGTGGCTGTGGCCATGCACCCAAGAGTCTAGGCCCCAGCCACAACCACCCCAGCATAACACACCCATGCAAGCAAACATTTTGACTGTGGTATGTGGGTTGCATAGGGGGTATGTTTTCATAGGTTTGTGCACTAGTTGCCAGTAGTGTAATAGTATTTATAGGATAGTGGACATGGTGTGTGGTAGTTGGTTTGTTGGATTCTGTTCAGAATGTTGGTGCCTAAGACTGTAGTCATTTTGGCTTGTAGTTAGTGGTCAGGTGTTTGTTTGCATGGGTGTGTTATGTTGCAGTGGTTGTGACTCCAATCATTGTATACTTACGGTTTTCTTTGTTGAGTCTGTATGCTGTGTTTTGCCCGCGCCATGCACCCAAGACTATAGGCACTGGCCACAACCACTGCACCATATGACACCCATGCAAGCAAACATTTTGGATTGTGGTGAATGGTCAGGTGTTTGCTTTCATATGTGTGTTATGTTGCGGTGTTTGCGACTCCAATCATTGTATACTTACTGTTTGGTTTGTTGAGGTTGTATGCAGTTTTTCATGGTATGGGATATTGGAGCAGACATTGTTTTTTCATTCTCTGTGATAAAAGAAAAGATCACATGTTGGTTAAGGTAGTTTGTAATAAGTTATTGCATTGCGTAGTAGACATTTCTGTGCTTTGTCAACCCTTATAGTTAGTACTTTGCAAGCACTATGCTTCAAACCGGTTACTGTGTAATCTGCCCAGAGGAATTGAATAGGTGTATGGTTTTTGGTTTGGAAGTGGTGGTACTATTGTTGTATTGTATTGTTATATTCCCACAAACTATAGACCTATCATGACTGTTCCCTTTCTCCTCAAAATACTAGACAAAGTGGCATACCTCCAAATACAACAACATTTGGAAAACAATAACCTCCTAGGCTTGCGACAATCCGGCTTTAGACCCAGACAAGGGACCGAAACTGCCCTCCTCGATCTAAAAATCCAAATGGCCAAAGACATAGGCAATCTGGCCATATTGCTCCTGTTGGATCTATCTACGGCCTTCGACCTAGTTGACCACAAAATCCTCATGCAACACCTCTCTTCGGCTGTCGCATTCTCACAGAATGCTACCAATTGGATTCAGTCCTTCTTGTCTGATAGGTAGACCAGGGTCTTCGCTCCCTCGGCTGCTGCTGACCCTGTCCCAATTCAATGTGGAGTTCCCCAAGGTTCCTGTATTTCTCCCACGCTTTACAACATCTTCACTCCTTTTTGACCGTCTTGACGATCTGGGTGTCACCTACACTAATTGCACCGATGACTCCCAGGTCCTCATCACACTGACTGGGTGCTATGAGAGAGATGTTGCAAAACTCAATGAAATCTACCTCAAAATTCAAGCATGGATGGCCACAGACAGCCTCTGCTTAAACAATGACAAGAAGGAATTGCTCATCGTAGGCTCTCAGGCCCGCCTTAACAAATTGTACACTAAATACCAATCATTCACCATTGATGGCAACATCATAAAAGTTTCTAAAGAGGTCAAAACACTAGGTGTGTACCTTGACCCCACCCAATCGCTCAAAAAACAAATAAATGCCACCTTCTCATATACTACCTATACCAACAAACTCATTAATGCCTGCAGACCATTCTTATGTACCACAAGCTGCCTCACCTTAGCCAGAGCTCTGATATTATCCAGGCTAGACTACGCTAATACACTCTTCCTCGGCACTACTACCAGAAATCTAAACAGACTCCAGATTCTGCAAAACAATGCCCTAAAATGCGCACTCAAACTTCCGTGCAAGGCACATATCTCCAATACCAGCAACAAAGTCCACTGGCTCCCCATCCGAGACAGAATTAAATTAAGATCCTTGTCATCATACTCAAATGTCTGTCACTGACCGCCCCACGCTACTTGTCTGACAAATTATCCAGATATAGCACATCCAGACCCACCAAAACACCATATTTGCACCAACTGAACATTCCCAAATTCAATCTAAAACAGCAGGAGGATCTAGTTTCCCTGTACTCGCTGTAAAATGCTGGAACACTCTCCCCTTGACAATCAGATCTGAAGATTCCTTCTGGCCATTCAAAGCCATGGTTTAATCATGGCTCTCTGTTCAATGAAATGATACCTGCATGCTCATCTACAATGCATCATTCTACCTCTATCCAGCACTTTCTAACTTAGCCTATATTTGAATTGGACCAATCTCTAACCCGGTCCTTACAATTCCTCATGTCACCTACTGTATTCACGTATGTGCTACTTACTCTATGTACCTACACGCGCAAATGTATGTTACTATGCTGTTCCCAAGATGAATGCGCCCAGCTACCTGAGGGTTTGGCTGCGCTTTATAAATAAACAAACTAAACTAAACTGTAATTAGATATCAGTTGGAGTATTCTAATTGTTTATTTCTTGTTGAATTTTAGCAGTATTCATGTATCTATTTGGTTGTTGCAGAATTTGGGGCAGTTAGATACCTGTTGGCGTAGTCTAACAGTTTGTTTCTTGTTGCATTTTAGTAATATTCATTTATCTGCTTGGTTGTTGCAGAATTTTGGGGAAGTTAGATATCCGTTGGCGTATTCTAACTGTTGATAGTTTTGAAGTTGTTAAGGGTATTTTTATACGTAATAAGTGTTGTAGCGTTTCCTTTGAAAAATGTATATTGCATTTTTTTGGTTGTAATTAGATACCAGTTGGCGTATTCTAACTGTTTATAGTTGTTCACTGTTAGATAGCTGTTGTCTTATTCTATTAGTTTAAGGATTTAAAGGTTATTGAGGACATTTTGTAGATGTTTATACTCAGATTCGTGAATACATTTTGGTTTTAAGAATATTAAGTAAGCGTTTCTAAGATTTGCTGGTAATCTCTGTTTTAGCGGCAGATGGGGAGCAGGTGCAAGTGGATCTAGGTCACCTTGCCTAAGCCCCGCTCACCTGGTGCCTTCCTACCTGCTGCTCTTTTTCACCACTTAGCAAGCCCCGCCCAACTGGTGCCTTCGTGCTTGCTGCTCTTTTTCACCACTTAGCAACCCCTACCCCCTTTGTTCCTTCCTCCTTCCTGCTCTTTTTCACCACTTAGCAAGCCACGCCCACCTGGTGCCTTCCTGCTTGCCGCTCTGTTTCCCTGCTTAAGGAGTCCTCCAGCTTCTTTTCCTTTGCAGATGGGGAGCAGGTGCAAGTGGATCTAGGTCACCTGGCCTAAGCCCCGCCCACCTGGTGCCTTCCTGCCTGCCGCTCTTTTTCATCACTTAGCAAGCCCGCTCAACTGGTGCCTTCCTGCTTGCCGCTCTTTTTCACCACTTAGCAAGCCCTGCCCACCTGGTGCATTCCTGCTTCCCGCTTTTTTTCACCACTTAGCAAGCCACGTCCACCTGGTGCCTTCCTGCTTGCTGCTCTGTTTCCCTACCTAAGGAGCCCTCCAGCCTCTTTTCCTTTGCATATGGGGAGCAGGTGCAAGTGGATCTAGGTCACCTGGCCTAAGCCCCGCCCACCTGGTGCCTTCCTTCCTGCCTGCCGCTCTTTTTCACCACTTAGCAAGCCCCGCCCACCTGGTGCCTTCCTGCTCTTTTTCACCACTTAGCAAGCCATGCCCACCTGGTGCCTTCCTGCTTGCCGCTCTGTTTCCCTACTAAGGAGCCCTCCAGCTTCTTTTCCTTTGCAGATGGGGAGCAGGTGCAAGTGGATCTAGGTCACCTGGCCTAAGCCCCACCCACCTGGTGCCTTCCTGCCTGCCACTCTTTTTTACCACTTAGCAAGCCCGCCCACCTGGTGCCTTCCTGCTTCCCGCTCTTTTTCACCACTTAGCAAGCCACACCCACCTGGTGCCTTCCTGCTTGCCGCTCTGTTTCCCTACTTAAGGAGCCCTCCAGCTTCTTTTCCTTTGCAGATGGGGAGCAGGTGCAAGTGGATCTAGGTCACCTGGCCTAAGCCCCGCCCACCTGGTGCCTTTCTTCCTGCTGCTCTTTTTTACCACTTAGCAAGCCCTGCCCACCTGGTGCCTTCCTGCTTCCCGCTCTTTTTCACCACTCAGCAAGCCACGCCCACCTGGTGTCTTCCTGCTTGCCGCTCTGTTTCCCGATTTAAGGAGCCCTCCAGCTTCTTTTCCGTTGCAGACGGGGAGCAGGTGCAAGTGGATCTAGGTCACCTGGCCTAAGCCCCGCCCACCGGGTGCCTTCCTTCCTGCTGCTCTTTTTCACCACTTAGCAAGCCCTGCCCACCTGGTGCCTTCCTGCTTCCCGCTCTTTTTCACCACTTAGCAAGCCACGCCTACCTGGTGTCTTCCTGCTTGCCGCTCTGTTTCCCTATTTAAGGAGCCCTCCAGCTTCTTTTCCTTTGCAGATGGGGAGCAGGTGCAAGTGGATCTAGGTCACCTGGCCTAAGCCCCGCCCACCTGGTGCCTTCCTTCCTGTCACTCTTTTTCAGCACTTAGCAAGCCTCGCCCACCTGATGCCTTCCTGCTTCCCACTCTTTTTCATCACTTAGCAAGTCAGCCCACCTGGTGCCCTCCTGCTTGCCGCTCTGTTTCCCTATTTACGGAGCCCTCCAGCTTCTTTTCCTTTGCAGATGGGGAGCAGGTGCAAGTGGATCTAGGTCACCTGGCCTAAGCCCCGCCCACCTGGTGCCTTCCTGCCTGCCGCTCTTTTTCACCACTTAGCAAGCCCCGCCCAACTGGTGCCTTCCTGCTTGCCGCTCTTTTTCACCACTTAGCAACCCCCGCCCACCTGGTGCCTTCCTGCTTCCGACTCTTTTTCATCACTTAGCAAGCCACGCCCACCTGGTGCCCTCCTGCTTGCCGCTCTGTTTCCCTATTTAAGGAGCCCTCCAGCTTCTTTTCCTTTGTAGATGGGGAGCAGGTGCAAGTGGATCTAGGTCACCTGGCCTAAGCCCCGCCCACCTGGTACCTTCCTGTCTGCCGCTCTTTTTCACCACTTAGCAAGCCCTGCCCACCTGGTGCCTTCCTGCTCTTTTTCACCACTTAGCAAGCCATGCCCACCTGGTGCCTTCCTGCTTGCCGCTCTGTTTCCCTACTAAGGAGCCCTCCAGCTTCTTTTCCTTTGCAGATGGGGAGCAGGTGCAAGTGGATCTAGGTCACCTGGTCTAAGCCCCACCCACCTGGTGCCTTCCTGCCTGCCACTCTTTTTCACCACTTAGCAAGCCCGCCGACCTGGTGCCTTCCTGCTTCCCGCTCTTTTTCACCACTTAGCAAGCCACACCCACCTGGTGCCTTCCTGCTTGCCGCTCTGTTTCCCTACTTAAGGAGCCCTCCAGCTTATTTTCCTTTGCAGATGGGGAGCAGGTGCAAGTGGATCTAGGTTACCTGGCCTAAGCCCCGCCCACCTGGTGCCTTCCTTCCTGCTGCTCTTTTTCACCACTTAGCAAGCCATGCCCACCTGGTGCCTTCCTGCTTGCCGCTCTGTTTCCCTACTAAGGAGCCCTCCAGCTTCTTTTCCTTTGCAGATGGGGAGCAGGTGCAAGTGGATCTAGGTCACCTGGCCTAAGCCCCACCCACCTGGTGCCTTCCTGCCTGCCACTCTTTTTCACCACTTAGCAAGCCCGCCGACCTGGTGCCTTCCTGCTTCCCGCTCTTTTTCACCACTTAGCAAGCCACGCCTACCTGGTGTCTTCCTGCTTGCCGCTCTGTTTCCCTATTTAAGGAGCCCTCCAGCTTCTTTTCCTTTGCAGATGGGGAGCAGGTGCAAGTGGATCTAGGTCACCTGGCCTAAGCCCCGCCCACCTGGTGCCTTCCTTCCTGCCACTCTTTTTCACCACTTAGCAAGCCTCGCCCACCTGATGCCTTCCTGCTTCCCACTCTTTTTCATCACTTAGCAAGTCAGCCCACCTGGTGCCCTCCTGCTTGCCGCTCTGTTTCCCTATTTACGGAGCCCTCCAGCTTCTTTTCCTTTGCAGATGTGGAGCAGGTGCAAGTGGATCTAGGTCACCTGGCCTAAGCCCCGCCCACCCGGTGCCTCCCTCCTGCCGCTCTTTTTCACCACTTAGCAAGCCCCGCCCAACTGGTGCCTTCCTGCTTGCCGCTCTTTTTCACCACTTAGCAACCCCCGCCCACCTGGTGCCTTCCTGCTTCCGACTCTTTTTCATCACTTAGCAAGCCACGCCCACCTGGTGCCCTCCTGCTTGCCGCTCTGTTTCCCTATTTAAGGAGCCCTCCAGCTTCTTTTCCTTTGTAGATGGGGAGCAGGTGCAAGTGGATCTAGGTCACCTGGCCTAAGCCCCGCCCACCTGGTACCTTCCTGTCTGCCGCTCTTTTTCACCACTTAGCAAGCCCTGCCCACCTGGTGCCTTCCTGCTCTTTTTCACCACTTAGCAAGCCATGCCCACCTGGTGCCTTCCTGCTTGCCGCTCTGTTTCCCTACTAAGGAGCCCTCCAGCTTCTTTTCCTTTGCAGATGGGGAGCAGGTGCAAGTGGATCTAGGTCACCTGGCCTAAGCCCCACCCACCTGGTGCCTTCCTGCCTGCCACTCTTTTTCACCACTTAGCAAGCCCGCCGACCTGGTGCCTTCCTGCTTCCCGCTCTTTTTCACCACTTAGCAAGCCACACCCACCTGGTGCCTTCCTGCTTGCCGCTCTGTTTCCCTACTTAAGGAGCCCTCCAGCTTATTTTCCTTTGCAGATGGGGAGCAGGTGCAAGTGGATCTAGGTTACCTGGCCTAAGCCCTGCCCACCTGGTGCATTCCTTCCTGCTGCTCTTTTTCACCACTTAGCAAGCCCTGCCCACCTGGTGCCTTCCTGCTTCCCGCTCTTTTTCACGACTTAGAAGGCCACGCCCACCTGGTGCCTTCCTGCTTGCCGCTCTGTTTCCCTATTTAAGGAGCCCTCCAGCTTCTTTTGCTTTGCAGATGGGGAGCAGGTGCAAGTGGATCTAGGTCACCTGGCCTAAGCCCCACCCACCTGGTGCCTTCCTTCCTGCCACTTTTTTTCACCACTTAGAAAGCCTCGCCCACCTGGTGCCTTCCTGCTTCCCACTCTTTTTCATCACTTAGCAAGCCACGCCCACCTGGTGCCCTCCTGCTTGCCGCTCTGTTTCCCTATTTAAGGAGCCCTCCAGCTTCTTTTCCTTTGCAGATGGGGAGCAGGTGCAAGTGGATCTAGGTCACCTGGCCTAAGCACCGCCCACCTGGTGCCTTACTGCCTGCCGCTCTTTTTCACCACTTAGCAACCCCCACCCACCTGGTGCCTTCCTGCTTCCGACTCTTTTTCATCACTTAGCAAGCCACGCCCACCTGGTGCCCTCCTGCTTGCCGCTCTGTTTCCCTATTCAAGGAGCCCCCCAGCTTCTTTTCCTTTGCAGATGGGGAGCAGGTGCAAGTGGATCTAGGTCAACTGGCCTAAGCCCCGCCCACCTGGTACCTTCCTGCCTGCCGCTCTTTTTCACCACTTAGCAAGCCCTGCCCACCTGGTGCCTTCCTGCTTCCTGCTCTTTTTCACCACTTAGCAAGCCACACCCATCTGGTGCCTTCCTGCTTGCCGCTCTGTTTCCCTACTTAAGGAGCCCTGCAGCTTCTTTTCCTTTGCAGATGGGGAGCAGGTGCAAGAGGATCTAGGTCACCTGGCGTAAGCCCCGCCCACCTGGTGCTTTCCTGCCTGCTGCTCTTTTTCACCACTTAGCAAGCCTCGCCCACCTGGTGCCTTCCTTCACCATCACCATCTTGTGGCCAATGCTGGATTTGACTTTTATGGACTTCATCCATTCACGGTGCGTCACTCTTTCTCAACTCTCATGCTGGACTTCCTTTGCATCTTGTACTCATGGTGGCCAGGAATCATGCTATTCCTATCTTCATCTTGTATCCTGGCTTGCAACATTATGTGTTACTACTGACTTCTGCAATTGTATTCGCTCTCCACTCTTGCTTCTCCACTCTTTTTGACTGCTTACTCTCTGTTCTCTCCTCCTTTCCCTTCTCCCTTTTCCTATCTCCTCCCCTTACTTTCTTCTATGCACTTTCTCTATCAGAATTGTCCCTGGACCTAATATGATAGCAACCTTGTCTGTTTCCTCCACCCTCCTATTACTGTTTTTTTCCTCCCCACCACCCCTCCAGAACTATCTGAAATGTTGTTAGGCCTAGTATGGTAGTCGCTTGTTTTGTTCCTCCCCTCCCTTTCTGCACCCCTCTCCCTCACCTTTTGTTTTTCTCCGGCTCTACCAGAAATGTTGTCAGGCTTAGTACGGTAGTCGCCTGTCTGTTTCCATTTCCTTCCCACTCTCCCCCTCCTTTCCTTATCTATGTCTTGAACTATCTGAAATGTCGTCAGGCCGAGTACGATAGTTAATTTCACATCCTTACTGTTCATGGCCTGTAAGAATGTGGTTGTATTTTCCCTTGTTCCCTCCCTTGCCTTGAAACGCTATGAAACATATTGTATATAGGCGCTATATAAATAAACTATCATCTCATAAATAAACTATCATATCATATCATATCATATCCATATTTATTTTATGTATGCAGTGTAGTGACTTGCATTGGTTGTGCCTCTTGCGTCGTAAATTATGCCTACTATTGTGAAGATGTTCTTATCAAGTGATACTTGTCCATGTGCGAATCCAGTCAGATTGCAGTTGTTTTTGTTACCATCTGCATTGTAACACAAAGCATTACTATTACGTATTCACTATGTGACTGTATTTGTAAGGTGGAACGATTATCAGAATTGCAAATAGTACATAATCTGCCATGGTTTGCATTTTGTACAAGTTGCTGAGATGGAATGGATTCACAGTTAGGTATGTATAGATACACAAAGCGTTCATTAGGGATTTGTTCCTGTGCCACATGGTTGCAGAGAGTGCATGTATGTTTCCATATGTATGAAATCTGGAATATTTCATTTATAGGTATGTTTTTGTGTTCGAGTACTTGTAGCAAGTACATTAGAAATTCTTGTGGATCTGCTTGTGTGTTTATAGTGAATGTGACCATTCCAGCACAGTAGTCCAATTCCTGCCTTATTCCAGAAACACTGTAAGTGTTGTCAGGATTGTTGGTTGCATTTCTGTGAAGGACTAACATTTGCAAACATAATTGGTCTGTCCCGTTTAAGTAGATGTTTTCAATAATTGGTGCCAATTGGAATAGAATACTGATTGTTACATTTGCATTGCAATTTACACCAGTTGTATTTGAACATTTGAATGGACCAGGCAGTTCTGTGTCTAAGTCATTTGTTGGAAGTGTGCGTTGTTTGTTTGAAGAGGTAGTTGGTTTTGTTTGTGCAGTAGATGCTTTTTTGGTTGTGGTCATTGATGAAGTATTAGCTTTTAATTTCTTTGGAGGTATGGTTGTGAGATCCTGTATAATTTGAGGCTGAACTTGTTTTCTTATACAAACTTTTGCTTTTTGAGGAACAGGATAGGTTTTGAGATGGGTTGCGTAGAGTGCACATAGTCTATTGTATTCTACAATGCAATGAATATCAGTGTTTACTTTACTTGCATCAAGTTGACAAGAAATTGTCCTTCAAGTATACGTAGGCGTGATAGTGCTACATAGCTCATGTCTTCTTTAAACACTGTGCTGCCAATATCTATCAATGCTTGATCTAGGTTAAGACCTTGTGATTTATGAATGGTGACAGCATATGCTAGAGATAGAGAGAATTGTTCTCTGCGTAAATACATGTCTTTGAAAAGAAGGAATCAGGCTGTTGAGTGTCCTTTCCATTTAACTTCTGACAGTTTGTCAAAGTGAATATTGACAAACTGAATGCTGTTGTCATGTGGGTATGTTTGAAAGCTAACAACTGTACCAAGTGCTCCAATAAACTAGTCCTTGCTCCACGTCAAGGTTACATTTGAGCATTACTTTACAGTTTAAAGATAATTTTAATATTTTTTCTAAACCAGCTTTGTTAGAGATAGAGTTTTCTAAGATATTTAGTTGTGCTGTGGCTTCTTCGCACATGGGTAGTGTCATACCATGCACGTCCAGTTTGTCTGTGGAGTAAATTTGAACTATTGGTTGTATTTCATTTTTCAACATTGTTTCATTGAATAGATCACAGTTTGCAAGAGTTGGCATCAAGGACATACAGTTTACATGTTTGTGTGCTAATTGTTCCATGACATCAGTAGCACATGAGTTATGGCTGTATAGGTCATGGATGTATCTGGTATTTAAGATGCTCTGTGCTTTCTTAGTTAGTACACCAATCCGAATACTTTTCAAAATGTTGGCATAGATGAGGTCTGCAGACTGACACATGTTTTCTGTTAATTATTTGTATTGGAAATGTTGCCAAAGATGGACATTTCCTATGCTGCCGAGAGTTTAACGGCATAGTTTGTGCCATAAGGTTTTAAAAATAGGTTCACCTTTAACTGGTGTTAATTGAAGACGATTTCCGAAAACAATAATGTGTTTTCCTCCAAAGAGCTCATTGTAGTCTGTTTTGAGGACCTCTTGTAATCTGAAGTGAATCAAAGCTAACATTAGGTTAGAGACCATGCTCACCTCATCTATTAGCAGCATTTGCATTTGTTTCAAAACTCTGCGTAGTTCCATTGCAGTTTCGGGAGAAAGTTTGTAGCAGTCTAATTTGTTCTGGTGTTCGACTGGAAGGAGTAGTAATCGGTGTAAAGTGACACTGCCTATGTTGTGGGCAGCTAAACCTGTGGGGCAGTTACAACAGCTGACAGGTTGTTGTTTGTCAGTTGTTACAGGAACTTGCGGATCCTTATTATTAAGAATGTTTTCCCTGTACCAGCTTCACCACTGACATATAGCAGCATAGATTTTTAGTCTTGGCAGGTACAAGTTTTAGTTTCATGCTGCAATCCATGGTCAATTTGTTTTGTTATTTCTAGGAAAATGCTACACTGTTCATTGTTTAATTGTGATTTGAGTATAGAAAAGTCTTCTGTAGACCCTTCATACTGGTACATGGTGTTTTCTACTTCAGTCATGACGAATTCAGCCTCATTTGCTATGAGTGACTGTCCAAGTGGTTCTTGGCTTCCTGTTAGAGAAGGTTGACTGCTGAAAGGAGTGTATATATTTAGTTGTGCCTGTAGTTCTTCTTCTTGTTGCTGTTCATTGTCTAACTTTGTTTTGTACTGCGTAAAGTTTATGTCTGTTATATCGCTTTCATTTGTTTTGAAAGCATCTTCATAGGAGACATGGGTATCTAATAAATCTTCCTCTTTTCTCCATGGTTTAAAAGGTTGTAGTGGGGACGTGTAATATAGTTCTTTATGTTGAGGAGTTGTTAATGACAATTTCATATGACTAATTAAGCTTTGTTTGGTAAGTTTCACGAGGCTACCTTCACATGTATGTGAAGTTTTGGGCTATGTGGTATAGACAGATGGTTTCCAAACTCGTACTGCTGTTTGGGTAGTATGTGTCTAGTAATTTGTTTTTCAAAATGTCTTGGCTGATGGGATCATTTTTGGCTATTGTTTCTATGTCTTCATAGTTGAGAACTCTTTTTCTGGCTTTAGCAGGAACAAGGCTTAGCCATACTATGTTTTCAGATTTTCCATACAAGGCAGTACCGGTTAAACAGTCTGCGGCTTCGTAGCAGCCACATTCTCTATGGGAGAGAATGTTTATGCCTAAGCTGTACAATTTCTGTGATAGTGTTTTGTTAGATGATATGTTGTCCCAGAGGTGTTTGAGCTCTGTTTTTTCTGCTTTGGAAAGTAGGCTGTGACATATCGTGCAATTGCAGTGGAATTATCTGCAATGTACTGCACATCTATATTTGCATTCCATAGGAGGCCAATGATTGCATCCTAATTATTGATGTACTTTGATCCTTCTATTATTTTTATGCAGTATGTGTTTTAGGTGATTTACCTTTAACACTATGGGCCTCATTACGGCTTTGGCGGTAGCCATGCCGCAATTGGTGGCATGGCTGCCACCAAAACCGGGTCCAGGTTCACTCAATGGGGAATTACCAGGCCATTCCAAGTTTGGAGAGCCTGGTAATAACCCCTACAGAGAACCTGGACCCGGACCTTCCTCATTCCCATTTGAGCCCCGATAGGGCTCAATGGGAATGGGTGCAGGGAGCTAACAATGGCCCGATTACGACCGGCCCGTTGTTAGCTCCCTGGTCCCCTCGCGGGACACTGTAATGCCACCTGGATTTACCAGGCGTCCTTACCGGGTCCCGCGAGGGGACCTCGTAATATTGCGGAATGGGTTAACGGGTGCCGCCACCATTAGCGACACCCGTTAACCCATTCTGCAATTCTTATAATGTGGCCCTATGTCTAACTGAAGACATGAAGTTGTTCACTGTACCTGTTGTTGAAACTGGTCTAGGTTTTAAGGGTTGAGTATGATTTCTCTCCTGTTTTTATAAGGTTCTGAAGGACTCTGTGGCAGAACATTTTTTGTAAAATATTTATTTTAATATGCTTACTTGTGGCTACATCAATTTATAGGTGCAGTGTTAGCACTAGTGGTAGCTGAAATACCTTTCTGTTTAGTTTTACATTTTGAAAGAGGAATCAATGTTTGTTTACTGCAAGCTGCTTTAGTTTTGCTTAATGACTGTATTAGCCGTTTTGTTTGAACTTTTTGTATAAATTCTGCTAGAGGTGGAAGCTTATTTTGTAAACTTTTATTTTGATTTGCTCTATTTCTTCGTTGCTTTCTACAGAGTTGCTTTTTGGTATTCATTCTTTGGTGTCTGTTGGAGAAAAAAAAAGTGTGGGTTTGGGACGTTGTGCAATGTATGTGTGCTTTGTGCATGAGTGCCTGAGTGTGATGGTAGGCATGCATGTAAAGGTGTGTGATTGTTGAATTGGCTCTTACTTCAGGTTGGGAAAGCTATTCTCGTATGTGTGTGTTACTATACTGGTGTTCAGATGGCAATACAAAGTGTGAACCTGCTGAGGTGCAATCAGTAATACTGAATCTAATGCTGTAGGGTTGCTACAATTGTTTGTTCTACAATACTAGAATACTACAGTGTTTGAGTAACAGTTAGAACACTACAACAGTATTGCACTTACTTTGTTGGATGCAAAGAGTAGGTTTTTTCTTGGTTTTGTCTTGTACTTTGGATGCTACTGGTTTTCAGGAGTCTGGACTTCACTGCAATTGTGAAAGAAGGAAGTTAGTACATATGAGTGTTAATGTCACAGTAATTTCACTTCAAGAATAGATTAGTTACATTTGCAAAAGAAATTGTTTGTAGGAAGAGGTAATGTATGTGTTAAATTACATGGGTTTGTATATGAATGGGGATTTTGGAGCATCAACTTCATTGCTAAGGGGGTGAGTGGAGTTTTTATAGGTGTGTCCTATGAGGTGCACTTTTGAAAGTATGTGTTGCTGTTGCACTGTTTGGTGTGGTAATAGATTAGTGGAAGTTGTAGTAGGGTGAGAAAAAAACTTTGAAAAATGTACTGATTGAAAGGGAGAATTTATTTGTGTGTGTAATTCCATTATTTTATTTGTGCATAGATGTTTCCTACATGAGTGCTGGAAACCTTTCAGTTCTTTGACTTTGTTATCCACATTCCTATTAGCACTGTTCTGAATGTGCACTTGTATTTGTTTCGTTTTGCAAGTATGGCAAATGTCAGGCATTCTGTTTAAATAAATGCATTTTATTTACTTGCAATGCTTTTGTAAGACAAAAGCTGGTCTCCTGTTTTTTGTGCATTCTAGGAATTTATAATAGTGTGTTAAGGGGTAAGTGGTTGTGAAAATGACAGAGGGAAATAAGAGGATTATAGTTTGGACATTGCAATGATTAATATGGGTAAATTAAAATTTGGAAAGCAGACAGATTTTTAAGTGAACTTGATTATAGGCGATGGGAGAAATTAGAGTATGCTTTTTTTTGCAGATTATGCAGGTCAATGGCAGGTACGCTCTTCACGTGCATTTATAAAAGAGTTGCAAATGTACTGTAAACTAAATATTCATAGCTGTAGTTTGTATTGATGTATGTAGATGTGGATACATCTGGCAGGAGACATCTTGAAGAGTTTTACAGCAGTGTAACTGTAGGTGCTTTGCAATCACAGGACACATGTACTCAGAGTGATGAACAGTTCATCTAAAGTGCTAAACTGTGAAGACAGAGTTCAATGTAGAGTTCTTGGATGAGATTGGTGGATGGTTGTGACTGTTTAACAGTAGCCAATGAGGGAAGGGTGCAGTGAGTGAAGTGGAAAGGGAAGAAGGGCTGCCCCCGTGTTATGGGGTTTGCTGACAACACGGTTGTCTGCGGACAGGGCGTGCCACATCTGGGGCTTCTCAGCATATCTAGCATGGAAATGGGTCTGGGGGGATTAGCCAATCAGGTGCTGAGGGTGTCAATCATAGGGAGAGAAGGTAATCTTTTTTTCATTGCTGTATGTAGTGAAGATGGCTGTGGTTGCAGAGATGGACAGAGTCAGAGTGTGGATAGTGGGAGATGGTTTTATCACTAATCTGCAGTTGTATGCAAACCTGTGTGGCATTTCTGACAATCTTGGATTGCAGGGAGTAGAGGCTATGTGGTGTAATGTGCCAGGGAGAAATTTGGAAGGTGTATTTACACTTTGTAAAAATATGGCTGTTTTTAAAACTCCAGATATCCTAGTGGTAAATTGTGGAGGAATGTATGTGGGGTATCTGAGTACAATAAGTCAGGGTGCACTGAAGCAGTTGCTAAAGGAACTGATGTACGTATTTCCATTTGCAAAGATATTTTTATCCCAAATACCACATTGGTCTGCATGGATGTCTTGTGGTGTCTTTAATCCTCAACAAGACATATCAAGATGTCTTGTTAATGAAGGAATATCTACTTTTGTGTATTCTGTAGGCATGTCATAATTCCAAAATTAGAGCTTTTTGGAAGATGGTGCAATTTTATTTTGCGATGGAATGACTTTCACAAATTGTGGTAATGCATATTTCTTAGTAATATTCAGAACTCAATCAGAAAGTTTTTGTGAAGTCATGTAGCAGACAACATCAAAGGGGAAGTGGAGTACACTATTTAAATTTTCATTCCCCACTCTCAGATTTCACGATTTGTCTGCGGACATCGCGTCTGTCCACGGATCGTGTGTGTTACATACAGGGCTTTTGAGAATGAGAGGCATGCAAATGAGATTGTGCAGGCCAAGGGATTGGTCAATAAGGTTTACTGGGTGTGATGTGTAAGGAAAGACTTTGGCAGAACATCTGTTTCCTGAGAGGAGAGAAGATAGTTATGACTGTGTCTTCAGAAGGCAGATTGTCTGGATTTTGGGTGACTCATGGATAAATTGGTTGGAGGTGCATGCAGAGCGCTGTGGAGTGGCTGCACATCTTGGATTCCCTCATGTGATTGTGCACTGGCATGGAGTGTGTGGAATGAAGTGGTTAGATTTGGTTCCTCTTTGTGTCACTTTGATGACACACTGTCATCCAGACATTATTATTATTCATTGTGGGGGGAACAATTTAGGACATGTCTCTGGAATCTGTTCGCAATTTGCAATGAAAGAAGGACTTCGAAAAGTCATGGACATGTTTCTAAACTCCTGAGTAATTTGTTATCGTATTGCGCAGAGACAAATGTAGTTGCAATCTTATTTATTTGGTCCACAAATGGAGAAAGTGAGGCGCAATGTCAACCAGGCTGTTTGAGCTTTTTTGAGAGATATTAGTATGTCCTCTTTTTACAATGAAAATATTATGTTTTGTAATACACACATTTTCGCAGAGATGGAGTCCATCGCACTCATGCTGGGAATCAGATTTTTATGCGAAATATACAAAATGCATTGCAACCCTTTTTGGACGTATAGCAATCCTTTTTCCAGTAGCTGTTGACCACTTGAACTTTTTGAAAAACAAAAAAAACACCACAAAAAGGCTCTTTTCAGAGCTGCCACTTCCTTTACTGCTAAGAGTGCAATGGTTTTGGTAGTGCCATACCCCAATAATTTTTATGTTTGCGGACTGTCCGCGGACTTCTAAAAATGCACAAGGCCCTGCAGCATTTTATTGGCACTTCTATTTTGAAATTGTGAAAGGTGGCTCTGAAAAGAACATTTTTTTTTTGTTGTTTTGTTTTTTATTGTTTTTTTTAACAAGACACACAAGGAAAGGAAGGGAAGGTAGGATAAGGAAGGGGCACCAACCGCAGGGATAAGAAAGAGCAGGTGGAGAGAGGAAGATGTTGGTTGGGCCTTAATCAGGTAGGTGGTAGACTTTCCCATGCTCCTGGACCGTAGCTGCGAAAGCACTTCAAAGTGTCTCCCCCTTGCAGAGTACCGCGTCACAGTACATACACAATACAGTGACCCTTGAAAAGTAAGGGTCTTCTGCGGCCCGTATGGCCTGCAAGGCTGGTTCAGGGATGCGCTGCCCCACAGGAGTGTGTCTTGTGGTGACAGGAGCAGAAACAGAGGTTGCTGTAGAGGAACTTAACCTACTACTTTTATCGCAGGGGATGACCCTCCGAATTGCCACTGTGTGGAATAATCTTATGTGTCGCTGCATGGAAGTAGTCCCATAGCTGTACAAACCTGGTTTGCCACAAATGAGCTCCATCTGGCACTCAGTGCAGTGTACCTTGTGTGCACAAGCTTTGGGTACCCCTCCAACAGTGGTAAACAGCCTCCACACCCAGGATTCACGGTGGCTCTGGGTAGTAGAGACTTCCACTACCTCAATCTCGTCATCCTCATCATCACTCTCTACATCTCCATGCCTGTTCCCCTCTTCAAGCCCTTGGGGAGGTGGTGGTGAAGGAGGTGGGGGTGGTGCTGAAGCTGAGGCAGATGCAGAGCTGGAAGCCATGGTTGCCATCTAGGATGTTGCACAGCAGGCAGATATTGTTCTCCAAATGGCACAGCAGACACAGTATAAACAGCACAGCAGGCAGAGTTCAGCAGCCAATGCAGTGTAGACAACACAGCAGGTATAGCACAACAATATTGAGCAATGCTCTCTATGGTAGCCAAAAACAGAATGAGGAGCAGCTCTGGGGTCTGACCTTTTATAGGGGTGCTGGTGCACGCTTCGTGGACAGCCGTGCTATACGCAAACACTTCAAATGCCAAAAAGGGCTTGAAAAGTTCCCAAAAATATCTAGATCGCTAGGGATATGTTCTTGGACAGGTGGAAGTTTCATAGTAAAATTCCTTGGATTGCCCAAAAAAGCACTTTATTAGTGTCGGGGGCCCAGACTGTGTCCGCGGGCAAAGGCCTGCGCTTAGCGTAGGTGCGCTCACGTGATGACGTCACGGACATGTTTGCAAATGGGACGGGTGTCCGTAGGACACCTAATGCACGGGATCGGTTGTGCGAATGTGCACGGATGTCCTACGGTTAGGGTTCGGGTCCCCGAACTAATTAAAAGTGCAACACTCATGCGGTGGACAGTTATGAACAGGCGCAATGTTCATAGGACCCCGAGGGTGGGATGCGCATGCACACAAGTGTCTGCAGGACAGTGTTCAGGTCCCCGAAATAATTGAAGGTGTGCCACAACTTTGCGGTTATGTGTTCTACGAACACCGCCATTTTGATTGCGGACAATAAAAACAGGGAGAGTGTCCTTAGGACACCCCATTTTGGTTAATTATGGACAGCCGGACAGGTTATGTGTCCTACGGACACCCCCATTTTGAATGCAGACAGTACGAACAGGCATAGTGTCCTTAGGACACCCCCATTTTGGTTAATTGCGGACATCCCAGACAGTCGTGCAATCCGTGGACACCCAAACGACCTTTTAAAAAAAAAAACACACATATGCATATATATATACAGTATACATAATACTTTATTAATGTACAAAATATAGAGAAATTATGACAGAGGGGGGAAGCTGAAATGAAGACATTTACAGGGGAATTAGTTGTTTCTACATGTTGGATGGTAGGGGAGGAAAGCATTGTGGTCTCATCATAACGTTTTTGGTGATGGGGATTTTTTGGGGATGGTTGACTGGGATATGGAAAAGGGGTACAGGTGCACGTGGGACAGTGATATTACATTTTCTCCATGATATGGTTTTCTACAAAGTTTTTGAAATTGGTCATTAGTTCTAAATGTTGTAGATGATTTTCCACAGTGTCTGTTTCTTGTTCCATTATTACATGATGTACTGTTTGAGTATTATTCTTATTTTCTGTATGTACTGTTAAAGAAAAAAAAATGTGTTAGGTACATTTAAAATAATGTGTATTACTTGGCTTACTTTGAAAACTGCAGTGTCTACCATTAGTATTACTGTTTTCACTCATTTCATCCCAGGGAAAAGTTTCTTCAAGCCACTCCAGAATGCTAGCCCTTTCTGTGTAAAAAATGGATACATTAGTTTTTAGTGTGTCCTGCTAAACAAATGTTTAGAACTATAGGAATTAATGTATTGTACCTACCAGTTTGTTTTTCAGTATTCCTGTTACTGCTTAGTAGGTGTGCTGTTGATATTTTCTGTGCAGTTTCTGTATAAAGTATCAGTGAGATAATTCTGCTGGAGGCATATGTTATTTTCTTTTTTTTTTGGTATGTTCCATTATGTTTCATATGCTATGTAATTGGACTGTTGGTGTCTTACATATAAAGTTTGTACTATTATTTATTTTTGAATGTAATTTATTTATATGCTGCTCTTTGAACATGTTCAGCGTGTTTGTTGTACAATTCAACAATGTAAGATACCCCCTGAGCTTTTGGAAAGGATTGATGTTGACCGAGACCGTCTGCGGACATTTGCATGCTCCGCTGACATTGCAGCAACTAGCATGGGACAGGGGGTTCAGTATGTTATATGGTATATCTACATAAACAAAGGGTATCCTAGTAAAAACCTAGCAAATTCATGATATCTTTATCTATATTCAGTGAAAGATATGTGTTTAAGGGATGTTATGGTTAAGTTGCGCTACTAAAAACCTATGAAATTCAGTGAAAAACTTTGTTAAATGGACGTTATGGTTAAGTTGCGCTGTTAAAAACCTATCAAATTCAGTGGAAAAACTTTGTTAAAAGGACGTTTTGGTTACAAGTAAAACCGAAAACCCCCTGTAATTCGTCAGTTATGGTAAGCTAAGCAACCATAACTCGCGCCACCACCGTGCACTGCTAAGAATAACAGCAATGACATCAAAGATGACATCACAAATATTATTGATGATATCACATGTGTATATTTTCCACCTATCTAAATGGATACTGCAATAGTCATCCAACATGTTTTGAAAACAATGATTTTCGTCATCAGAGAAATTGTCCATTTAAATTTTCCTACAAATTAATACACATTGGGTGCCTCATTATGACCCTGCCAGTTCGGAAACAAGGGTGCGGGTAACCTTTCTGGACGGGCAGATTACAGGTCTGCTTGCTGGGGCCGTCGTGGCCGACAGGTCTGACCCTGCCGGGCACAGCGACCGTGGTAGGCAGACTGGTCACGGGTGCACCAGCACCATTAGCAACATTGCTGGTGCTTCCGTGTCCCCACTCCCATAGAGTCCTATCAAACTCTATGGGAATGGGGACTAACATTTTACTGGTCTTTCTGGGCCCCCCGGGGTTGTAATCTGCCAGTGGCACCAGGAAGTCCGGCGCCGGTAAATATTTACAGGTCCGGCGGCAACCCGCCGGTAGCACCGGCACGGTTACCGCTGGACTCGTAATGGGGCCCATTGATTTAATAAATGTAACTGTCCATCAAGTATATGGAATAAATCCATAATTACATCCCACTAACCTGTTATAGTAGATAGTTACACTCTCGTATGAATCTTGTTGCAAACAAATGTTTAATCTTGCAATTGTGTGCCAATTCTAAAAAAGAGGGGATGGGGGAGAATACTCTAACACTATATAGTTACAAAAATACAGAAGAATATGTACATTGTTCGTGTTCATTTAATGTAATCATCTATAATATTTGGAATTCTATTGCATTATGATATATAGAAATTAATGAAAAACATAGTTTAAGACAAAAACATTGTTTATGAATTTGTGGGCATTTGAATTTACAAAGAAAAGTTCATTAATGTTTGCTGATTACTTATCTAACATTTTACTATTTGAAATGTGAGTTTACAAATGTGTATTTCAAGTACCACTAGGCTCGTTGAAGAGTGTGCGGGAACAACTCCCGGCTTGAGGAGTTGAAAGCTTATATACTTTTGGGTCTAATTAGCAGAACTCCCTTTCAGAAAAATAATTATTTGCACCCATCTATTAATTAATACACATTTATAATCCAGGGCTTTCACACCCTCACTAGATGGCATCCAAAAAACGTTGGCAATGCTCTTTTAAGGACCAAGGGGAGTTTCCTGACCCTTCAAAGGCATATCACTCCAAATGATCCTTCCCGGGAGTCCCAAGAGCCAAGGAGAGTGTCCACTCAAAGGTCCTGGCTGCCCTCCCTTGGACTTGTGAGGAACAAAGGGAATGCCCACCCCTTCACTTGGTTAGTTTCCACTGTGTGAGGGCCAAGAGGAGCATACACCACATGAGTCTGTTAGACTCCATCTTTTCAGCTGCTCCAGGAGCCAGCAAAGAAAACTCTACAAGCTTCTCCTTGTAGGAATAAGTGATCTAGTCCATATCTTCCAGCACTACTAGCTGATGCCCCGCATTCTAGTAACAGAGTTTGGAATGATACGGCATGCTCAAATGGCATGCTCAAATAGGGTAGACCCAGAAGTGTTCAGGAGCACTGGCAGTGAAAGATATCTTGGCTCCGATTATTATTGACTAGGCCATGTGCCCCCCCTACTGATCTCATGACGGTGGTACTGTAGAAAAGGATCATGCACGTCATTCCTGTTTGTGTCCACTCTTCAACATCAATGTGTATTTCATGTCTCAGACTACTTTCATCCTTAGTGTCTGGCGGTTGAACTCCCTAATGTGGCTGATCCATATGTTACCTTTGGGCAGTCCCACAATAGAGGAATGCACCTTTCTAGTATTGTTGCAACGGGCTGTATGCACACACTCCATGACAGATCAGATCCCTAACAAACAGCAAAGAAGGTATTTATTGCAAAATTCATTGCAATTTCTCATCACACTACCATCAATGAGCAATGCACACCATATTGTTATCCTGTGCATGTGCCTGACATGATGAAGAGGGCCAGTTATGAGGAACCTGTACTCTTCATCAATGCTGTTCACATCCAGCATTGTCTTTTTTCTTTGTATGTATTATACTATGTATTAGACATCTTGCCATCGCCAAGGGAGGCATCATGTCACTAACAAAACTCTGTAAAGTATGTGGTATTAAACTGTAAGTGCCACAACATAGGGAGAAACAAAAATAAGAGTTCAAGTCAGCAGAAAGAAGGAAACAACCCAGAATGGGTAGAGTTTGCTATCAAATGTCCTAGGTGTGCAGTGACAGGCCCTCTGGAATGCACAAAGCCTCCTTTCCCTGGTAGAGAATCTCTTTGTGAGGGCAGGAAGCCTGTGGTTAATGGCAGAAGACTTGAACCATCTTGATTCTGAATTTCCCTCTCATTCTTTCCTGTCTCCTCCACTTCCTGTGGAGCAAAGCACTTTAGGTGTGACATCAAAAGGGTAAAGTGAGGCTGAAAGTGAGGGTCTTTTTCAATGAAACCAGTCATTACTTTCTAAGAAGCTAAAGTGGTGCCCAAATTAATATATGGTATGGAATTGTGGGTAATAGGAGCTCATGACTGGTTGGATAAAATAGAGGCCGTGATTTGGAGAAAGGTTTTCTGCATACCAAATTCCGTTCTGCTTTCAGCGATGCATTCGTTATGAGTTACTGCTTTTGTAATTGCAGTGAAAATGATGCCAGACAGAAAGGAGCCAATCATTAAGTTGCAGGTAAAAAGACGCCTTTTTTAAAGTCCCCTGCATTGTCTACATCACAACATTCTGCATACCACTTAAATATAAATCATAACGGATTAAAGAGAACATTGGTTAAATGTTTCAGTGCCTTTTTTTCTTTTACTTTTGCACAGTAAGGAAGAGTTGAAAGTTGGACTTCTTGGCAATATCCTGGATGTGAGGATGGAAGGAGAGAGAGGAGTTGAAGATGGCTCCATGGTTTCTGGCTTCAGATGAAGGAGAGGGGGAGAGCCCATAAAAGTTGGCCAGAGTGAGGAGAAGAAGGAGGGAACAGGGGTCCCAATAGGATGGATCTCAGTTTTGCTGGCATTAAAGCAGAGATCGCTGGAAGTGCACCAGGACTGGATTGCAGATAGGCAGATAGGATGATAGAAGTAAGAGGGTCAGCAGGAAGTTTGAAGAAGAGTTGAGTGTCATCTGCGTAGCACTGGACGTTAGGGGAGAAGGTGGAAATGAGTAGTGCCAGTGGAGCAAGGTAAGCTTTAAAGAGCCACAGGGAGATGTTAGAGCACTGTGGGACACCACAGGAGGAGCAAGAGGTAGGGGAGGAGAAGAAGCCCATAATAACCTGGGATGGACGGTCACTTAGGATGCAGGTCAGCCAGTCCAGTGTCTGCTCCAAGATACCCAGGATATCATGGAGCCGTTTTATGAGGATGGAGTGGTTAACTGTGTCAAAGGCAGAGCAGAGATCAAGTAGAATGAGGACAGCTGGAAATTAGAATCCAGAGATGCGAGCAGTAGTGCAATGGTACGCAGAAGAGCAGTTTCCATGACTCTGGATGCTCAGAATCTAGATTGATTGTCGTGGAGGCTGCCAACAAGTTCGGTGTATGAAGTAAGTCGGGGGAAGGCCAGCTTCTCCAGGATTTTCCCGAGGAAGGGGGTGGTAGAAATTTGGTGGTAGTTGGGTGGACAAGTGGGGTCCACAGATGTTTTTCTCTGGAGGGGCGCACAAGGGAGTGCTTGAGGGAGAAGGTGAAAGATCCAGTGGCAAAAGATTGGTTACAGAAATCAACAAGTGCAGGGACAAGAGAGCCAATGTTGTCCCTAATGGTTCTGGAGGAGCATGGGGAGACCTGTTTGGAGGAGACCTTCATGGAGAGGAGAACTCTGGTGACCTCATCAGGTGTGACAGGGAGAGGGAGGAGAGAGAGGAAGGAGGGTGGGAGGTCATAGGATGCAGGGGATCTGAGGGTTGGGGGAGAAAGCCACAAGGGTGCTTAGGATGTCCTGACTTTTAGTAGTAACGTGTGTGGCCAATGCGTTACAGAGGGCTTGGGAGGGGAGGGGTGAGGAGGAGACTGCGAAGGGTTGGCTAGTTCCCTACAGATTTAAAAGAGTTCAGTCTTGTTGTTGGATGCACCAGAGACTAGCACCTGGATGTGGGCTCTTTTCTTGGTGTGGATAGAAAGTCTGTATTGTTTTTGGAGCAGGTGACAAAACAGTTTGTCAGAGAGTGAGCCAGAGGTCTGCCAATTCCATCCTGCAGCCCTGCACTTGTGTGTCAATGCTGCAAGTTCAGAGTCTGCGGTGGGGAAGAGGGGGGATGAAGGTGGATGCAAACACAGCAGCTGACACTTGTTTCCTCAGACGTATGTTCGTGTATGAGATTAGCAGGGCTGGGGTTGGTGCGGTCAGAGGGCAGAGGGGGCAGAGGGGGCCCCGGTGAGAGGAGAGGAGAGAGTGGACCAGGAGATGGGTCTGATCAGTGGGGAGGAGAGTGAAAGAACAAAGTGGATGAGGCTGTCTAGAGTGTGTCCAGCTGGGTGTCTCGGACCAAAACGGAGAATATAGAGGGATAGTGATGTGCACAGGTCGTGGAAGAGAAATGATGCAGTGATAGAGAAGTCCAGAGTTGATTGTTTGCTTGTTAGGTGCTTATTCAATCAATAATAAAATTCTAAAATTCTGTTTCAAAGCGCCCATAGGGCAAGGGAGGGAGCAGGAGTGGGAAATACATTGAAATACCTAATAAAACACAATATTTAAGAGCAGTGGGGGGAAGGAAAAGAGCACAAACGTACTATGCCTTGTGAGTATTCAGAGCGTGCAAGTACAGCAATGAAGAGGGCAGAAGGGTAAGTGCTGGGGAGTCTGAGCTCATGGGTCAGCTACAGATGAAGTGCTAGAAATGTTGAGTGCTACATGGTCTGGAGCCGCGAGAGTGCGAGTCTCCAGGGCAGAGGGTGTAAGTGTAAGTGCAGAGGATTGACAGGAACTGGGCTGAATGAGTGCGGGAGGTGAGGGCCCTGAGGATGTGTAAGGGCCCAAGACACCAATTGCAGCAACTGTGGGATTAGCAGGGGAGAGACAAAGGGAAGAAGGAGGTAAAGAGCAGAGTCTTAAGGAGCTTCCGGAATTTAGGAAGATCCTGCTCAAGGTGGATCTCGGAAGGAAGTTAATGAGGGCCGGCAGGCAAAAGTCATAGAGAAGGAGGTTGGATAGAGGACCCTGAACCAAGGTAGTGCCACTATGGTAGATATTATTGATACAGCGAGGAGATGGGAAGCCCGCCATGAGGACTTCCCACTTTGTGCCACCATTAATGGGAGAGGATGTGAAAGGAGAGAGAGTGATTATGAGATGAGGAGTCCACAGATCTGGGTAGGGTACAGAGAAGAGGATATTGGTAAAGACCTGTCTGCAAGTTGCACTGACATAGGTGTCGGCAATGGGTATGCGAGAGTTGGGGATCAGAATGTCTTTTTTGTGCTTTTTCCTTCCAGACATTGTAAGAGAGAGAGGGTAGATGATAGTGTAGCAGTTACAGAAGATAGGAGAGATGAAAAGTGCATCACGGTGGCAGAGCATAGTTTAGGATAGAGGAGTGGCTGCACTGCACAGCCCTAGACCAATCTCACCAGGCGGCCTCGTAGTAACAGGATACAGGAGAGACACTCACACAATGCAATGCAAGAACGAGATGAAAGATGTTAAAAACACACACTCCTAGATTTGAAAATCAAACAAGGGGGACAAAGTGTACTGCGGAAGAAGGTGGAATAGGTGAGTCAGGGAAGGCAGAGAGAGATAGGCACAGTTTGGTTGAGGGTTCAGAATTTGCTTAGTGGAGGAGGCAGTGGAAGTTCAGCCATCACTCACTTGCCTCAAGTTCCTACGGTTGCCAGCTTCATCTGGATGCTGCTTCCTAGTTCGTGAGAGGGGGGGAAGAAGGTGGGGACCCTCCAAGCCCTCCTGGGCCCAGACAGGCACAGACAGGAGCCTTAGGAGAGGGGCCATCAGATGTGGGAACGGCGTTCGCCTGCCGGCATTCTCATTGGGTGCAGCCATCACTCACTTGGCTCAAGTTCCCACGGTTGCCAGCTTCATCTGGATGCTGCTTCCTAGTTCATGGGAGGGGGGGAAGAAGGTGGGGGACCCTCCAAGCCCTCCTGGGCCCAGACAGGCACAGACAGGAGCCTTAGGAGTGGGGGCCATCAGATGTGGGAACGTCGTTCGCCTGCCGGCATTCTCATTGGGTGCTTTAAGGGCACACAAGCCTGTTTTGTCTCGGGAGGATAGCTCAGTGGCAAGATGCTCGCCTTGGAAGCAAGGCGACATGGAGCAACACAGGTTCGATCCCTGGGTCTGCACTTAGAAACCTCTGGGTATTCAGTGCATTATAAATAACCTATCATATCAATCACCGCAACTTCCGGCTCAATAAGGTAGGGCTGAGCTGCTTTCTTCGTAGGGCGGCCATATTAAAGTATCAAAAGCAATGAAAGTCCTGTCCACATAACGTGAAAAAACACAAACATCAGTACGCTGATAATGATTTCAAGTAAAAAATAAATTCAATTTAAAAGTTGTATGCGGCACTTAAAGTTCGTTAATTATTGTGCTCTACGAGCGAGCCCTACCTGATGAAGTAATGAAGATTGCAGTTCTTAGATGCACACCATAGCCTTGTGGTGCTTATGAGGTTCTCTGCAGGTCAGTCTCTGCAGCACAACAGCCTCTGATGCCGTGCTGAAAATGAAGCAAAAGAGCATCAAAAGAAAGACTGCACTCTTTAGACAAACAAGACAGTTTTTGAAATGCCACATTTTACGAAAGGTATGGTTTTTATATTTATGTGTGAACTACATTATATAATTATATGGTGACATTGAAAGCCACGCTTTGGAAGAATTGCATTCCAGCTACTTTTCCAAACTGTGCCACTGTTTCCCGGAGTCGCACAGCTGGGTCTCTGTATATTTTCTTACTTTTGGCTTCTAATTCTCCTGACAGTCTGTGCAATTTTCGTTTCTTGGTAGGCTTTCCCCTTTTGAATTGTTTTTATGAATTTCCACAATGTTGGCTGGCATATACCAGTTGAATGCTGAAATGAATTATGCAATCACTCTACAGCGTTATTCGTTTTTTGCCTCACCACTTACTGTTGCATCATAGCTGTTCCATAGCTGTCTTGAAAATCGGGGCTGTCTTCTGTGACCCCCTCTGTTTAACACACCAATCCGTGTTAGTTAAAAATAATCCAATATTGTATTCATATTTTCCTCATTTTCCATGTAGTATTCTGTATAGTATCCAGACAAATAATCTATCGGTACAAAGGGCAGTGTGCACAGTCATTTTATATTAAATGCAAATTCAGAATCAGTAGAATACCGTGTTTGGGGGCCACTCTTTTGGATTATTTTCCACATGTTTTTTTAAATAGAAAAAACATCCTTGTATTTCTGTTTGACAAAATGTACTTTTCACTGCTTTAATTGCTTGTATTTCAAAATCCATTACCACAGTTTTCAGAACACTGTTCCCTGTGTCGTGCTTGATTACCTGATATATGCTGTTCTAGGCCTTTGGAGATTTGTCTGGTAGTGGGCAATACTGAGCACAGTGGGCACAGTGTATTGTTAGCATACCCATGTAGGCTGCATATTTGATTGAAAGGCTTAGGACGCGTTTTTAAAGCATCATCTGCATGCCATGTATTGCCCAATGTAAGTAGATTTATATTTTCCTTTGTGCCAAACATTACAATTGGCCTCATTACGTGCATGGCGGTCCGGTAACAATGGTGCGGGTAAAGCCTGCCTACACCTTTGTTAACGGACCGGCACACTCTGAGTCTGCGGATGGCTGCCGTCCCGCCTGGAGACTTTCCGGGAACCACTAACACAGTTATTAATGGTGCTGGTGCTTCCGTCATCTCATTCCCCTTTGAGTCCTATGGGACTCAAATGGGAATGGGGACTTACATTTTTTGACGCCTGACTTCCTGGAACACCGGGGTCGTAAACCCCTGGTGTTTCCGTGGATCCAGGCGCCAGAAAAAATCACAACTCTGGCGACAGCCTGCCGGTTTTACCGGTACGGCTACCGCCGGAGTTTTAATGAGGCTCAATGTGTCCTTCACTTTTCTCATTATCATTAACAATCAAACACTCATTACTCAAACTTCTTTTTAATTCATTGAGTACAGTGGTGGAATTGGGCGTGAGTGGTTGGGAGCGGCGCTCCTCTACTATTTAAAAAAAACAGTTTTATTGTTCCTATACTTTTATTTTAGAAAGAAACTGTTCTGGAGAATGGTTTAGTTTTAAAATAAAGTGTAGAAAGAAGTTGAAACTTGCGCTGCACTGACATTACCTTAAACAGCAGGTTTGTTTGTTTGGGGGATTGGATTGCGCGTTGGAGGGGATGTGGTGAAGGGGTTGGTGTGGAGCAGGTGCACAGCATGGAACATAGATCCACTACTTCTTTTCATTCACTTCGACCACTGATTGAGCTTAACAATTTCAGGAAAAGTCTTGGTAGGTTATCTCTTTCTTGGTGTTTTATGCTTATAGCTCTCTTTAGTAACATAGTAGATGGAAGCTGGCCTGCCGCATGAAATGGAATTTTACGGCATGTATTTGTTATTACTTTACTTGTGCTTGCTTCTGTTTCCAAAGCTTTCTTTTTTTATATCTTTATTTCTTTCTTTTGCCTCAATTTCTACCACATCGGGGCATGCTTGTGTTCTACTGTTTTCATTATTTTATCTTCCAATATTATTGCTCGGCCAGTACCCTTCCTTGAATGATATAAAGTACATTTCCACATCACTTTGTCACCCTTCTGTTTTTCTTTTGAATAAATATAACCGCCTTCAATCAATAGATTTTCCCTTTCTGAGAGGTAATGTATTGTGCAGCCTTTTCCATGTGTATGCTTTTAGTATCCACCTACTTTTTTCCTTTTAATATATAAATGTCGACTTACCAATGTGATAATAGTAAACTTACCTTTTTGAGCCTTGATAGCGTCGTCCTGTGGCAAGTTGCGTGTCCGTTATTTTCTTCCGTTCGTTTCTTTCTCGCGCCTGGTAATTGACAGCACATCTGTTTTGCTTCACAGAGAGTTGGCTCGTGCTGTGACAGGCTCCGTAGAACTCAGACGTGCGTGTCAGTTACAGTAAACTCTTTAAGGGGCATACTTTTACAGATAAACCTTCGCTTTATAGCCTTGCAACGTATTTCATTTTAGACGTTTTTATTTTTTTTTAATGGAGACATGTTCACACCTTTGTTTTATTAATGTAATGACTACATAATCACCACAGCTTTTTTCCAGATGACTTTTTCACATCACTGCCTTTTTCTGGGAACTTTTTCACATAGAATTGTGCGAGTCCGGTGGAGGCTGTTGTGTCTTTTTTGTAAAATGAAGGCTCCTTTGCAGGGTTAATTGTATTGCGACATAAGTGAACCTACGACAGGGAATGAGGTTAAGGGAGGGGTTTCCCCTGTGTGTGCTATTTTAAGTGAGCATTGTTAAGTGGAATTTACCATAATTTGATCGACTTGGTGGTGAATCAAGAGAAAGTAAAAACCGCTTTGTACAATCTCAATTGGTGTAACTCAATGGATCAATTGTATAACCGTCTATGTGTCATCTGTGTTACGAACATAATAAAAGAATATTCACACTATTTTTTAAATTATTCCCAAACCGCCATTTTAGAGCAATTATTCTGCTTGTTAGATCGAATCTGCTTTCCACAAGAGAGGTCCTTCTCAGATGGAAGTTGATTAGCAGTGAGGAGGCTTTATGTGGTTTCGGTAAGGATGCAAAGATAATAGAAACTATTAGATCCTATTGATTGATTGCATTGCACTCTCTATGGAGAGAGTTGTGTTTCCTAGGAAATTGATGTTAAATGTAAAATGGATCAACAGTGATAAACTATGGAAGAAATGCCTAGGGATTGACCAAAGGAGGGTGGAAATTGCAGTGGTAGGGTTTTTTAATTCTTTGAAGCTAGATGTATTAAATTGAATAATCATATTCTAAATGCGTTTATGTAAATGTAGGTTTTAATTGTTTTAAGAACTGTTTTATTTGATTGTATTTAGGCTCTAATTCATGAAATAATTTGCGCTGAAAATAGGGGGCATGCGCGTGAAATTGCGCTAGCGCCAGTTTGTGTATTCATGGAACACAATGCGTCAGGCCTACCAGGGACTTGCAAGGAATCTGTGTCGGCCCAACACGTCACTGTGACACCACAAACACCTTACACAAGACTCGAAGCGAAGGGGCTTTGGGTTCACTGCAGTCACCTTAAAAGGGGGCGGAACACGTGGAATGGGGAACAACAAGCATAAATATGGACGTGATGAGGGGATTGTACCAAAGTAAAATCCTTGCAACGCCCATATGCATGCTTAAACCCTGTATTCATGGAATTGAACAGGGATCTCTGTCGCGCGGAAAAAGACGTGCAAATCCGGAAACATGTATGCCACGCGAAAGCTGGCGTAAGCGTCACCTCACACTAAAACAAATGCATAAAAAGGGCGCGCAACGACAAACGCGCTTATACAGCTACGATTAATGTATCATTTGTCGCAGCAGTGATCGTGGGACACAGCAGGAGGAAGAGGATGGCCAGGGCACATATCTTTCTACCTTTCTGCCTTTTTGGGATGCCTGATGACCAGGTCTATGGCAGGTATAGGTTTCCACCTCATATCATATTAGACCTGGTCACGGAGTGGGAGGATGACCTTACATCACCCACCCTGTGCTCCCAAGCACTGAGCCCCTTGGAAAAGGTGCTCAATGTTCTGAATGTTTTGCCCACTTGGTCATTTCAGCGGACAACTGCCATAGTTGGGGGCATTTCACAGCCCACACAATCACGCTGCCTACACCAGGCGTTAGCAATCATGACTGCACGACCCTCAGTCGGAAGGCACATCTACATGCCCAGCACACCTGCAGAAAGGCAGGCCATGGTCCAGGATTTTTATGGGGTGGCACACTTCCCTAAAGTGCTTGGTGCGATTGATTGCACCCATGTGGCTCTACGTCCATTTAGGGCCACAGAGCACATCTATTGCAATTGTAAACACTGGCATTCCATCAATGTGCAGGTTGTATGTGATGCCATGGGTCTCATTACTTCTGTATATGCAAACTATCCAGGGTCCTCCCATGATAGCTTCATATTCAGAATGTCACCCCTACACGGGGCCCTGCAAGCTGGGAGACATGGCAACACATGGCTCATTGGTGAATATAAATGCCTGTGTGCACATGCATGCATGTCACACACAGACAAATACACAGTAATAACAAACATTTTAACATCTACAGGGGACAGTTCCTACCCTCTGAGCATCTACATGATGACGTCAATACGGAACCCTGCCACACCACCGCAGGTAAGATACAACACAGCCCATATTGCAACTTGGGGCATAGTGGAGCGCAAATTCAGAGTGCTCAAATCACATGTCCGCTTCCTTGACCACTCTGGTGTTGAGTTGCTATATCACCACCACTAGTGTGCAGGATTATTGTGGCAGCATGTGTCCTGCATAATGTTGCAACACAGTGAAGTGTACCAGTGGACATGGAGGTGCCCCCACATCCCCAACCACATGCACGTTGCTGGCACATGGTAGGGCAAAGGGCACGTGGTGAGGCTGCCCGTACCCAGCTTGTGGCACAATTTTTCACCTAAAATCCAACCCCTGTGGAGTGCACACAGCCCTGGCACATTCCAGGTGCCGTTGAATGATGACAAAGGGCCAATTATCTGGGCCCACCAAACCACCCTGAGAATGTGTCCTTGCAAGTGCTACATTGGGCCTCATTACGACCCAGGCGGTAAGTTACCGCCTGGGCCGTGACTTTACCACCATGGCGTAAACTACGTTTACGCCATGGTGGTTGGCGGATTTACCGCCCCATTCCAACCTTGGCGGGGCGGTAAATCCCCATTTTCCCATTTTCCCTTCCCCATTCCCATTTTGCCCCATAGGGCATAATGGGAGTGGGGAAGGCGTTAATTACGCCACCGTAAATTACGGTGGCGTAATTAACATCAAGGTCCCTTAGCGCCATGGATTTTAACACCTGCTAAAAGCAGGTGTTAAAACCTCCATGGCGCTAAGAGACCTCGTAATCAGGCGGTAAGGGTCGGCGCTGTTTACGCCGCCGTAAACCCCTTACCGCCTGAGTCGTAATGAGGCCCATTGTGTGGATCCCTTAGAACTAAAAATAAATATTTATTTTGGCTTTCCAAAAGAAACACATAGATGAGGGACTATGCCACTATCACCATGCCAAACTAGACATCCAATGTCCTGTGTGTCACATAACCCATCCCATATTTATTTCCAATATCATTTGCATATATAAAGTGCCATTGCAGCGCTGTCACAGAAGGCCTACTCAGTTACATAAGTGCTTGTCAAAACATACATGTTGCCCAGCCCCATGTTGCAGGGAGGCAGCATCATACAAATGGAGAAAGTCAATTTAGGTGGCTGTGGCTAGAAGGAAAGGGAAGAGGGGAGGGGGAGGACCACGAGGGGGGCATACACATCACATGCAACCATGGGCGTGCATACACAACATCACGGGCAACTATGGGTGGGGCATACACAACATCACAGGCAACCATGGGGGCAAACACAACATCACAGGCGACCATGGGGGGAGCATACAAAACATCAAAGGCAACCATGGGGGGGTTGTTGTTCAAACACAACATCCCAGGTGACCTGGGGTGGGGGGGGCAAACACAAAATCACAGATGACCAAGGTTAGGGGGAGTGTACACAACATCACAGGCGACCAGTGGTGGGGGGGTGCATACACCTCACAGGAGACCATGGGGGGGACACAACATCACAGGCAACTAGGGGTGGGAGGGCAAACACAACATCATAGACGACCAAGGTTAGGGGGGGTGTACACAACATCACAGGCGATCAGTGGTGGGGGGGTGCATACACATCAAAGGTGACCATGGGGGGGACACAACATCACAGGCAACCAGGGGTGGGAGGGCATACACAACATCACAGGCGACCATGGGGGGGACACAACATCACAGGCAACCAGGGGTGGGAGGGCATACACAACATCACAGGCGACCATGGGGGGCTAGGGGCATACACAACATCTCAGGTGACATGGGGTGGGGGAATACACAACATCACAAACGACCATGGGGGTTGGAGGGTATACACACAGTGCCCTGGTCCCATGCAAGCACCACCAAAGTGTCAGCAAATGCCATGCACTGTCCTGTCCGTGGAACCCACCTGCCTTGCATATGATGCACATCATCTTGAGACACTCCACCTACATGGAATGAAATGCAGAGTAACAGCACAAAATACATACGTATACATTATCACACTTGACACCTAAAAGAAAATATGCATACAACACAGAGTGCAGGAGCAACACAGGGTGAATGTCCATTGACATTGATATGTACAGGAGTGCAGTGTACCACACCAGAGTGAGAGGGAGGAAGAGAGAGAGAGTGGCACAGAGAATGAATAACACGGAAATGACAGATCAAGGAGTCCATGGCTCAGTCCATCAATGTACAATGACATGCTGCACAGCACTGTTGGTGTGCCTATTCAGATATCCACATAGGTAGGTAACACAGTGACATGAGCTCCAATGAAATTGCAACAACTCCATGTGAGCAAGCAAAGGACACATAAGAGAACCGACACATGCATCAAAGATGACCAACACTGAAGCATTCATAACATGCAAGACATTGCAAATGCTTACCAAATAACGGTGTATGATTGCTGTAAATCCCACTTGACCTTCACCAGTAAGTGTGTTCCTTAATTTGATAAAGGAACGACATTGTCTAGTGAAGGGCATGAGGAGTGTGGACTTCAAATGGTGCAGGATATCTCACCAGGGACAGCAGTCACCGCCACATAGATTACTGGAACAACATGGGCGAACATATCAAAACAGACATTGTGTAGTATAATTGACAAAGCACACACATGCCATGGAAAAACAATGCTATGATAACCTGCACATGCCACCCAGAGCACCCCCATGCAAACATGCAAGATTATTTCACCAGGCATGCCTGCATGTACACCACTGCACATGTATAGTCCCTGAGGAGGTAATGGCACACCTCAAGCCCAATGAATGCAACAAAACACAAAGACCACGACCAGGAAAGGGCAAAACAAAATATGACTTGCCAACATCTGGCCGGTGGGACGGGTGGAGATTGACAACGTAAGGCCCAGGCCTGGTCCTCCATGGCAGCGGCTGGGCGGGACCCAGATGAATGCATCTGGAACATGAAGCCTCAGAGGTCTGTATGCAACACCTCACTCGATGCACGGAGTTCCGCCGAGATGGTATGACTTAACAGTTCCATCTTCTGTTGGCACTGTGTACTGCAGATTGCCTCTCGCACTTCTGTTGAAGCTCTGATGGCCAGCAACTCTCGACTCAGGGCTGCCCTGTGGGCCCGACCCTCTGCAACCAGGGATGCCTGCAGAGACTTTAGGTCGGAACATCGGCTCCTGTTTCTGGGCACCATGTGCAGCCTGTGTGAGCGGCATGTGGACCGCAATTCCTGCAGATGGTGCGCTACCTGTGTTTCTCATGAGAACGTGGAATTGGCCACACTATCCATGCCCTGAGCCAACACCTCATAGGAAGCGGCCTGTTGCTGTGCAACAGGCAACATTGACTGCTCCCACACATTATCCCCAGCCACTATATGTCCGCCACGTGTGCGTGCCCCACAGCTGCTGGACCCAAGGGAGCATGGCCCTTGATGTGAAGCCACTGTCTGTGGCTACAGGACTGCATCCCTCCTTTTGTCATCCATCCCAGGACCGGAAGCCAATACAGTGGAGCGTGGCCTTGAAGCCATAACCACCACAGAAAGACATGGCAACACTGACTGGCCCTGTGAGGGGACGTTACCCCCTGCAGACGCACAGGCAACATCAGCACCATCACTTGATGAACTCATCTCTGACAGCATAGGGGAATGGACATCCAGATCACCACCATAGCCACTGGTATCATTGGAAGTGGACTCATACTGAATCGTGCCCTTGATGGACTGTAGCACCAGTGGATTCTCATGGCCTGCCTCAACACGTCCTCCACTGGTGCTCTGTTGGGGCTCAGGCTCCCGTTCCTCCTCCACCTCCTCCCCTGTATCTGGTGGCTCATCACCTGCACATGGACACCTAAAGACATGAAGAATAATGTTAATTGCTTCTACTACATGCATTGTCATCACAATGCTGTCCTGCAACACATTTACATGCATGTTAACATGACACCCAGATACTCATACCCCTATCAGGCGACTACCATAAGGACACGGCTTTGGTGAATAAAATGTAGCTCCTCATTCAGGCATGGATGACTGGCCATGGCCTCTGCCTGAATGACGACAAAATTGAGCTCCTGATTCTTGGAACAGCTGCCAACCTAAAAAATTGAATACTAACTATTCCACCTTTAACATCACCAGAAATACAATTAAGGTAGTAAAGGAAGTAAACATTTTAGGCTTCTACCTCGACTCTACACTAACCTTGAGTAAACAAGTAAACACTATGGCATCGGCAACAGCCTACACGTGTAAGTTAATCAGGACCAGCAGGCCATTCTTATCCAAATCTAGTGGCATCATCCTAGCCAACGCCTTGATACTCTCGAAATTGGATTACTGCAATGCCCTCTACCTATGTGCAAATAAGTATATTCTGGAAAAAATTCAAATCTTACAGAATAATGCTCTACGAACTGCTCTAGATATTCCTAATAGAGAACATGTATCAGAGCTAAGGAGAGAAAATCATTGGTTGAAGATAAATGGCAGAATCCTGCTTAAAACAGATTCAGTCACCTTTACGTGCCTCAACAAAGTGGCAACTCCTTACCTAACTGAGAGAAAAGTCAGAAAATACTCCACCCACCCCTCCAGAACTGCCAACTCCTTTTGCCTTAATACCTAGATTTAAGCTAAAAATAATCTGGTGGTAGTAGCTTCCCAGTTAAAGCTGCACAGACCTGGACCACACTTCCACTTTCACTCAGAGTAGACCAATCCTACTTTAGCTTTAGACGCAATACTTTGAACTGGTTGCGATCCAAAGACATTTGACTTTGCTGTGCTCCATTCCTTTTTGTATATATCATTCACTTTACTATTTTAACTTACTGTATAATTTTGCACTCTTTCCTGTGTAATCCTATTTCCTATATCATGTACCTTGTAACTCAAGCCTAAATTAATCTCGTACTTGTTGCGCCCAGTTACCTCCAGGTTCGGTGCACCATACAAATAAATAAAACAAACAAACACACAAACAAACTCTGCAGTACACTAAGCATGAGTCAGTAGACCATGGCATCGTTCACCCATGGCAGCCATACAAATGCAGGCAGAAGCGCCACACAAACATCCCAATTCATTCAATCTACATACACATATTCTGGATGCACACTGTGGGATGCATTGACCCACTAGGCTCTGCCCTGCGACATCACTTTGTGCTGCTTTCAACTGAACCAACAAAATGGCCGCAAAAAGCCCTATGCGCGCTAAACCCCTGAGAATTACACAGTGAAACCAGAAAAAAAAGCTGCCAATCTAATTTGCTTGTGTCAGAGACCACACTGCCAAAACCTGTCATTGGGCTGCCCACAGAGGGAACATGGAAACTACAGGAAAGGCAGTGCTTTATTGCGAGGAAAACCAAAGGTGCTCTGAAATCCTTTTTTTCCTTGGCTGCTGAAATTGCAGAATCATGGTTCCCAAACATCAGAAAAGATCCAACATCCTTGCTGGGTGTTAACCAATATCTTAATTAAGATAAGCAAACAATTTCAGGAAAAGCAGAATCCATCATAGAATAGCCACATTAAAGAGTTTGCTTGTCTGTGGAAATCTGTCAGAATATGGGTGCAGTACTGCCGGCTGCCTGCATGACAGCTGTCAGTTAAGTGCTTTAGAAGTTAAACTTGTGCATCAAAATAAAACTGTTGAAAAGAAGAGACTTGCCATCAAAAGCAATATAGGTTGCAACCATTCAATATCTATGTTTTAAAAAGACTGGAATTAGAGATCTGTGTGTCTATTTTTGATAATGTAAGTTTATTTCATCAAAGATAAATTTAAACAAGTTGGGTTTTAAAGTGAACTGATACCAGCCAAAGAACTTCAAAGCACATTCCCATGCCCCAAACAAAGGGTGCCTTCCTTCTGCTCTCTGCCCCAGGAACTCTCGGTCAGATGTTAATGAAAAGGGGAGGGGGTTTTGCTCTGCGGCTCCTGAGAGAGACAAAGGGTTTCCTGGGCTGAAAAGAATATGCTGATGCAAGTGTCAACAGAAACTCCTGCCAGAAGGAAGAGAGGCGGAGATTGCTCTTGACCCACCAAAACTTTGGGGGCGGGACAGACAGTTATGTGTATCCGTAAACCACAGAAAAGTATATTTTTGAAAAGGACTGACAGAGGACTGTGCAAAATGGTAAAACTGTGTAAAATATAGTGTTGTTAACATGAAAATCCTGTTCAGGTTTTGAAACTACTCAGAACTCTGCTATGTTCAGGGACATGACTACAGAATGTGTAGTTTTGTAGGAATTGTGGTGATGCTAGAAACATGAAACTTCACCTGATTATGCCCAGATGTCATGCGCACATATGTATAAAAATGTGGCCAAATCTGACATAGGGTACCAGACCAAAAGTGCGAAAAACTGTCAAATCTGAACCAAAGCTCTCACCGAGATGGGACTCGGATGAATACTTGCTGCACTAAATCTGTGATGTAAATATGCTATTGCTAGCAAGTTGGTAAAATTGTAAATATGCCTTGTATGAAAAATAGATTTACTGTGCAGAAACAAAGGGGAGGTTCTCCCTGGATCCTAAAATACAGCGTCATCATGACACCAGGTTTTCTTCTCAAATCAGGGGAAAGGAAATACCCTAATAGAATCCCTAGAGGGTGTGCCTAGTATAGTTCAGCCTACCCACTCCTTTGAGAAATACATAAATAGAGACAGCTTAGGACCTCGAGGCACACACACATTCACCCATCAACTGATTGCTGGTGGAGCACTTTGCAAGAGAAATCCATATCCAAGACTCCAGAACTTTTAAATCAGAAAGACCCATTTCCAAAGCTGACGCCTTCTCAGCTTGGCCTTTAACACCCTGAAACCAGATTTTACCCCAGACCTCCAAGGAGAACCAAAAAGAACAGCCTGGCTGTGCTGTTTCTGCTTTCTTGCTAAGAATTCTTGCCAGAATCCAGAGATCCAACCCAGTATAGAAGAGCTGTAACCAAATAGCTGCAACCCAGAACCAACCCGTCAGATCCAGTCCAGAGTGCTGTGCAGTGTCCAGAGTGCCGTGCTGAGTGCAGAACCAGAGCACCTTGGGTCCAGTCTGGTGGGCTAGCAGAATTCCAGTCCAGAAATCTTTGACCAGATCCCTGTCCATTCCAAACAGTAGTAGTGGGTATCTATAGCATAGAATTGTCCCTAGCCAGTATCCTATCCTTAAGTAATCCTATCCAAACCAAACCCATTCTATCATATCCAGAACTGCATTGTAGAAAATCTTTTGTCTTACCTGAATCTTTCTCTCATCCCTATAGTCCTTTGGTAATAGTAGTGTTAAAATCATCTTTGCGCTAATATAGTTTCTGAACAAAGGCAAGCGTCTCAGCGGGCAAAAACCATCCAGAGACGTCGCTGTGTTGGTGGTTGTGCTGTCGTGTAGCTTGTGGCTTCATAGTCTTCCTAGTGTAAAGAAATATTGTTTGTAATTTTCAAAAGCGCATCTTTCTTTTGCAAATTTTGAACCTTTCTGAAAAAAACAGACCTCTACAAAAACCTTCATAACTTCTGTACCGTGCATGCTAGAAACGTATAGTTTTTCCGCAATTGCGCTTATAACGTGCGGAAAAGTTTGCCGTAAATTTTTCATGCACGTGCAAAACAGCTGTTCTTTGCATCCGACCTCAGAATTAAGTTTTCAACCTGCTAGTTATTCTATAATCATTGCTAGTGTTTATCTGAAACTATACAAAGCGGCTCCCACTAGTTTTGAAACCAATTTAGTGAATTAAATCCATTTTTCAGTGTTTTCAACCATTCATTTAAGGCCACATTCAAAACCATTTTGACAAGTTGAAATCCTTCCTGTTTTCTCTGTGTTGCTGGGGAAGTTGGGATTGAGACTGTATTTGTTGAGTGTGTATTCCTGAAACCTGTTTTCTCTCCTTCCATCTCTTTATACTGCATATTGGGGGATTGAGTAGTGTGCAGGGAGAAAGAATAATCACATTGCATTTTGATTGAACCCACACAAAGTATTATTCCATGCTACATTATTTTCCCTATTATTACTCCATATGATTAAAGAGATTTCTTGTGACAACACCCCATTGGTGATCCTTGTATAAATATTGAATAATGTGATAGATATATTGAGAAATCCATAAAATAAATATTTTTAACTTTGAAAAACAGCCTGCTTCCTGGTTCAGTTCGACCGGGGGGGATTCAAAGAGAGGGGCGTGAAATAAGGGTACATCATTCAGAAATAAAATAACTTATAGACATAAATAAATAATTAAAGGTTCCAGCTGGGCATTACACGCTAGGCATTGACTTAGGTGGAGTGCCGGGTTGAAATCACTTACAGGATTGGGGGCTTGTGTCCGAGATTTCTGAATTAGATATACCACTTGTGACAGTTTAATACAGTGTGCTAACTGATGGGGTACATAAACTCTGTTGGGCTACCACGCTGTGTTAAACTGTGAAAAGCACCCCTCAATAGGAACGCTCTAAGGAATTGGTCTGTTTTTCAAAAATTAAATAAACTGTAATTCAGGAAGGAAATTAATATTTCCAGAATGGCGACCTTGGTAGAGATCAATATGGCTAAAGAACCCCTTACTGCATACATTATTTGTAAGGGGTGAATGGACAGAGCAGGATCATAATCTGTTGTTGCAGGCAATCACATAACAGACCACTGCAACAAGGTTAGACATATGGCAAGACCAGGGTCCATTACATTTGGCCCTGAGTGAACTATATATGGCCCCTAAGGCAAAGGAAGAGCAAAGCAAGATTGCCAAAATAGCGGCATATCTGTACCTCCATATTGGAGCAATACAGGACCAATATGCCGAGGGCCAAGATCTGGCAAACAAGCAACTGCAAGCATTAGAAAAGACCCAAACTGATCTGGACTCTGTAGAGCAAAGGCTGCAGAGAAGCCATGAATCAGAAAATTAAAGTAGGCAGTACCTAACCAAAATAAAAAGGACATGGGTATCCTGCAGCAGGAGAAGGTAGAACAGGATACCAGAATGCTGGCTCTGCAGGAGGAGTAACAAGAAAGTTTGGACTCTCTACTGCAGGGCCAGAAAAAGCTGGAACAACATATACATTTCAATAGGGCATGCACAGAGCAGGTAGTCACCCTACAAAGCTGCCTAGACAGAGGCAAAGAAGAGAGTAATAAATTAATCTTGAAAGACCTGGATACCCAGGCAGAATTTGATGAAGAGCGCCTAGCTGGGCAGAGATTTTCAGGATGCCCTTAGTGGGCCTACTCTCATGGAGTTCCCCACAAAATTTTACAGTACTTGGGAACCCATACCCAGATGCCAGCCCATCCATTCCTGGGAGGTGCTGGCCTATGAGCCCCCTATTTCTCATTGGATTGAAGTCTGCCATCCCCGTGGGGGGTACTCATCAAATCCTGGGAGCAAGGAGGAATCAGAAGACTCCTCTGAGTGCCCCAGGACACAGGAAACTAGGCCCCCACATTCTGACAGCCATTCCCAGGTCGCAGAATCCGGGAGAGCCTAGAAGACCAGACGGGCACCTCTGGGAGCAGTGCCTCTGAGTCAGAGGAGGAGTGGACCAGGGTCACCCGAACCAAGAAGGCCAATAAGGCAAAAAGGGACTTGCTCAAGGACCCCATAAAACAAATCAAAGCGATAAGGAGCGTCATCACACCCTATCATAAGAACGCAAAATATTATGTTTGGGAGCACCTAGAGCTCTTTGAACAGATGATGGAAACTTTCAATTTGAAGGACCGCAAAAGCTGTATTCAATATGTGAAATGGAACTTCTCTCCAGAATACTCCAGCTTCTTTGCGGGGCTGGAGGACCAAAATCATTCTAGATGGTCCACCTATAGGGCAGCCATCTTGAAACACTTTTCTGTGCACAGAAATTCTCAGGAGCTTACAACTGTGGGAAGATCAGGCCCCACAGGAATTTGTTCAAGAATTAAAGCGTGCCTTTGCGCAGACCACCAGAAGGGTGCACACTGACAGCAGAGAGTTTGTGAATACTTGCTTCCATGCTCTACCCAAGTACATCATGACCCAGCTATTGAGAGACTTTCACGAGAAAAGATCACTAGACTGGGTCATTGAACAAGCCACCCGAACTTATGAGGTGCAAAAGCCAGTAGAGAACAAAAATATTCCAAAAAGCCCCAAACCAACCAACACCCCTGCTGCTGCTAAGGTGGCAGAGGTGAAGGTTACCCCCATTTTAGATTTGGAGATGGGGGCCTAAAAACCTGCCTGCACAGAATCAGAATAATCCCAAACCCAGAAGGCCCTCGGGCCAGTCACAAACAGGGAGCCAAAGAGGTAGTCCCACAAATTGGACTCCTCACTCCCCTGACTACATCAGCCCCTGTTACAAGGGGAACACACCCATCATGGGTTATGTGTGGACTCCTCCAGCCCAAGGGGGGGATCCAACCAAACAGCAGCCAACCCAGGGAACTTCCCTCCTTACTTACCCCAGGAGGGCAGTAATTCCCCAAATCCTGGACTGAACTTCTTCCCCAGGTACCCGCCAAACTTTCAACCCCAAAACAAGCCATCCCTCTTTCCACACTTTCCTGAGCCCAGACAACCTAATACGGAAGAGGGGAGGCCAAGTGTGGAGGGGTACCCGAATTTTTCGAACCCAGCGTATTTTCAAAGAAGTGATAGCTACCCTTCCTGGGATCAGCCCAGGGGAGACAACAGAACCCCGTATCAGCCTGAGCGGGTTTCACAACTAGAGCGCAAGGTCCAAAACATGGCACTGGATCTGGATCGCATGATGAGGGCTCAACAGAACCCTCAGATGAGCATGGCGGCACAGAATGCCTTAAACCCCGGACCTGGTGCTCCAGAGCATTGATGGGGGCAGAACCCCGACAACCCACCGGTTCCCGGGGAGGAGGCACAAGGGGAAGGGGGGTGTAAAGCCTTGGAGGAAGCTTCCTTCCCCACTTGTAAAAAGCCCCTGGAAACCCAGGAAGCTGAACCAAAATCTCCAGCCCCTGAAAGTCTGCCACCCAAGGAGCAGAGGGGTATAGGAGAAATAAAGAGCCCAAAAAGACCCATTTTGAGGAGGAGGTACAAGTCTTAAAATTTGAAGGAGAGGGATCCTCAAAGGATCCTGGGAAAAGAATGTTCTCCTTCAGAGATGGGGGAACTTTTCCCAAAGGAAAATGGGTCCCAAACTATCCAAATCCAGACTGGGTAGATGTGGGGACTGAGCTAGCGCCGCCCATCATCCAACCCCAGAATCATCAGCAGGAAAATCCCCTGGTTCAAACCCAGCATGTCGACTGCCTCCAAAAAGGTGGGTGGGGGGCAGCCCAGAACCAAAACCCGGGGAACCCGAAACTTCTCCCATATCTAGCTGTCACCTTTTCTTTTCAGATTCCCAAGATTCCAAACAGAGTGCTGCCCAAATCTCTTCTCTATCAGTGTCCCAAACAAAGAAACTAACCCACCAGTTGTCCAAAAATATACATTATCTGTGTCCCCTTGAGGAGAAGGAGGGAAGATTCTATGCCCCAGTCCAAATGCAGGGGCAGTGTACAATTTTGGCACCGGTGTACACTGGATCCCAAGCTACCCTTCTGTCAAAAGGGGCCTTTGATAAACTGAATTCGGGAAGGGGGGAGAATTAGCAAATTCCTCTCACCCCTCTTCCTGGACAACTTCAGAACTCCGACGGGAAGGAAATTCCTGTTGAGGGGACTGCGGATTTGGACATTAAAATTGGGCGACACAAGGTGAAGCACCTGGTCATAGTTGTAACTCCAGAGGGCACACCTTGTTTACTGAGGAATGACCTCCTGCGAAGGTTGTCACCCCTAATAGATTGTGTAAACAAGGTCCTCTGGACCCAGACTAGCCGACCGATAAAATTGAAACAGAGTGTCAAACATGTTAGTTTAAACGGCACATGCCACATGATTGAACAAAAATCTGACCAAGTAGAATTTCACTTCCAGAACAACCAAATCCCAGACGTGACAGTAAGAGCAGTAGGACAACAAACCAGTGATGGGGGGTCCTCTCTATTTCTGATAATCATCCTTCCTTCAAGTCTAAGGTGGCATTCCACACTGGAAGGAAACACTCTGAAATTCTTTACTAATTCACAATCAGACATTCCCACTCCTATAGTCTAAAAAGATGAGAAATCAGCTCAAAGCCTGGCTGATATTCAGAAAATTGGAGAGCAGTTGTTCATCCCTATTAAGTTAAATGAAGGGATTGACTCTGTTCTCACCCGAGTGAGTGTGAACAACGGTAAGAGCTTCATCAGCAAAGCCATGTTCCGCAAACTCTCAAAAGATCCAGCCATTCCCACATTTAAACTCATAGACAAATGGGAAATGGACCTGGAAACACCCAATACCAAACATCTCCTGCCAAGCAGGTGTATGCTCAAAATCTCCATAGGGAACAAGAGCATAGTCCATAATTGTTGGGTCGTGCGAGACGTCACTGCTGCCTTTTACTTAGGCAGTGACATTCTCAATCGCTTTGCCATTAGTTAAGACCTAATAAACTTCAAAGCTTGGTCCTGATTAGCGGATAATCCCATGGGCTTTGATGACCCACAGAAAGCATTTAGGTCAGCTCAACTGCTGCCTTATGCAGTTGAAATTCAGATTGGAGAGGAAGTCACCATCCCAGAAAGGACCCGACAATTCTCACTAAAAGTGGAAGTTAAGAGAGGACAGAAATTGAAAAACCATGATGCCTATATTCATCTAAATGCTTACTTCCAACAGCAAGGGTTGTGGGTAAACCCAACACCACTAGTCAATATAGAACATGACACCATTCCAATAGAGGTGGATAACAGCGACTTAAAGAGTATCACTCTAGCCGCAGGCACCATTATTGGAATGGCGGTTGATGACTGACATTTTTCAATAGATTTAGGCAATGAACTATTAGGACCAATCCCCAAGGACTGTTTTGACAGTGACAGTGATAGTGATGACAACACAACACCAGACAGGATCTTTACTCGGCATGGGGGAATTTTCTGGTGTACATACACTTCCTGCCCTTATGGTAAGGAAGATGTGACCTGTGACTTCAGGAGGGATGAGGTGATTTTCCAAGTCTGCGAGGACTGCTTTCCCCATCTGAAACCACCAGTCCAAATCAGCACTTTGACCAGGGACTTCTCCACCCAGCTGGAGGAGGCCGCTGAGATAGCAAAACCGGAAGTCTTTCCATGCTTCATGCAGATGGTTGAAGAGAGAGTCAACCTAGCTGATGCCTATAGGACTCTGGAGCAAAGGAAAAAATTGAAACAAGTTTTCTTGGATTTTCAAGATCTCTTTGCGGTGGACTCATATGACTGTGGTCGCACCAACATCCACACAACAACAATTCTCACGGACCCTGGCATGACTCCAGTATTTGTGAAGCAATATCGCTTGCCTCTTGCATCAATGGAGTCCCTTACTGAAATAATTAAGAACCTTGAGTCCCGTGGGATAATCCGTCCAGTCCACAGCACCTTCAGCAATCCGGTGCTGGGGATTTTGAAGCCAAACGGCCTGTGGAGACTCTGCGCCGACCTTAGGGAGTTCAAGAAATGGGTCCATACTTCCCGATGGCCTCTTCCCTACATTGACCAGGGGCTTGCCCAGATCCAGGGGTCACAGGTATTCACTGCAATAGACCTGAACAATGGATACTGGACTGTACCTGTCAGTAGGGAGGACGAATACAAGCTGGCTTTCGCCTTCCGGGGCAGAACCGCCACATGGACCCGGACTCCCTTCGGATACATCAACTCCGGCAATTAATTCAACATTTTTCTACATAAGGCCATGCCCGACCTGGGTGAGAGGGGTAACCTGGCCTATGTAGATGATGTTCTAGTCAAAAGCTCAACTGTGGAGGAACACATAGCGGAGATCCATTATGTTCTGACCCAGTTGAGGGCTGCCGGAGCAAAACTCTCCTTTTAAAAGGCACAGTGGTGCAGAACCCGTGTCAATTTCTTGGGGCATGAGATTACTCCTCAGGGTCTCTGTCCCCAGGAAAAGAAAGTGGAAGCACTCCAGAAATTAAAAGACCCCAGAACTCTGCGGGAATTTATGAGCCTCGTTGGACTGACTAATTACAGCAGATAGTTCATTGAGCACTACGCAGAGATCACAAGACCCCTGATTCATCTTTTGAATGGTGGGTCAAGTGGGAGTGGGGTCCAGAACAAGCCGAGGCAGTAAGACAACTCAAAAGAAGCCTCTCACAAGCGCCTTGCCTAGCTTACCCTGTCAAAAACAAGGAGTTCTTCTTGGAGACAGGGTTCTCAAATACATGCTTAACTGCAGTATTGTACCAAAAGCACGACAAGGTCAATAAAGTAATCTCCATTGCGAGTAAAACTTTATCCTCTGTGGTGGAAATAATCAACGATTTTGAGAAGGCACTACTGGCAACGGTGTGGGCATTGAAGAATTACCGCCGGTTTATCCAGGTGGAACACATCATAGTGGAGACTCCACACCAGCCTCTGCAATTTCTCCAAAGTGACAGAATCCGGGCCGTAAATGTGAGTAATTCCCGAATTACTTCCTGGATTCTGTCAATGCAAGGCTTTCCTGTGGAAGTCACATATGGCCAAAACAAGAAGAGTCCCCTCGCGCAAGGTATGGCTGACTTGCATGATTGTGCCAGAGAAAACTGTCTCGAGGACAAAAGTCTTAAAATCAAGGACAACATTGAGGCATACCTTAATTCCCCACACAAAGTCTTTGAAGAAGACCAGTGTGAGGGAATGCCCACTGTCTATGTGGATGGATGCTCTTACCATGTTGACAACAACGGGAAAAAAGAACTTGTGGCCGGCGTAGGGAATGCATGGGTGAATGACGCCCCAGAACCCTCCGCTGGGTACAAGATTGGTCCCCGAAGTAGTCAAGTGGCAGAGTTGATGGCTGTGCATCAAGCCATCCTCACTGCTGTCCAACACCAACTCCATGAACTGGTCATAATCACAGATTCGGATTATGTACGGAACGTGTTTGTGGAGCACCTGGTTAACTGGAAAACCAGAGGCATGTTATGTGCTAATAACAAACCATTGAAATATCGAAAATTAATTCTGAAAAATATCAAGGGTCATTCTAAAGTAGAGGGACCAGACAAAACTGGAAATGACCTAGCTGATCAGCTGGCCAAAACCGGAGCCATCCAAGGGGATCTACTTGAGATTGAGTCCCTGTTGGGGGAAATCCAGGTCACTGCTATCACTAGGTTCCAGACAAATGCGCAACATGAACTCTCAATTGCACAATGGAGTAAGGAGACCCCAGATGCTGATTTTATTATGGCTCAAAAAGGGGATCGAATAATTGGTATGTTTTATCAACACATTCAGGACCCTGAGAACTTTCCCCTGATAGATACCGATTACATAGGGAAAGAGGACCTCAGAGTGTTGATGAAATGTCCAAAAATGTTCCGAATACAAGACGGTTTGTTGGTGAGTAGATCCCTTGCTGGCCATGATCAGTGGGTGGTCCCTACCTCATTCTGAAGCCTGATATTAAGTCATGCCCATGATGCGGCCACAGCCGGTCATAGGGGGTTTCATACAACACTTGAAATCTTAAGAGAGGTTGCATACTGGCCACACATGGGGCAGGACCTCGACCAATACTTGAAAGGGTTTCTTGTGTGTGCACAATTTCAGCCAACATCCCTCACACACCGTGCGCCTCTCCAAAAGAGGGGGATGACACTGCCATGGTCAGATTTGCAAGTCGATTTTATCGGGCCTGTGATTCTCTCCTCTAGGGGAAACAAGTACATGTTGACCGTGACATGCTTGTTCACTAAATGGGTGGAATGTCTCCCGGCCCCAAATTGCAAGGCAGAAACAGCAGCTGCCCTGATGATCAACCACATCTTCTCGCATTTTGGACTACCTCAAAGGATTGAGTCAGACCGAGGTAGCCACTTCACTAGCGAAGTAATGACCAAGATGTGGGAGATACTTGGGGTCAAAAGGAAATTAGACATTGCTTACCGGCTAGCCTCTAGTGGTGCAGTGGAGAGATACAACAAGACAATTGTGAGCATATTTAAAATGTTTGTGGCAGATTCTGGGCCAAGTTGGGATATTCGATTACCCCTTGTCCTGAAGGCCATCAGATCTACCCCTTCATCTGCAACTAAAATGTCACCGTTTGAGCTGATGACTGGACGGAGGATGGTGCTTCCCCAGCATCTGCTCTACAGAACCCAAGAGCAGACATTGATCAATGCCTCCACAACTCATGAGTATGTTGAAAATCTGAGAAAATACCTTCAACATGCTGTTGCCTATGCTCAGCGAAATCTAGAGAGATCTGCAGACAGCATGAAGACCCACTATGACTTAAAGACGACTAGAAAAGAATACCATGTAGGAGACCGGGTCTACTTATACAATTTCCAGAGGAACCAGGCCAAACAGCGCAAACCTTTGCCTAACTGGAGGGGTCCTTTTGAAATTGTAGACAAAATCTCACCAGTCGCCTCCAAAATCTGCATCCCAAAGGCAGTTTGGTAGAGGGGGAAGATAAGTGGGTCCATATCAACCAACTGAAGTGTTGCCATCCTAGTCACACTCTGTAGCAACTAAAAATATTCCATCCATATAATCAATAAATTGCTGATAGAAAAAATTGTCCTGATATGCCAAATGTATGTGTCCTCCCACTACATAAATAGTGGTGGGGAAATGTCTACAAATATGCTTTTGCTTTGTCATCCTAGAATTGGAAACCATGGAGACTAAAACCAGGGGGACCACCCAGGGACCGGAAGGAAAGATCCAAGGGGCCTGGGGTATCGCTCCATACTCTCATCAGGAATTGGCGAGGAGAACCGGTCGATCCACAACTGATGGGAGAAGTTGATGAATTTTTCCATTTGAACCAGAAAGAAAAGAAACTGATCATCCCAGTCTAGCGACTTCCCTTGATGGATAGTCAAAGCCAAATTGTGAGGGGGGGCTTGTGGGATTCATTGACCCACTGGGCTCTGCCCTGCGACATCACTGTGTGCTGCTTTCACCAGAACCAACAAAATGGCCGCAAAAAGCCCTATGCGTGCTAAACCCCTGAGAATTGAGGACTGAAACCAGAAAAGTTGGCTGCCAATCTACTTTGCCTGTGTCAGTGGGGAACAGGAGACCACGCTGCCAAAACCTGTCATTAGGCTGCCCACAGAGGGAAAATGGAAACTACAGGAAAGGCAGTGCTTTATTGCGAGGAAAACCAAAGGTGCTCTGAAATCCTTTTTTTTTTAAATTTTTTTTTTTTATACTTTATATAACCCGAGGGTTTTTAAAAGTGAACTGTCTATTTTCTTTCTTTCTTTCTTTCTTTCTTTCTTTCTTTCTTTCTTTCTTTCTTTCTTTCTTTCTTTCTTTCTTTCTTTCTTTCTTTCTTTCTTTCTTTCTTTCTTTCTTCCCACTTATATGCCTTTTTCGACCGTTGACAGAATTATGTCCAGGATTTTTGCCGTGGCAGTTACCCAGGTGGTTCTACCGCCTCCAATCAATCTCGGCCACCAGGTCTCTACCTCATAGGTATAGGCTGTGGCTAAGATTTCTTTCATGTAAGGCCCTCTTATTGAGTCGACTCCTGGGCATCTTAACAACAAATGTTCAATTGTTTCCACTGTGCTCAGATCTTTACAGAATCTACACGTATTTGTATTGGCCAGGCCTCTTATCTCTAAGATTTCGTTTGTGGGTAGTAAATTGAGGCGGGCTCTTAGAAAAGTATTCCTCAGCTTTCTATTGGGATACTTTTTCACATATGGTTGAAGTTCGTGTAGTTTGTGAGCAGTATGTGGCAAATGTGAAGTTAGTTTGTATGAGGCTGCCTTTTCCAAAGCACATATCCAATCCAACTCGTTTAGTTTTTTTTGGATTTTTGTCGGATTTTCCATTAGATCTTTTTTTGAGCATTGGATATGATCGAGTTTTGCTTCCTGGATTCTGTACCATTTGGTCAGACTGGCCACACCGCCTTCTTCAGCTTCTTGTTTATTGCTCCCACAAGCATTGGACGATTTTCCAACAGTAATTTTCTAAACAGCATCATGCTGTTCCTTTCCACTAGAGAGACAAGTGAGAGCTGGCTCATTTCGCGTCTAATCAGGGCTATTGGCGTTGATTTAGGTAATTTCAAGACTTCTCTCCAATAATGACTTTCCATCTTATTCCAGATGTTTTGTGGTATCCCAAGCATCGCTTCAGCTCCGTAAACCAGTGTAGGGACAACCTTTACCCTGTAGAAGTCCACAATTGGGATAAGTGAAAAACTGCCATATTTTCTGTCAATCGCTTTTGCTTGCGATGTTAAGTTCTTTGTTTTTTGAAGCAGATGTTTTTGCATTGCAAACTCCTTGGATGAATTGTCCACAATAATGCCCAAATATTTAAATTCATTTACTATTTCAATCTGTTCGCCTTCCAGGAACCAAGTAAAAGAGTCACCTTTATTTCTTCTTTTGCCAAGGAGCATGATTTTGGTCTTTGGTTTATTTATTTCAAGACCATTTGCATTTATGTATTCCGCGAGGTTGTTTAGTTGTCTCTGCAACCCTATTGCGGTTTGATCAGCAATTAAGATATCGTCCGCGTACATGATTCTTGAAATTTTCATCTGACCAGTTTGCGGTGGAAAAGATCTTATTTTTTCTTCTGTTTCTTTATAGTCTCCAATGAAACTCAAGAAGAGTGCAGGAGCCAAAGGGCATCCTTGCTTGACCCCCTGGTTGGTTGGGATCTCCTCCGAAGGTGTACCTTGATTATCAAGCCTCACTTGTATCTTTGTGGCTGTGTGTAAAGCCATGATTGAGTGTAGGATTTGTTCAGGGCATTTCCATGATCTTAGCTTCTCCAATAGTCTCTGTCTATTGACTTGGTCAAAAGCTTGTTTTAGGTCAATGAAGGCCATATAAGTTCTGGTCCCTCTCGACTGGCTTTTGTTTTTTAGGATGTTAATCGTTAGAATATTGATTGTAGTTCCCACGTTCTTTTTAAAGCCAAATTGAAGAGGATCTTCACAGGGTGCCTCCTTTGCCCATCTTAGGAAATGTCGTAAAAGTAGCGAACCATACACCTTCCCAATCACGTTCAGCAAAGCAATGGGCCGGAAATTTTTTGGGTCGTCCCTCGACCCTCTTTTGTAAATAGGTACAACCACTGCATTTGTCCAGGATTTCGGTAGTACCTTTGCAATTGTCAATCTTTGGAATACCTCGCTTATGAAATTGGCCCATGCCTCAGGGTGTTCTTTTAAATGTCTGTTTCTAAGGCCATCTGGCCCAGGTGCCCTGGAATTTTTCAGTTTTTTTAAGATGAATTAAATGTCCTGCGGATCGTGAAGCTCAATCCAAGGTTCGTTGTCTGTAAAGTTTGTAGGTTCCATGCCCTCTCGGTTAAAGAAGAGGTTTTCAAAATGCGCTGTCCATTTGGCTTCCGGAATGCCATTTATGAAAGCATCCGAGTTTATCCGATCCGTTGCGTTGATTAAAGCCCAAAAGGTTCTCGAGTCCTTAGTGGTTATACATCGCAGCATATCTTCAGAGTCTTTTTGATACATCGCAAGACGATGAGTTTTCAGGCAGGACTTGTAGATTTTTTGTTCGCTTAACCATAGTTGTTTATTATGGTTTGAGCTGTGTTTTATTAGTCTTCGCTTGACTCTCCTAAGTTGGCGTCTTTTTTCAACTAAAAGATTGTCATAGGTGTGGATTGACTTATTCGTATTAATGCGATTTTGCAATCTTGTTTTTTTTTAAGACATTCAATAAGGTACTATAGTCTGGTAAATTGTCAGCTTGCACCTTTTGTTCTAGCTTGATGTAGTTTTTCGTCAAAGAAATGACGTTGTCCAAGCTCAAGGCAAGTCGGTTTCCTTTTGTATTTACTTCGAGCTTTGGGGTCGAGGATGTTTGTTCATGAGAGACGTTTGGCCAAGTTAAGGACAAAAGGTTGTGATCGCTCGCCTTTGTTTTAATGATGTCAAAAGATGAGATAATAGACAGTAAGGCTGTCGAGGCATAGATGTAGTCTATTGTTGCCACCAAGCCTCGACCTTCCCAAGTTGGCAGCAGGTCCGAGTTCTGGAACGTTGAGCTCACATTTGTCAGATCTTTGGCTTTCATCAGTAGTGACCATGCTTTTCCCCTAGCCTCGGCTTTGGTTTTGATTTGGTTGTTAGTGCATACAGCATTTAGGTCTCCACAGACTAATAGATGTGTTTCAAAGTGGTCGATGTATGCTTTGTCTATTTCTAGTTCGACCATGTCCAGAAAATCTTGATTGGAGATAGCTTCAGGATTCCAGTACAAGTTTATAATGATAGCTGTTGTTGAAACTGGTTTCATTTTTTGTATATCCTAGTATTTCCATTTGACTTGTACTGAGATCATCAAGAGAGACAGAGTCAGAATCTTAATCAATTTCATTCCTTTTCCTTCTCTTACAGCGATTAACAGGCCAGAGGAAGGTCGTCCTTTTTGTCCCTTTTTGGCAGTCGCAAAAGCAATTTCAAATCCATCAAGAATAAGCTTTGTAGTAAGCCATGTCTCTTGTAAACATATTATGTCGAAAGAGGCGAAGTTCACTTCGTTCTGTACAGTGAGGTGCATAAACCCTCACGTATTCCATGAGCAAAGTTTTGCGTGGTTTGTGTTTTGGCCTCTTTTCAGGTCGTCTCCACAGTTTTTGCCAGAGATGAGTTGCTATTTATTGCTTTGAGAGCTCAAAGCTTTCGGGAGCCAAGCCCACAGGTTTTGTAGATGGTTTAGATTTTCTTTTGTTCCTTTGGTATTGATTGCCACTTTCGTCTCCTGTGTGCACGTTCTTTTGATCTGCAATGCTGGCCCCTTTGGCTTTCTATCATTTTTCGTCACTTCGGTGTCTAGATCTTTGTTTGTGCGCCCTAAAGCGGAAGACCCAGAGTCTGGCTCTGTTGTCCTTTCTTGGCCATGTTCTCGTTTAGACAGATGCCTCATCCTTTTCTGGACTCCAAGTTCTGAGTTATCATTTTTATAGTATATTGGAAGGTCTGTTTTTTGACTCCTCTCTTCTCGGGTTCTGTAATCACCTCGTGGGTCTTTTTCTTTCCTCTGGGACTGTTTTTTTTCGCTCAGATTGTTTAAATCTGTTCCTTTTGCTCCTCTCTCTTCTCCCAGTTCAATGATATCATAACCCATTTTTAGGAAGTACTTCACGGAGTCACACAGTCTCCGCTTAACTGATGTAGAGGAAATGAATAAATGGGTCATCGCTTGGCGTCCTTCATGAAAGGGCTCAACTAGTTCCAGATCTCTGGAATTCACTGATCTTAAGTTCGGGATACTATGTAGTAATTCCATAACAGTTCTCCTGTTCAAGATCACGTAGTCATGACAGTTTCCAAGTTGTTCAATTTTAAAGGCTGGAGTGCCTCTAAAATACTTTTTGGGTGTCGCCCCTCGACCTTGGGCCTTTCTTTCGTATTTTTTTTCATGTCTTTCCTGTTTTGTTTCATGTCTATTTACTTTTCTGTCTTCTTTCCATGTGCGGTACTCAGGTCTGTCTTGTTTTACTACCTCTTTTTCGGGTATAGTGGGAGATTGTTTTTCTCCCCTTTTATCCCAAAATCCTAAATCTTTTGTTGAGTCTGAGTTTTGCGAGCCATTGTTAACAATATTTTGTCCAACTTTTGCTTGCTTTGCAAGACCCCAGTTTGCATTACAGGAGATCTTTTTACAACGATCCTCTAGTGATAAAAATGTTCTTTCATCCCCTGTTTCTGTTTGGCCTCCATCTGTTTGAGGTTCTAAGTTATAATGGCCCTTCTCTATGGTCGGTGATCCGCAGGGTTGATTTAGGTTGTCAAGCACTTCATCCATCAGGAGATCTTCTGTGCACTTTGATGTTATGGAAGCTTTGGAGGTATCCATTTCATTTACACCTGTTGGTGTGTTGTATGTCTCTATATTTGTTGAAATTAAACAGTTTGCGTCAGTATTTGCTTTTATTTTCGCCGTCTGTGTCTTCTTCCTATCTTTGAAGCTCATTTCCTGGACTGGTAAACAAAACACAAGTTGTTTTTCGTTGTAGGCGGCTGATATAGCTGATGACTTACATTCTGAAAAAATGGAGAAATCTTTATTGATAACAGATTCCATACTCTTATTTGGGAAGTTTTTTAGAGCAGATATTTTTTTTTTAGAAGCCGGAGTTTGCATTGTTTTTAGTTTATGTCCGCTAGGCAATGAGTCATTCCTTGCTATTTGGGTGAAGATGTGTACTTGTAGACTTAGGTCTCATTGTTAGCGGCTGAGTAAGAGAAGGTTCCTCTATAATGAATACCTCGGCTTCTTCTATTGGTTTTGTCGGCAGTTGAGTTTTTGTTGACACATTATCCCGTGTTTGGGCGCCCTTTTCAGTGTATACAATTCCAGTATTTGTTATCTTTTCTCCTGTCCCTGTCGGCGATGGTCTTGATGCATCTGCCTTTAACTTTTCGGTTTCCATGGCGGTAACATACCCCTCCAGATAAACAAACTTGGTGTGCATTGTAGCTAGTAGAGCGCAGTTGTCTTTTAATGAGTCATTTATAGCCTCGTACAGTTTGGTGAAGGGGGCCATGGCAACTGCCACCGCGGCCATCAAAGTCACCATGTCCAATTTTTTTTCCGGTGTATTCGCTACCAAGGAATCATGTCTAGGGTTTCTCCCAAAATCCCTGATTGCCGTGCCTGTTTCAGATGCGTCTGGCTCATGTGTCGATATGTTAACGTCCTCAGCTGTTGCAAGCCAGTCTTCTGGATCCTCGCTTTCTATAGAGTCAATCGATGTGGGTTTTTCATTATTATTATTAGTTGGGGTTTTTTTTATCCCAGAGCTGGCCGATTTAGTGCTGCCCCTTTCGGGCTCCTTTTCCGGTGTCTTTACTTGATTCTCATCCCCCATGGGTTTGTTTGCAGGGGAGGACTGGACGTGAGTTTATCTTGCTCATCTATGGCACAACCGGGTACATTTTTATGGCTTTCTAGATTTGGGTCTCCAATATTCAGTCCCAAAGGAGATGTTTCCGGCTGTAAGTCCTCTGCACAGTGCACCACTTCCAGCATTTCGATATCAGTTATTTCTCGTGTGTTATCAAGTTTCCTTTTTCTAGGATTCACAAAAAAATCTGCCATGCTCTGAGGCGAGAATATGGAAGTTTCTTGTCGGCTTTTGCTGTTTGTACATTCTAGTACTCGCCTTATTTGTCTTTTTCTTCTCTTTTTTCCAGCGTTGTTGAAGTCAAACCCTTTGCATTCAGGCAGCTGACCTGGAATTGATTGTACAATTTCGGGGTATATTTTAGCCACCGAGTTGTTATTTGGTTTTTGAGTAATTTTCAATTTTTTACAGCACGGCCCTTTTTCTAATTGCCTTACAGGTGGTGTTGTTGGTTGACAGTCTTTTAGGTGGTTTGTATTTTCCACCTGATCGTTTTCTTTTAATAAGGGCAATTTTTTCAAATCAGGTATTGTCGTCTCCCATGGGGGTTTCAGAGGTGTTACTCCTGCCGTACCCACTGAGCTGTCTTTCAGTTGGGTATAAGGTCTGTGGAAATCCTGGAATGGCTCTGCAATCGAGTTTTCAGTCGTGGTCTGTCTCGTGGCGGCCACCAGAGGGCCCTCTGATTCAGGTGGTGCTTGTCGAGCTTCGCTCTCCTCTGTTTCCTCCTCTGTAGATTTTTGTCCCCTCGGTCCCTCCGTAGGAAGCCTCATCGCGATCCCCGGGTCCATCACCAGAGGCCCCGCGGGCCCTTGAGTTCGATCTCCCAGACCGTTCTCCACCAGCTGCGCCAAGCTCGACGCCGTCAGTCCTCCGACAGACGGCGGAGCACACACCGTTGGGAAGATGCGGCCATTTCCACATGAGTCGTCGGCCAGAGTTTCCTGAAGAGCCTCGGAGCGGCCCTGTGAGTTTTTAAATGTTTCATCATTTATTCGGCATACGGTCCGGGAATCCACCTCTCCCAGCTCATTAATGTAGGAGTCTTGAGCCGTAGGCTGAAACCCCCGTGTTGGAGAAGATGACTCTGCAGATGGTTTATCTTTGCCCCACGTTGTTTTCGGGCAAGAGCCCCCACTAGTCTCTAGAGTCAATAAAGTGGGCTCATTTCTTCGGAAAGGACTCAGTAGGCTCTGCGGCTGTTCAGTGGGTGTCAGTTTAGGCAAATTTGACTGTGGCAAAGGGTTTCTTCTGCTTTGTACATAGTCCCTTTCAGCCCGAGTGCGCGAGCGTGAGCTCCTTTGCTGCAAATCGTTCACGCTTTTCTCTGCAGTATGCGGGGACGGCAGAGTAGAGCTGCCATAGACTGCTTCAGACTGCTACTCTGCCGCTACTCCGCAGCCGCTCCCCGGGAGCAAGGAGTTTTTAAAGGCTGGTCAGGTGATCTTGAAAAGTAACCACGGTAGAAAGACTGGAACGTAGAATAACTGGCAGTCTCTGCTTCAGACTGCTATTCTGCCGCTACTCCGCTAATCCTTTTTTTCCTTGGCTGCTGAAATTGCAAAATCATGGCTCCCAAACATCAGAAAAGATCCAACATCCTTGCTGGTTGTTAACCATCACCTTAATTAAGGAATCCACAGAAGCACACAACGTCAGGAAAAGCAGAATCCATCATAGAATAGCCACATTAAAAAGTGTGCTTGTCTGTGGAAATCTGTCAGAATATGGGCGCAGTACCACCGGCTGCCTGCATGACAGCTGTCAGTTAAGTGCATTAGAAGTTAAAATTGTGCATAAAAATCAAACTGTTGAAAAGAAGAGACTTGCCATCAAAAGCAATATAGGTTGAAGGTAAGGTTGACTCAATTTTCCCCGCACTTACGTCTCCAACCAATGTTTCATGTTATTGACTAGTTTCCCTGTGGGTTTTACAGGAACCCGCACTTCAACCCGTTGCTTCTCACACATATGGAGAAACATTTGAGAATTATTTGAAACTTAAGGTATGTTATAAACATTGTTTTGCTAATTTGCGGTATAAATAGATACTTAGTTATTGACATAGAGCTTTTTTGCTTTTTTCTTTGCATATTTTCTTCTTTGTGGAACACTTGGATGTGGTATGTGTTTAAATTTGTTTATCTAAAACATGGATGTTATATAATGGTTGACAATTGTTGAAACATTGGTCAATGAAGATAGATCACTGAATTAATGTACCGCCCTGATGAAGGTTTTTGCATTGGCATCTGTACATATAATCCCAGCCTGATTTGGTGCAGCCTCATTGAATATGACAGAATAATATTCAAAAAGAGCTACGAAAAAGGGATGTGAATAAACATTTCCATAAATCATCATATTTGATGTCGATATTTTATCTTTATAAATCTTGTGGATAAACTATCTGATACATATTTTTCCGAATGTGCAGCCCTCTTTAGGGCCAACTGTGAGCACCAGATTTTGATAGAGCAGACTTACTCTATCTCTTGGTTCATGATGTTTTGGTCCTTATGCCACAGGACCTCTTTATAACTGGTTGCCCCAGGCGAAAGCTTCTCAAGATTGAATAGCATTAAATGTTCAACGTATGAGTTACATTGTAGTGCCCACCTTTGTACTTTGTTTTTGTTACTTTCATACATGTGTCATGTTTGCTATTCATTTGTGTGGTGAATATACACATGTGGCTGACCGGTGGACGAGTGTGAAGGGTGAGTTTTGGTGCGCACCAAAAAATGCCATTTGCTTTCACATGTGCAGCATCACTGTGTATTGGTCCTCACTGTTTTTGTGAGGGAGGTGGGTGGGGTGGCTGTGGGAGTGTTACATGTTCAGGATATTGGCACATTATTTGCTTGATACTGTGTAACACACATGTCATGCCTGCCCCTTCACTGCATGTGTTTGTGCATTTATCATTGTCTCTGGTGTTGGTCTGCCTCTTGCACTGCTATGCAATTTTGCCATTTCTTTGGATTTACTCATCAGCAGACCAATGCTGCAGTCTTGGTGTATGTCCTCCTCTACCCTGCTGAACTCCTGTCTGAATATTCACTTTTCAGCTGGCTACCCTCTGACTTCGGGCCAAGGTCCTCTCGCCCACCACTTGCACACCTGAAATGCCTCCCTGGCATCCCCCGCACTTGGACAGTTTTTCTGATTTCCTACAGCCCCCTACCTGCACTTGACACCTGATGTCTTCACTTGGCCTTGCACTTGCCACCAGCTGCCTGCACTTTGATGCTTTTCAATGTTATTGTATTTCTTATGATGTCCTTCCCATGTACTGCACTGCCCCATCCACCTTCCCCCTTCAATTCTCACCTTCCCCACTTCCCTGCACTTGCACCATCTTAATGTCACATGGCCTAGTAAGATCGTAGTTTCTGTCTTCACTCTGTTCCCCCTCCCTCACTCGTTGTGCCTTCAAACACTTGTGTATAGGTGTATTATGAATGCCATATCATTTGATTTGATTTGATATCATATCCATCACACATGGGAGGTACAGTGGTGTGCTTATTGGGAAATATGTTCTGGTAATAGCAGCTCATTGAGGGTCAGGTCGTGACACGCCTGGGCAGTGTCTGTTTATGTGGCACACATTGAGGCTGCTTATTATTATGTCATTGTCTGGCTGTTTCTCCATGGGGATTTGTGACATCACATTGTCACATGGCCAGCAGGGCCTCACTTTACCATTAACTTGTTATATGTGTATGTTGGGAGATGGTCGCGGACAGCAATTGTGTTTGAGCAGCTGCCACACTCATGGATGTTGGCCAGGTGTGTGCATTTATTTGTGTTTGCAGGATAGATTTTGCAGTGGATATTCATGGTGGTGTCACAACACAGCAGTGAAGTTGCACAACACACCATTGATGGAGTGATGATGTGTCACTATGTCAGCGTCCAGCATGCAGGTGATGTCCAGTCTGGAGGGGGCTGCCTGCAGGGTGGGGTGCTGGGTGATCGGGGCTGGTGTGGGGTGTCCCATGTGGAGGGGGCTGCCTGCAGGGTGCGGTCAAGGGTGATGGGGGCTGGGGTGTCCAATGTGGAGGGGGATGCCTGCAGGGTGGTGTCACAGGTGATAGGGGCTGGGGTGTCCCATGTGAAGGGGGATGCCTGCAGGGTGGGGTCATGGGTAATGGGGGCTGGGGTGTCCCATGTGGAGAGGGCTGCCTGCAGGGTGGGGTGATGGGTGATGGGGGCTGGGGTGACCCATGTAAAGGGGGATGCCTGCAGGGTGGGGTCACAGGTGATGGGGCTGGAGTGGAGTGCCCGATGTAGAGCCGGCTGCCGGCAGGGTTGGGACGCAGGTGATAGGGGCTGGGGTATCCCATGTGGAGGGGGCTGCCTGCAGGGAGGGTCACGGGTGACAGGGTTTGGGGTGTCCATTGTGGAAAGGGCTGCCTGCAGGGTGGGGTCACGGCTGGTGGGGGTGGGGTGTCTCATGTGGAGGGGGCTGCCTGCAGGGTGGGGTCACAGGTGACAGGGTTTGGGGTGTCCATTGTGGAAAGGGCTGCCTGCAGGGTGGGGTGATGGGGGCTGGGGTGTCCCATGTGGAGGGGTCTGCCTGCAGGGTGGGGTGATGGGTGATGGGGGCTAGGGTGGGGGTGTCCCATTAGGAGGGTGCTGCCTCCAGGGTGGGGTCACAGGTGATGGGGCTGGGGTGTCCCATGTGGAGGGGGCAGCCTGCAGGGTGGGGTCACGGGTGATGGGGACTGGGGTGGGGGTGTCCCTTGTGGAGGGGGCTGCCTGCAGGGTGGGGTCATGGGTAATGGGGGATGGGGTATCCCATGTGGAGGGGGATGCCTGCAGGGTGGGGTGATGGGTGATGGTGGTGGGGTGTCCCATGTGGAGGGGGATGCCTGCAGGGTGGGTTAACGGGTGATGGGGCTGGGGTGTCCCATGTGGAGAGGGCTGCCTGCAGGGTGGGGTGATGGATGATGGGGGCTGGGGTGTCCCATGTGGAGGGGGCTGCCTGCAGGGTGGGGTCATGGGTGATAGGGGATGGGTTATCCATGTGGAGGGGGATGTCTGCAGGGTGGGGTCATGGGTGATGGGGGCTGGGGTGTCTCATGTGGAGGGAGCTGCCTGCAGTGTGGGGTCACGGGTGATAGGGTTTGGGGTAGCCATTGTGGAGGGGGCTGCCTGCAGGGTGGGATGATGGGTGATGGGGGCTGGGGTGGGTGTGTCCCATGTGGAGTGGGCTGCCTGCAGGGTGGGGTGACGGGTGATGGGGCTGGGGTATCCCATGTGGAGGGGTCTGCCTGTAGGGTGGGGTGATAGGTGATGGGGGCTAGGGTGGGGTTGTCCCATGTGGAGGGGGCTGCCTGAAGGGTGGGGTCATGGGTGATGGGGTATGGGGTGTCCCATGTGGAGGGGGATGCCTGCAGGGTGGGGTCACGGGTGATGGGGGCTGGGGTGGGGGTGCCCCATTTGGAGGGGGCTGCCTGCAGGGTGGGGTCATGGGTGATGGAGGCTGGGGTTTTCCATGTGGAGGGGATGCCTGCAGGGTGGGGTGATGGGTGATGGGGGCTGGGATGTCCCAGGTGGAGGGGAATGCCTGCAGGGTGGGGTAACGGGTGATGGGGGCTGAGGTGTCCCATGTGGAGGGGTTGCCTGCAGGGTGCAGTGACGGGTGATGGGGGCTGCGGTGTGGGTGTCCCACCAGGAGGGGTCTGCCTCCCAAGGATTGCAAGGTGCAGACACACTATTTGGATGTGGTGCAGCTGGGGATTGCGTGGAGTTTTCACACGATTATGCTGGGGTGCGGCCGGGGAATGCACAGAGTTTTCGCATGATTTGGCTGGGTTGTGGCCGGGGATCACGTGGAGTTTTCACGCGATTATGGTGGGGTGCGGTCAGGGAACGCATGGAGTTTCACGCGATTACGCTGTGGTGCGGCCGGGGTTCGCATGGTTTTCATGCAAGTTCACTAGGGGGGCTGTATGCTGGCCCTGGGATGGTGCGGAGGCTTGCGCCTTGTTAGGAATTTCACTTGCTTTTTACTGCGCGTTTGAGCGTGTTAGAGCGTTACTGGCGCAGCTTGCTGTTCCTTGCACCACTTCTACTGATGCCTCGGGAAATCCATAAAAACGTGTGCCGCGCAATCATTTCTCTGCGCCACGGCTGTTGCACACTCCTTTTCGGCGTGCATCACTTGCACCTTATGTGTGCCAGATTCTATGAATCGGGCCCTAGTGTTTTAAATAATAAAATGTCTGGCCACTGTTTATCTTTTTTCTATGAATTGTAAAAGTTTTGACAAACTGTATACAAATTAAAATGTATATATATTTTTCTAAATGGTTGAAGTAGTGCTGTGCAATGGCTCCTTTACCTTTTAACTTGTATGCCTACTGTCTCAATTAGGATCATGTTTGAAGACCAATTGATGACCCGTACATGAATGGCACCCTGATTCTAATGATTGATATATTTGTTGTATTGTATCCGTTATTTATATAGCGTCTTTCCCCATTTGTATGGCCTCAATGAGCTTTATGGTTGGAACGCCCTCTGTGCCTGCAGTCAATGTGTAGAAGGTGCTAAGAGTTTAGATTTAGAGATGCTTGTGTGCATTTTTGCCGGCTTAGGACTTAGGTGGTTGGCTAGGCTCCAGTAAGCAGCCCAGAGGTCAGGCACGTGGGTGGGCGCTATTGGCAGTTTAGGATAGAGTGCTATTGCCTAAGGTTCAATGTGTGCCCAGCTATACCAAATTTTATTTGTGTTGGTAGTCGCTGTTAGGCAAAGTTTGTATGCAGTACCATTTGGCACCACTACACACAACTAGGACTACAGGTGTAAGCAAAACCAACCTTTGGTATAAGTCTGTACTACACAGTTATGGTAGCGGAGCTGAGCAGCCAGGCTTATCTCAAGAGGGAATGTGAGCTGTACTGATGTTACACAAAGGTCTACAAAGTGTTCAAATAAACTCTTACACTCAAGGTTTCTTTGTTAAATACTTATTAATTTATGTATCTGTCAGTTATAAAACATTTATAAAAAGGAGGCAATTGTTTATCACACACAAATACACTTCAACACTATTTCAAAAATACTTTTCAAGAGGCGTAAAGGCAAAGATTATTAGAACATGAAAGGTAACAGTTATTCTTAGACAGTGCAAATATTTAGAGTTCACCAGAAGAGTCAATTCAATTCAATAGGCTAGGCCAAAGTCAATGGGCTTAAGTCTTGGATAAGATAATGCAGTTCTGGTAGATAAACGGAATAGTCTCTACAAAAGTTCTTAGGAATAGTTTGTAGCAAGAAGAATCATATGTTGGGTCACAAGCTGATAAGGCCTGTGAGTTGGGAAAATTTCAAGCACTTTCACCGCGAGAGGTAAGTACTCTGTCTGGTTTTACAGTACCTTTACAAATGAAGACTATCATGCAGCTGATGACCTCTGTTCCTGGCAGTTCCTGCAGATCTCGCTGTTCCTGGACCTCAGTCGTGGGGACAAGAGGGAGGATGTCGGAGGACTTTTGCACTGCACTGAGACTGGTCAAAAAGCTGGCAACTGGCAAATCTTCAATTCTTGTAGCTGTAGTCAAGCACACAAGCTGGTGTCCCTCTCCCTGGTTATTCGGTTTCCTGCAGCACTCTGAGAAAAAAAACAACCAGCTTCGAGATTGGTATCCAGGTGGCTTAGTGTCAAGGCAATTGGTCCCACCAACTCAAAGGAAGAAGCCGTTCATGTAGTGGTTTCTCTGTCGAGATGAACTTGTCGATTTGGTACTTGCAGCAGGGCTTCACCGGCCAAACCAACAACAGTTGCAGCAGCTGTCCTCTTCAAGCTTGTCTTTGGTTCTTTCGTTCCAGTGGTCGACTCTGCCTTCCAAGCCAAGAAGCTCGACTTTTATCCTGTTCTCTCCCATTCATTCCAGCTTAGCTGCAACTCACCCAGCAGGGTGGCTATCATTGCCACACAGTCAGCCAGCCAATCACCACAGAGTGCATTTGGGTCTCCTAGAAGACTAAGCATAGGTAGTTTCGGGCACCTCCTTCACTTCCTGCCCACCCCAGACACTCGGGCGCCATAGGCAGTCTTCAGTCCTGAACCCCGCCAAAGGCGAATGAACAAAGGAACCAAACCTGATTTGGCGCGCAAAGCAAAACTCTAGAAGGACCTTTCCACAAAGAAATGGCGAAGAAAGAAGACCGGGACCTGTTTTTACAGAGGGGGCTCAAACACCATTTTAAAAAACATGACTCCCGCGGTTTAACGCTACCGGTGTTCGCGGGCGGGAAAAATCATGGTAGTTTGTTGTTAAATCAATGCCACCAGCCATTCTGAGAGGAAAGGGTAACATTTGACTGTTACATGAGCATCTAGACACAGGGGATACTAAGTTATCCCTCCAGCTCTCTATTGTAAGATAGGATCTGCTGGGTCTAGGAATTTAAACGACTAGTAAAGTCAATTTCACTTTACTTAGTCTGGGAAACAGTAGTTTATCCCAGAGAAGGTATTTAAACATTGGGAAAGCCTGTAAAGGCTTCCCTGTGCCACTGCACTGAGGGCGCTGTGTGACACAAATAAAAAGATGTTGCCTATGGAGTTGTCTAAAACTCCATAACCAAAGAAAACACAAGAGGAAAACACATTTCAAAACACATGAGAGAGTGGGAAAGAGGGTCACACTCTCTCCAGGTAAACATGTTTTACCAGGTAAAAAAGTCCTCAAAATCCAGCAAAGTTGCTGGGGATCTCTAAGGAGAAGGGAATTAGCACATTTTTGATAATTCCCCCTAACACTCGCCTCCCCCCCAGACTAAAGGACAGGAGGATTTAATCCACCCCTTGATGAATCTCCTTACTGCAGTCGGTCATACATTCTGGAGAGACCATCAGCATTTTGGTGATTACAACCTGACCTACAAAACAATGGTAAAATCAAATCCCTGTAGGCCCATTGACCATCTTATCAATTTTGGATTGTCCCCCTTCATCTGCATTAACCATCTCAAGGGTTGGTGGTCTGTCTGAATCACAAAAGTAGATCCATACAAGTATGGTCTAAACTTCTTCAAAGACCACACAATGGCAAAACACTCAAGTTCTATGGTTACCCACCTTGTCTCAGGTTCCTTCACCTTCCTGCTGATGAAGCAGATTGGGTGTTGCCTAACTTTCTCATCCAGCTGACTCAGAACTGCACCTATACATGTATTGGAGGCATCTGTTTGCAGAATGAAGATTTGGCTGTAGTCAGGAGCTCTTAAGACTGGAACTTGACAAATGGCTTTATTAAGTCATTCAAATGCCTTAGTGCACTCCTTATTCCATGTGACCTTTTTGGGGAATTTGGATGAGGAGACCACATTCAAGGGAGAAGCTATGGACCCATAGCTTTCTATGAAGTTCCTATAATAACCAGTGAGACCTAAAATGGCCTTCACTTGGGTTTGAGTAGTAGAGATGGCCCATTCATGTACAGCTTGTTCTTTGCAAGGCAATGGCCCTATTTCACCTCCTCCTACCTCATGTCCAAGGTATACCACTTTGCTCTCAGCAATTTGACATTTACTTGCCTTTATGGTCAGATGGGCCTGCTCAAGAGCCTGCAAAACATATCCTAAGTGGTCAATATGTTATTTCCAAGTAGGGCTGAATACTGCAATGTCATCCAAGTATGCCATGCAGAAGTCCTCCATCCCATTCAGAACCTGATTCACCATCCTTTGGAATGTAGCAGGTGCATTCTTTAATCAAAAAGGCATGACCTTAAACTGGTAGAGGCCTGCTGGGTTTGAAAATGCAGTTTTCTCCTTGGCATGGTCTGTCAGAGCAATTTTCCAATAGCCTGAGGTTAGGTCAAATGTACTGAGGTACTTGGCTGAACCAAGTTTGTCCACTAGCTCATCTGTCCTAGGTAAAAAATGGGCATCACTATTTGTGACTGCATTTAGGGCTCTATAGTCCATATAGAATCTCAACTCCCTGGATCCTACCTTTGTTACTAGCACAACTGGACTAGACCAAAGACTTGTAGATGGCTCTAATACCCCGAGATCAAGCATCTTGTTGACCTCTTCCTTTATGTGGGTTCTTACATGGTCTGACATCCTATAACCTCTGCTTTTAACAGGTAAACAGTCACCAGTGAGAATATCATGCTGGTCCCAAAGGGTCAAGCCTGGTGATAGTGAAAACAGGGAGGCAAACTAATTTAACAGAAACTTGCACTCCTCCTGTTGTGATAAAGAAGAGGGAGGTATGATCATTTAGATATCTTCCTGCCTGTTGTCATTTCTGATGAGCCCTCTAACTGGGTGGGCTGTTTTTTAGTTTTTTTTTCCTGTCCCACATAACACTATGTACCATTTAGACCATAAAGATTGCAATGTGTGAGGGAGTTGAACATTCAATACATGGTTCTCTGAGCGAAACTGTAAGCTGTAATGCTGTGCTGCTTTTTAAAGGTTTCATTCCATCTCTGCCTGAGGAAGTGGAGAGATTCCAAGAAAGCTTGCAAATATGCAAAATTAAGGACTTTATTACCCTAATTGAGGTATTGCCGTGTGGCATTCATTTGGATGAAAATTCTATTCAACCCTTGCCTAACACGGTTCAAGTGAACTGAACTATATAGCGGCCGTGTAGTTATGGTTAAGTTGCTAAATTCATAGTAAGAGCACTTTTTGGGCGGCTTATAACTTCGCTCCCCCTGGACGAATCCTCACAAAACTTTGCAAAAAAAGTATATGGCCTGCTCTGAATTTGTTCTGCAAAGTTTGGTGAGGTTTGGTGTAACGGGGGGAGAAAAGTTGCAGGGGGGTCCCAAAATTTCTTTTTTTTCCATAGACTGAATGGAGAAAAACATCACGCCTACAGCTGAAACCGCTGGAAGGATTTTCACCAAATTCACAGCAGGAGCGGCGGCTTGGTATCGAAAGCATGCTTTTGTAAATTTGGTGGAAATCCATCCAGTAGTTTATTTGTAAAACTACCAAAAAGTAGGTCCAAAAAAATATGTGATATGTGGGTCCGCTTCGCTGACACACTTCCCTATTCATTCTGCAGACAGGACACTGATTGGTCAATGGGCTTACGTCATGTCCGCGGACAAGCAACGTGTCCGCAGATTGGTTGCAGTGAAGTGTGAGGTGCGTCAATTTTTCTCGATGCGCCCGCCATGTTGGATCCGCTGGTATCCGCGGACAGCGCAGCGTGGAACAGAGCGAAATCTAATTTTGGTTAGTGTGTTGGTGTGGAAGAGTGGCTGGAGAGGGTGGGGGAGTGAGAGATGGATAAAATACTGTATTTGTTTAGGTGGAAGAAGACTGTGATGTGATCGCGGTGTCCATGGTCACCGCGGTTGTCTGCAGACATACCAGCCACTGACCGCACTATTGGGTATTTTATTATGCTCTGATGTATTGGTTTTGGGTAGTTAGTCGAGTATTGGGTGGAGAGGGCATGCATTGAAGAGTTTGTGCATTGGCTGCAAGTACTGTCTTAGTATGCCAAGTGAAGTGGATAGGGCTTGAGGTGGTTGTGTTTTTTTTTGGGTTGTGGTCATTTGGTAGGTGTTTGCTTGCATGGGTGTGTTATGCTACGGTGGTTGTGGCCAGGGCCTAGAGTCTTGGGTGCATGGACTCTAGGCCCTGGACACAACCACCTCAGCATTACACACTCATGCAAGCAAACATTTTGACTGTGGTATGTTGGTACCTAAGAATCTAGGCATTTTGGGTTGTAGTTAGTGGCCAGGTGTTTGCTTGCATGGGTGTGTTATGTTGCAGTGGTTGTGACTCCAATCATTGTATACTTATTATTTGCTTTGTTGAGGCTGTATGCAGTGTTTTGGCCAGGCCATGCTCCTAAGACTGTAGGCCCTGGCCACAACCACCGCAGCATAAGACACCCATACAAGCACACATTTTGGGTTCTGTCAGTGGTCAGGTGTTTGCTTGCATGGGTGTGTTATGTTGCGGTGTTTGTGACTCCAATCATTGTATACTTACTGTTTGCTTTGTTGAGGCTCGATGCAGTTTTTTCATGGTATGGTAAATTGGAGCAGACATTTATTGTTTTTTCATTCTCTGTGATAAAAGAAAAGATCACATGTTAGTTTAGGTATTTTGTAATGAGGTATTGGATTGCATAGTAGACATTTCTATACTTTGTCGACCCTCATAGTTAGTACTTTACAAGCACTATGCTTCAAACCAGTGTACTGTGCAATTTGCTCAGTTCCTGTGTTTGTTCTTAAAATCATTCGAGGCCGCGAACTGCGAAGTACAGCCAAGTACTGTTTGCAACCTGGGGACAGTCTCCTGTTGGAACATTGTGGCTCGCTGCCACATTGCAGCTTCACGGAGCCCGGACCAGCCCTGGTGCCGTGTCATTGAGCAAGCCTTGGAGGACGTCTTTACTGGGGACACTAGGCTTGCCTGACCCTTCACAGAGGAAGTAGGAGGTGACTGTGTGCTCTCACTCTTGCTCACACTGGAGACCATTGAAACTGTGTGCTCCCTATGTTAGTTAATTAGTGGGAACCATACGAGGCTGTGTGTTTAAAACCCCTTTTCTATTTTTCCTAAGGTGTTCCTTGTGGATGGTCGCTCCTCCTTTTCTGCCACGCGACGCCCCTCCCATCACCTTAAATACCTACACCCCGGCACACCTGCACCGCTCACTGCAAAGTACAGCCAAGTACTGTTTGCAACCTGAGGACAGTCTCCTGTTGGAATGTTGTGGCTCGCCGCCACATTGCAGCTTCACAGAGCCCGGACCAGCCCTGGTGCCGTGTCATTGACCTAGCCTTGGAGGACGTCTTTACTGGGGACACTCAGCTTGCCTGACCCTTCACGGAGGAAGTAGGAGGTGACTGTGTGCTTTCACTCTTGCTCACACTAGAGCCCCTTGAAACTGTGTGCTCCCTATGTTAGTTAATTAGTGGGAACCATACGAGGCTGTGTGTTTAAAGCCCCTTTTCTATTTTTCCTAAGGTGTTCCTTGTGGATGGTCGCTCCGCCCTTTCTGCCGCGTGACGCCCTCCCATAACCTTAAATACCTACACCCTGGCGCACCTGCGCCACGCACTGCGAAGTACAGCCAAGTACTGTTTGCTGTTCGCAGTCCGTGGTGTGGGGCGCTGGGTAGTTACCTCCCAGCCTTAGTGGCCATTGGTTTAGGATTTCTACTAAATATTGGTAACAAAGGGCACCCGCTACTGAGAACTCGATCTTCGTTGACCCCCTACTGAGTGAGTACCTGGCTCTGATGTATAGATGTTTGCAGGCCCATGGTCTCCTGAATTTTGGTTTAAACGCATAGCTCTCTTTAAAGGTTTGGCATAGTCATCTGTAAAACTGGGCTGGGGCAGGGCTGGGTGTTGCTAATCCATGACGCTGTTAATCTGGGTGAGTACCAGATTCTCTTCTGTTTGTTTGTTTATTTATTTGTTTGTTTATTTGTAATGCGCCAGAATACCTTAGGGTAACAGGGTGCAGCAGTTACAAGAATTTGCGAAGCTTAATTACATCAATGACGATATATACAAACACATACCCAGTAATAATTGTAGCAGGAAAATATACATATATACAGGTTAACACAAGTGAGTGCAATATGTCCAAGCATGGGAGATACAGGACTTCTAAGGCAATCGCGGGCTGGGAGCACTGGAACATTGGAGAACCAAAGCTTGTGACATTAATTTGTTTAACAGCAGAAGCTTAATACAAAGATGGAGATCATGTTGCGCAATGGGAAAAAAATTAAGGACTCTATCTTAAAAGAGCCCTTAAGCACAAACTCTGTTATGACTAAAAACAACAAAAAAAAAGAAACGGAGAGCTTGCCTATTCTTTCAAAACAAAAACGCTCATTCCTTTCAATGTCAGTCCAAGGGGCTGACAATGCTGCTGAAATGAGTCTCAATGTAGAGACTCAAGAAGGCAAAGTTTTGTGCTCCCTGAAAGATGCAAATGAAAATATTACCCACGATCCGTTTTCTGAAAAAGAAACTATAAAAAAAAGATACACATGATGCAGACATGCAAGGGGACAGTTTTCTTCCTGCTGCGGACATATCCATGCTAGCACCTGTCATTATGGCAGACCTTGATAAAAGGGTACGCCTCTCACTAGGTCCATCGACTCCAGTGTCCACTTTTGGACAATTTCGAGAACATGTCCATTTTCATAAACTAAATATGAAAGAACATAGTAACCTCTCACACAGTTTCTTTCAAAATGGAGAGGAACCTAAGTCAAAAGAGCCATACCAATCTACTAGCTCACCAACTTCAACACTGGCAAAGAAACACAAACTTATACCAGAGAGGTATTTATCAGGTGAATTAGAAACTTCGATCCCTGTATTCAATAACAGCCATTCACTCGAGGTACCTGTGCAAGCAGAAAGAAAGCTTTCAGAATTATTAGAGAAAGAAACGCAAGATTTCCTGGTAATAACTAGAATTCTCAACTTGCTAGACAAGGGACATGAGCTTACACATACTTTACTGAAGGACATAAAAAACAACATCTCGATAAACTCCGACAAATTAAGTAAAGTAGAAGGATATAGCGCAAGAAGCCTGTCACAAATTTCACTTAGAATGCCCTACAAGAACTGCCCTAATAGTAAAACAGGAAGGTTTTGCATCGAAATCATTGCCACAAAACTCTTTGCGGACACAAATGAGTAATGATCCCCTATTGCCCCATGGAATTCCTAGATAATTTGCACATATGGCAAGGAACCAGACTATACCCACAACCACTGATGTTAATAGGGACTCGATTGATATTATTGAAATTGCTAAATCACAACATGAGCGACTGTTGCAGATTGAACAATTCTTGTATCAAACTAATCCCCAATTTCATCCATCACTCTGAAATGCCTCAAATGGTGACACCATCAATACCTGAGAGTGAAACGCAGAATGCATCTCCTGATAGCCCCTCAGCGGTACTAGAAATTATAGCGAAGGATATAGAGTTGGAGAACATTTCAGAAGATGCAGAGAATACAGTTACATGCGCTGAAGGGCCCTATCACATATCTAGAAGAGCTAAAACAAAAACGATCAAAGAGTGCTAAAAAGAAGACACAAGAAATGGGCAGATGATACTGGATTACATCAAGGAGCGAAGAAACTCCCTGTTGGTGCCTAGAAAGGCAAAACACAGAAACAACTTTCCACCTCAAATCCAGATGATCATGCCTTGAATTTAAGTCAATTAAACGAAGAAAGTAAAATAGTACTGCAAATACCTCCACAAGATGACAATGGGGAACCCATGGCAGAGGAAAAAGATCAACCTATTGCCCACGAAGACCTTAAGGTGGCACAAGTAACTCAAACAAAAATCAATGCATATTTTCATGAAACATAAATAAAAAAAACAGGGAACACAAAGAAAACAGAATGCCAGGTAGAAAGTGAAAAAGCAACTCCTAATACTGGTAATATGAAAACAATTGATACAGAATATGTACCAAGTATGGCAACTAGACAACCCTTGACAGCTGTAACTTTAGTACAAACATGTGCTGAAATTCATCCTACGCCCATTGAACAACAAGCACAAAACTCTACAGATGTTGCAAATAATGCCCAATCTCCACAATATCTAGCAATTTCTTCTCAAGTGAGCGCTGCTATCAATTTGGAAGCAAAAGCTACATCCACTCAAGTAGAAAACAAAAACAGTCCCACAGTATCAGTAGCCCCACAAGATGCAAGTAATCCAGTAAATAATTGTTAATTGCATGGAAATAGGTCTTTGTCAAATGACTCAGTGTCTGGTTCTGCTTGTCAGGAAGTGAATTTTCAACCTTTGACTATCATTGAATCAACCTTAGTAGCATTCAATAACATTCCGGAGGCTATGAAACCAGCTATTGGATGGAAGAGTGATCCTATGATCAATGGAAAGGAACGTATTAACCACTCCTTCCTAATGAAATCTCTTTACAAAATTCCTTCACTTAGAAATTTAGTCTCTATGAAATGAAATGAAAGCATCCGGCTATCTAATATAAATAATAACCGCATGCTCTCAACCATGCTTTCCCCCATTATTGCAAAATTATTATGGGAACACAAATCTGATCTAAAGATGTTGGGTCTAGAATTGTATGCATTCTATTCAGTGGAAGAGGCGCTCCCTTCCACTTGCTATCTGTTCTTCCCCCACCTTCACTTCATTCCGCACTTCCTTTAAATCTCTCCTTATCCATCCTCCTCCTTGAAACCCCTACCTCCTTCTTCTTCCCCTTTCTTCACTCTTTTCCCTGACTCTCTCCCTTCCCCTCCCCTACCCCCCTCTTCTTCCCTCCCTTTCCTCCTCCTGCCCCCCTCCTTCACTCTCCCCAACCTGTCCCATCTCACTTTCCTCCCTCCTCTTCAGTTAATTTCTCTTTTCACTGTTTTGTTGTTTGATTGATTCACATTGTAATGCTTCAACAGTTTTATTGTTCATATTGTTCATGTTTTATGTATTATGTTGTTCCATGTACAGCGCTTTGGCGTAAGGCGCTTTATAAATCAATAAAATACAAATAATGCAAATCAAGCCACTTCCAATATAAACACTTCAAAACAAATGATGGAACAGCTAGCCTCTCTTACTACTGTATTAAATGGTTTAACTTGGTTGGAACCTTTGATAAAAGCTGCCTCTGTGATAAGTTTGACGTATGCACCCTCATAATTGAGAGAGTTCAAAATCATTACGTGGAATTGCTGTGGTTTCAACAATCTTAGGAAATGGTTGCAAAATGCTCAGATGGGCATGTTACCACAGATATTTTTGACTCAAGAAACCATGTCCATGTTTGAACTGCAGTTTGATGGTTTTACTTCTTTTGTACACCAGGCAGATGGTAGAGGAGGTGGTAGACCAGCAGGGGGCTTGGCGATCCTTATTAACAACATACTTTCCTTTAAGGTGAACCATATTTTCCATTCAGATTTGTTACTTTTGGTAGATGTGACAATAGACTCCCTGCACAGTTTCAATGTCTTTTTGATCACACTTCATTGGAATCCGTCTCGCATGTCATTTTCACAAGCATGCAAAAGTTTTGACACAGTTCTACAGGAGGCTTACAAAAAATCTCCACAAGCAGAAATACTGATTGGAGGAGATTTTAATGCAACCTTCCTATCTGCTCTGGATATCAAAATTAATCACAAACCGAAGACTTACGCTAGACATACACATGAAAAAGGAGAAAAGTGGGTACAATATTTAGATAGTCATGACTTGTATACTATTCAACCGGATGTTAGTCATGAGGTATATACATGGAAAAGAGGCCCATATTCTTCGTGGATTGACTGCTTGGTTCTCCAAAATCTTATCTGGGTGGATGTCTTGCTCAAGCATGATAGATCCTGCATTGGGGGACCACCTAATGATTACCTCCTCGATGGTATGCAGAATCGCTAAATACGCATATGATTCTACGCTGTCTATGATCCAGAATATTAGAACAAGGCTCTCAATTAACTGGAATACAAGTACTTGCAGAAAAATATCATTTCTTGTTAATCGAGACCTTTGGATATGTAAGAGTAAGATACCTAAAGAGATGGAATCTATTACGCAATGGAATCTAAAGATGATTGCATTTCATCTAAGATCCATAGCTATTACACAAAAATCTCAAGATCACAATAAATACACAATTTCCCATGGCTCTCCTGCCATTTTGGAGCTTAAATGCAAAAAAACATGGAATTGAGGAAAATAAGGCAGTCCTTTGTGCTCCATGATTCGACTTGCTTTGTAATCGCAAAAAAAAAATACTTATGCAATTTAAAAATGATACATCACAAATTTGATTGTATACGTTACTGACACAAAACCAAAATATGGTTATGATGGTATGCAAACGTAACACCAAAGATATATGGAAACATCTTAGATCCAATAACAAAGATCAACATTTAGAATTCGATTCAGCAATCGATGGAGCAACATGGACCTCCTTTTTCCTTCATAAACACACAATTCCTCCAGCATTTTCTCACTTAGAAAGAGCTCCAATATGTATAAACATTCCTGATATCTGTCCGTGGGACATTGAAGATATGTTGTATGCCATTAACAAACTAAAAGCGTCTACATGCGCGGGTCCTGATGGCTTGCCGCCATGTGTTATTAAAGACGATTCTCTATTCTGAGCACAAGTTTTCTTAGAAAACTTTAAAGCAATATTTGGAATCAAATAAATTCCATCATCTTGGCTCACATTCATTATTATACCTATACACAAAAAGGGGCCCATCGAAAACCCTAACCACTTTAGGCCCATAGCCTTAATGGATGTTGCAGCCAAAATATTCGTCATATTGATTTTGCAAGAAATAGAGACTGTGATCCGTAACACCGATTGTCTAAGTGTAGCCCAAGTAGGCTTCCGAAAAGCAATGGGGACAACTTTAAATGCAAGCATTCTTGCTCATCTGATAGCATCCTGTAAACCATCTGACAAAAGTCCTATCTTTGTTGCATCTCTGGACCTCAGAGCTGCTTTTGATTGTGTCATCAGAGGGATGCTATGGCAAAAAATGTTAAGTGACAATTTTCCGCCATATCTAGTAACACTGATCTCTTTGCTTCACTATAAAGCAAACTTTAAAGTAAGAATAAACCGGGAAGGCACTCTCACAGAAGCCATCCCTAGTTGGACTGGTGTAAAGCAAGGATGTAACTTGGCAGCCATACTGTTTAACTTGTACATGGCTGATCTTGATATGATTTGGAATGAAAAAAAATTGTTTGCAGTCCGATTGGGAAATCTAAAGTTATCATGGCTGGCCTATGCAGATGATGTCCTTCTTTTTGATAGAAGGTTTCAAATAACATCTCCTTAAATAAAGCTAAGGAACAGTTGATGGTGAAAATGCGACCCCTTAAAGGACAAATGAAAATGGTCTGTCATACATTTTGTAATTTTTCATTGATTCCACTGTATGAATACTATAATAAGAAAGTTGAGGCGATTCTATTATATAGGGATGAATTACATCTAGAAGACTTGGGACCCTTCCTCAACCGCTTACAAGGAATTTTATGGAAAAATGCTTTAGGCCTGCCTCTGGCCCTCCCGAATGCCATTGTAAGACACAAATTAGGACTAACATCTTTAGCAGCACGCTATCACTGGCGCTTACTGACACTCTACTTTAAAATGTTAGATCCTCCAAGAAATTCTATTTATACAGAATTTGCTAAAATGTTAATTCAGAACTATCCTGTATCTATCGCAAAATGTAAGGAGAGAATGGATAAGCTCTTAGATAAGATCAATATACGAGCAGATGACTTCGATTTGAATATAAATAAAATGAAAAAAAAACAGTTTATTGACGACTGGGCAGAATGCATAACACAAGTACAGTCTTACTCGTCCTTCTATCAATACGCAGAATGTATTCATCGACAAAGTCCTCGCTTGAAATACTTACTGCTTTGTCCAGATAAAATTATTCAAAAAATATATATGTTATTTCGAATGGATCTGATTCACACCAAAGTCAGAAGCAGACACTGGAAGAAGAATCAAGATACTCTAGTGGATCAAACTTGTAGATTCTGTAAAGAGACTGTAGAATCTTTAAAACACCTATTTTTATATTGTCCTCATTTTGAAAAAATACGTGTACTCATGTTGAAAGAATTTACAAATGCCAATACGATTTTCGCAAGAAACTGCATATTGAAGCATTGTATGTGGGGCGCGTGTAACACAGCTATAATAGCAATGGTCAAGTAAATTACATTAGAACCGAAATGGAAAAAGACTATTTTGTTATTTAGTACAAAAAACAAATGTTGATGAATTATGACAGGTATATTTGATATTGAAGTATGTTTTTTTGTATGTTTTAGGTTTGTTTTTATATGTGTTATTGAAAATGTATTTGTTGAAGTTATTTGTAAAGGTGTGTTACACTAAAAACACATTTTTTAAAATAAAAAAAATTATTCGGTCTGTGGGGTAAAAAATCCATGCAGGATTAAAAAAAAAAACGTTCTACGTTATGATACACTGTTTGCCGGTGGTTGATCTCAGTAGGAGGAAGGAGGAGGAATTGAATAGGTGTATGGTTTTTGGGTATGGAAGCATTTTAGCAGTATTCATTTATCTGTTTGGTTGTTGCAGAATTTAGTACATAATCTGGCATGGTTTGCATTTTGTGCAAGTTACTGAAATGGAATGGATTCACAGTTAGGTATGGATACATACAAAAAGCGTTCCTTACGGACTTGTTCCTTTGCCACATGGCTGCAGAGAGTGCATGTATGTTTCCACATGTATGAAATCTGGAGGATTTCATTTATAGGTATGTTTTAGTTTTCCAGTACCTGTAGTAAGTACATTAGAAATTCTTGTGGATCTTCTTGTGTGTTTATAGTGAATCTGACCATTGCAGCACAGTAGTCCAATTCCTGCCTTATTCCAGAAACACTGTAAGTGTTGTCAGGATTGTCGGTTGCATTTCTGTGAATGACTAACATTTGCAAACATAATTGATCTATCCAGTTCAAGTAAATGTTTTCCACAATTGGTGGTGATTGGAATAGAATATTGATTGCTACATTTGCATAGCAATGTACACAAGTTGTATTTGAAAATTTGAATGGACCAGGCAGTTCTGTGTCTAAGTCATTTGTTGGAAGTGCGCATTGTTTCTTTGAAGAGGTAGTTGGTTTTGTTTGTGCAGTAGATTCTTCTTTGGTTGTGGTCATTGATGAAGTATTAGCTTCTTTTAATTTCTTTGGAGGTATTGTTGTGAGATCCTGTATAATTTGAGTCTGAACTAGTTTTCTTTTACAAACTTTTGATTTTTGAGGAACAGGATAGGTTTTGAGATGGGGTGCATAGGGTGCACGTGGTCTATTGTATTCTACAGTGCAAAGAATATCAGAGTTTACTTTACTTGCATCAAAATGGACTAGAAATAGTCCTTCAAGTGTACGTAGGCTTGATAGTGCTACATAGCTCATGTCTTCTATAAACACTGTGCTGGCAATATCTATCAATGCTTGACCTAGTGATTTATGAATGGTGACTGCATATGCTATAATTAGAGACGATTGTTCTCTGTGTACATACATGTCTTTGAAAAGAAGGAATCAGGCTGTTGAGTATCCAATCCTTTTAACTTCTGACAGTTTGTCAAAGTGAATATTGACAAACGGAATGTTGTTGTCACGTGGGTATGTTTGAAATCCAACAACTACCAAGTGCTCCATTAACTAGTCTTTGCTCCACATCAAGGTTACGTTTGAGCATTACACTACAGTTTAAAGATAATTTTAGTATTCTCTCTAAATCAGCTGTGATAGAGATAGAGTTTTCTAAGGTATTTAGTCATGCTGTGGCTTGTTCACACATGGGTAGTGTCATACCGTGCACGTCCAGTTTGTCTGTGGAGTAAATTTGTACTATTGGTTGCATTTCATTTTTCAACATCACCCTCACTAATACATTAGCAGTATTCAAATTTGCTCAAGTCACCATGACTGAGGTTGCAAAAATCATTAATTCTCTGAAACCTTCACGCTGCATTTGCCCTGCTCAAATTATAATAGATGCAGTGAGAGATCTCACTCTTTTATCACTAGATTAATAAATGCCTCCTTTAAATCATGTCAGGTTCCCACTAACCTAAAAGATGCATGGGTTCTACCCTTTGCTCAAACAAGCTTCGCTCGATCCTACCATCCCAACTAACTATAGTCCAATAACCACCATCCCCTTCCTCCTTAAAATCATCGATAAGGCATCCTACCTCCAAATACAGTCCTACCTAGAGATTAACAATCTACTAGGGCTTAGACAATCTGGATTCAGACCCTTGCATGGGACAGAAACAGCCCTTCTAGATTTGAAAATGCAAATAGACTTGATAAAAGATCAAAGACAATGCGCACTACTTTTGCTACTAGACCTCTCTGCTGCCTTCGATCTGGTTGATCACAACATACTCTGTGAACACCTATCATCGGCAGCTAACTTCTCCTTGGAGGCCACAACCTGGATTAAATCATTCTTGAACAACAAAATGATGAGAGTATTCTCCCCTTCTGATGCAGCTGACCCTATCCCCATCACCTGCGGAGTGCCACAAGGTTCTTGCATTACCCCACATTATACAATGGGTTTACCAAACCCTTATTCAATATACTCGACCATCTGGGTATCATCTACACCAACTACGCCGATGACACCCAGATACTGATCCCACTTACGGGCAACTACGACCTTGACAATGATAGACTAAACAGAATCTACTGAGTCATTCAGGCATGGATGACTACCCATAGTCTGTGCCTGAATGACGACAAGACTGAAATTGTTATATGAGGCGCCCCTATTTACCTAAAAAAAGCTTAATCCTAAATACATGTCATTCAACATAGACAGGAATTTGATCACCACAGCTAAGGAAACAAAAACATTAGGCTTCCCACTCGATCCCGCCCTGAACCTCAAGAAACAAGCTAAAGCTACCGCTTATACTTGTAAACTTATCCATGCATGCAAAAAAGATCTTTCATCCAATAGCCGCATGATATTGGCTTGAGCATTAATCTTGTCCAAACTCGATTATTGTAATGCTCACTGCGCAGGTGCCAACAAGTTCTGAACAAACTTCAAACCTTACAAAATAATGCAAAATAATACCGCCTTGAGTATCCCAAGGAAAGACCACATTTCCAAAACAAGAAGAAGCCACAAATGGCTTTCTATGAAGGATAGAATCTTCTTTAAACTTGTTTCCATAACCCACAAATGCCTTCAGAACGCGGCCCTGACATACCTGAGTGACAAAATTGTCCTTAAAACCTCATCCAGACCTAGGAGATCAGCTAACTCCCACTGTATCATTGCACCTCGCCACAACCTAAAAAGAGCTGAAGGCACTAGCTTCCCAGTGCAAGCAGCCTTAGCCTGGAATGCCCTACTTCTCAACCTACGGATTGATGGAAACCACCATAGTTTCAGGACTAACACCAAAGAATGGCTGTTTACTAAGGACACATACTCACTCCCTGATGCGACATGATCTAGCCTGCTACTGCCTCTTCACTGACTAATGTACTTATGTATACTTAGCTTTCGGAAGAATCCTTTGATTCTACTGTTATTTCTTTGATGTACTGTGATGAATACCTTTTTACTGCAACGTGTATCAGTACCCTTTCCTATGTATGTATGTATGTATTCTAAGTTGCCGTGAAAAGCGTCCAGATACCTCAGGGTATGGCGTGCTGTACAAATAATAAACACACAAACTAACAAACATTCTTTCATTGAATTGTGCACAGCTTGCAAGAGTTGGCATCAAGGACATACAGTTTACATTTTTGTCTGTTAATTGTTCCATGACATCAGTAGCACATGAGTTATGGCCGTAGAGTGCATGGATGTGCCTAGTATTTAATATAGATTATGCTCCCTTAGATAGTACAAAAACTCTAATACTTTTTAAAATGTTGGCATAGGTGAGGTCTGCAGACTGACACATGTTTTACAGTTAATTCTTTCTATTGCTAATGTTGCCAAAGATTGACATTTCCTATGCTGCCAAGAATTTTACAGCATAGTTTGTGCCCTAAGGTTTTAAAAATAGGTTCACCTTTAACTGGTGTTAATTGAAGAAGATCTCTGAAACAATAATATGTTTTCCTCCAAAGAGTTATTCGTAGTCTGTTTTGAGGACCTCTTGTAATCTGAGATGAATCAAAGCCAACATTAGGTTGGAGACCATGCTCACCTCATCTATTAGCAGCATTTTCATTTGTTTCAAAACTCTGCGTAGTTCCATTGCAGCTTCTGGAGAAAGTTTGTAATAGTCTAATTTGTTTTGGTGTTCTAATGGAAGGAGTAGTAATCGGTGTAAAGTGATACCGCCTATGTTGTAGGCGGCTAAACCTGTGGGGGCAGTTACAACAGCTGACAGTTTGTTGTTTTTCAATTGTTGGAGGAACTTGCTGATGCTTTTTATTAAGAATGTTTTCCCTGAACCAGCTTGACCACTCACATATAGCAGTATACTTTTGTAGTCTTGACAGGTAAAAGTTTTAGTTTCGTGCTGCATACCATGTTCAATTTGTTTTGTTATTTCTAGGAAAATGCTACGCTGTTCATTGTTTAATCAAGATTTGAGTATAGCAAAGTCTTCTGTAGAACCTTCAAACTGGTACATGGTGTTTTCTACTTCAGTCATGGCTAATTCACCCTCATTTGCTATGTGTGGCTGCCCAATTGGTTCTTGGCTTCCTGTTAGAGAAGGTTGACTGCTGTCAGGAGTGTCTATATTTAGTTGTGCCTGGAGTTCTTCTTCTTGTTTCTGTTCATTGTCCAACATTGTTTTGCACTGCGTAAAGTTTATGTCTGTTATAGTGCTTTCATTTGCTTTGAAAGCATCTTCATAGGAGTCATGGGTATCAAATTAATCTTCTTCTTTTCTCCATGGTTTAAAAAGTTGTAGTAGTAACATGTTATACCGTTCTTTATGTTCAGGAGTTTTTAATGACAATTTCATATGATTAATTAAACTGCATTTGGAAAGTTTCACTAGGCTGCCTTCACAATTTTCGACTCTGTATCTACCTTTCTTCTCATCTGGTTTAATATTATTTTTGTATGTGAAGTTTTGGGCTGTGTGGTATAGACACATGGTTTCCAAAGCGGTACACCTGTTTGGGTAGTATGTGTCTGGTAAGTTGTTTTTCAAAATGTCTTGGCTGTTCGGATCATTTTTGGCTATTGTTTCTATGTCTTCATATGTTTGGGAACTCTTTTTCTGAATTTAGCAGGACCAAGGCTTAGCCACACTATGTTTTCAGATTTTCCATACAAGGCAGTACCGGTTAAACGGTCTACGGCTTCGTAGCAGACACATTCTCTATAGGAGAGCATTTTTATGCCTAAGCTGTACAATTTCTGTGACAGTATTTTGTCAAATGATATGCCATCCCAGAGGTCTTAGAGCTCTGTTTTTTATGCTTTGATTAAGTAGGCTGTGACATATCGTGCAACTGCAGTGGAATTGTCTGCAATGTATTGCACATTTATATTTCCTTTCCATAGGAGGGCAATGATTGCATTGTAATCATTGATGTACTTTGATTCTTCTGTTCTTTTTATGCAGTATGCGTTCTTAGGCGATTTACCTTTGACACTATGTCTAACTGAAGACATGACGTTGTTCCCTTTGACCTGTTGTTGAATCTGGTCTAGGGAAACCAAAGCAGCATTTGGTGTGGTATTTCCCTTTGTTTTTACATTTGCGCCGAAAATACTTCCCACACTTGTGTCTTTGAAATTGTAAAATTTGTGCATGTAGGTCACTATGTGTAATTTGTGAATGGATTTCACAAGTGCCATATTTCTGAATCAACTGCAAAACAGTGGCATCACTGTCCTGACCAAAATTAGGAGCATCTTTAATCCACAAAATCATGTGGATGTGTGGTGCTCTGGCTTGGTATTCTTTTCTCCAAAATAAGTGTTGCACTTCTCCGCAGGGAGAAACTGCCTTTTCATCTAGTACTCACTGGATGTTTGTCGTCCCTTCACCCACAAGATTGTGTCTTACTTATTCTGTGTATAGGGTAAGCAGCCGTATGGCAATTGGTTGTGTGTAGGTGTTCATTTCATGTTCGCGCATACATGTGCATGACCTCAGTGGAGTTTTCTCACTGCTCTGCAAATTCTATTTATTATCTTTGGTGGACTTGCCAGTCCCACCTGATATTGTGTATTATTTTCAACCAAGAATTTCCTGTCTTTTGCCCCAAGTCGAAAATTGTGTTAGTTGCCCTAGCCAATGTACCTTTTATGAAACCCAGACCTATCACCTCCAGCACCCTTCTTAACTGTAGGCCTTCTTTGATTGGCCAATGTTCACCTTCTGCTCTCGATAGATATGCCTACTGCCAACAACTTCCTTGCTCATTTCTGATCCGTAATCTCAAATAACCTGATGTTTCATCTGCCTCTTTCTCTCATCGAACCTCCCCTTCTTTACACTCCTCTGTTCCTTCTTCAACACATTACTGTCATCCTTCCTTTGACCACTGCTCCTCAAAGTCCCTGTCCCTTTACTTCTCCATCTCTCCTTTTTTCTCCCTTTATCTTTCTCTCTCTCTCTCGATGATCAATGTTCTCTTTCTACAAACTTCTTCTGCTTAGTACGTGCACATGTTCGTGATCCACAATAATTATTCTCACTTATTCTATGGAAAGGGGAAGCAGCCGTGTCCAAAATGGCTGAGTGTAGGTGTGTATTTCATGCTTGCATGAACATGTGTATGGCCACAGTGAAGCTTTCCCACTGCTCTGCTCCATGGTGACATTGCTGCATCTCTTATGCTGCATGGAAGTCTTACTAATTTTCTTTGGTGGGGGTTCCAGTCCCACCAGCCTCCAAACAATGGCTCCAGATGCTTCTGCCCTGGGCTTTTTAGAACTGTAACCTCAGTCAGAATCCTTTCAGCCAGACATCTGTCTACCTGGCCAGTGAGTGATGCAAGAATGGTGGGTGAACGAGTATTTGTAGGGCTGGTGTGATGTACTCGCTGTACTTGCTGATAATTGACTAGTCATAGATTGAGCGCCCTTAGTGTGACTTTTACACGGATCTGCTCTCTAGTGATGCCACTTTTCCCTTCCTGGATCCAGTGCAGTTGGAAACTTTGTGCCATCCTACTAACACTTGACTATCCAGCCTCTGTTTCTGTTGACTATTCATCATCCCAAGCCATCCTTTGCTTCCCTCGACTGCCTTATCCAATATCCTGTGATCTCCTTTGGTCTCTTTGACCTCCAGGTTCTTTTCCCCCAGATCATGGTCCTTTCCTTGTCTTCTCTCTGTTTGAGGATGTTTGACCCACAATTTGATGTTACTGTCAAGGGCTGGTCCTATGTAGTGCACTTTCCCTACATTGTGAGGGCCCTGAAGTAAAGTAAGCATGGCTGTGGGCATCGTTTAAAACACTTGACCTGGCCCTCATATCAATGTTCACATTTGTCTTGTCATCAACCACACCCTTTGCCATTTTTTGGGTCTGCACATGGGTGCTTCGAGAGGGAGGAGGGTGATCTCTCTGCTCGCTTTACTCACCACGCACACCTGGTACATTTATGGCCTAAAACATCTCTGGTCCTTAGACCAGCCACTCAAGACCCCGCACTGTCATCTCATGGCTTCCCTACATCCTCCCTCCCCATCCATGTTGACTATGTTTTTGTGGCAGGATTTATCTGCACATCTAGAGGTACATGTCATTGCATTCCTCCAGCTCGACATATAAATGCTCCTGCCTGCACTGGACTGTTGAAGAGATCTCACTATGCACCCACCTGTATGCTACCAGCCATATTCACCAAAAGTGGTGGCAACATTTGAGCTACCACTGACCCACATGTGTCTATTTTGACATTGGCAAGACCTTGTTTTGGACACTTCATTTCATCTCTAGGTCATGCTCATCTGAGTAGAGAGTTTGTCACATGTTGGTTTTCCCTCTGATGTCTCCTTCTTCCATTTAGGTGATTTAAATGGTCATGCTTGTTCTGCTCCTTCCTTCCTATCATTGGATTCTTTTATCTATCTTATCTTCTACCCCTTCCTCTGATGGCCTTAGCATTTCCCTTGATTTGCTCATATCTACGATTCTATTCTCAATGATTACCCTATTTTTGTATTCTGTCCTTCTTCTATAATCTCCCCTACCCACTGCTTCTTTTCTGTGTTGTGACCTCTGTCACTTAGACATATCTCATGTTCCTCTAACAAACATCTATCTCATCCCTCTCATTGACTTTTCCCCTCCTCATCCTGATTCTTACTCTGCTGTTATTTCATCTGCTATATCATCCTAGCTTGACTCTTTTTATGCTCTCTCTTCTTTTGTGTTCTTTTATTGTAAGTCCCCTCAAACGTGGCTGATATTTTGCTGAATACCCAAAATTATGTATGTAAACGTGAACATGATTGGATTAAATACCTGGCTTCCTTACATCGTGCTTCCCTTTCTTGTCTTTACAATTCCTATAATCCTGGTTTATTCCATGCTAAACCACTTTACTTTCAAGCCCTCTATCACATTATCCTAATAGATTGTTTTCCCTTTTGCTTCCTGCCCTCCTGAATCTTATCTGTATTCCCCTCTCTTGGCCTAAGACTGTGCCTCTTACCTTACTTTTAAAATTGATTATCTGTCAATTTTGCTTCTCCTCCACTGCCTACTCTGTCCTTTCCCAACCTGCCCACCTTTTCTTGTTTTACTTCTGTTATAGAATTGTATTTGCGCATCACACTGCAATGTGCCAACCTCACTCTGCCCCATTCAGCACTCTTCCTTCAGCCCTTACTCTTTTTCAAAATCCACAACTCTCCCAATTCTTAAATATCCTCTCTTGAACCCTCTCTTACTACTAATTACCACCTTTCCCTCTTCTTAATTTTCTCTAAACTTCTTGAGAAATGTATCTTCTCTGTATATACCTCTTTACTCTAGACTCCTCCTATTCTCTTCTGCCCCCACTTCAATCAGCTTCCGCACTGCTCACTCCACTAAAATGGCTCTTCTTCATGATACATATTTCCTTATTTATTCTGGTCACTTTAAACACTCTTCTCTTCTCATTCTTCCGGACCTGCCTGGAACTTTCAACATGATGGATAATTTGATTCTGTGTTCCTACCTATATTCTCTTGTAAATCTGTCTTCGTTCTGTCAAGGTTCTCTTTTTAGCTCTCTTATCTCTCTACCTATTCTATCTCTAAGGATGGTGATTCCTCCTGTTGCCTCCCCTCTTGCAGTTGGGTCTTTATTGTTCTCTCTTTTACCCAGTCCTCTCTATTCTTTTATTGTTACATTTGTCCTTCACTGTCATTTTTATGCTGATAATTCTCAGAGCTTTCTCTCATTGCGACTGGGATGATAGCTCAGGGGCAAGGCGTTTGCCTTGAAAACAGGACAGCGCATGGCAAAACAGGTTTGCTTAGAAACTGGTCTCCGGTATTCTCCCACTAACTAGGAATTCACTAACTCTGAATTTAACATTGAGGTAATGCCTCCACCCATGTCCGAGTTATCCAGGGCAGACATGGGGAGGCTGGCAGATGTATACAGGGCTTTCTTGTAAGATAAAGACTGAACTCAAAGGCTGTTCCTTTACTGATGGGATGGACCATCCTGCATTATTTATTATAAGTTGGCAGATATTAGGCCCTTGTGTGGAAAAACATTAGCTTTCTCTGAAAACTGTCCTCTTAATGGCGGTGGATTGTGCGAGTGCGAGCAGACGAGTTGAAGATGTGCTTTCAGGCTCACAGGAAATATACCTGTCCTGGCAAATTTTCAAGGAACTGTGTTCCAGGTTTGGAGAACCAAGCAATCATCACTAATAAACCATTACACACTATTGCAACCATCCGATCCTAGTGGATCCATGCAGCACCCTAAAATCTGCTCAACTCATGCTCAGGTAACTCTTCACTATATCAATACACATTATAGAGCTGATCAAGATTACACAAAAGGCCTGCAGAAAGGCAATTTTTGAAGCTGAAGCTAATTTCTTGATAAATAAGATTGGTCAAGCAACCAATAGGCCAAGAGAATTATATTTTGTTATTCTAAACTTTGTTGAACCTAGTTGTGCCGTATCTGCTCTGGAGGCCTCTCAAATACAGGCTGATGTGCTCAATTCATTTTTCGTGGAAAAAACTGAGTTTATTCGGGAAAAGATTGTACAATCATCATCTACCCAACCAGAGCAACAAGTGTACGATAGCGGCACTAATGAGGCTGGTGGTCTACCAGCTTGAGAACCGTTTGTGTTCTCTAGGGTCAAAGAAGAGACAGTACATTCCCTTCTCTATAAGTTGATTCCTATTAATGACACTTTATTCCCAATAGCATGTTGTGTGGCAGAAAGGCTAGCATCAGACATCTCACCTTTTATAATTGATATTTTGTAAATCCTTATCAACGGGCTTTGTACCTGCAGTGGCAGGATTACCTTGGCCAGGAAAGATCCTTGAAAAATGTGTAACTTCCGAACTACAGGAGTATGTGGAGAGGGAGGACTTTTTGGACGCTATCCAATCAGGTTTTCAACTGGGTTTTGGTACTGATACGGTGCTGCTAACAGTGTGGGACGATCACCTTGAAGTGGCACACCAGGCAGATATATCGCTCCTGATTATGTTAGATTTGTCTGCAACGTTTTATACGGTTGGCTACGATATTTTGATACAATGCCTTAGTGGGGTTGATAATATCTTGGCACAAGCCTTGGTGGTCTGAGTCATTCCTGACATGCCGTGAACAACGGGTTAGATTTGGGGATATCTTTCGGAAGCCCTCACACAGACCTGTGGTGTACCTCAAGGCTCCTCACTCTTTACTCTCACTTTCAATCTATATGTGAAACCTCTCATGGATATTTTGAGGAGACATCAAATCAAATTCCATTCGTACTCTGACGATACCCAGGTGTTTTTTAGAGTTGAGAGGATGGAGGAGACGTTCAAGTTGTTCGAACGTTGCCTAAAGGATGTTCAAGCATGGATGTGCTCAAACCAGTTGTTGAACGCAGGAAAAAAAGAGGTAGTATTGTTTGGTTCCAAACATCAACTGCAAAATGGCAGGCGACCTCCATTGCCTTGCTTTTTAGGGTCACACCTGGCCTTTGCTCCTAAGATACAAAATATGGGCTGTATTTGGGAAGAGGACATGGGGAATAAAGCACAGGTCAATGCAAAGGTACAATCAGTGTTCTATGCTACCGTTTATACCAGGTAGTGATCATGCAGCAGTTGTGGGACCCTCACTAACTCACACCTGGATTATGGCAATTCCTTGCTGACAGGAATCCCAACTACTCAAATTCGGAGATTGCAAATAGCAAAAAATGCATCAGTGAGACTTATTTTTCGGGGTGGCAATATCATCTAATCTGCGGTGCTCACTGCATTGGCTTTCCGTGAAGGAGCAGATAGATTTTAAAATACTCTGTATCATTTTTAAATGTGTAAAACAGTGGGCACCTAGTTATCTGGTGGACAAAATTAAGATCTATACTCCAGTCCTCCAGTTACGCTCCTGCGACAAGTTGTTGCTGCAGGTCCCACCATCCAGATATGTATCCAGGGGGGATCAAAGATTTGGAGTATATGGCCCAAAGCTCTGGAACAGTCTTCCAATGGGAATCCGAGCACAAAAAAACACTCAGTGCATTTCGGATGGCCCTGAAGAACCATCATTTTTGCTAAACTAGTGAACTTGGTGATGTAGCTGATTGCTTGGACATTGATGTTTGTGGAGCTGACAGGGTTCTGTAGGCGGCAGATTCTAGCCGACCGTTATTTCCAGCTTCACTTTGATACGATTGGTTTTGTTTGGTGCACAATATAAATGAATTCCAATTCAAATTCAAATTATAACCACAGCAGTTCCTTACACATCATCCTTACATTTTTTAGCCTAGGGTAATAGATATTGAAAAAGCAGAATTCCCTTGCAGAGATCCTACCCACTCAGCCATCATTACAAATATATAGTGCAACTCCCTGCCATATTGCCACAGGTCATGGGCGACACACAATTATTCGCAAGCTTCTGCGGTGCCCCAAACAACAATGGGGCTAGATAGCTCCAAAGCCTTATCCAAAAATCGCCTCAAGTTTCATTTGCTTGAGGAAATCCTCACACTGTTACTTGCACCATCCACGCATGCTCTGGGACCTCGTGTTCATCACTTCATAAATGAATGACTTTCACAGCCCATAAATCGCTACACAGACATATTGAAAAAAGCGCCTTACGTGCCAGACCCAGTTCCTCATAGGCTATCTGCAATCTTAATTTCCAACGCCTCTCCCACACCACTGCCTCAGAGCAAGTTGCCCAGTCTGTCCAGGCCAGGGAGGAAATAGAAATGTGGTTAGGAGACCACTTCCTATGGGGGACAGGCTAGACTGTCACTCTCAGTGCTCTATGATACGGATGCTGCCAATAGTATGACATCATTGAGACCTCAGCCCCTGCAGAGGATATGTCTGAATGGCCACACCTGCTATCAGTTGCTTTAGTTTTGTGCTTGTTCTCACTGCACACCTTGGCACAGCTGGTGCATGCTGGAGTAGTCCCCAGCAAGTACAGGGATATGCACAACATTCCTTAGATGACTCTCCAGTGACAGCAAATAAACACGGAAAGCAGCACCTGCCTAGCCAGATTGCTGCAGTTTAGAAGAACTCTGATAGTGTACTAATTGTAAACAGACCAGAGGCGCCATCGATAAAACACAGAACACCAGACTTTCTAGTCTACCACGAGGCAGAGATGCCTGACCTAGCAGAGCTACCTTGCCTTTCACCTAGACCATCACAGGACACACCCCTCTTCCTCCTTCAGGGTCAGACTGGGCACTAAAAAACATCAATACAACTCAGTCCCTCTCCATCGAGGACCACCCAACCAGCGCCCTTCTCCTCCATCAGCCCTGTCACCAGGATGCAATCTATTTCAACAGAGTCTCACACAGTAGCAACCGCTGTTTCACCCTCCTTGATCATATGAGAGCATTGTTATGACTGACTACCATACGAAGGTAAGGATGTCTTCCTCTTGGGATAGTGAGATGGAAAATGACTATTTTGGTTGTCCTCCCTCAGACTCATCGCCAGTGTTATAGAGAAGGATTCTGGTCTTCATCACAGGTAAGTCCCCAAGCAGTGTCTGTATTCATCTTTATAGGTTAGATTTAAGAAGGTAACATCATAGGCAGGGAACCTTCTTCATACCCATCCTCAGGCAGCCCAGCTCTCTACTGTCATTCCAGGAATATTCTCTCAAGCACACAAAATTCCACAGCCCATGCATGACATCAAAGTCTCCTCTCGCACAGGCACTCATACCCGAGATATACATCACCACACTTCGCCCTCCCAAAGGACAAAACACACATCACCACAAGTTTCTTATTTGCTCAGAACCCAGAGCCAATTGTGAATGGATCATTGAAGGAACATGCAAAATACCTGGTTCATTTGTTGGTTTGTAGTTTGAATGGATAGGCCTGCAAGGCAGAGACTCACTAGAGAATTAGCTGTGGCTGTAAAGCTGTGTAACCGTTCAGGTGCCCTTGTCCCAATAAATATATGTGTTCCTCAGAATCAGGAAGACCTCTCAGCTGGTGGATCCCTTCCTTATTGTGAAATCAGAAGCATTGATTTTGAGTGTGAACCCAGACCTCTGGCCTTAGGGTCTTTGTCACATTCATAGATATCAGGAGATGGTGCTCTCTTCTTTCATGGTTTCTCCCTCATCAGTCAAAGAGACTTACGGGGTCATTTTCATTATTCAATGTAGGGGAACAAGTGACGTGTAATGGTTGTGTGACTCTATTTAAAGGTCTTCCCAATTTTGGGCTGTTCCAAGGAGTAGGACAGCAGCAACGTGGAGTTCACATCCTCGCTTTGCTTTCCTCCACCATCTAGGATAAGCACCCTGTTTTATGCCTGCGTGAGATTTTCACGCAGCCATAAAACAAATGGATTCCAAAGGAATACACATTTCATTTACACTTGGTAAATACCATGCAAATTGCATTGTAATGCATCATAAAACGTTGCATGCAAAGCATAATTTAAGATGTTGACCGTGCACAGTATGTTAAATATTTGTCTCAAACATTGCAGACTTTTCGCATTGTATTGGAGTAGTGTGAATTGTTGGTTCATGCTGATGAAGTTGGTATTGGCTGTTTTAGAGGCTGTCACCAAGCTGTGCTTCATTAGCATATGAAAGGAGTGACTTGGATTTGAATCGCCATCCTTTAGCTGTAATGTAGCCTTCAAATTTACATTTTTCGTGTGTTTGACAGTCCCACTACAGCCCCTGCACAGCCCCAGGACAGCTATGCTACAGGTATAGCAGAAATTGAACATTAAATGGCTGCACAGCTAAGACACAGCTAAAATGCAGTGACGGTGCATCCGTCATCACAGCTTTCAACATTTAGACATAGGAGTGAACAGTATAAGACAATGGGCTTGGAAACTAACATCGACAAAACCAAGTCAGTGGCGTTCTAGTTGCACAAAGACCGCTAGACTTGATGGATGCATTAAAGAAAGGAGATTGGAATAAGTCCCGGCATATGATTATCTAGACATCAGGTTTACTTAAAATTGCCATTGGGCAGCACAACTAGTGAAGTTAAACCTTACTCTAGGAAGATATAGTGGAGCCATATTAAGGTTTGCACACACACATGGAAATGGAGCTGTGAAACTCACTATTGAGATCTATTAAGTGCAGGGGAGAGCCACAGCCACTTATGGGGCACATATTTGGGGCACGTCAAGATATATAACCTAGCTATAACAGAAAACACATTTCTTTAAAAGTTACTTTGACTCCCACATGTAGCCCCAACTCCTTAGTGCACTTAGAAACAGACTTCCTGGACCTCCAAAAATATAAAGAAGCACCTTAAGACATCATGGCACAGGAGGGTGGACAGGCCCTACCTTGGTTGCAACACATAAGATCTTTGCTAACGACGCTTCAACTGGCTCGTTTTTGGCGCAGCCCTTGTGACATGAACATTAAAACCAAGGGTTTGGTCGAAAACTCTTTTGCCATCCTGCCTAGATCAAAATCCAAAGCAATGTGTACCCAACTCTCAGAAGGTTATTCCTACTGGTCATGTAAAGCAGATTTTGGCTACGAGGAATACGTGGACTTTGTTTCACTTCTACTGGCACGTTGACAATGTATTCAATTCAGAAAAGGCAACCTGAATGTTGCATACTTTACTAAATTACAGAGTCATATGTGGAAAAGCATCTGTCCATCTTACAGTGGGGATGAGGAGACCAAAGAACATTTTTTTCGGAAGAGGGGTTTCAAGGAAATAGGAGGAGAACCAGGATGCTGGGAGAGACCATAGATGCTTGTGTATGGTCAAACATACACAGCAGAAGGATGGAAAGAGGGAGTAGTAGGAAGCAAAGCACACACCCTAGTACAAGCACCAGTGATAAAATGACAAGTACCTAAAATAATGGGATGCCAGCACGAAGTTGCTCACTTGGGTAGACAATGAAGATGGACCAATGCCCGTAATACCACTAAAGAAACCAGCATTATGTTACCAGAATGAAGGTGCAGTTAAAATTGGAGACAACAGAGAGTGTAGGTACACAGGGAAGCATCCAGCAATGAAGGTTAGCACAGCAGTATTAATATACCACTATTGGGCGTGTGGATCCAAAGCAGACGACAAGCTGTCACCCAACTGGGGAGGAGTTTGCTCATTGGTACACATCAATATGCCAGCACTGGTAGTACCACAGAAGGACGTGAAGATAGACAACTTTCCTAAAATGGATACTAACAAGAGGAGGAAGAGGTTGATACAAGGAGACGAAAAGGGAAGAAAGAAATGGTCTGTAGAAGTGAGTAGAGTGAAGAGAGACAACTATTTCTCATCAGAATCACAAGTATCACTAGATGATGTACCACCTGAACATCGATTATTTAGCAGGACAGAGATGTTTTTCGCATCAGTAGTTCCAGCAGTCCAGACATATACAAGCGCAAAATGGTTGCAGATAACCAGATGGGATCTGATGCAGACAATGAACTCTACAGTGAATGGCTTCAATGCGATAAAAGAAGAGCTCCGAGCAGTAAGGCTAATGGCACTCCAAAACAGATATGTTCTAGACCTTCTCACAGCTATGGAAGGAGGAGTTTGTAGCAAGATTGGGAGTTCCTGTTGCACATTCATACCTGCCATTGACGGAGAGAACGGCACACTGACAGAAGCAGTGACAAGATTATCAAAGATACACGCCAAGATGGAGGAAGAAGGCAAAGGGACAGGAAAAGACCAGAGCTGATTGCCATACATGTGATCTTGAAAGCCATCATGGCTAGCAGACGGATTGAACGTATTACTAGGGGCACTAATATTAGTACTAGTGGCACTGTGTGTGGTAAAGATCTGCATTACACAATGTCGCAAAACTCCTAAGAAGACAATAGGGATGAAGGTGATGGTGGATATGAATATGGAGAGTACGAGCAAGTTCACGGCTAAGTTCCGCTTCACCACTCGAGAGGATTGCTCGATTGCAATTTTGCCGCAGTTTTCCAGTGTAGACATTACGGACTTTAAAGACTGCATTTTGTTAGCCAGCATTGCTCTCCGCGTTCAAGCAGATTTGTTTCCCTGTAACACCATCAATCTGATTGACAACTTCCTTCAAGTCCCGCCCAGGAAAGGGCGTGCCTGTGTCCCTACAAAGAGGGCCGCCACGCGCACAGCACGCGCACGAGCAAGTTCACAGCTAAGTTCCACTTTACCGCTCGAGAGGATTGCTCGATTGTAATTTTGCTGCTGTTTTCCAGTGTGGACATTACGGACTTTAAGGACTGCATTTTGTTAGCCAGGTGACATTTTTGCTTGGTTTTACCTGGAGTTAATACCTGGTTATACCTGGCTTTTTGAGGGGGTCTAATATTTAAGGCTGACCTCTTGTTTCTTGTTTTTTTTTGTTTCTTGTCTATGATCTAGCACTGCTCTCCGCGTTCAAGCGAATTTGTTTCCCTGTAACACCATCAATCTGATTGACAACTTCCTCCAAGTCCCGCCCAGGAAAGGGCGTGTCTGTGTTCCTACAAAGGGGGCCGCCACGTGCATAGCGCGCGCACGAGCAAGTTCACGGCTAAGTTCTGCTTTACCGCATCACCACGGCACGGCGGCCGTGGCTCCTACTCGTGTGCTTTGGCTTCGAATAATTTACCATTAATCCCATCTTTAGCTGGGCGTTTACTCTAGTCTTATGGTTTTTGTCCCCTACTCCTTGAAAACAAATATGCCAGACTTCGCTAAAAAACCTAATGATACTTGTACGATCCCCATGCTATTTCAGTCTCAACTACCAGTCTTTACCCTTTCTCCAAGATTATCTGATAGTCAGCTTCCACCATCTCTGAATGCTCCATTACCTGTAAAGATGACTCCTTTTTTGACTTGGCAGAACACCCAAGCCGAGGTGTATGGTGCTAGTGAAAATACCACATATATTTCCGACTCACAGTTGCCCATTTGTCATCCGGACAATGCCCGGGTGAGTCCCCGATATGATCAATGCATCTCTGATAAGACCATTCTTGCTTCACTGAAAGCAAGGAACATTAAGAGGAAATTTAGCCCTAACTGTCTACATAGTCTGTCTCCTATTAGACCGATAGCATTAGACGGCTCTAGCATATCAATATATGCCAGCCAGTGCAAATCTCCGACCTCCTTAAAAACCATCCTCTCAGAAGCCTCAATTGCAAACATTTTGCAGGAGTCGTAATCCACTCCGGCAAACTCAGCTATTGCTTCCTTTGCCTTTCCTACACCAAGAGCAGTTAAACCTTCTATCGGCGCAGACCATTCTCCAGCACCAACGATGTTGGAGTTGGCCCTGCAGGCGATTAATACATCAATCCTTGTTTTACACAAAATCTTTGATATGGAATCGCAAGGGGCTCAGCTAGATGAAATTATACGATGGAGTCAGCACCATGTCCACCCAATTGGGACGATTTCCGTTCCTAAAAAAGATCTGACCCCTGACCCCTGTTGCGGAGGCTTCCATTACAACATGTGGCAGCTTTACTGATTTAGCATCCTCTCCATCGACTGAGACAGCTCCTCCAGCAACATCCATCAAGGTGACTATGCTGGCCTGATCACCTCACTCCCACAATTCAACAATGTAATTTGTGCTATTGAAGATTTACCAACCTCAGTCCCGTCTACCACTACCCTGGTGAACAATATTAATGACCCTCTCACCAATGATGCGATTGAGCCTTCTATAGCCGCACCCTCCTCTGACTCTCGTGGCAAGAGAGCATCGAACATTAGAACAAAAAAAACGTATCCGGTTTTGAAAAAAACAAAAAATCAGCATGCACCGAGAGGGTCCAAAAACACCCTGAATGCGTTCTTCAAAGCGATTGGAGGTTCGCTCTCTAAGGGGGCTCCTGATAGTATGTTGGCTCTGCCTATCGCTAATTCCCCTCTTGTAGGGCTCACTGTGTCCGCAAATCAACCTCCCATTACATCAGTTGTCACGGATGAGAGTCCTCTAGTGGGGTTGCCTGGCATACAGGTGCAAGCATCTTCATATGCCCCGTTGAATGAGCTTGTTGAATCGATCACATTGCTTGAGCAGAACACAGACCAGACACTTCCTAAGGACTTGTCCAAAAAAAGTGTTTCATTTGCTCCTAATGATCGGCTACGTGTTCTATCTGCTGCTATACAGAATCAGAATGTGATCTATGATCTAAAACAAGCAGTTGATAAATATTTGCAGGACAAGCTCTCTACTGCTCCTATGTGTAATAGTCTATCTGTTTCTTCTGCTCCCCTAACTTCTATCCCCATAAGAAATGAGGCTCCTAGCTTTTCCAGCAATGATCAGTATATCATTGAGTCTCAAAGACAATTTGTCAAAGATCCAATTCCCCAACACATGAATTTGGAGTCACATAAAATACCCAGAATCTCCACTCCTCAAACTAGTCGTTTTCTTTCCTACTCATCACAGATGACAAAAAAACCATCCTAAAATGTCGACAAGAGTCATACCCTTCATATCGTCCCGGGAGGATAGCTCAGCGGCAGCGTGCGCGTCTTGGAAGCAAGACGACACGAAGCAACACAGGTTCGATCCCCAGGTCCACGCTTAGAAACCTCTGGGTGTTTAAGCGCGTTATAAATACGTAACTAAGACAAAAAAAAAACACAATTACGCAACTAAGTAAAACAAACATTTTTAGAGATGTGGTGGAGTTAAATGATGCGAGTACCAATGATGTGGAACAAATTGAATTTATATCTGCAGTTTCGAACTCTGTTGTTCGATTATGGATTCCATCTACTATTGTTGCCAATACCAAATGGCAAGCCAGAATGTCCCTTTTTGAGATGGTGTTTCTATTGGCCCAGGATCCAAATTTTTTACCAACTCAATCCAAGGAACCCATCACAAAATCGCACATTTATGAAAGCTGCCAGCCAAGTGGTTTTGGCAATGAGAGTTTACAAATAACACAATTTGGCACTCAGCATTAACCATTATTGTCTGGAAATACAAATATGTTAAGAATTGCATGTTGGAACACAAGGGGACATGGACATTTACAGACCTCTATCAAGAATATGCCAGCTGAGTATCATAGTCTGACCCTACAGGAAACCTGGCTTTTGGTTCCTCCGGTTTGGGATGGATACAACATCTCTTTATTGCCTGCTATGCAGACTAAAGGGAGACCCTCTTCAGGATTACTTGTTGCTGTCCTCCAAAAAACAAGATTTTGTGTCACCCTGTGGGCCTCATTCAGGAGCCACTTGCAATTGGTCAGGGTTGACAGGGCCTCCCTAGCTTTCGTTGTGTTGAATGTATATAGAAATCCTGTTGATTGTTCTGACAAGGACTTCTACATTGGCTTCACATCTATTTTGGATATTATACATATCACAACATCTACCAGTTATACCATCATTATGGGGATCTTAATTTGGATTGTTTGGTCAATACTCCACATTCAAAGGAAGGTCAACGTTGGCTTAATTTAATGAATGAACTGAATTTTGTCATGATCAATGGAGCCATTAGAGGTGATATCCCACCTCAAACAACGTGGCATCGTAATAGCAGTGCTAGTACCATCGATTACATTTTCGTTGACCTGCAACTGTTCAGACTCTCCCACAAACTCTTAATCATTGAATACCCTGGTAGGGACCATCATTTATTATCCTTCGCTATCTCCTGGCAATCCTTAAAAACAAAATTGTCATCAACAAGGTTTTGGCATTAATGCGGCTAGAACTAGATTGAAATGGATGGATGCTAGAGTCTGTGAACTTGAGAAGTTGATGAGCTCTGATCTATCTAAAGTGGGCGTTCAATATACTGACAATCTTGGGCCTTATATACAAACGATCTCTATTTCCAGAAATAACCAGATCAAGCATTGTCACACTTTTGATCAACTGATTAAAGATCGAAAGACAGAGTTCAGGCTAATCAAGCGCCAGATTCTAGCTTCTGCCACAGATGCACGGTGGCAGCTGCTAAAAAATGCAAAAACTCATTACAAGAACTGGTTAAAAGGACAAAAAGAAAGATAGTGAAGCAATGTTAAAAACACTTACAAATAAGAACTCTGTTCAAATGTGGCACCTGCTTGGCAATCACGCTTATAACAGGGACGCAGATGGCCAATTAAATGCAGTTAATGAACTACAGTGGGTCGAGTATTATGAAGAGCTTTAAGCCGACCCCAATTTTGATCATAAAGCATTTCTCCCCATTCGAACACCACAATGGCAGTTGGATTTCTCCATCTCGGACAAAGAAGTAATCATTAAAAATGCAAGCTCATCTAGGGCTGCGGGACCTGATGGTATCTCCAACGCTGTGTTGAAGGCAAATTGGGTGGAATGGGCTTGCATCTTATACTGCATTTTTCAAGCGGTTATTTACTTTGGCACCATTACTGCGTCTTGGAAATCGTCCATCATCCCGATTTTCAAAAAGGGTGATAGAACTAAACCGTCCAACTATTGCCCAATCGCCTTGTTAGACTCCCCTGGTAAGATCTTTTCCAAACTTGTCTTAAATGAATTTAATAAATGGACTCTCTCAAACTCCCTCAGAGACCCTTATCAGACTGGATTTATTGCCGGGATGGGCACACAGATCAATTTATTAACGTTAAATTCCTTCAAGATTTCATGTCAAGAGTCGAAACAGTCGCTATTTTTAGTGTTCATTGACCCACATTCTGCTTTCGACTCCATTTCTCGAGTCTTGCTCTTTAATAAGTTACAACGAGATCACTGTCCCCAAACACTTTTTGAAATAATTTTGGCTTTTCATTCTGAGACATCCATTTTCATCCGTCTCTCACTGGATGGGACCTTATCAACAACCATTCCTACTGCCCGTGGGTTAAAACAGGGTTGTCTACTGGCGTCCTCAATATTCAATTATTTTATACATGACACTGTTGCAGTTTTACAGAAAGTGAACTCTGATTCTCCAAAAATAAATAATCATTAAGTTAAAGTCTTAATATCTAAAACCCAAATTGGTCTACAAAAACTTTTAACAGCTTTTGACAACTACATTGTTGATAATGACTTAAAAATTAAAGCAAAACAGAAATTCGGATTTACTCTCCAAAAAGAATAACTAAATCATTCTTGTGCAATATCAGTCAAACCACTTTAATTAATTGTCCCCCAGTACACTTATTTGGGCCTGGTGTTTGAACTGACTGAACAATCCAAAGCACACTTGGAAGGTGTCGACAAGAAAGTTCAAACAGCCATATCGGAAACCAGATTAATTATAGCCAGATATGGGAAATTTTCAATCAAACCAGCTCCTGCCTAATGGAATCAAAAGGCTGTGCCAATGTTACTATACGGGTTGGAAACACTCCCAATCAGCAATAGATTCAGTTTTAACAAATGGGAGAGTACATTTTGGAAAAATATCCTACGACTACCATCTTCTATACCTGTTGTTTGGATTCGATATGAGTTGGGTCTAATCTCACTCGAAGCATTGTATATCTGGCGACTATGTGCCCTATTTAGAAAATGTTTAATATCTTCTAAACATAATACTCTCTTAAAAGATCTTGCTGAATTTATGTTTAATACTAAACAATCTTTTTTTGAGTCATGGGTTAACTCTGCATTTTCTGCGCTTGGTTCAGCAAACATTTCCCTTGACACTCTGATCAACAATCCTAATAAAGCTAAACAACAGATTTATGAAAATGATTGTATTAAAACATATGATGCATGCTTAAAATATATCGATGGAGATCACATTCGATTTCCTCCGAAAAAAATGCAAACTCTCCCAATGTATCTCATTAGGGCTCCAGCCACGAAAATTCGTACTGCAATATTACGCTTACGTTTCAATATTTAGCCTACCAAAGCAATTTTGTGGAGACGCAAGTTGATACCAGACTCAGAAAATGTTTGACGCTATTGTAATTTAACCTCACAATCTGAGACATTAGAGCATTTAGTTACCCAATGCACGGCTCCATCATTGCTAAGGTTTAAGCATTTTGGAAGACATTGCCGGTATTTAGGTTCCTTGGAACATGATAAATGTTGGTCAATAATATTGAATTCCTCCTATTTGCCGATTCAAACTGCTACTGTTACCTTTCTTGAAAGTTTGAAATTGGATACTGAGAAAGTGCTGATTGAATAATTTGTTGTAATATCTCATCTATACTTCAGACTGCAAAGCTAGGTCTAAGTGTACTATGCATGATACTTAGTGTTCACAACTTGAAACAAATGTTATGTGTTATCTTTTTTCTTTTCAAAAAGCACTTTTAAATTTTTGTCCAATATGGCAGAATCTTTGTTGTATTAACTTCGGTTTGGAAAAAATGTTGTCACTCAGTGATGATAATAATACTCTGCACTGTTAAGGGTATTGTGTGACATGCAATGTGAAAACGATTTTGTCCTTTTGTCATAACTAGAGAGGCTCAAATCTCACCCAAGAATGACTTGTGGCATTTTAAAAGTCCTAAACTTGCAATTTTAAGTTAATTTTAGTGTTAATTATGATAATAGTGACATGTTTGTCTTAGTTCTTTTTTAATGTTGTGATATTAATTATTTTTCTTTTTCTTTTTGAAAAGTTGATTGATTTCAACCAAAACAATACAATAATAAAAAAAATAAAAAAAAATATGGAGAAAGAAAAAGACAAGATAGTAGAAGAAAGAGATAACCTGAGGACAAAGATAAAGGAATGCCCACTGTTCCCCACTGATATTATAACATTCAACAATCCATTCAACAATAACAGGTACTGGGGGAAATAGGTATGGTGCAACCCAGAAGGAGAATGTAGCTGTATGACCTGGAGTTTCGATGATCATGCAAATTAGTATGGACATCTTGCAGGTCTAACAAAGATATGGCTACCAAGAGCAAAAGTGATGCAGTAAGGAGGATTGGTCGACATGTAGACCGGAGGGGGGACTGAAGAGAATGTCCTAGGAATGCTCCCTCATCCCCATAAACATGACAGCCCAAAGAGTCAAGAACGCATAAAGTCACTCATTATTCAGACAGCCCCCAGGAGCATCAGTGACTGACACTTATGCAAAGAAGTATGCTCTCAGACAACAATTCAAACCTTATTCAGTGAATGGGCATCATTACGAGTTTGGAGGTAGCCATGCTGTTTTTACCGGCATGGCTACCCTCAAACTCGGGTCTGGGTCCCGAAAAATGGGAATTACCGGGCCATTCAAACATTTGCGGGCCCGGTAATTCCCATTTTCAGGACCCGGACACAGTACGTCCCCTTTCCCATTTGAGCCCCCATAGGGCTCAATGGGAATGGGGAGGATGCTAACAACGGTCCCGTTAATGATGGGACCGTTGTTAGCATCCTGGTCTGCCTGCGGGTGCCGCTCTGGACTGACCAGGCGTCCAGTGCGGCACCCGCGAGCAGCCTCGTAATGTTGTGGAGAGGTAACAACGGTGCCGGTAGCAATACCAGCGCCGTTGTTGCCTTTCCACAACACTTGTAATGAGGCCCAATGTCTTTATGGATACAGGTGCTTCACCAGTTGTCGTAGACCCAAATAAAGAAACAAATAGTGGTGCCAGGATATCGAGAGCAACTGATAGAAAAAAGGCAGAAGGAAATAAATCAAATCATAATTTTATTTTATTTAGATTTGAATATAAAAATCATCATTAAACCTCTTTAATTAATTCATTTTTATTAGACACATCCTAAATATCATGCATTCATACATTCATTCATTCAACTAATTGAGATCCTAAAACATTTAGTCAGCTAATAAAGGTCCTAAAACCTTTGATTTAAATTATTTTAAGAAATTTAAGAAAGTACATTCAATTCCATTATTTTGCTAAAAGTTGTTCACTCCAGACAAAATATCGACTATTAGTGCCCATACATATGAATCTTCTTTATCAAACAGGCTTCCTGGTAAATAGTTTTGACTTGGTTGATTATATATGTCTTCATCAGGATTTGGATGAACATAACAAAAATTCTAAAATCAAACAACAAAAAAAATATTTCAATTAAAATGTTAAAAAATGTACCATACGGTCTCTTTTCATTCAGTTACTCTCATCAAACAAAATAAGTCCAAACCCGAGGAGAGGCTTATATGGTCTATCTCTATACCCAAAAAGGTTCAGCTAAATAAAGGGAACTATTGTGCATAGTTCTGGTTCATAGAATTCACAAAATGCCTAAATGCAGCATATGTCACAGAAACCACCTATATATGTGGTATCACATCCCCATCTACCTCTGTATAAGGTTAGACAGTGAACTCAAAAGGAAAAACATATTTCCCAATCTTTAGACACTGTCGATTCGTGCCAATATACTCTCCCTAATCCCACACCCTGCCACCTACATGTCTCCATTTAATTTCCATAAAATCATACCTGAAAACCAAACTGAAGTTCGTCGTCTGGTTTGTGCTTTACCAACCTCTGATATATGCCAGAGGTGCTGAGTTTAATTAAAACTTCAATATTCTCTATTATACTTCAGAGATACTATGGTTAAGCAATCCCTGAAACAAGAAAAAACAAGGAAACAGAAAAGACTAACAGGTTAGATCTCAGTCCGCATTTTAATCTTGATCTAAACTTGTGGATCTAACCGGCTTCAAATTAAACTTTCTAATCACACCGGCTCAGTTTCATCATTGAAAATGACAATCTGCCTCTGTCAGAGAGAAAACAAAACATAGAACATATGTCCATCTTTGTGTCCTCTCTATCTGAATCAGATCACTAGGCATAGTCGAACTACAAAACGGGAATGAGGGAGAAAAGGGAGAAAAGTGAAAAGTATGTCTTCTCACCTAACGCGGTTCACTTAGGTCTTGTTTCACCCCCTTCGATTATGCACCAAAGGCAGGATGAAGAAACAATGAATTAGGTACACGCAGTTCCCTCCAAGTTGGAGCTCCTAAGCCGTGTACGATTACAATCTAAAAAGTACATAATGGCGTTAATCGTCATTGCATATTTAAGCTAAAATCCTTTCTAAGCACTGTAATGTCAAAAGGGAGCTAGCAAGCGAACGGCAAACGATTCCACTTACCTTACATTGAGTTTCAGAAAACGGGTGCACAATGCGATGACTTCCATGAAACTGAGGCGACCGCTCATCATAAACTAGTCCCTCTTTTATATCGCACATCCGTATAGAAAAAACAAACAACGGACAAATACGAAAATGAAGCCAAGGCTTCCCAAAATGGCAGATAGGGCACTGCTATGAAGCATTGTTTCGCCTCGGCAATCCGTGCACATAGATAGTACTGGAATGTCATTATAAATAATGAAGAATCCTTTTTGGCCCAAACAGATTAAATAATCCAAATAAATGATGATGAAAATAATAATTCTAACTGGACGGCAAATAGAAATAAAAGATGAAAAATAAATAATATCTAAGAGTGTATGAAGAACACCTAGGAGTGTGTAAAGAACACTCAACACTACATAGCCGATTCAAAATGCCGGAAAAGGGGAAACCACTTCAAGGTCTATGTTGTAAACCCTGATCGCCAACTACGGTCATGTCTTATCTTGTAAATAACTACCTGACACAGAGCAAAGTAAGGGGATAAGAAAAGAACACTCAGTGCCATTCCTCTTGTTGATTGAAGCCTATATTAAGGCTATTGGTGTGATATATCCACCATTGTTCTTTCTGAGATAATCGTGCCGCCGCATTGGCCGCATCTGTGCCAAATACCTTTTCTAAAGCCCACCATTTTATATCTTCTGAAGAGTGATAGACCCAAATGCCATGATGGATGACATTGACTAATACCAATAAACCACTGTGCTGACATCATTAGTGACACCACGGCATAGCTACGTTAGTCATGAAGCACACTCGCAACCATGCACAGCTTTATATAAACACCTGCTCGTATACATGAAGAACATGCTTACACAGTTCTGTAGATAGAGGAGCGATACATATACATACTGTGAAAGCTTTAAATCTTTTTCTTATTAGCCAAGTGCAGAAACACTGAATGCAAGGCAATGAAGAGATGCAGAGCAAGCTTGCAGATGCTTCTGACGACTAACCCTATGGAACTACAGGATTACATAAGGAGCCTGGCAGGACCAAGTAAGACTAACCTATAGGAAATATAGCACGATATAAGTGTGTAGAAATCATAGTTTAAGTATAATGAAAATCACATAATATCTCGAGCCGCAGGACAAGAGACGAGGAAGCAGAACCAGGCTGCACAAAGCAGGAAGCACAGGGCTTGCAGCCAAGGTCAGAGACGAGCAGCACATTCCAAACCTAACATGATAAGGGGACATATGCAGAAAAACAGAATACATCCTCATAATTGCAGACCAGAAGTGCTCGATATTGAGGTCCTCAACCATGTGATGCGGCCGAGCATGAAACACAAACAAGTTAACAATGTTGCAACATGGAGAGCACTCTCAGAAACAAAAGTGGTGTAGCTAGCAGGTACTTTGGAACCACAGATTCATTCACATCACCTTGAAGAGGTGCACAGAAGGCTGAGAACAGAACTGGTTCCCAGGCCTGAGGAGACCAGTTCCAGCCAATCAGGGGACAGAAATCCAGGGGCGGATGGAAGTGGGCAAGGGCCATTGGTAATTCTGCGACCCTGCAACAATGTAATAGATAGTTTCTTGGGGAAGGGGCAGGCCAGCCATCTGACATGGAAGGTCCAATCGAGCAAGATGTATAAGGGCAATCTATAGTGTATAGTGTAGGCCAGTGTATACCACTACGAGCACCCAAAGAGTATGTGTGATAGGTTTTTTGGGGAGAGCCCAGGTACTGACTCCATTCCGCATCAAAAAGGGATGACACATTTGTTGGAAGGGTTATTGGGCCCTTGGTAGCTCAACGAGTGAGCTCGTAGTAACTCCCAGACTTCTGGCATACTGTGATCTCACCAACAAAGCTGTGTGTGAGTGAGGGGGATACTCAAAAGAATTAGCTTTTCTTTTCTTTAGACTCAATAAACAATGTCACTGTTCACTGATAGATCATGGTTCTATGTACTTGCTCGTTCTCAAGGCATTTATTAACTTGGTCAATGGGGTACTCCGGCAAGTACCATTGTGGGAATTGTAATAGTAATTATTTACCTTTATACCCCTTTCTCTGCAGATACATCTCCAGCCAGTAATGTTGGTGTTAAAATTGGGATAAGCGCAATATTACACTTTATATATTTACATATATATGTTGCCAATCCCCCACTATTTCTACCCCTCTTATTTTCTATCACTTGTGCAACAAATGCATTAAATGATTCAGAGAAAGGGATTTGACTTCCCACATCTCCTGTAACATGACAATATCTTGAAGTCTAAGGTCTAATTTGAACAGGAAGCTGATCATTCCCAGGTACTGAAAAGGAAGACAGGGAGGCTGCACCCTTTGGTGCATGCTACCAAACTCTGGAATAGCCTCTCACTTCGAACTGTGGCAAACCTATTGCACTTTGAAAGCATCTCAAAACCATTCTCTTTAAAAAAAGATTAACATCCACTTGCCACCACTCTACACTATTATATACTATGCCTGCTTCTTTGTTTTCCTGTAGAACTTTTGATGAATACTTCGACGCTACAGCTCATTGACAGCCTCAGGTATTATGCTGTGCTATATAAAACTCGAATAACATAACATGTTAACTAATACAATTTAAAAAGTCATGCTCCTTTACTTTCTCTTTCAGCCTGGCAATATTCCATGACAGTGTTTTTAGGGTAGTGCTAGAGCCAGCTTCCCTAAGTCGAGTAGTTCCGTGGTCCAATGAAGTCACCCTGCATATTTTGTATAATTGAAATTGTTTGAAAAAAAAACTGATATTGCTGCAGAAATGTGTACTCCCACTTTTACAAGGAGCGCTGAAAAAAGAAATATAACAATTATTAAAAGTGAATTCAACTAAGTCAAAATGAATTTTCACCCCTCCACTGTCCTGTCTGTACAGCACATGACACAAGAGGTATAATGCCTGGTGATTTTGGTGTTGCACTCAGCGCATATGTTTTCCAAAAATATAATTTACTGAATATGTAGTTGGATGGCTTCTGAAAAACATTCCTGTTTCAGACTGTAAAAAATACCAACAATTTCGGTGTTCTTTTTGAACGAAATAACATTAATACAATGCTACAATTTCAGAATAAACATTGTTAAATCGGTGCACATCCTATTTTAATATTTGATGGGTAATACACACATTTTGCACTCCATCCCTTTAAAAGAATCATTCATCAGGGTGTCATTAGTATGAAAAAAAGGTTATCAATAATATGGCGTTCTGCAGATTTCTCCAAGGACAACTGAAATTAATATTCTGATAATGTTACAATGTTGGAAAACCGACCTTGAAATGACAATTAATCTTGCTTGTGTATTAAAATGTAACTAGATTAGTTTACATGCTCTCACGTTTTAAGCAATGAGCTGACACATACAATTATTGCAACTCTGGGGACACCAAGCTGTTTGGTAAATTACATATTGTCTCTAGTTCCTGTGTATTTTTAATGTAAACATGTAGATTTCGAAAAGTGCATTTTTGTATGCAAGGTCGCAAGAAGTGGCAGCTTGGCTGAGCAATTCAATTGTACCAACATGGCTACACACGTGTGTGCTATTGCACACAGGCCATAATATCTGTGCATAGGCAGGCATTATGCTTGCAGCCTGGACATTTAGCGATATCTATTTGCAACTGCCGTGCCTGTGGTGCTTATGTTTTCGTCTGTGCACATTTTTGCAAAGCAGGAAATCAAGATATTGTAAAAGAGATATTCTCAAAGGATTAAGTAAGCTTTTTGGAGTGCAAGATGTCTGCGCTGGCATTTCCTCTAGGTACTTGGAACTAAAAAACGTGATTTAACTTGCTGCAGGTACAGTGTTTTCTAAATGTTTTCTAAATGTCCCTCTATTGACCTCAAGGTCCTGATGACCTTGTCGTAGAGAATGTCTGCTTTCATAGTTAATGGGTCCCACCTAATCTTTCTCCTAATCTTTTTTTTACTACATGCATTCTTTCTGACATATACATCAATAGTGTAGGTGATAAGCAAAGATTTGAAGTGTGCCTGGGATAGTCGGCTGGTAACATGTGGATTTTAGAGTCCTACCCTCTTGGCTTTACACCCAGCCCTAAAAGGGCCAACTGGGACCCTCAACTCCCTTTATGTCACACACGCTGACTTAACTTGCGTGATTGATATATAACTCACTTTGAACCATGAACGGACTCTGTGATCTTTAGCCCTATAATCCTTCCATCATCTGGATACGTCTGATCCCCCATGGCTCTGACCCCACCTTGCTTTGCCCAAGTCTGCTTGGCTCTCCTAAATCTGCAACCAGACCCCCTGGCCTAATCAGTGATTGATCCCATTCTCCCACTTATCACATTATCAGCTTTCTTCTTGTTTCTCTGCACTCAAAACATTTCTCCCCACTCCCACCTGATTGGGCCTCTATTAATTTCATTTGCCTATGTAAAATGTAAGGGGTTGGTGAGATATGAAACAGTTTGGATCCATGACACCACTCCTTTTGTTCTATGTTGAAGAGCCTGGCTGCTTCTCCTGCTGCCAGATCGCTGAGCTGAGACGTAGGTTCACTGGCAGAGCATTAGTGGCGTTTTTTCTCACTTTGCCCTTCCTACAGTGCTTTCTTCATGGAAATGTTCAATTATTCCTCTTCACTGTCCTCTGCTTTTTCCTCCAGAATGGTTCCTCCCACAGTTTCTTCCTACATGATTCGGCCTGAGCAGCCGTTGACATTTCTCTCTTCGCTCCTCTGCCCACATGGATTCTAATGGCTGCAAACTGTTTCCGTTCCAACCTTCATGCCTACACTCTCCCCTGGTTTCTGTTCCATTTATGCTATATGTTCCACCCTATGTACCATGAAGGTGATGTTGATAGCTCATGAGGCACTGCATCCAATATTTGCCGTCCTTAGTGATCCTGGCATCACCAGTAGGAACCTCTCTCTTCATAATAACCATTGTGTACTCTCCCTCCATTGGATGTAATTTGGGGTACTAGAGTGGATGTAGTGTGGTGTGGTGTATTGATGAAGGGGCCTGCACTGCCTGGCATCCACAGGTATTTGGTAATAGCGTGAGGGGGTTGCTGAGGTTTGTTGTGAGATGGTTCTGTGCCTTCTAGCTGCTCCTCAATTTGTTTTCTCCCTGATCTAGCCTACTCCATGTCTGGTCTAGCCAGCAAGGCTGCCCTGGCTTACCACCCTCTTTCTGATCACAGCAGCTGCCTTAGCCTCTCTTCCTCTCCATTTGTTTCTCCCATCAGTCTCCCTGTCTATGCCGCTTGGTCCACAACCGGACAGCCCTCACCAAACAGTTTGCCACTTGGATGCTCAGAGACATGGCAAGCAAGGTGGAAGAAGAGATAATTTCTCCATTTAATTTCCTGGGTAAGTGAGACCTCTCCCTCTCATTCACTGGAATCCAGTTCAGGATCCATGTACAGTAGTTTGCTATATCATCTTTCTTTTACAAAAACAGTAGACTAACAAGATAATGCAGCATGAGATAAAAATTGCAGCAAAACTGAACATCTTTGACTCAACCATTTCTGTATTGAACCTGGAATTTTTATCTAAGTGCTGGATTATGAAATTGCACGGACTCAGAACTCCAAAACCATGTTCTTTCCTTATCTCAATATGGTCTTTAAGCACATGAATTAGAAGGAACACATCACTGTTGGTAGTGATAGGATTGCTTACAGATGTGAAGCATATTCAAAAGGTGTGAGAAGCTGGATGATCAATTGCCCAATAGCCCATTGCCCAGGATTCAAGGATGTCCCTGCTCCTCCTTTCAGTTGCATCATTATTCATTATTCCATCAGTTCATGATTTTATATATTGCTTTGTGTTGTACAGAATCTTAGTTGTGTTTAGGTAAGGTGTTTTTGTCAAAGTGAGAGTATCATTTTCAAAGTAGCTATAGCCCACCATGTGACTGAGAGTCACACAAGAACTCTTTTAGCACTGATGCCTGTCTCCTGCACTAGTCCTCCCACTGGTTGCTTTGCTACCATCATCCCTAGGGAGACCTTGTTCACCCTTTTCTTACAGGTCCCTGTCTCAAATATCCATAGAACACCACCATGCCAGATGCCATCCTGGCATGCAAGATTTCTGAACTAAAAGTTTCATGTTCACCATTTGTGTCCCACCATTAGTTTGCTCCCTGATATCCCACTGTCTCTCAAGGCATCTTCCCATGCACCTTAAAAATAGGAGTAATCTGTCCACTCCTCAAATACCCATGCTAGACTGAGATGACCTTGCTAACTACCGGCAATCACTAGCCTTCCGTTCATTTGTAAAAACATTGACAATGCATTTGCCAACCTACTCCGAAATCGGATTGATCAACATGGCTTTCCGCAGATTCAACATGGAAATTGACACCATTCGGGTTATAAATGATGCCCTCCAAATCATGAATTTAGGTGACTCCTGCCTCTTATTCTTTCTTGACCTCTCTGCCATGTTAGATGCGGTCGAGCACATAATACGTACAAGGCAACTCACAGATAGAATGGGGTTTACAGGTACAGTCTGCTACTGGTTCAACCTCTTGTAAAGACACAAAGCAGTCCAGAGTAAGAAAGGAGTAAGAAAGGAATGTCATCTGGTCACCTGCAGAGTGCCACAGGGATCACTAATCACCCCAGTGATCTTCAATTTCCATATGGAACTACTTAAGTTGCTTCTCAATTACCCTAATGTTTCATTTCACCAATACGCCAACAATGCTCAGTTATATCTCAAACTAAATTGTACTCATACACCTCAGTAAAAATATCACCTCCATCCAAGCTTGGTTAATAAGCACCTTCCTCAAGCACTTAATCCCGCCAAAACGGAATGTGTCCTAGTAGGCCATGTATATAAACATTAGGTCATCTAAGTGTGGCTGAATATCATGAGGCTTGATTGATTCATCATCAGTTCACCCCATCTGCTAATTCACTTGGGTTCTTATTGACTGTAATCTGTCCTTCTGATAACATATCATATCAACTAGTAAGTCAAACCATCTGTAATTATTCACAATACAAAACTTTGGCCTCTCGCTGTGTTCTTGCTCTACAGCGTCCACTTGTAATATGCACCTGAATGAGCTATTGATACTTTGAGGAGCCCTGTCCAACCTCACAGCATTAATACTCCTCTTTCACACTTAAAGATACAATATTAAGAGAAACAACACCAGTCAAACACAGCAATTTGATCAATCGTCCCTACAGACTGCAATCCAACATTTTCACCTCTAAAACAACTTACAAACCTCTGCCAAGGACAAGGCATCCTATCACCACAGACACACACGATTCCTGTACGGACAATACGGTCCCTAGTCCCTTCACACAGCCCCCCTAAAAGCAGACAAATGCAGAGCTTGGGTTTTGACGATCTGCACTCACCAACACAATATCAGTGCCTTCTCAACCATTTATAAAGTCCCAGATACTCTTAGGGATTATTTGTGGTTCTAAATCAGTGGCCTGACTGGCCTGGCTATTGCTGAGAGGGGTTTCTGATCTGGGTTAGTTTGGGTTAAGCTCTCCACTCCTCTTTCCCTCGATTGCAAGTTGCATTGTCACTGTGGGGGCAGTGCCAGCACTCTTGTTGGTGGAAGCCTGAATGTTCCAAAGCAACAGTATATAGGAAAATGATACTACACTGCTGGTGCTTGGACATTTGCATCTATCCCACCCATGACTGGACATTTCCATCTATCTAAATTCTGGTACCATTGTTCTTCACTTGAAGCCAGCAGATCACATTATTCTTTTTGTTCACTCCCCTTCCCCCTCCTTAGTATAACACAATCTAAAAGAGGAGGTGATGTTTCTATTACATATCAACACCAGTCAAACATTGCAATTTTTAAATTCCTCCCAACAAACGTTACACCTCTACAACAAATTACAAACCTCTGCCAGGGACAAGGCATCCCAGCACCACAGACACACACAAGTCCTCTATGGATAAAAAGACCTGTAGTCCCTTTACAGAGACCCCCTAAAAACAGACGCATACAGAGCCTGGAGTTTGCCGAGCTGCACACGCCAACATAACATCAGTCATCTTGCAATATTCCTCTCTCCCAACTAACCTTACCCACCACCCTCTCTTCCAGATCACCTCAATACCAGACAAATGACACTGGAGTACCGTCTAGCACAGCGTAAATCACAGTAACCTAACATAACATGTTCTTTGATAACTTTGTTTTGTTCAGACAGGCATTGGAGCATACATAGTAATGAATTTCATCCGTCGGAAACCACCTGCCTCGGCCATTCATGGTTTGCAATCTTCTAACATCTTCTTGGTTTTGACAGAATGGCTGAAATGGAAAAACATTTTGGGACATATGGCATTATGTTGGCAACATCTGTATTTTTTTTCAGGAAGTCCTGCACAATGTGGTTCTGACAATGTGGAAGACAAATAGTTACCATCTGCTGTTGCATACAATTGCATTACAGTTGCACCCTTATAAGGGAAAATACTGGCAATAATTCGGTAAAATCATCACAGGTGTGTCCTCATAGGAGCAAATGCTGGCAATGTATGGGCAAAGCCACGTGAAGTGTGTCCTAACAGGGACAAATGCTGGCAATATTTGGTAAAATTTCACACGTCTCATAAGAGGGTACGTGCTGGCCTTAGTTAGCAAAAGTCATCAAAGGTGTGTACCAAGAGGACAAATGCTGGCAACGTTGGGGAAAAACCATCATGAGTTTCCTCTTTCAGTGGCAATACCATCATTATTTTATTTTTCTGTAGACATTTGTTTACAAAATGTTCCAAATGTACCAGTCTTTCACCTTTGAGGGCAACATTATAAAAGTCTCAACAGAATTCAAAACGCTGGGTGTGTATCTCGACTCCACACTCTCACTTAAAAAACAAATTAACGCCACTATTTCATTAGATAGCAGTGTGAGGTCAAACTAACGCAATCACTGTACCTTTTTGTGATGTGTCCCATCTGAACAGAAATGTCAATGTGCGCCCTATTGTCTGCGAGCTATGGTGCAGTATAAATAAATACAAGCAATCCAAGTCTCCCTGAACTACATGAGTTGACACTTTATATACAATTTTCCAACAGTTAAAACACTCCCATATATTGTATTACAATCCACCACCCACATGTGATTGGAAAAAACCTCTTCAAAGAAATTCCTTCTTTCTTCAATGCCTACATTTTCATTGGTAGAGGTTATCTTAGCTATCATCTTCAGCTCATGTGTAGAACACACCTCCTTTCAGAATGTGTCCTTATAGATCATGACATCATCAAACAGTTAAATAGATACTTTAGGCAATAGGAGGAAAACAGAATAAACAGGTTCTCTTCGAACGGGTGATAGCTATCTCATCTGCCCCATCTTACTGGCTCCATTCAAGCATTCTTATCTAAATAACTGCCATTTCATACACACAGCACATCTCGAGATTACAATTGAAACTCCTGAGTTTTGATTACTTCAGCCTCAAGCATTAATTCACCCCAAGTTTATTGCTGGTCAAATACAAATAGCGAAAACCCTCTGTCAAGCTCCCATGCATTCAAGAGATTACATCTGATTTCTGCGATGCTATCAGGCCATAAAAACCATGGCTGGCTCCATTAGCTGAGCTGACCATCGTTAAGGTCATAGTCACTTATTTAACCATCCTCTGGTCTCTGAAACTCTGCAAAATTGGTTTCTCAAAGTCAACCCCTGACTGCTGTGTTTTAATCTGCTTATAAAAAGTAGATATATTCATAAATCTGCTTTATATGTCTTCTCAGTGTGCATGCATGTTTAATAAATACTATCTTTTCTTTTTCTTTTACAGTGGTTTCTTCAGGACAGGCGCCCTTTCTCACATGTTCATTATGGAAACTCCTCATTGACTGCTTCTGGGCACTCCATAGCACATTATGCCTGAAACGTATTTAAATTGACTTTTGTGGTTTCATCATTTTATCTTTCTATGTGCATGCAACCTAGTATGTATTACCTTTTACCAAAAGGTAACACGAATGTATCATATCCCATTCACAATTAACTACACTGCATACATATGAAATTGCAAAATTGTGCTCAGTTTGTCGCACCCCAATCACAAATATGGCATGCATAACATAAACCCCTCATGCGTGTGGGGACCTTTCCTTCCACCCAAACATTCCCCCCTTTAGTTAATACTTCAACTGACAAATCATAATCATCTTTTTGGCAAACAACCCTACAATCACCTTTCATACCAGTCCCAATATGAGCATACTTCTCTGCTGAACAAACCCAACTCATCCCCCTACCACTTCTTCAATCTACCCACTGCTCCAGACAATGATCACAACTTGGTGGAGGACACAAAACAGCTTCAGTGTAAGTACACTTGTGAGATGTAATGGCAGTTATTCTAGCTTTTCTTAGGGTCACAGTCATCATATTAGCTGCTTTTGGTACAAGGGCAGAACAACATCATAACACCATCATAAGAGCATTTGACAAGAGCAGAAAACAATAAGGAAAAAGACAAATATAGATAAAAGGATCTTTACTATGAGGCTCATCCAAGATGGCACCCAAGAGAACAATGAATCGAACCATGAATCATTTCTAATTCCTGCCTAATTTTCAATGATTACTCTGAGCAAGCAGTGGTGGTTTGCAACAGGGTACCATTCTCTGAGTCATTGGGAGGCCCAAATGTGCAACAAGTATTTCAAATCTTTTGATATACACCCCGCCTCCATTGCTGTCAGGAGGTCGAGGATGTAACAGTTTTGCAAAGTCATGACCTGCAGGGCCCGGAACTGATCCTTAATGGCACTAAATGCTGACTCAGGGGCATGGATAACCAGTAGGAGTTTATATCTAGACACCTGGAGCCACTTAGCATTTGCCGCGGTTTGGACGCCATGTGCCAGAAGAGAAGCAAAAAAGTGTCTGTATGACTAAACAACTGGTACTGTTCAGCAATGTCCATTAAAGCTGTTGATGAGGCTGCCAAAAGCCAGTGTGAGCATTTGGTCCATTGCAATAGTTCCTGCTTCCTGTCATTGAAAAAAGTAATTGATTTGTCCATGTGTAATGATGAAGGAGCTGTAAGGGGCCCAAGGGGCAAAGGGGGAAAGATGGAGCTTTGGGCATTGGACAGGCCATGACCAAATGTTCCTCAGGGATAATGGGGACTGGCACATGGATTGTAGAAAAAACTGTACACACCTCACCTGGCTGGAGGCCACTGCCTATAGGCAGTTGATCCACAAGTCCATAAATGTCCAGAAGAGCAGCCGTTCCGCCAGCCAGATCAGTGATGCGAAGCATGCTGCTTCAGTTCCCTTTTGTGCCAATGAGCACAGTGCCATTGCCCTTAAAACACAGAGAAAAATTGGTAAGTGTCTGTGTCTTAACATGTTTTTCTGGCTCTTTGAGCCAGGTCAGATGGTGCAAATAACCTTTCCACACATTCCCACTTTTTTGCTTTATTCATGCCACCCCTTCTTCTAAGAATCCCCTGCCTTCAGCTCTGCAAATCTTCACCCCTGCTCCAATTGATTTTTAGAAAAAATAGACCCTTCTAAATAATTGGGCTCTTAGTGTGCACTGAACATTTCTCTGCACTTTGCGATCTGCAACTGAACACTCGTCATCGATCGTCAAAACAAATGCTGTAATTGATTGCCTGTTAAATTGCCCTTGGACCCTGCACAATGCTAGGTGCACTAGGCATAGTGTGTCTGCTACCGCTTCTTATTTTGGGATACACGCACTAGGAACACCAGAAGGGTGGGCGATGAGAAAGCAGATGTAGCAATATCCTACTGATCGCTCTCTCCCAACATTCCTCATATGGCTGTATCATACGTTCTCTACTGTGAGACCATGTGCATCTATTGTGGGATATATTTCATCATCGAAGTGAGAAGTAGGTGGTCATCACCTTATGTTTCAAAATTAAATGTATCAATATTTTCATATGTAATCATGTTCCTTATGGTAATCAGAACACAGTGGTAAAAACAACTGTATGCATTAGAGTGTAAAGTACAGAAAACTAAATCCCAAATTTACCCTTGGAACAACCACGTGTTCTCACATGGCCCTATTTAGGACTGTACATTTCAATAAAAAATTCATAAACATTCTAAATTCAAACCTGAATGTTCAATTATACTCTTGCTGGGCTTTCAAAATCTTTTCCTTGATTAAGTCTGTTCCTGTTTCTGTATGACTTGCTTGAATGCCAATTCATAAACTTTCAAACACTATCCCTCCTGTTATTTTGTGGGATGAATATCCCAAGTTACAGAAAATAGATCTTTAAAACTATAAATGGGCTTGTTAAATCCAGTTCCCTGTTGGGCACAAACCGGGATTCCGCGTGGCAAAAGTCACCTTGAAAGCCCAGCAAGTATTGAGAGTCATACCCAGATAGGATCTGGGTCTAGCCCTGATGACTGACTTAGTCCAGAATGCATTGGCCAGAATAGATCCAAAGATTAGCACTGCTTCACCTAATGCATTTGTTTTAAGAAACAAGGATATCTTATATGACTATGAGAGTATAATTGAACATTCAGGATTGAATTTATAATGGTTATCAATTTCTATTGACATGTTCAGCCCAAAATAGGGCCATACGAGAACACATGGTTATTCCAAGTGTCACTTTGGGATTTATTTATCTATTTCATCATCTCCATTTTCCAAGAAATCAACATCAACACTTCTTTTTACTCTTGGCAATACATCTTCAGGTTCTACAAACCTAGATAATTATGAGCCTTCTACATTTACATTTGTTGCCATCTTCAAACATGATGACAATAGAACCATATAAACAATCATTTTAACATACATTATACATTTGTATATTTCTTCTTTTTCTAAATAGAGATATTCAAGTCCCAGATTTTTGCTTACATGTCCCCTTTTCACTGGAATGAATGGTGTATTCTTAGGGCATACTAAACTTTGTGCCTGGTCCTGCTCCTGTGCCTGTGGAGGGGTGCCGGAATCCCTTTGGGTATCACTAACATGGATCCAATTCTTGTTGTCCTTCACCTTCACAGCAGTCAGAGTTGCATACATAACACAGTGCGGCCCATGGAAATGCTACTCATCCCAACGGCACACTAAGGTTCAAGCGAAGATCCAGTCTCCCAGAAGTAGCTGTGGCTTGCGTTAATCGTGGGTTTCCTTGCCATTTGCTTCTGTAATCTGTTGGTGAGAAGACAGAACCTGTGAAGATATAGGGCCCCATTTTGAGTTGGGCGCTATCCCAGTGGTAAACCTGCCAGAATACCACCCAAAACGAATTACCGTTACCGCCACTTGGTCCGGCGGAATTTCTGCTAGATTACAAGTGGTGGTGGCAGTGTAATTCCCCATTTAATTTGAATTTCTACTGTGGTAATTCTGTCGAAACTGATGATTTTTCTGCGGTGAGTTGGAGGATTTACCTCCAGGATTTTTCTGGAGGCAAATCCTCCACTCCTTGCCCAAACTCATAATTTGGTGTAGTGGTAAAGTTGGCGGTAATTACCGCCAACTTTACTACTTACTGCCAAACTCGTAATGAGTCCCATAATCTTGACAATTTTGGTTAAAGCTCTAAGGTACTCCATGACCTCCTCTCCTAGAACCTCTATGGTTGTGGGTTTGTCTGATGCAATGTGTGGAGGTGAAAGAGGTGTGTGTAGCCTAAGCCCTGTCATGATCTCGTAGGGGCTCATGTGGTGGTCTTTTCCTTGCTGATTTCTCAAATAAAACAGTGCTAACGGAAGACCGTAATACCATGGCTTTTTCAAGTCATTGCATAGTTTTGCTTACCAGGCCTTAAGGACACCGTTTAGTCTATCCACAATTGCATTGGCCAGTGGGTGGTATACTGAGCACAACATGCGCTTGATTCCTAGAAGTGAATTCATTTCTGTGAGCAAGGCATTACAAAAGTGGGTTCCATTGTCTGATTTTAAGACCTCCCAAATTCCCCACCATGGAAATGCCTCCCTCACCAGAAATCTTGCTGCCGACTTAGCATCAGGATTTATGCAGGGACCATCCTCAATCCACTGGGCAAATCTTTTTTTTGACGTTTCAGCATTTTATCTTTCTACATCCGTACGATCTAATATGTATCAACATTAACCAAAAAGTAACACTATTGTATCATATCCCATTCACAATGTACTACACTGCATACATTTCAAATTGCAACATTGCGCTCAGTTCACCGCACCCCCAGTCACACATATGGCACATGCAACATAAACCCCTCTTGGTTGTGAGGACCTTTCCTAACCACCCACACATTTGTGAGTGGTTGGCAAGTAAGGGAGAGATTCATCTTAGAGCGAAGTCCCTGATAACTAGAGAGTAGAGTCTGTCCGTGAGGATGGTGTGATTGGCGGTGTCAAAGGCAGCTGAAAGTTCTAGGAGGATGAGTGCAGCACACCCTTCTGAATCTGCAGTTCTTTACATGTCATCCCAGATGGAGACAAGCAAAGATTCAGTTCCTCGAAGGAGTCTGAATCCAGAATGGGCAGCGTTGAGTTGGCAATAGGATTCTGTGAAGAGACTGAGCTGAGTGTATGCCGGACCGTCTAAGTGTTTGGTGATGAAGCGGGTGTTTGAGAATGGCCGGTAGTTGGAGGGAAGCAGGGGGCCAAGGGAGGGTTTATTAAGTAACCCAAAACTGTCAGCATCCTGGTACATGCAAGAACTCAACCTCAACAAAAGCGTCATCAGGAAACAAGAGAAAACCTGGCACCGCTCCAGGACCGTATGTGACCTGGCACTCCTCAAGGAGCTCTGAGTAACCTGCTGACAGCAAATCAACACAGCCAAGGCCTGCTACTATTGGAACACCATAGCATAAACTGACAACAAAAGCAGAGCCCTCTTCAAAGCGTCAAAGCACTGCATCGACCCACTACCCATCCCTGCCATACTACCACACTCTAAAAATCCACCGCCATAAACACCTTCAGTGAAACAATCAGTAAGATTCGCCAGCACATAGACAACAGCTCAGCATCCACAGACCCACCTCACAGAAAACCCTGGTATACAGATGACAGCCTCCTCCTCAAGACCCTGTCTGCAAAATCTCTCCTTCCCTACCTGAAGATCATCAACAGCTCCCTAACTCAAGACACCTTCCCATCGACCCTAAAGACAGGACAAACCCTCCCTTTACTAAAGAAAAAAACACTCTCGATCCTGACAACCTAGTCAACTATTGCCCCATCTCCCATCTTCCCTTCCTAGTTAAGATCATCGAGAAAGTGGTAGCTGCACAACTGCAGCAACACATTGATACCAACAATCTCCTCCAAATCTACCATTCTGGCTTCAGATCCAGATGCAGCGCGGAGACAGCTACCATACAGGTGGTTGACGACACCCACAACATCCTTGATGATGGCCACCCCTGCCTCCTGGTTAAACTTGACTCCTCAAATGCTTTAGACACATTAGACCACCAGGCACTCACAGAAAACCTACAGCATGGGGATCAGCAACCTTGTCCTATGCTGTTTCAAGTCCTATCTCGCCAACTAGCATAGGTGTGTTCAGATGGCCTCCTCTAGAGTGCCAATGCTATCCATTACCTGTGGAGTGCCGCAGGGTTCCAATCTCTCCCCAGTGATCTTCAATCTACACATGGACCCGCATTGAGCCCTCCTATCCACACACAACATCCACATCCACCAATACACTGATGACACACAGCTATACCTCAAGATCGACTCCAGCAAGGACATCCACAGGCTCAAAACCTGCCTCTCGCTGATCTATTCTTGGATTTCCAGTGATACTTGAAGCTCAACCCCTCCAAGACCGAATTCCTACTCTTCACCAAAAACACCAAAAGACCTGGCTATCAGCCATGAACCCTGCGGGGTCCACACTCAAGCTCACTTCATGTGCCAAGTCACTTGGGTCCCATATTGACAAACACCTCTCCTTCAAGACACACATAGCTAAGAAAACTCAGACAGCTTGGTATCAGGTCTTCCCCCTGCGGAAAGTCACATCATACTTCCCTACGGACAGCTTTAGATCAACCGTTTAAGCACTGGTCCTATCCCACCTGCATGGGGGCAATGCCTTCATGAAGGCCTCCCGTCATCCTCCCTTGTACCCCTGAGAAGTGTCCTACACGAAGTTGCACACCACATCAATGGTCTACGCAGATACAATCATATCACCCCAGGCATCATGGACCTTCACTGGCACCCATTGCACACGCAAATCCCCTTCAAGTCTTGCTGCATCATCTATGAGGCAGACCCCCACAAGGCACTCAGCTACTTCACAGACAAACTTGGCATCTCTGGTGGACAGCCCACCACTTGAAGACAGGACATTTGCAGACTTGAAATCCGCTGCTGCAAAAAGGAAAGGACCAGAAAACAACTCTTCTCTGCCTATGCCCCATCTCCATCAGACTCACCCCCACGCTCCTACAATTCAGAGAATAGGTCAATGCCCTCCTCTTCAAGGAGTATCATGTTGCCCCCCCCACCATCTGACTCACTAGATGCCGTCCGCCCCGCTCCTCCCTGTCACCCTGTACAGCTGTATCCCTCCTCTGTATCTCTGTGTATCCTACCCTCACTATATATCTGTTTTGTCGTTAACTCTGAAAACTGCTCCATTATGCATATGTACTGGTGTATACCTATGTAAAGCACTCCATTGAGTATCTGTATTGTTGTATACCTCTGCAAAGCGCCCTGTTGTTTCTCAAAGCTATGTCCATGCTCAATAAATACAATAATAATAATAATAATAATAATAATAAAAAGGGACTTGACATGAGAGGTTTTGAAAGCTGCAGGGAAGATGCCTTATGTCATAGAATGGTTAATTATCAGTCTAGCGACACTGCCTGCACAGGCTGAGGATAGAATGTTCTTTAGGTGGAAGGGGGGGGGCAGATGGCTCCAGGGGAATCAGCGGGGTGGCTACTGGATAGTAGTTTCAGGAATTCTGGGTGGAAATGGCAGAGAAGGAAGATAGAAGGGGTTGTGCGGGTTGAGGGGGGAAGAGTGGGTTGAGGGGGTCATTAATGTTGCTAATTTGGTGCTGATGGTATGGTGTCTTTCGATAGTGATGTTGTAAAAGTGGTCTGACAGGGTATCACAGAGTGCTTGGGAGTAGGAGGATGTGGGGGCTGTTGAGCTGAGTGGAGCCTTGAATTCTGTGATGATCCTGTGGAGTTAGCTCCCTGCTAGGGTTGTGGGAGTTGGCTATTTGGTTTCCATAGAAAGATATTTTGGCGTTCCTAATTTCTGCTCTGTAGGCCCTGTTCTGTCTGGCATAGATGGCTCTGTCCTGGGGCATTGGGTTGTCCCGCCATATGTTCTCTAGGCAATGCTTGATGGTTTTGAGGGATTTCAGGGAGGGAGTGAACCACTTGGGAGCTAAAGCTTGTCTGTGAGAAGCAGATCTGGTCGGGGTGAGAGGTATGAGCAGTTAGAGAGCCATCGGCCAAAAAGGTTGATAGAGGCATTCCTTTTTGGAGAGTGAGGTTTGGGAGGGATGATAGAAGGGATTTGGCCAGGTTGGGGTTTAGTATGACATTATTCCAAAGAGGTACACAGGGGTAATGGATGGTTCTGTTGAGACTGGTGGGATCGGGGTGGCAGTTGTGAGAGAGAAAAAGATGGTGGTGTGATCAGTCCAAATTAGTGGAAAGGCGGGCAGAGTGGAGATCAAGTTGGTAGAGCTGAATAAAGCGTCAAGGGTGTGTTCTGCTATGTGAGTCGGGCTTGATATCATTTGAGTCATGTTGAGGGCTTCCAAGTTGTCAATGAGTGGATGGGTCATAGGGTTGGATGGGACATCAAACCAGATGTTGAAATCCCCTAGAATGGAGAAAGAGGGGTGGGATATCAGGATGGCTGCTAAAGAGTCACTAGGGGAGTCTGTTGTAGCTTGGAGGTCTATAAAGGAGTAGAAAGCTGTGCGTGATGGAGGGGGTGATCTGGAATTTCACTAGTAATGATTCACAGTCAGAGTTGCAGGGTTGTTTCTCAGAGTGTAACACTGTGAGGTGTTTATTGTGGACAATGGATATCCCCCCAGCTCTGCTGGATCTATTGTGCATGATCAGGGAACAGCCGGGGAGAAAATCCTCACGTGTGATGGGTTCGTAGTCGTCAGAGAACCAGGTTTAAGTGATAAAGAGGATGTCTGGGCTTTCGGACGAGATAAGGGCAAAAATGATGTGTTGGTTTTTGGCAACAGATCTGGCATTGATGAGGGTGCAAGAGAGCAGATACGGCGGGTGAGGGTGGGTTGGAGAGAAGCAGGTCTTCGACAGTGGGCAGTGGAAAAGGATGATTTTGGAGAAGGGTATGAGTGGAATGTACTTAGGTGTGGTGTTGTACTTGCACGGGTGTCACTGTAATTCAGATCAGATGTAATATTCAGATACCAGTTAGATTTAGGGTCAGAAATACCTTTTTCATATAACTAGATTAAAAAAGTTAGACTGCACCTAAATGCAAAAGGAGTTGAAACCGTTGCTGTACCCGATGCAGAGGGTTCATGGCATTTTGTTGTTCCTGAATTGAGCTAGATTCAAAACCATTTGTAGTACCTAAAATATAATAGGATTCTAAACATGGGTAGTGCCTAAAAATGCAGGTTCAAAAACCTTTGTAGAACCTAAAATGCGGCTAGATTCAAAACATTTGTAATGGGAAAAAAGCTGCAAAATTCAAAGACCTTTGTTTGTTTGTTTGTTATTATTTGTAATGCACCGGAATACCCTAGGGTAACAGGGCGCAGCAGATACAGGAATTTGCGAAACTTAGTTGCAGACAATAAAATATATACAAGGCATAAACACAATAATAATGAAGGTAAGCAGGAGTATATACATATATACAGTTAACAGTTGTGTGTCCAGTATGTCCAAGTGACAAGAGGGAGGGGCGGAACCTGGCTCAGTATGTTTAGACAACGGCTGTCTTCAGCCAGGACATCATCTTGGAACAGAAGTTTTGGTAGGGTAATCCATTCTAAGAGTGGTTGGTAAAAGCGAAGCCAGATTCAATACATTGTAGTACCTAAAATGCAGCAAGATTAAAAATGTGGGTAAGAGTCCCGCATTGTCCAAAATAGATTTGGAAGTGATAGGACTACCTGAAAAAACTCCAACCTTGATAACGCAGACGTTTTTTTATTACCTTTCACCGGCATGGACAACAATACAAAAAGACATGAAATGCAAATGCTGTTGTCACATATTATCCTGTTTTTTGATTTTGACAAAAGCAAAACAAATCTGGCATGGGTATGGATGCTTCTGTTGATGCCTGAAATTAGGTAGGGCTCATTTTATATAACTTTCTTACAGAGGATTCTTCATTGAGTAGCTGTTTGCAGTAGTTTTTTTTCCAGTTTTACTTTTTCCAGTCTTTTGTGTCGTCTTAATTCTGTGCAATGGTTTGCAGTTGAATACTTAGATGTGCACTATTTATTTATTGACATTATGTTTTAACAGACGAAAGCTCCAATGTACACTACTTACAGGAAACTTCACTTTTCTTTTGTTAGTGATAGATTTTAGCTTGTAAGTGAATAAGGAGAGTTACAATTGAGAATCAAAATTTAGCAGTAGTTTTGTCCTCAAATATTACCCCTTCACTTATGTTGCCTGAGGCGAGATTTTTCAAATAACAGTGTTCATACATTTGACCTACAAGTCTAAAAGATATTATTTGACTGGGGTCTCCCATTTTACAATAAATCACAACATGGTCTGATCAGTTCCATTGTATAAGTCCTACCTTAGTGATAATTACATTAATAACTAGAACCAAATCCAGTACAGGACATCCTCGGAATAAATCAGTTTCAAGATTTAAAATAATTGATCACATCTAGAAATCACTATTATATTGTAAGAGATGTTGGCATTTCCTTTGAAAGGAGAAACTTTAGTAATTCCAATTTTTCAATTTTGGGGGATCTTTATAGAACTGCGCCAAAGGAGGCTCTTCTCTGTGAGGTCATTAAGTGAACTCTTGAATTTCTGGCCAGATAAGTATTGCAATTTGGCTCTGCTTGACATTAAAGTACTTGCAGCATGCATCAGTAACACTCTGGAGTGGAATAGTGTACACCAACCAGTCAGCAGAAAGCATGGACAAACACTGGCAGTCATTCTCTGAAAAGCAGCATTGGCATGGAGAGCCCCGACGTTTGTCCCCTCCATGCAATAGTCCACATTTGCAAGATGTAGTGCAAACAAATATTACACCTTTTTCTGTACTACGTTTTGCAAAAATGTGTAACTGCTGCCTGCTATTTTTCTATGACAGTGGTTATACTATGGAGTCCTATAGAATTGGCTTCCTTTAACAGATGCAAACAATGTGAGGATTCTATAGGAATCTACTGGTTTGGCACCAGCGTGAAATTGCCATGCCTGCGTAAAAACAATGGATTTACAGGAAGAAGAGAAAACACTCTGTGTGATTTTCTCTGTATTTTTCAAGTGGAACAGTGGTGCAGATTGGGATGACCTGAAAAAAAAATTAAACAGAGTATAAAAATAGGCGTTGTGACAGTCATAACAGTTTTGTTTTCTATGCTCCGGGGAACTCGGCAATGAGCACCTGCCTTCTGAATCCATACTAATTATGTGTATCCTTTTCTAAAGACTTGAAACTGCGTTGGCATATTAAGAAGACAGTTGCAATAAAAGCACGCTTGGTCTACAAACGTGCAAGCAATGCATTAGAGTTTCTTTACAATTTTGTTTTTTTGCCGTCCAGTTGAATGCCTGTTCTAACGTTCTTCGGCTTTTGCCTGTTACCTCTGCATACAGATCGATGCCCTGGAGGGCCTTTTTATTTAAATGAAACTGAAGGGTGGATGATTGCATATTGCACTTCGGCTATTGCAAGGTGTAACAAGAAGCAATCAATCTCTTACAACTATAAACTATTTATCACGTTTTCACCCAAAAGACAATGCTAGCTCCAGATTTCAATAAATCGATACATGTTGCCATTTACTCACACCCAGGTCTAAAAAGTCCTAACAGATGTAAAGCCCGAAACTGTGCTTTTCTTTGTCAGTATTATAATAATGTGCTGAATGGTAGATTATGAATAATGCGTTTCTTGAAGGGAGATGAATCTTACTCACTTCTGTCTCGATGGGCCCTGTTTTCTATTAATTTGGCTGCTGACCAAACGCGTTCCACCTTGTTTCGTACAGCTATGCTGCAGATTCATTGTTGGGTGGGGCAGGACAATTTTATACATTAAAAATTACATTACAGTATTGTACAAAATGACCTACTCCCAAAAGTGCGACCCCCAAAAGTTTGACCCCCAATTTTCCGCATATATAAATGTGGGTGGGGGTAAAGTGAATAATAAATGTATAGGGGTAAGGTGGGGGGTTGTAGGGGTCTCCCCCCACATGTATATTTGCAGAAAATTGCAAAAAAAAACATTTTAAAAAACCAGACTTTTGGCAGTCGAACTTTACGGTTCGGTAAAATCACGTAGCTCCTTATATAAACATTGCTGAAATGATTACTTTAAATGTTAAAAGGACATTAGTTACATATCTTTGATGATTAGTTGGCAAACGTTTAACTGTAAGACAAAGGTGGAAATACACATTATTTGATGCGTTCAGATGCGTTCAGATGATGAACTGTGGAATGAATTATTTGCTACTTCTAAAATTTCAATAAGAATAGCCACCATGCAATTTTTAAGCTTAGTATTGTCCATAGATTGATTATGTATTAATCGAGGTGACTACAGTGTACTTAAATATAACATGCAGTCACTTAAGATTATTTTACGTTGGACTGCTAGATTTCATATGTTTAGGTTTTAGTTATTTTATATGTGGCTTATGTTTTGAATTATGTCTGACAAACTATTTTTATGTTGATCTTATAATTTCATGGTGTTTTTTTTTGTCTTTTTCTGATGTGCTTGTGTGATTTCTAATTTAAAGCATTATACAGAAATTTGTTTTGAAAGGTTAATGTAAATTAGCCAACCAAAATAAAATAAAATAAATAAAACAAAAAGCTGGAAATCCAAGTTTGTGTAGGACCTTGTGGCATTGTAATAGAGAAAACTGGCAATTGATCCTTTGCTCTTCCATAAACTGATGTTAGACCAAATGGCCCCTTTTTTAGTCGCTATATTGATCCATGCTATAGATTCTTTCCGGCAGCACTGATTGATGAATGATTTAGCATCTGCTATGCCACCAAGGACCTTCTACACTAGCTCTTTCATAAGGAGCAGAATAATATCTTGCTATTCATGGCATGGGCATGCACGGCTAAGATGGCAATGCTGTTCATGCCAGCAGCCATGCACAGCTAAGATGGCAATGCTGTTCATGCCAGCAGCCATGCACAGCTAAGATGGCAATGCTGTTCATGCCAGCAGCCATGCACGGCTAACATGGCAATGCTGTTCATGCCAGCAGCCATGCACAGCTAAGATGGCAATGCTGTTCATGCCAGCAGCTGCTTGGTTCTCTCATTCCTTCTGTCAGGCTCAGGTTGGAGCCGGGTGATTATCCACCACCTGTTGAGACAGGCAGGGACCGCCTCCTTGGTCCGGGGCTCTAACTGAGGTAGAATGATTACTCCCTGCATGAAGCAGTGCCCCCTTTGGGAACCAAGGCATATCCTGGGTGTCTGTGCCTGTTACCGGATCATGCAGGCAATGGTAATGGCAGTAATGGAATCAGCCATGAAAATAAACATGGTGGTCAACAATACACCAAATCCCCATGAAATGTTTATGCTCTGTTGAAATGCAAAAGAATGGGCATAATCCAGACACAGCCCAAATATCTGCCACTATCAATATTAGGAAGCGGATAAGCTGCTTATTCCCATTGTGGAACAAGGAAACAAACAGAGCCAATGTTTATGCTCTGTTGAAATGCAAAAGAATGGGCATAATCCAGACAGAGCCCAAATATCTGCCACTATCAATATTAGGAAGCGGATAAGCTGCTTATTCCCATTGTGGAACAAGGAAACAAACAGAGCCAATTTCCCCTACTGCATCCTGATCCGCGCGGGGGATATGACCCAAAATGGCCCAAATGCGGAAAAACCCATCATCTGGGCTATTTTGAAAATGTATCAAAATGAGGGTCTGTGAGCCTGGAGTACTTTGAGTAGAACTAGGAACAGTGCACTCACTTAGTTGTGCACCATTGCAAAAATGAAGGTGCAGCTTTGAAGCACTAACCTACTCATTCCTTCTACACCAAAAGCCTGGCGGTCTCGGTTGCACTCCTGCCATGCTCTCAACAAACCAGGAGACGCTCAACATACCAGAAGCTACTATAAGCTTCGTACATACATTCATGAATGTCTGATTCCTTCGACAACATATATGCACCTGCAACCCTGCCTGCAGAATCCCAGATCTTGCTCTTTGATTTCTTTGCTTTTCACAACTGCAATTTAGGGTGCATTTGTAAGTATTTTGGATTTCCAAAAACATACATCACCAGTTTTTCAATAATCTTATTTAGTAGCACCTGTCCCTCTGCACTACGTGCATTGTGATGTCTGTGTTTTCCGGTTCTGTTCTTTAAGACAGCCGCTCATGACTCATCTGCTATTGATTTATGGATCTCAGCTGCCTGAGGACTGGTTCTTAATGCGCCTTGCAAAACTGTCACAATTACCCGATCTTGCACTTGTGAGGGAGGAACGGCAGCCATTTATCTGTCTTTGTGACTGAGTGAAAATAGACGTTGATCGAGGCAGAGCGATGGAGTAAGCTTATTAGACTTAAGAAATGCTTGACGATTTCAGACCAAAGACTTGTAAACGTGGTAAACAGCACTAAGAAGGAAGCTAGGTCATTGATCTGCCAATACTCTTCAACCTCTCTGCAGCCTGTGGCTACCTTCATCATGATTCACCATGCAAATAGCTAAACGAGAGCCTGGGGATCGTGGCCTTTGACTTGGAACTGATGCAATCCTTCCTTTAAATTGCACTTAAAAAAATAGTATCCTGTCAATGGAACGTTCCATGGTAAAGGTTGTCAATCAAAGTTGCAAGTTAAGGGTAGTAGGAGGAATGCATCTTGTTCCTCCCTTTCTTTCCTGTTGTGCAACATCTGTATGAACAAACTGGTATGAGGAATCCACGTGGTGATATGCAGATAACACTCTGATGGAGACCTGCCTGAAAAAGGAAGCATGTTTCAAGATCTGGATGCCCCCGTTTTGTGCCTTGTCATTTCCCCCCAAGGCAAGGGATAGCTTTTTAGGGATCACCTGACAGCTCATACACTCAGAAAAGCTGCATGTTCACAGAAAATTGTCCACAAATAGATCTAAATTGGAATAACATACAAAAACACCTACTTTACAGGAGTCCAGTAAGAGTTTGAGGTGAGGGGATCAGGACTATGTGGAGCTGGCATAATGTGAAGGCATTGAAAAGTTGCAAAACACCTCCATTGCATCACTGGGTAGTTAGAGGAGGATGGTGTGCACAATTATTCAATATACTCTAACATGTGATTTAAGGATCCATTTAATTGTTTGTATTCATAGAACGGAAGAGTAAATGAATGTATCTCCTTCCCATTTCATAACCATTCCTAATGTAATGGGGGGCCACAATATTTATATATTCAGTGCCTGGCAAATCCAGTTGCCTGGTTCTGGAAAACACCAACGCAGTGATTTAGAGGGATCAGTGCCACCATCAGAAAGTGGAGTTTTTGCCCAGGGTATCCTATGGACACTCTGCCCTGGTCCCTGAAACATAGCATATGATCACCTGGACTTAAGACATAAACTAAAGACCGTTCTGCTTTTCCCCGATCTGTGACTTTTCTGTGACTTTCTGTGACTTTTCTTTGACTTTTCTGACTGGGAAGAAGGGCTAGCTGAAATCCGAGTCTCTGTTGAGGTATGTGTCTCTTGTTCAGTGCTGTGATGCCATATCAAAGGTGTATGTTGCGCCTAGGAAGTGATGTTCCATACCATACCATACCCTGGCTAGGGACAGTGATGTTGCCTCTCCATCAACCAGCACCAAGAGTCCAGTTCCTCCCCACCCTATTGGCCCATCAGGGCAAAACAGCCCTAAATGCGTAAACCCTGAGCCGCATTCTTAAAGAGTCTTCAGCTTAGTGAAAAAGCTCCCCCCTCACACATTGTGAGATTCTAAAGGATGTTGTAGCTAGACCCAAATTCCAAAGGAAGACTTTCCCTATAAATTGTCTGTGTGATTGACAAAGGTAGAGAGTAAAGTGCTAATATTGCAAGCTCACCAGGCAAAACCTCTGTAGGTGCCCTACGAACAACAGAGTGAACTTGACAGAGCCTGCAGCTTAATTAACATGGAGAAACTGACAAGAGAAACAGTAATATAACACCAATATCCCATAGTTTTTGTTGGGAATGCAATGTGCCATGCTCCTCACACACAACTTGCTTCAGTGATGCAATCACTATTGAAAGTGTGACCCAACATGTTTCCAACTATTAATGCCCGCTGCAGATAACCTCTGAGAATGTCGGAACAGCACATTTAGAATCCAATACGTAGACAGTCCAAATATAGGTTTGGTTCAACACCAAAGATTATCCAAATGCACTCAGGAAAGCTAGCCAATCCAAACCATCACTCAATCAACACTTATAGGTTCAGACTCTCAGTATAAGGTCCATAGAAGTTGGGGAAGGAGCACAATGTAAATGCAACTAGCCCCAGTTTCGGAGTGTGGCTCGTGGGAGCAGAAAGTTCCTCTTTGGAGAAGGCTGGAGATGGAAGAGAGTTGGAAGAAATGCTGGATAGAAAAATGGAAATGGTTGGAAAGGTGGTAGCAGCGGAAAGTTGGAGGTGGTTGTAACATTAGGAGTGGGAAGTGGACCGGAGGAAGAGGTAGTGATATTAGAATATGATAGTGGCAAAAGGAAAGGAGATGGTAGTAGTACAAAGGATCCAGGAGAAAGAGGTAACATCAAGTGGGGAGAGTGAACAAAGGAGGTGGTGGTTTTAGATAGGATACAGGAGGAGTTGGTGGCATAAAAACGTAAGAGTGATGTGGTGGTAGTAAAGGTGAATCCTAACATAATAATACAAATATTTTTTAAAATAAATTGCAAGGACTACATTAATGAATGTTAACGCCTGCTAGAAATCGATGTAGTTATCTGAAGAAATGTTATCACTTATATCCCAGAAAGTAATTAGAGCCTTAGAGGAAGGTTGGTTATTTAAACAAGAAACATAATTGCTGGTGTAGCAACTATTCCAACCTTTGACATATTGTCTAAAACACCAAATGGTGATGGACCCTCCCGGACACCCTATAGTTTCGTTTTTCATCTATTCTAGAATCATTGTCAAAATATTCAGACTTATTCCTGAATCCCTTTGTAAAGAAAATGGTCTAGTACCTAAAGGACTTTACAAGTGTAATTGAAAAGTTTGAAAACGATCCCTTCAATAAATGCACCAATATTTTGATCAAATTGCATCTTCATACACATGTATTCCACAACGTATCACCTTGGAAGTTGTTGAAGAATATCTCCAGCAAAGAGAAGATTCTCTTTCACTACCTAATTCCTTCATCTTGTGGTGCATCAAACTAGCTCAGCTCAGAACTAGTTCCACTTGATATGAATGTTTTACAAACACATTCAAGCCACAGCTGGGGGAGCTACTGTGGCACCAGGCCTAGCCACTGTATACCTATGTAGGTTTTAAACTAAAGAAATATATTCCTTCAGAGCCCACATAAAATAATGTTTTTGTTATATAGTTTATATTATACTCATTTGTCTGGTGACAAGTCCTCAGCTGAAGTATATATGGTGTCGATGACCAGTAGGAACTGACACCTACATTTCACCTACGACCATTTGGAAATGAAGCACCCTGACCATAATGCATTACTACACCACGATAGTCATCATTCAAGACATGTAAAATATAATTTACCTTTTGGAAAATTTGTGAGGCTCAAACAGAGCAGCAGTAAAATCCAGACTTTCTGTGGTAGAAGCCAATATATCACTAAGACATTGATACACAGTGCTTACCCAAAGAAGATAGTACAAAATGCTGCAGAAATAGCCTACTATTATGTTATATTATGTTATTGTGATCTCTAAGGGCTCTAAGGTGTACCACTGCCATTTTTATGGTCTCCAGGTGCCAAGGTGGATCTGAGAAGGGAAGGGGTTAGGATGGGTTAGTTAGTGCGTCTGAGAGGGAAAAGTGCAAGAGAACTTTGATGTGCTGTTGGTAGCTTCAGTTTCGAAAAACTGGACTCTGTGTGCTGGTCTGTTTTTAGTTGATCGACGTTGTGTGGTGTTTAGTGCATGGTTTTATGTGGGTGGTTTGTGTGTGTCTTGGGTGCTGTGGAGAGTCAGTAGAGTTCTTGTAGTTTTTAGTGGGTTTTTTTTTAGGCAGAAGTGTGTGTCTGGTTTCATAGCTATGCAGGGTAGGTATGCAGAGTATTATAGAGTTTTTAGTAGGGTTAATCAGTGGTCATCTGAATCTCTTTCTTTCTGTGGGTTGGGTTGATCTTTTGGGTTAGTATTATTCTATGGTATTTTGGGTCAGGTGTTTTATTTGTCTGGCCAATCCAGTTTCTGAGTTTCTAATTTTGTTGTGTTGGCAGTTTTCCTACACATGTGTTCCTGCTGACTGGTCAAGTAGAATTAGTACTGAATTGACGTTGGAGTCTGTGTTGGTTTTTAGGTCGTCCCATATAGATAGTAATGCAGTTTCCATTCCTCTCAAGGATCTGAAACCTACTTTTGCCTGGTGTAGTATCCAACTGTTTTCTACATGTTCCAGGATTTGTTTCTAGATGTAGTTTTCTAGTAGTTTTGCCAGGTATGGGATGTTTGAGAATGGTTGATAGTTGTTTAGGTCTTCCATGTTTCCCAAATGGTCTTTAAGGAGCAGCTTAATGTACACCAATTTGAAGGTTCTTGGCATGGTTCCTGTGGTTAGTGAGTGGTTGAAGAGGATGAGGAAATAGCCTGCAGGTGTTTTCTGGGTGAGGATAGTCTTGTATATATCTGCCGGGTAGGGTTCTGCTGGAGAGCAAGCTCTATTGCTTTTGCTCATCAAGCTGTTGAATTATTCTGTTGAGATCAGTGGGAGGTGGTTTCATCTGTTAGATGGTTCTGGTTTTGACTGGTTGAGGTGGATGATGGTGATTTTTGGCTTCATCTTGATGATTTGCTTGATGTTTGTGATTTTGTTTTTGAATTGGTCTGCAAGGTCATTGCCTAGCTTTTGTGATGGGGTTGGTGTGTTGTTGCAGGGGTTCTTAGCTCGTTTATGATGTTGAACATCTCTTTCTGGGTGTTGCTTCAGTTTGTGATCCATTTGTTGAAGAATGTCATTTTTGCTTTGAGCATTTTGGCTTTGAATAGTTGCATCTGTATTTGGTATGCAGTTTTTTTCTGTTGGTTGTATTTATTGCTCCATTCTTGTTAGTTTTATGTTTGTTTGTTTCAGGGCTCTGAGGTTGGGTGTGAACCATCTTCTTTAGCTAGGGGGTGATACTAAGGAGGCCCCTCTAAGCTCCAAAACCAAACATAGCAGGGAAGCATAAACAGTATGTATGACTACCTGTACACATATCTCATATAAGAGCAAAGATATTATTAAAATTAATTGAAATAAATAAAAATAAAAAACCTAGAGGGGTCCAATTACTCAATTTTTGCTTTAAAAAAAGTATGACAATTGACAATGTCATCATTAAGAATGATATCAGAGAACATAAATTATAGACAATAACCCTGACACAAATCTATGGTTTCGATCCTGGTAATGGGAATTATCCATGCAGTAAATGCATGGCTGGCCGTTTAAACCCAAAAAGTAAAGAAATCGATTCATATGCTTATCTCGGTCCTGGATTCAAAATTGTTTCACAAATTGTGACACAAACAATGTCATATATATGATACTATGTACTTGTGGGCTAAGATATTTTGGGAAGAGAGGCCACAAAGTGAAAACCAGAATGATAGAACATTGTAGCTGTTTACAAAATAATATCGAAACAGATCCACTAATGAGACACTTTTATGAAGCCTCACACAACCATGATTAATTTGTATTGGACAATAGTTACGAAAGCCACTAGACACAATGAAGCCCAAATTAATAACAGGCTAGGTAAACTACAACAAAACATTATTTAGTCATATTGTAGGTTTGAATGACAATATTGAGTGGCATATCGGAAAGGTGAGGGGTGATAGGTTCAGAGGCAACGCGTTTGTCTTGGAAGCAAGACAACGCAGTGCAACACAGGTTTGAATACCAATCCCATGCTTGCTTAGAAACCAATCTCTTGTATTAAGTGCATTATAAAAAAGTGAACATAGTCTGATTAATTCCTTTATCCATTATTAGATGAGAAAATAAGGAGGTATGATCAATAAGACAATTAGAAATACATGAAATGACTTACCATTAACTAAATGTTTTACTATATGAACTTTACGGTTTATCATGTAGACTGGAGGCATGACAACAAGCAATGACATTATAAAGATATGAATCAAACAATACAAGTTTTTAAAATCCTACTTTAATAGATTGAAATAAGAATGAGATAAAATTTGGAATTTTAAGGACATATTATTCTCATGGCATCTTTGGTGTTCAAAATGTGACAGATCAAGACAGGCAACACACCAGTGTTAATAATATTGCTTGTTCCTTAGATATGATTGTTCATGTGATTGTAATCAGAAATGTATCGTTCAAGATAATTTCATATAAAATAAAATATCACTCTAATTAGATTTGTATAAACTAACTGTCATATATTTATGTTTTCATATTATTATGTGTGCTATTTCATGTTTTCAATTGTTGTTATACATTTCAGTCACTGTGTTTTTATGAGATGTACACATTTGATAATAAATGTTTTTGTATCATTGCAAATGAGTTGCATCGCCCCATTGTATGCTTAATATAACCACACTAGTGCTAATGCAGATTTCAGCTCTAGTCTAGATGTTTATTAGTATAACTATGCACATTAAGTAGGGCTCATTATTCTCCACGAGTCTTGCAATTAAAAGTATAGTAAATGAGGTCAAGTGGCGAAGGCAACATCTGAATGAAAGTGGTGACACAAAGGGAAAGGTAACAACAGGAAGCGAAATACAAGGCGTGGAGGTGGTGAGATAAGAAGCAGGCAGGTACAGAAAGAGGTGGAGACATCAGGATGTCTTTGGGCATTGAGGAGTGGGTATGGGGGCACGGCTTACTGATATCACACTCATGGTGACTCCCCTAGTACCTTGTAGAGAAGTCTCTGCGAGCTGGACTACATTACCCATCTTCCTCTGCTTAGAGATAGTGAATCATGTGACTGCTATGTAGCCCAGATAACATTGTACTCATCACATTATACTTTTTGCAGCCTCAGAGGAAGCCAGGCAGCATTCTCCTCCCATACCTTTTCATCCATTGGCTGGACAGAGATGTATCGATATAACCTCTCTGGGTGATATATTGAGAATAAGAATGTACAATTCAACTAGGACGACTGGTTGAGACAACTATGTGCAAGAAGGGGCCAACTTAAATACACACCCAGGATCGCACCACAAAGAGGTAGTTCTTCTCCCAAATGAAATGTCCCTCCTGTCAGGGTGTGCAGTTAGGTCTTTGAGCCCTTAACATCAATGTCACAATCTATACTGGGGCTAAACCATGGCGCTATTAGCACCATGGTTGGTGCCGGTATCGTAACGAGTCCGCCAATGTTCAATGGGGAATTACCACCCCATCCAAGGTTGGCGGGGCGGTAATTCCCCATTGAACATTGGCCCTTCCCCATTCCCATTTTTGCCCCATAGGGCTCAACGGGACTGGGGAAGGCGCTAAGTACCGTACCGCAAATTGCGGTACCGTACTTAGCACCAAGGTCCCTTTGCGGGTCCCTACTTTAACGGCTGGTCTAGACCAGCCGTTCAGGTCGGGTCCAGCAAAGGGACCTCGTAGTAAGGTGCTAAGTGTTTAACGGCGCCGCAGCCTTTTACAGCGCTGTTAAACACTTAGCGCCATGGTCTTAATGAGGGCCATAACTGCATATCTATGTCCATGGGGATGTAATAGATGAAATAGCCTTCTGCAATTGGGAAATAAACTGTGAACTCTAATCTGAGATGATAATAGATGGGAATCTGAACAGATGGAAAAGTGATGGAAGTACTGTTTTGCCAGATCTGGTTCTAATGGGAGACGGTTAGGTTTTGAGCTCACCTGTGGCTTGCTGGCGTTCTTGCTCTTGGTGTTGTGCAAGTAAGGACAGTTATCTCTGGCTGCCAGGACTCTCTAAGGGTAAAACAGGGTGAACCAGTCACCAGAGCGGCCGTTCCACCAAGGAGAAAAACCCCATGAAGGGGTAAAAACCTTTATCAGGAGGCTGGTCTAGCTGAAGATTTGGACTGGCAATGATTGATGCAGGTGATGCAGCAGAAATTCAAAGGCAAGTAAATGAGAATCGGGATGCAGTGTCTTGATGCTCTCTGGATGTTAAGAAGGCAGCAGTTCCCCGAGATTTGATCTGCGTGAAGGATCCAAGCATGAAGTGCAGAGAGGAGCAGAATAAAAGAGGGACAGACCCGGAACGAGGAGTGCTCCGAGGAAAAACTAAAGCAGGAGTTGAAGTTAAGCAAGCACTAGTAGGAACAAGCGTTTAAGGAACAAGTGTATACAAAGTAGCAAAGTTGCAACGTCAAGGGCCAGCGTTGTTCTCCGTATTTGTTTGGGAAGTGCCAAGCCCTTCCTTCCAATGCATATACAGTGTATGCTTCATCTGGCGACCATCTTGGGATTTGCCGATGTGGTTCCTAGAGCGCTGGCAGCCATTGAGAAGTTGGCAAATTGGGCTGAGCATTGGAAAATCCCTTGTTGTGACCCCTGTTGCAAAGAAAAGGACCAAAGAGGATGCCAAGATGTAACAGAGACTAAATTACAGTATAAAAAGAGCCATTTTGGAGAAACCCTAAACTACAATCATATGCTATCTATTTGTTCTACTTTAGGCATGATGGTGACAAAGTCCATCAATACTAAATAACATGGCTAATGAGGGTTTGGCATGAGTTTTAAAGCCCCATAGGTTTTTTGTGTTCCTTCTTACCCTGGGCAAAAACAGCACAGTTTGTGATATGATTGATTGTGCATTCTTTCATTTTTTGCTACCAGCACCAATATTCACAGTTTCCTATTGTTCTTTTGACCAGGATGGCCAGTTATCTAAGCTTGAAGGGATAATTCAAAGGTTTCCAACCATAGAGCAGGTGTGAGGAGGATAGATATCCCCTGAATGTAGGCAATCCACCCTGATATTCCACACTGCATTCTGCAAGCTCATCAGGGTAAGCAGAAACCCAGTTCTTTATGGATGTCAACAGAGTAGGAGGAGGTGTAAAAAGGCAAATACAATACTCTGATTGAAGGATGGTATCAGGTAACTGGGGTAAAACCTCACCTCCTGAAATACAAGACAAGGGGCCTCATTACACGGTATGCGGTAACCATGGCGCTATTAGCTCCATGGTTGCTGCCGGTATTTTACCGTGTCCGCCTTGGTGGATGGCGGAATTACCGGCCTACTCCAAGGTGAGCGGGGCCGGTAATTCCCCATTCCACCAAGGCACTTCCGCATTCCCATTTTTATCCCCATAGGTCTCAATGGGAATGGGGAAGGAGGACATTACGGTACCGCAAATTGCGGTACCGTACTTAGCAACAAGGTCCCTTTGCGGGCCCGTTCCTTAACGGCTGGCAAAACCAGCCGTTGAGGTTGGGTCCGGCAAAGGGACCTCGTAGTAAGGTGGTAAGGGTTTACCGGTACCGGTGCCCTTACCGGTACCGGTAAACCCTTACCGCATACCGTGTAATGAGGCCCAAGGAGTCGGCCTTGCTATGCCAAGATCCCAGACTGAACTTTATAGCAAAATTGAAAGCAGCAGAAACCATATGCCAGAGCACCTGGTGACTGTTCATCCACTATTGGGAGGATAATTCTTGTATGTGTTGGTGATCTGTATATACATTGGTTTGCCACTTCACACTCATAAGTAGATGTCACCATGACTGGAATGCAGCATTAATGGTGAGCACCTCTTTTTCTGTAATGGTACAGTTCAACTTTGTAGAAGCAAACTTACCTGAATTAAACATAACTGGATGCAGTTCTTAAGAAGTAGGGCAATCTTATGATAGTATGGAACATACTGCAAAGGACAAGTGTCTGCCTCCACCACAAAATGTAGGTGATCATTGGGATACTGCAGGGCAGGGGATTCATAAAGGCCAGGTGTACTGTATCGAATGGTCCTTATGTCTCCTTTGTACACAGAAATGCCACTGATGGACTAGTTAATATTATTTGCTTGGGTACTATAGCAAAGAACCTCTGAAGGATGTGCCTATAAATGTTGGTGAAGCCTAGGCTAGTTTGCAAAACTTTTAAAGAGGTGGGAGGGGAGTCAAGAAACTTTGGTGGTAATCATGGACTCCCCTTCAGCTGATAGCACAAACCCAAGGAGCTTACATTCTTGCAAAAGAAGCAACCACTTCTCATGTTTTGCATATAGTGTATATGGTCTCTGTAGTACGAGGGGGTAAATGGAACCCAAAAGTATTCAACTATTGATTGAGATGCTGAAATACTGCATTGCTTCTTTTAAGTGTGGTGCATATGCTGAACCTTTATAGAGAAATGTTGCACAGATCAAGGCAGAATGTAACGGAAAGCACCAAATATAGGACATGAAGAATGCCTCAACGAGGCACAGAAAAAATACTTCGCTTTATTCATAAACATTTCTCACCAGTTACTATGGAAAGGAAGCAGATGGTTTCTTATTCGATGTGTTAAAGCAACCAGCACATGCTGTGACTTTCACTCAAACACTAGGTTTTTACCAATTTAAGGTGGAAGCACGAGTTGCAGAAAGATCAACTTTAAGAAGGAACTCTCTCTATTCATAACACCTTATGACATTGCAACAATTTACCGTATGGAATTATACTATTAAAGGTATGTGGAATCTGAAAAATATAAAAGCAACATTGCATTTCACCAATTATCACATAATTCCCTATACATCATAGAACTCTATATTAAAGATATTAACAGGCCCAAATGTGTTTCACGTGTTATTAAACAAGCAAGAGGACATGGCCTGCCCTACAGAAATATTTCATTTGAAGTGGCAAAAGTCATGTGAATTATTCTGTAATTTAATGTGATTTTGCCATGTGTTTTAAATGGCGCACATAGGCAGTTTCCCTGCTGTAGATCTATCAATCCAGATGAATCGTCACTTGTGATATAACAATGTATTTTAGAAAAAGCAGAGGAGATATAAAGTAACAACATTGTATCCTTGGATCCCAAACATTTCAGATTATTTAATAACGTGTTTATTAACATGGACATTAATCATTGTAATGTGAATGTCTAGAATATCAATGGTTTTGTATTGATTTGGATAACTTTTTTTCTTCCCAGTGAGCTGACAAAATAGTTAATCAGAGATCCAACCCAGAGAAAACCAGCCCCCACCCTGGTGAGGTTATTGCATTAGGATATTCTTAAATAAATATGTTAAAATTCCACCAAGCTGAAATTCAATGTGTATACAGAGATTGTAATCTGAACTGATGGTTAAAGCTCTATTATTTGTGTTGTTGAGTTTTGAATGAAAATCACTGCATTTAATTCTCGGATCTTAAAATAAAAAACCAGATGGTACTAATGGAATCCCTAAACAAAAGAGCCTGTGAAGAACCCGGATCAATCATTGATAATTGACTCTACAGAAAGGTCTCTGAAGAGCTATTCATGACTCATCATGGAAGGCAAAACAAAAAAGATGATGGCTGGAAAGTTAATAATTAATTCTAACCTTTGGCATTGCTCTGGGCAACCTGCCTGACCATCGTTCTTCATCTGTAAAGTCATTATAAAAGTGGAAAGACCATATGCAAAGCAGGCTTGGTCCCACCCTAAAGGGGCAGTCTACCCTCAACTTCTTGGTAAAAAGTCGGCATGGAAAGTGCACAGTGTTAGGAAACATTTCTCTTTACCGCACCTTTCCTTCCATCTTTATGGAACCCCCAAACTTCTAGCTTTTATTTGTGATTGTGACCTGCTCTTTTTGCAGTGCAGTGAAGCCTTAAGCTTCACTACACTGGCTTTTGCTCATATGTTCTGGAGAAACTGACATGGCATTCAGGCTGTCAGTACTGGGAAACATTGTTTCCCTTAGTCATGTTAATGTGTTAATACTTTTGGTTACTTTTGTACCACTTGTGGTAACTTTTTATCATTGTACACTGCAGAAAAATGTGGTACATTTGTGTTTTGCCCTAGACTAACACTCAGATCATTTTTGGTTACTCTAGGTGTGCTCAAAGAATAAGCTGGTGGCAGTAGTGACATGTTCCCACTTTTGGGGACTTTTCATTTTAGCATTACTGTGTGACTGTGGCTACTAGTCAAACATGGCAGTGCCACGAGATCTTTTGCTTGTCCAATTGCCATCTACTTCTTTAGCCTTCTTCCTGGCCTGTGAGGCAAGGAAAATCATTATACGCACTTTCAGTGCCCGGGAAAGCAGAAACATTTGGAGGACTCCTGGAGGGCTGTGTGTGTTTGCTGGCAGGATGTGGGCTGAGATTGTCTGGTCCCAATCCACAAACTGGTTTGACTATGTCGGAGTGGTATGCATGAATGTTCCAGAAAGTGGTCTTGATTGGACCACTGCTAGGGGGTGTGTGTGTGGGCTAGTCATGTCATTCCCAACTCTTACCTGGCTTTTAGGATAAGAAGAGTACCCTTGCACCCATTCTTCAGAGATCCTTGAGAAACCTGAAGGAGCCAAGAATCCTATCCAGCTGTGAGACCTGCAAAGAAATCAGAGACCCGTCGGAGGGAAGGCTGGCTACCGTGCTGCTGCTGTCCTGGAGGAACCCTGTATTGCTGAAGATGTTTAGCAGTCCTGCGAAGGAGCTGCAATTCTTGGAGTGGAGGGAACATCCATTCCTCATGTCTGCTCGGTACCCTGCAACGAAGAGCCTTAGGAAGTGTCCCGGGGCCTCCTGTGACTGACCAGCTCCGATTGTAGGCAACCATGCTGCTGGTGTCATCCTTCCGAGTTCCGATCTTGGGGGATCCCCAGCTAACCCTACAAGACTAACCTCTGCTAAAATTTGGCATCCTACCTTCAAGGGGAACTGAGGTAGGATAGGAGGGAAAATCTGACTGCAGCAGTTGAGTCCCTTTGCGTCGCCGTGCCGCAGTGACCACCATCCAAAATCGCTTACCTGACCTGAGTCCAGTTCTGAGAGGGTTGCTGCATTCTTCATTCGAGAGTCCTTGCAACAGTGAAATACACCAACCAGAGATCAGCTAGAACCTGCAACCCCTGCAATTCGAGCAATGCAACTTTTTGGTGGGAAAAGTAACCTCAGACCCTCTTATTTTGCCCTGCCAAGTCTGAGGAAGATTGGGGTATGGGGGTAAGTTACAGAGCTACTTACCCCTATACTCCCATTATAAGTCAATGAACTTATAATACACTTCATCCTAACACTTTTGGTGTTGCCATTACTTGCTTGAGCAATACTTAGGAAAGTTGGGGCTACTTTTGTTAGCAAGTTTAACTTGTACTCTGACAATTAGAACTCTTCACTGGACCCCAGAGACCCTACCTGCATTTGTTCCTGCTTCAAAGATGTTGTGGAACTTTACCTGAAATATTGAGCAAAAGGCCCCAGACAATTTAGGGATGGACAATTTTGAGTTTGGGATCATTCTCTGTTGACCTCTAAGTGCATAATATAATCTTACCTTTCCTTTGCAGAAGTTTGTGTTGAATATTTTGCCCTTTTAATAAGTACATGTATATATGTATCTATTTTCACTAGTGTTATGTGATAAAACTACTTGCTCGTATTCATTTTTCTATAGTGTGTGTTTGGCCAAAAAATATTTTTTTTATTTTTATACACCCTGTCTAAGTACAATCTCTGATTCCCATTGTGTGAACTAATTGTGGACCCTTTACAAGCTCATCACCTCTGAAGAACCTAGCCTAGACTGCCTGTTACTGCTACCTGAACTAGTTTGGCTACAACTCCCCAGAGTTGTCTCTGTCACAATATAGGTTGGCCTTATATACATCTGTCCACCAGGGCAGAGTATAGAAAATCAGTCCTAACAAATTGGTGTACAGCGGTGGGATGACCCTCTTCAGATAACATCTGGGAGTTTTGTGAAAAGGATCTGTATTGGGTACCACAGTGTAGAGCACTGGTGGTGTGTCCGGATAATACTTAAACAGAACACTATATTTGTTTGATTAGAGGGCTATCAAGTAACCACCTTTGAGGGTATGATCATTTTGGTCATGCTTGAACACGTTTGCCTCTTCTTCCCCAGAGCCTAAGCAGCATTTGGCAGACTCAAAGGAGTTAAATCCAAAGAGGCTAGCCTTTGCTGCTGACTTGTGGGTGTCACATAGAGTGTTTCATATGGACAAGCCTGCTTCAGGTATGACGGCGGAGGGATAGACACAGAAAGAGAAAGAGGTTGGTGGTTCTGATAACACTATGGCCAAAACGTTTATGACAGGGAAATCACAAGAGTCACATCAGGGTAGTGTGACTAATCCTTCCAAACATACATGTGTTTTCAGACTGTCTGACAGACTGCACATATACACATCAATGTAAAATGGAATGTTTGCCTGTATGTGGGGGGCTGTAGCAATCCACGAGACCATGTCAGTTGACTTCACAAGCAAGTCTGCATGTCCATTCCCCCAGCTCAATAATGTGCCCTTTAGCATTGGCAGGAGAGTGACTGCCCGCTAGAGTAATATGTCTCTGTCATATGTGCAAAATGCAAACAGTCCAAGTAGGACATGGAAAAATCATAGAACAATCCATGCTCCATCCATGTGCTTTTGGACACCAGTGTGAATGAAGAAGGGGTGGTGGTGGCAAGAGGATAGGGGTGTGTGGGGACATGACCAGTGGCATCACCTGCGTGGTTCAGTTGGAACCTCCATCCTCTGTTCAATCCTGGGATGCTGCACTATGACCACACAATGCCAAAGCCTGGTCCTCATTGGCTACAGCCACACGTGAGAGGGATGCATGCATGGGTTCCACAATTGCAACACAGTACTGATGATGGCTATCATGAGTGGCCAAAGAGTCAACATTCATGGTAACCCTTGACATCTCCAACGGCATGTGGAGAGTTTGACACAAGACAGACATCTCTTGGGGGTGGAGGGCACTTGAGGCCAATCACTCCTCATGCAGAGATGTACTCAGGCAATCAATGTCTTGATGGCAGAATTTCCTTGAAGCCAACATCTCCTCATCAGAGTTTGTCTAAAGGAGGCTGTGTGGTGACCGCTCTGTACGAGTTTGCCTTGAGGTGGTTAACTCTTGCCGGAGCATCTTCCTTGAAGCCAAAAACTCATCACACATGGATTGCCTCAAGGTAAACTCCTCCTTGTGAGTCACCTGGTTCTGGTGTAGCATGTCCTCTGTCCTCTCCTGTGCAAATAGATGTAGTGTGGCAGTGAATGCGGCATTGGAGGAGATTGCATTTTCTGTCAGGCGATGGATGTCCCTGACCATCTCTTGCATGACCTTGCTCCTTTGGGCAATTGCACAATGCAACTCTTCCTCCCACTCAAAGTGTCTGGCAGGCACACATCCACCACATGTGCTTGGCCTAACAAGCCAGATGCCGAAGCCCGGTACCCATTGCAGTGAGTGCACTGTCCTCGGCTGGCAGTCTACAACCCTATCACTGACATCAGCCTCCACTGCTGACTCCATGATGTTAGGAGGCAAAGTTGCAGGCACCACATTCACCATTGAAGCAGTACTCTCCACTGCCAGTCACAGGTTCTCCTGGCTCTACTCCTCAGACTTAGAAGCCTCTAAGCACTCAAAGAGCTCCATGGCATATGGACTACTCATTGGTGGCTGCTCCACCATGTCCAGCAATATGCCTTACACATCTGATTCTGCAGCATTATCGGAAGATTATTCGGCAGGCCTGCTGATGATGGCCTGCAACAGGTGGAGATTCTCACCAGATATAGCAGCCAGGGCAACACTGGTGGATGACTTTGCCTCATCCTCCTCTTCCTCCTCATCCGCTGCATCATCACCTACACAAAGTCAGAAAACACAATTCAGATGCCCACCTATCCACTTGAACATGCATATTCAAAAGCAAATGCATGCAGAGACAAAAGGGCCTGGCATACATGCATCCGACATTGTAACTGGACATCTGCAATGTGGAATGTATGGGTGGGTGACAATCAATGCTCTGAGCAATCATATCGGGGAACATTGGGTCATGCATCAAGCCACAGAATGGAGGAGTAGGTGACCATTTAAAAAAACTCATGGAGTTTCCAGGGACATTTGTTAACGCAGAAAACAGATTATCCATGGGTACCAAAACTCCTGCACACTTGAAACATGTCTGGACTGCTAATAAAGGACGAGGTAATTGCTTCTTTTACTCATAAGAATGTATGTACAAATACAATTAAATATTCAATTTATACAAATACACTTTTACCCTTTGCTTCAGCATAAAGGAAACATTACATACACACTTAACACCATAAAATTCATCACACCATTAAAACACATATGATAAAACCAATCTTAAAGTGCCATGTACTCCAATGTCCCAGTGTTGAGTACTAACAACTGTGAAACTCTAATAGCCAACTGTGCAAAATTACAAATATTCTGTAGACCCTCTTGTAGATCCAGCTACCCATCATCTGCCCATCATGTTTCATTCCTTTAATATTAGAATCAATCTGTAGAACTTCTTCAGGGCTGAACACATTCCTACATTACTTTATAATAGGGTGAAAAAATCACTCTCCACTATGCTGCTGGGAGCCATACAATTTTGTGCCTAACCACTCTACAGCAGTTAGAGAGGGTTCTCCTCTTTTCTTATGCACTCTAGGACTACTTGTTCTCACTCTGTATTATTTCTAAATCTAAGACAACGGGCCTCATTACAAGTTTGCCGGTCCGAGAAGTACGGTACTGGTAAGCTTGCCGGTACTGTAGTTCCCGGACCGGCAAACTATGAGTTGTGCTTGCAGGTGACTTTCTGCCCGCCAGGACTGACCTGGCAGGCAGAGTGGCACCCGTGACCACAGCATGTCGGATGCACCAGCACTGTTCATAACAGTGCAGGTGCATCCAGCTTCCCCATTCCCATTGAGCTCTATGGGGCTCAAATGGGAATGGGGAAGAATTTTTCCCGGTGCCAAGAAAGGGGCAAACACCAGGTCCGGCAAGGCCATAATGACTCGGTAATTGCCCATGTTTGGGCGCCGGAAAAAATAAAATACCGGTGGCAGCCTTGCCTGCATTACAGGCATGGCTACGCCAGCCTCCTAATGAGGCCCAGCCTCTTTTAGTACAGTGCTCGACTGTCCATTATGGGCCTTCTTAGTCAGCCTTGCAAAACAGAACAACTTTGTTCTTATTGTTGCTTGTCGTCCTACACTTTCTGTGGATAAATCACATACAACCTGTGTTACATTCTATTTTGGTGACCCTCTCACACTTCAGTACAGTTTACCAGTGTTTACTTACATTAGTCTTGTCTATTCTAACTCATCTACAGACCAGCCCATGTCTTTACTGGTAGACACATATGGGGCAAAATCTACGTATCATTAAATTTGTACATTCTTTAGTGTTGAGGAAATCAGATACTTTGCACTGTTCAAAACTTTACTTAATTATGTCTCAAACACACTTTGTCCTGGTGGTTAAGGGGTTATCACAACTTCATCTGCCTTGTAGCATCTTGAAATCTGAAAAGTGGGTGTAATATTGTTTGCACACTTATTATTCTTAGCCCGTAGTCTCTCTGCTTTGTAACTAAACACAGGGACATTTGAGCACATGGCACTTTAAGATTGGTTTTATCATATGTGTTTTAATGTTGTGATAATTTTTATAGTTATAAGTTTGTATTTAATGTTTTGTTTCTGCTGAACCGAAGGGTAAAAGTGTGTTGTATAAATTGACAATTTAATTGTATTTGTACATACCTTATTATGAGTACAAGAAGTGGTTACCTCGTCCTATAGTAACAGACCAGAAGGTTTCAAGTGTGTACATGCATACACACAACACGTACAAGTATCAGATTTTCTCCTACTGGGATTATTTTGCTACATGATTTTGTGTTGCCAACATCCCCATCACCCCCTTTGCTGTATTGGGCAGGGCCCAAATAGCTAAACAAGCTCATATGCATCTTTCCCATCTGTGATGAGAATATAACATGGACATAACCAGTGGAATGTGGAAGGAACATCACTTTTAAAACATCTTTTGGACAACCACAGCCACTGCTGTCTGGAATGCACCCTCATGCAAATTGTCACTAACCTTGTTGCTCACCCATGTCCACTGGCTGCCAGGGCCAGTGAATGGATAACTCTGACATAACACACTGCTTTGTATAGTTCCATCTGAGTCCAGATGTGTGCTCTCAATGCACTATCCACATGCATGACAGCGCTGGACTTTTGGAGGAGCAGCATCGTCGCCCCGCACATTCTAAATTGTTGGAGGTAAGGATTGTGGAATATTTTTATCCACACCACTGCGCCACACTGCACACCTTTGCCAATGGGGAAAGAAAACTGTCGAAAATTGAGGAAATAACCCAGTGTGCGCCAAATCTGAAGAATTGCGCATGGTGCATAAACCACCAAAGAGCTGCACACCTTGCCACACGCACAGGCAAAGTTGGTGTAAAAACAGGAATTACTGCTGTCATCTGTCATCTGTCATCTGACATCTGTCATCTGTCATCTGTCACTGTCACTTCAAACAAGGCCACAGAAGGGCTAAAATCCGAAAATGCTCTTAAATACAGTTTCCTAATCAATGGCAAACTTCAAAGTGCTGTTTTGGCACTAAATTCAGACATTTTCCCCAGTGAATTATTGAAAGGAAAGTGTGCTGAAATCAGCAGTCAGAGGAATCCAGGCCTCACTGACTGACAGCTACATCAGAAAATTAGCTGTCAAACCCTGTTTAAAAGTGTTTCTATTTCCTGACACTTCCTTGAGAACAGGAAGGCTAATGGCTGTTAATTGTCCCCGCATAATGAAAACGAAGAAAGCTTCAGCCATTTGTTTTCTAGCTTACCCAAGGACAAAGGAAGGCTTGGACACCCACCTTCCTAAAGGAGGGCCCAAATGTGGAGGAGGTTTGTCAGTGAACTTCAAAGGACTGGCCATTTGCTCACTTTGAAAGTTAGAAAAAAAACCTGGACTGGATTTTGAATGGAAATTACTTGTTTTTGCTTCAGAACTTTATGACATTTAACAGGACAGCCAAAATAAGAAGACAAGTGAAAAATACTAACTTATCAATCTTAACTCATGCTAGACAGTTGAAGAAGTGGTAGGATTTTGTACTACATAAGGAACAAAAGATACACTAAAACACTGATTGTGGCAAAATTATAAATGTTGCAAGCTTAAAATTGTATGTACATGATCCCCTGATCGGCGCCCAGAGATGTATTAAATTAGAAATGATTAATCCAAAGTGTTATGGGTAAAATTGATAAAAATCCATAGAATGACCAATACAGCTCTCACAAAGATGGGAAGGGGATGTAAATGTAGATAATCGAGTATAAGGTATAGGTGTACCTTTTTATGAGGGTACACAATGGTAGAAATGTACATTTGTGCAAAAGTATGTTTTGGGTAAAAATCCAGGTGGGGGTTTCTAAAGACTAGAAGGGGGTCTGTACTTCTGCTCTCTATATGGTAGAGAAGAGGCACAGAGGACCCCAGCCAAGATTCGCTATTACGGTAGCAATGGACGAGCAATCAAGGCCTAGCTTCTCAGGAGGTGAGGCAGGCTGGTTCTTAAGTACTGTGTAGTCCCCAGGCCCCCACAAAGGAATGTCCACACACTGTATTAGTTAAAACACAGTCTTTATATAATTAATATTCAAGGTTATGTACACTATCACAATAACTCACTTTGTGCTCAGAAAATCAACAATGGTAAATATATACAGTTCTAAATAATAATTATGGTACCACAATTATTATCAGATCTCATTAAAGTGCATCAACTGTACTCTTGGTCAAATGTCACACAAGATCACTTAATAAAGGCAACCAACAATAGACATAGGAGGAAAGCAGTTGTTTAGAACAATTGGCAAAATACTGGCCCCCACCACTAGACACAGTTCTGTGTGGATCCCCCCACCACGGAAACCTGTAAAATAAAGAGATACGAATACAGCGGCAATAGTACTGAAGTCAAGACTTGGTTTAGATTTAATTATGGGAGAGGTGGTGGCTTGGGAGCAGAGGGGCCTGAAGATTTCTCTGACTTGTCCGGTACCTGTTTCCGCTAATTCTTGCCAGGTATTTAACCATGAGCATGTTTGGGGTGCAGCTACTAAGGATGCTACCGCAACCATTCAATCAAATGTGTGGGATATGCTCCCCGAAGTCATCTCACAAGTCTTTCTTAAGATGGGTATGACCCATCCGAAGCTCTAGGTTTGACTCAGGTTAATGTGTTATCATGGAATACTAGAGGCTATGTCTCCTTCTCTGAGGAGCCTAGAAGATTTGACATTTTTTTAAAACATTTGACCTAATTATTTTTCAAGAAACTTGGTTAATTTGCTTATTGGGAATAGATGGGTGTTCTATTTTTCAGCAGTTGCCCATGGTGCCAGGGGTTGGTAAACCAACGGGGGGTCTTTTGGTGGCATCTAGTAATGAGGTCTTTAAATCCTCTGTTATTATCTCAAATAATATCCAGGGGATCCTTATGGTGAGACTGTCAAGAAGAAGTTCTATTGAATGTCCAAGTTGGATAGTGGTCAATTTGTATTGGAACCCTGGGGTCCTTCCATTATCTGAGTTTTTGCATGCCCTTTCTGATGGTTTACTTGATTGTTCCCTGCGATACCCGGCGGATGATATTCTTATTGCCGGTGACTTCAATTCCCAATGTATTTCTACACTGGACACTAGGTCAGGCAACTTCAAACAGAAGTCCAGCAATGGCAAAATATGGGTAGAGTTTATGCAGGATTGGAATCTCCTTATGCTGAATGGAAACATCTGGGGGGATATTCCTAACTCCCCTTCTTGGCATAGAGGTTCCTCTTTCTCCACGAATGATTATTTTTTGTCTCAAAAAATATTTTTGAGAATTGCTGCAGCCTGATCATGGGGGTTGGGAACAATGATGACCATGCTATGCTGAGGTGGCCTTGTCTTATGATTGTGCTTCATCGGCCCCTCGCTATGATCAAGAGCTCTCTATTAATAATGCAGGAAATGTTATTAGAAAGTTTCCCAAAGGAGGTCAACTACTAAACAAGGAGCTGAGACATAGGATGAGTTATTTATCTTTTCAGCAATTGTCTGAGTTTTGTACTCCTGGTTTTTTTTGAATTTTTTGTCTGATTTGGCTCTGGTGGAGCTTCAAATGCAGAAATCCCACAGGTTCCATAAACATTCCTTTAATGCTCAAATTATAGCTCGAAAAACTGAATTGAGGCGTCAGAGATCTATCCTAAAGAGATCGGGCCTATGTGTGAAAGCTTATGGGGAGGGAGTAGCAAAGCTAAAACATAATTATAGGAATTGGCTTTGTGCCCATAAGCATTTGGTAGTTCAGCAGGATGCTGAGAGAATGCTTTGTGCCCTATCTCGTAGGATTTCTCAGAATTTCTGGTCAATGGTGGGTTTGAATGAGGTATCTCATCACCAGAAGCAGGATTCTGTTATCCAAGAGGGGGTGTGGCTTGACCATTTTGCCAAGGTCTATGACTCTGAGTCTTTAATGTGTTCGGTTGAGGATATAATGTCCAATTGGTGTTTTCAATTTAACGTTCTGGACCTTAAATAGCTAATCAATAAATCCTCAGCCTCAAGAGCGTCTGGTCCGAATGGCTTGAGCAACTCGATTTTGAAATCGGATCCAGTTACCTGGGCGAAGGTTCTAAAGGCCCTCTTCAATAACATCATTAGCCAGAAGATAATTCCAGACTCCTGGAAACAATCTATAGTTATACCTATCTATAAGAAGGGTGATAGGTCATTGGCCTCTAATTATCGCCCTATTTCTCTGCTAGATGCCGATAGTAAAATCTTTTTGGGCATCATTCAAGGGAATTGGAAACCTGGGCTAAAACAAAGGGAATTATCCCTAAGCAGCAATCTGGTTTTAGAAAGGGCTTATCTACTTCATTGAATGGGCTTGTCTTGAATTGCCTTGCTGCTAAATCATTTATCAAGGGTGGCCCTTCCCTTTTTGGAGCCTGGATCGACCTATCCCAGGAATTTGAAATGGTTGATAGGAATTTACTGTGGGGAAAATTGGATGCCTGGGGAATCCCTCCTGGTTTACTTTCTATTCTGAGAGAGCTGCATTCCAACAATTACATGCAGGTCAAACTTGATAGAGCGAGTCTGCTTTCTGATCCATTCAGGATTACTAGAGGGGTCCGACAAGGTTGTTTATTTGCTCCCCTGCTTTTCATCCTCTTTATGTCGGATCTATCTAACTGGTTGAAGGATATTGGTTTAATATCTCCTTCCATTGGCAATGCAAAAATTAATTGGCTAGCATATGCGGATAACGTAGTAGTTCTGGATTATTCACAAGTGGGGCTGCAACGTCTGTTGACCGCATTAGAATCTTATGCTAGGAGCAATAAATTAAGTATAAACCCTTTAAAATCCAAGATTCTTCTATTCAAGAGACCAAATAAAATAGTGAAGAATTTTGCTTGGAAGTTGGATCGGTCTCCGGTAGAGGTTGTTTCAGAACTAACTTATCTGGGAGCTGAATTGAGATCTTTTCCATCAAAGACTAGTCTGCTGTCAACTATTGATCTAAAATTGGTGAAACTAGGTGCTCAGATGAAAAAAATTAATTCCAAGTTTGGCAAATTGTCTATCCTTCCCCTTATAAGATTTTATATTGGGAAGGTAGTTCCATTAAACTCTGTAGCTTTGGACTTGGAATGAGATGTTATAGAATCTAGGATTTGGAAACATACTTTGGGTCTGCCAGACTGTGTTCCCATTGTCTGCTTGCGCGATGAACTTGGTCTCTCATCACTCAGATCATGGCTAGAGTGGAAGCGGTTGACTCTCTACAGATTTATCCTAGATCCTCCTAAGAATTCCCTCTTTGAGGAAGCAGCTATAGAGCTGCATCAAGGGTCCAATGATTTTCTGTACAGATTAGGTCAAAAATGTTTAGAACTATTGTCTGGCTGCAACTGTGATGTTGTGTTGCTTCTGCAGAACCCTTTAAAAGTGAAAGAAAAAATGAAATTGGCTGATTGGATTCGTACGATTGATGATATGCGAAGAACCAAAAGATCAGCCTCTTTGACACTGCTGGATAAACGCTCATCATTTGTCCCTGCTTATTTAAAGAAGTCCCCTAACCCTCAGTTTAGATTTACTTTTCTGAGATTCCGTTTAAATTTACTTCCTACTCTAGAATTAATAGATATTAGAGATAAAGAAGGGGGGACCTTATCAATTTGTGACAGGTGCCCTAGTAGTGAAGTCCAGACTATTAAGCATTTATTCTCTAATTGTCTTGGGACCTGGAGTATCAGGGCCAGACTTTTTGGTAGATTTGTCCATGATGAGTCTCATCTTAATACCAATGATTTTTGTCCAAGATTATCTTCTGGTAATGAGATGGCTTTATCAATTGAGGTGGGAAGATGTTTAAGGGAATTGAAGTTAGTAAATGATTGAACTATTTGTGTTGATTTGAATTTCTTTCCCATTTTTTTTTCTTTTCTTTTATGAAGTGTTTATTTTTTTAAACTTGTAAACAGCTGGATGATATTCCTTTTTTTACTGTTTTTATTTTTTGTATACTATATGTCGAAATGTGTTAAAAGTCAAATTTTGGCTATTGCACCATAAAAATAAAAAAAATAAAAAAAAATAAAGAGATATAACAAGCCCAGTCCATGTATTGTTCTACAAGTCTTATTTCCTTCTATAATGTTTCTACCCCCACAATGTACCTGGTAGAGCAGAAATCTTCGAAGAGGCATCAATGGATCCTTCTTTAGTGACTCCCTTTAAAGCAGGAGCCACGGATCGTCGAGAGGCATCGAAGAAGGTGAACCTGGCATTGAGGGCATCAATGAAAAGTTCGAGGGTGCTGAGACTATGGCGTCGATCCAGGCGGTGCTCGTCGGCGACGTTCTGCGAGGATGAGGTGTGCGGTGCACCTCGGCGTTGGATAGTTGAGGACCGCAAAGAGTTTCAGAAGAACTGTGGCCCGACAAGGGTGTTGAGTCATCGAAGTCTTTGTGGTCTTCGGGTGGCGGGAAAACCACCGGCATTCTCGACTTTCTCCGGCGGGATAAATCAGTCAACGGTGTGGACAAGGGAGTCCTTCGATTTAACAGTCTTAGGCAAAGGAGCGGGTGGTTCTGGTCATCGGCAGCAGGGCGTCAAGCAGTCCCCTCTTCTGGGCAACACAGCTTCGACGGCCTCCATCGGTTGCGGCGATACTCCAAACCCTGGTCGATGGCAATGGACTTCAACGAGGTCCATTTCGTCGTTCACTTCACTTCGCTTCATTCTCCTCTGCAGTCCCCATCTCTGGTCGGCAGCCTTTCGAGGGTCTGACTTCCAGGGAGCTGCGGCGAAGGTTGGCGGTGCTGGATGGTCCCTCGGAGCATGGGAAGAGGGCGCCTAGCCAGTTCCTATCTCGAATCAGTCCTCGACGAACTCGACAGCTTTCGGATCGGGTTGAAGCAAATGCAGCAGCAGTTCTTCTTCTTCCAGTTGGGTGCCGAGGATAAGCAGTTCCAGTTACTCTTCAAGTGTTGACTCAGCTTCTGAACAATTTCTAGTGGTGAGAGGTCCCCAGATATACTATTCTACCTCTCATCCACACTGCTGGGTCACACTCAGCAGCCAATCATACAGAAGGGCATTCATGCAGTCAGGCAGCCAATCAGGCATACAGTGAATTCAGGCTATACTCCTCTCTCTCAGACACTTACACCAATGGATGTGTATTGGGACAAGTGCCCAGCCATTCAACACTACACACTTCATTCATACCAGTTTTGGGCAGGGCTGTCTCAGTGTTTGTCTCTCATACCAGAAATCAGACAACCACAACAAGAGGTGCATATTGGTCACACACTCCATTCACCCAGGTCCCACCCACAGGGTGTACCCACAACACACAGTCACTGTGAAGGCTCCATCCAGTCTGGCCTGGACTTCCCAACAACACCATATGTGGAACTTCCACCCAACAGCCAGTCAGGGCGAAAGGGACAGAGCCAGGGCTTCCCAGGACTTTGGGAAAACAAGGTAACAGGTAATAGAAAGCAAGAGGCCACAGGGGCTATCTTGTTTCCTATCAGGAATCAACTGATTCCAATGGCAGGGCCTGGGTATCCCAAAATGGAGGATACGCAGAGCACCTAAACATACACTAGGGACACAGGGTTGCACCCCCACCCATGGGTGCCATAAGGGTATCCCATGGGTGGTCTGTACACCAAACCATAAACAGGAAGAGCTGCACTGTCAGGAGTCCAACATGGACTCCTGGGCAGAAAACAACAGAAAATAAATGAAAAAGGACTACAGGACAAGGACAGGGAGGCCCTGTCCCTCCTATCCCTCCAATGCATTTCCAGCATCACAGAGTTCCTAAATCCTGTCATAAGATGACAGCTCTGTTTAGACTGCCAACCACGGACAAAGCACACTCCAGTAGCCACTCACAAACATGGGGGTGTGTTTTGAAGTTCTGCCCACACCATAAACTGGGGGATGGCATTTGTAATGTATAAATATGGAAGTTTCACTACACAAAAGACAGACTGCTTCTCAGGTCCCCCACTTATCCAATTGTCAGTAAACCTAACACCATCACGTCATCTGACATCAAAGGAGCCCTAATCAATGCCCGCTCCCTAGCAGCTCACTCTATCGATATTGCAGACTTTATTTGGCCTAACCAATTAGACCTTGATGCCATCTCAGAAACGTGGCTTAATCCTGCCTCAGGTCCTGCTCTGACGCTAGCCCTTCCAGACAACTGCTCCATCATTAGAGCTGACAGAACGACCGGGAAAGGCAGAGGTGTAGCCTTCATAGCCAAAACCCACCTTGGCCTCAGAGAGTTCGCTAGCACCCACCTAACATCAGCAGAGCTTCTCTCAGTCAAACTACTGCTCTCTCCTACCAGCACCCTATTCTTACACCTCATCTACCAGCCACCTGGCCCAATCTCCTCCTTCGAGGAAGATATCTCAACCCTTCTTACTCAAAGACCAAACCCGCATCCCAGATTATCCTGTTAGGGGACTTGAATCTAGGCCTCCATGACCCTAAAGACACTAACGCCACCACTCTTGAGAATACCATATCACAACTAGGTTTCAAGTTATGCATCCATATCCATGAACCTACACATGACAAAGGTAGAACTCCGGATTGGTTGGCGGACTTCAATTGCTCCACCACAATCCTCAATAATGAACCTTGATTCGAGAACCCTTCCAGATGTCCGCACATCACTTTATTCCAGAACTCTTAAACTTGTAGCTGACCCCAGAATTCTTGAAAGATCCAGATTTCTTTGTAGAATCCAGACTCATTCATTGCAAAATTATTGCTAGCCTGACCCAATTGCAAACATCCCAAACTTGAAGTGATTTAATTCTGATTCAGTTTGGCTTGCTACCACTAAGGCTTGCCCATTGAAAACTTGCATCCTGCTATCTACCGTGTCCAGTAACCAGAAAGGGCTCTTCCAAATCCAGGTTGAGGTGCAGCCCAATTGTCCAGAACTGCCTTGTGGGGGACCAATCCCACTAGAGGTGCTTTACTGTCGGTAGACCAGATCCAATTTATTGAGCAGAGCTGACAGTCCAATTTTATAACTTCTTTTGTAAGCATTAACAGGAAGAACAGTGACCCTTAGTATATCTGCATTGTATTATCCCTATCTCAACCCATCCCATCTTTAATTCAGAACTCCAGAAGTGTTAGAATCCTTCTTGTGCTGATTGGCTTACCTGTGTTCCAAAACCATAACTTCATAGTGATTCTGAATAACTAATGTAAATCCCAGGAAGAAGTAGAGTATCCACAACAGGACGGGTTATGCTGATCATGTGACTGTAATATCCATCTGTGGCATTCTCTTTTTCATAGTCATAATATAGTCAAACCCATCTGTCATTTTCAAAAGCGCATTTCTGTTTTCATTTTGGCGCCTATTTTGCAAAAACGCCTCTCACTAAAACCTTGATAACTCCTTCGGTTTTAAAGCTAGAAACGAAATTTCAACTCTCAGTGATACCTAACATCCGTATCTATCTCCACATCGGAACAGTGTATTCGACCTGTTTTTCTTCAATATCGCATAGTAAAAGTTTGCTGCGAATTTGCAAAATTCCCAAGTTTACACGTGTCATTCCCCATTTCAAAGTGTTTTTTCCATCCCATCCTAATCTCGAGTGTGTATTGTTGTTTATATTATAGCTCATGATTGTTAGGACCTAATTAGTGTTGCTTCTCTTTGAATTTACATCCATTTAAGCATTTTTGCACCCTTTCCAGAAGCCCTGTCACCTACTTTCATTACCTACAGGCAGCGGAAGGTGAGAGCCGGATCCACCCACAAAGGACCACTACTAAGTACCTTGTTCCTGTTTTTGCCTGTCTAGCTGCATCACAGCCGCAAGGCCCTACCCCCTGCCTGGCAGACTTATCTCGTATGAAACTCACCTGTCTTACGGTAAGCAGCAATTCCACTAGGCTCCCCTTACTCTTAACCACCCTTGTTGTAAAGGGAATCCACCTCGCCTTACTCCACGAGATTAGCCCTAGCGTCTACCACCTTGTCTATTGCTGCTCACCACTACCAATCCATATGTAACCAGTACTTTCAATATTATCTAAGTGCCCTAAAGCACTTCTTTGCTTAACTCGTAGCCTGTACTACTGCTCAGAATAACGTTATCAACAGGTATGCTGCCTAGCTAGAACCAGAATTGCCTAGCCTCCCTTCCAATACGATTTAGCATACCTAGCACGGTTCTGCACTCTGGTGCAAATATACTCGCCCTGATGTATGCTACGTTGACCACAACTGTCTCATCAAATTCATTTTACTGCTTTATGCACCGCCACAACAGCAGCGTCCAACTACTGGTACATCCGGCAGAGCTCCGACTTGCACTGCCAGTTTGCCTTATGACTCCCTCACCTTTCTCAGCTATAGCTTCTTTAGCAGCTTCCCTTCATTTTCTGCTTGATAACGTTACTCTCTCCAAGTCTGCCCTAGACCTTATTGTGTTTGCTTCCACCCCTATACAATTATTCTGCCCTGTTACTCCAGAGATCTACTGGTACTCTCCTAGACTCCGCCTTATTTTCAGCATTTATACTCACTTGGACTGCTAGCCTTTAGATTGATTTTGCACTCATTTACGCTGTTGCTATTGCATTTACTATTTTCAGTCTTACCTATCTGTATTGTTGCCTTTAATTTGATCTTGCACACAACCACGCTGTTGCCATTGCATTTACTATATCCAGGCCTACCTACCTGTACTGTTAGCCTTAGATTTGATCTTGCATTCAATCACGTTGTTGCCATTGCATCTATTATGTCTAATCACACTTACCTGTATTGTTAGCCTTCAGAATATGGCCCTGCACTCTACTTCGCTATCGCCACTGCTGCTTAGCACTTTGTTAGCCTCAAAACGGACTCCTAGACACTGCATTTAGTACTCAGACGAATGGCCCACCTCTGCAGTATAGTTCTCATGATGGCCACTCTTCTTCCAGCTCACCTCGCCATCAATCCTCTCAATTCTCTACCATCCAACCTTGTCAACACCCCAGACAAAACACCCTGGTGGCCTCAAGTCCACTTACCCCAGAGGAATGGATCCGCTGATTTGTGGCTCCACCCACACCCTGTGTCCCTTGCTCAATCGACGTGCGGAATACAAGATTAGGGTTCAGACTCTGGTGCTGAACTCCAATTACCCTCCTTGCCTCTTCTCAGGATGCTTCAAGTACCGTTCCCAGACCAACACTTTGCATAGCTCTCAGGTCCCCCACTTATCCAATTGTCAGTAAACCTAACACCATCACGTCACCTGACATCAAAGGAGCCCTAATCAATGCCAGCTCCCAGCAGCTCATTCTATCGATATTGCAGACTTTATTTGGCCTAACCAATTAGACCTTGATGCCATCTCAGAAACGTGGCTTAATCCTGCCTCAGGTCCTGCTCTGACGCTAGCCCTTCCAGACAACTGCTCCATCATTAGAGCTGACAGAACGACCGGGAAAGGCGGAGGTGTAGCCTTCATAGCCAAAACCCACCTTGGCCTCAGAGAGTTCGCTAGCACCCACCTAACATCAGCAGAGCTTCTCTCAGTCAAACTACTGCTCTCTCCTACCAGCACCCTATTCTTACACCTCATCTACCAGCCACCTGGCCCAATCTCCTCCTTTGAGGAAGATATCTCAACCCTTCTTACTCAAACACCAAACCCGCATCCCAGATTATCCTGTTAGGGGACTTGAATCTAGGCCTCCATGACCCTAAAGACACTAACGCCACCACTCTTGAGAATACCATATCACAACTAGGCTTCAAGTTATGCATCCATATCCATGAACCTACACATGACAAAGGTAGAACTCCGGATTGGTTGGCGGACCTCAATTACTCCACCACAATCCTCAATAATGAACCTTGTGCATTGTCCGACCACCACTGCATCACTTTCTCCATTCAGGAAGAAGCACCCCTTAATACCAACACCAATACTGCACCACCTACCCTAGCCAGAAACAAGCGTAACATAACATTAGACCTCCTACTACCCTTGCTACAACCCTTAGACAACCTTCCATTGAATATGGACATAGATCCTGCTGATCAAGTCGACATCTATAACACCACGATGGAGCAAGCAATTAAGCAGATTGCCCCGCTAAAACTGTGAAAAGCCAAACCTGCCACCCACCTAAACAAATGGTTTACCTGTGGCCTAAAACTGCTCTGTAATAAAAAAAGATCAGCTGAAACCGCCTGGAGGAAAATACCCTCTACCTTCAACAAGGATAAATATGTTACTGCTGTCTCTTCATACAAATCAGCTATCATCAGAACGAAAAAAGAAATTTATAATGAAAGAATACTAAACACTAAATCAAGTACCAAGGAACTGTTTACAATTCTTAGGGAACGAGAGTCTCCAGCACCACTCATTGAGACCTGCACGAAAGACGCGGCATGCCAATATTCAGAAGGCCCTATCAGATAAAACTGCACTTCTACAAACGAAAATATAAACAAAAAAAACAATTTACCCCAAAGCCCTAATAGCACTGAACCTTCGAGCCAACATGTTCCATGGTGCGCACCCTTCCAATTCTCCCCAGTCACCATCAAAGAAGTGGAAAATATTATCCTTGGGATAAAACCTTCCAACTGTCAGGTGGACATCTGCCCGGCTGCCGTCATTAAGGATGAGCAAGACAATTAGCCCTGTACATTACAACCCTGATAAACTCTTCCTTCAATAACTGCTCAGTTCCCGATAACCTCGCAGAAGCTTGGGTCATGCCACTTCTAAAAAAGCCCAACTTAGACCCGAATATTCCCACGAATAACAGACCCATCACAACGGTCCCCTTCCTCCTAAAAATCCTTGACGGTGCAGCCTATATTCAAATTCAGAAACACCTTCAAGACAGCAATTTACTAGGTCTCCATCAGTCTGGATTCAGACCTAGACACGGCACTGAGACAGCACTGTTAGCTCTAAAGATACAGATGGACAAACTTAAAGATAAAGGCAAGTTAGCCATCCTCCTTCTCTTAGATCTATCAGCAGCCTTTGACTTGGTTGACCATAAAATCCTGACTCAACACTTAACATCAGCAGCTGCTTTTTCACCAAGTGCAGCCAATTGGATCCAATCCTTCCTTTCTACCAGAACCACCAGGGTTTTCTCACCGTCAGCTTCTGCGCTCCCAGTTCCCATCAACTGTGGAATTCCTCAAGGATCTTGCGTCTCGCCCATGCTCTATAATATATTCACCAAGCTTCTCTTTGACCGTCTCGACAATCTGGGTGTCACCTACACTAATTATGCTGATGACACCCAGATTCTCATCACACTCACTGGATTCTCCACCAAAGACACCAAAATGATCAACGACATCTATCTAGAGATTCAAGTTTGGATGGCCACTCATAGGGCCTCATTACGACCTCGGCGGTAGCCATGCCGCTATTGGCGGCATGGCTGCTGCCGAAATCGCGTCCGGGTCCTCAGAATGAGGAATTACCGGGCCATTCCGAGTTCGGAAGGCCCTGTAATTCCTCCCTCCAAGGACCCGGACCCGGTCCTTCCCCATTCCCATTTCAGATCCCATAGGGCTGAATGGGAATGGCAGAGGGAGCAAACAACGGGCCATTACGAGTTGGACCGTTGTTTGCTCCCTCTTCCCCTCGCGGGACCCGGTAAGCACGCCTGGTAATGAGGCGGTACAGGGTAAACGGCACGCCACCTTTTACGGCACCGTTTACCCCATACTGCCAGGGTCGTAATGAGGCCCATAGTCTTTGTTTAAACAATGATAAAACCGGACTACTGATCATTGGTTCCCAAGCTCGCTTAAACAAACTAGACAAATGCTATGCGACTTTCATCATTGATGGGAATACCATAAAAGTTTCCAATGAAGTCAAAACACTTGGGATCTATTCAGATTCCAGACTAGCGCTAAAAAACAAGTTAACTCCGTAGCCTCTTCCACGGCATACAATAACAAACATATCAATGCCTAAAAGCCCTTCCTCTCGACCAGCAGCTGCATTACGCTGGCTAGAGCTTTGATCCTCTCGAAGCTTGACTACTGTAACACTACATTCCTGGGTTCATCCGCGCAGACCTAAACAAGCTGCAAGTTCTTCAGACAATGCCTTAAAATGGGCCCTAAACATCCCTTGCTCCAGCCACATAACTTCCTTCAGAAGAGAAGCCCGCTGGCTTCCTATTCGTGACAGAATCACATTAAGGTCACTTATCATTACCCACAAGTGTCTGGTGAATACGGCCCCTAAATACTTGTCAGTTAAATTCCTGAGACATCAGACCAGCAGGCCAGCAGACCCACCAAATCTAACTACCTCAACCAACTCTCAATCCCTAACTACAACCTAAAAACAGCATGAGGCTCAAGCTTTCCAGTGTTAGCGGCCAAATGCTGGAATTCCCTCCTTCCTGACATCAGAGGAGAGACTTCATTCTGGTCCTTCAGAGCTAAGACCAAAGCTTGGCTCCTTGCTCAATCGACTCTCTAGCATGAACATCTCTCATGCTACTCCGCTTAAGTCACCTATGCTCAAACTAACTAATCACCAGGCACGGAGCATGTAGATAATCTATTGTTTTGTATATTCAACTGTTAACTATAATTGAGAACCTCTTGTATCTTTGTAAAAAATATTTTTCTATGCAAAAAGGTATTTTTCTTTGTAAATATGGTTGCTTGTTTAGATGTTATCTCGTTGAATTATGTTGATCATGGGTGCTAGGTGATATGTAACCCACCGCACCTGTTGAAACTATTTATCTATGAACAGTACTATTTTTGTCTGTAACTGTTACTGTAACATACCATGTACCTAAACTTAAGTGCCCAAATACCCTTGGGTGGGATGCGCTATATAAATTAACAAACTAAACTAAGATTGTTCAATGACATGCGTCTTGCAGGCCCTTGCCACATATAAGTGTTTTTACGTTGCTAAATAATTCTGTATACAGTAATGTGAGCTATAAGATCAATGTCAACCACACACATAGATCAAGCATCCACAATCTAGGATGCACAACATGTAATGTTTTCCACAGGTGCGGCATCTGAAGAAGAGGGTATGACCTGCGCTGAGGAGCTGCATCCAGACACAGACACCAGGCACGCCCAGTTGTCTCCACCTCCTCTGAAGGTGATGTGCCTGGAGGAGCATCCCATTCTTATGGTACTGCTGCTAACGAGGAGTCCCAGGATACCATCATTGTGGTCTACACCTCAGCAGCAGAGGGATAGGGTAATGGTGACATTGCCACACAGGGGCACCAATGCATGGAGACCTCCTTGGAGGTGCCACAGTTGATGAAGGAGGAAGAGGCCATTGCAGGCCTGCCCATGGTTTCAGTTGTGGCTACTGGGGGGATGTGCAGGCTGCACACCTGGCTCTGAGACAGGAGGCTGAGAAGTCCAGTGTGGAGGTGCCAGCACAACCTTCTGTCCCAGGGCCATCTGCTGCAGAAATACCCACCTTCACCGATGCCTCCATGCAGGCAGAGCCCGCACTTCTAGACGATGATGCCCTCTGGGGTACAGTGTTGTCACTGTTGGTGGGTGGATTGAGGGGGCAGGCATCTATCTGAGATGCTGTGCATGCAGCACATGAGATGCTTGTAGAGCATCACGGACAGATGGGCCACCTCTTGTCCCAACGGGCAACAGCACTGCTTGCTGTTTGCCTCTATGGGCAGTCGACTGCATGGTCCACTCCTCCTCCACCTCCTCCTAAGTGTCTTTTCCCTCTACCACCATTGCCTAAGTGAGGCAGCAGGCATTACAGTGCCTGCAGGCCCTGATTTCTTCACAGGTGGCTTTTGTGTGGCATCGGGACAAGGAGAGTCAGCAAGCACACAAGGTGATAATTGTCAGTGCCAGAGCCGAGGCTGCAGAGAGGTTTGCACAGGCGCAGGCTGCCATCAAGGAGGACTTTTAAAAGGCAACGGCGGAGATAGATTCAAGGATGAGGGAGTCCTGCAATCCCTCCAGGAAACAATGGAGGACCACCTGAAAGAGACAGATGTTGATGAGGAATTGGCTTTGGTTGAGGCATTGTCGGAAATTAGTATACATAAATAGTTCAGTAGTTGTAGGTTCCCTTTTTTCCATGAGTATTATTTTGTTTCCATTTTTGTACATAGTTGTACATTAATACATGCATTAATACATTTATATTATAATATTCAATATCACAATTTGCTGTCTCTTTGTGCCATGTGCAGCATGTCTTGGTTTGCTGGTGCATGCATAATTTTGTGCTTCTTTGTCCATGTGCACGTTTTGTATTAACATGATCTCCAACTGAGTATGTCCTATGTCTGTCATGTGGGTTTAGGGCACACTCTTTGGCTCTTAGTGGTACTAGCCTATTTGCTGGAAGACATTCTTCAGGTGAGTGTGATGTTTAGTATGATGCCTTCATGGCCAATGCACACATAGGGACAATGGTTGATGTAGGGAGATTACATGTTTGGCACTTCCTTTGTAAATGTTTTCATGGGTGTTGAGTCATGTTGGGGGTTGTTTGAGATAAGCATGGTGGCATTCCTTTGATTGACTTGCCCATATGGACATGTGGACATGTGTTTCAGACGTAAGGATGGCACCATCTCAAGGGCAGGGGTAGGAATGTATGGTTGTCTGATGCCATTCATGGTTCAGGGGCTTTGCATGTTTGATGTCTATGTATGTGTGTGTTGATTGAGTATGTTTTGAATTGTGTCTACTGGTGGCGATGTAAGGACACATTTGGAGATGAGAGGTACATTTGTTTATGATGTTTTGGGTCTCTTATTGAGAATGGGTGCTCATTGGTTAAGGTGCCTGTCAGATGTTCTACAGATCAGGCATATTTGAGGTATATGTTGACAGCTCCTTCACCTCTGCCCATTCACTTCTCCTAATTTCAGATTCTTGTACGTTGTGTTTCTTCATACTACCACAGATGCTTGGGCAGCACTTTGGCACTTGCTTGTCCATGTGGATGTGCAACACTTCCACAACAGGTACAGCTCATTGGCATTGGGGATTAGGAAAAGGGATATGGACTCACTTTATTTCACTGGGCTACCCACATCACGCAAGGACTATGTCACCTGAACGTCAATGGACCAAAGTGTAGCTGCAGGAACAGAATGGTTGGCTGTTGTTGTGCAGCTGAGTGTGATGAAAGGGGAGGCCGTGGTCAAGGGAATAGTAATGATAATGTTTATTTATAAAGTGCCTATACACGGGCTGTGTTTCAAAGCACTCAAGGAGGGTGGGACACAGGGAAAAACAAACAGTCGCTCAGAGCCCTTGAATTTCTGAGACAATAACGGTCTGCACAGGCAGAGTAAGTGAATATGATACATTTAACAGTTTAGATACAGCAAATAGGATTGACAGTGATTCTGCAGTTTTTTCAAGTGCACATTAAGGGGTGAAGACAAGGAAGAACAGACAGACGATCTTCAGGCAGAGCTGCCTTCATATCATACACGTGCGAGCCAGGCAAGGGTGAGGCAGGGGTCTAAGTGCACCCAGTCAGTGAAGACTGAGGTAAGTGCAGAGAGAGAAGCTCTCTGGGATTTCTTTACATGTGCAGTGCGGGGGGTGGAGTGCAGAGCCCTGAGGCAAGTGCAGAGAGAACTGCTAGGGGTGCCTGGGACCTGTGAAACTCTGAGGTGCACCGGGCGGCCAGTCAGCAAGCTGTATGGAAGAGGAGGGAGAGATGGAAGGGAAGCGAGCTTGGTTAGCAGAGTAGGGGGAGAGAGAAGGAGGAGGAGAAGAGAAAGGTCTTTAGGAGTTTCTGGCATTTAAGAAGATCAGGCTCAAGACAGAGGGTGGCAGGGAGGCTGTTCCAGAGGGAGGCGCTTGCTGAGGAAAAGGATCTCCCTCCAAATCTATGCTTGGAGAACCGGCTCACTCGCAGAAGGTTGGAGGTAGATGAGCAGAGGGCTCGAGAGGGACAGTATTTAGGTAGGCAACGTTGCAGGTAAGTAGATGGAAGAGATGACTGTCCTGGATTCACCAACACTGCTTCCAATTGATCATGTTGGAGGATAATGTTGCCAGGTGTAGTTCATTGAAGACATAGGGCAGAGGAGTTGAGGAAGGTAAGTGCTCCTCAGTGAACTGTGCCATAAGTGTTTAAGATGTATATCTGGCAAGTGTTGTCACAGTTACAAGTGGACATAGAATCATGCAGATTTGGGGGCACAGATTAATGGCAGTACTAGGATGAGGGAAGTCTTGTGGGTGAAGCTTTAATGCAGGGTGTTGGGGCACAGATTGGTGGAGTTGCTTGGAAGTGGGAGGACTTGTGCGTGCTTGTTTGTTTGTTTTTATTATGTGTAAAGCACACAAAACCCAGGGGTATCTAGAAGCTTTAACTTAGTTTCAGTGCTTCAGGTTACAGAGAGGAAGTGCATAATGTATTTACAGTCATACCTGGATAAGCAAGAAGAATGCATCATGTGAGAAGAACAAACAAGATTGATAAGAGAGCAAGAGTGTGGAACCAGATTCATGTAGCAGGGCAGCAGCATCACACAGATACAAAAGTCAAGATAGGCAGTTCACCTACATGGAGCCTGACCCATATTGCAGGGCAGCAGCATCACATAGATACAAGTCAAGATAGGCAGTTCAGCTAAATGGAGCCTACCCCATGTTGCAGGGCGGCATCAACACACAAGTGTAAAAGACAAGATAGGCAGTTCACCTACAGTGAGCCTACTCCATGTTGCAGGGCAGCATCAACACAAAAGTACAAAAGACACGATAAGCAGTTCACCTACATGGATGTCTATCCCAAGTTGCAGGGCGTCGGCATCCTGCAGATACAGGTGACAGAATCGGAGTATAGGGGTAGTAAGGAAGGTAAACTAGGCTAATGTGGCAGGATGCAAAAGAGGGTTAAAGCATGGGACGCAGAACGGACACAGTGGTACAGTACAGCAGAGGATGTGGTTAGAATCTAAGCATCAGACATGAGGTAACATGGGTGATGGCATAATGTTCATGTCTAAACAGTAGGACGAGAGAGATATTGCGATAAGAATGCGTAAAATACGGTAAGAAACAGAAATACTGGTGATTGAGGTTAGGATGTAACATCTGAATATTACGGAAATTACATGGAGGAGGCTGTGGGTGCAGTAGTTAGGAAGCAATAACGTTAAAGTATTTGCGAAGTAGGCTATTATATTACACGGCTAGCAAACTTATTATGCAAGATTCCTGCAAACTTAGACAATGTGACCGACGATGGTTCAACAATTGTGATAGTAGAGGCTGTTGATTATAAGTTCCAAGGTAAAAAGGGTAGCGAAATAGCTACGGGAATAGATTTTGAGTTGCAAAAACAAAAACAAGATACACCCTCTGCCAATCAGAAAATTGAAACTGTCTATATCTTTGCCTCTCAAAACGTGATTTGTCAGATTCAAGTGTTACAGAACATGGCATCAATATCCATTCATAAGTCTGCGTTGTAGAGATCACATCAACCCTACACATATATCTTTGGTGTTATCAGATTGTCAAGAGGTCCTCTTTGAAGGAGCAAATAGGACTAGGAGGTCTGTATATTAGGTGGACTGTTAGGGTACTGGCATTAGAAATGGGTAGTTTGATTGTGATAAGTTCACATGACTTGATGACTGGTGAAGGGGCTGTTTGCATGGCTAGATTAGACTTTACTATAATGGCTATGCCTCTGCCTCTAGCATCAGTTCTGCCAGCTCTTATAACATTGTAGTTGTCCGGGACAGCCAGTGCGAGGGCTGGCCTGCGGCTGTATGTAGCCATGACTCTGTTATTGCAAGGAAGTCAAGGTTGTCAGTCATGATCAGATCCGCAATCGCAGTAGCGTGTACTACCAGTGATCTAGGGTTAAGTAGAGCAGCTTTAAGGATTGGGATGTTGGAGTTGGTCAGGCAGGCCAGTGGTTTATCCTGACTTACTTGAGAGTTGGGCTTAGGTTTGGTGGGCATGACATTTTGCTTTTTTTCCCTAGCATCGGTGTTGGTGTTAGTGGGACAGACCGGAAGTTTGTCCGTAATTGCTTTACAGTTAGCTTTCAGATTGGTCACTGTGGCAGTGGTATTCTTATTGGCGTTAAAGATGTTATTAGGGAAATTCATCATATTAATGTGACTTATTTGAGCATCTCTGATGGTCAGAGGTTCATGAAGTCTGGCAAGTCTAGCACAGAGTCTTTTGTTTCTTATTGTGGTGGGACTGCAAGAAATTTGAAGGGTGGTAGGTGATAGGTAGTTGGGGTCCATATCAATTGTATGTTCTGCATTACTAGCTTTAGGGTTTACATTTAGTTTGGGTAAGAAACTGGTGGGTTTGCTGAATGCCTGCTGGTCGTGTAGCTTAAGGCGAGGGAAGAAGGTGGTAGGTTTAGGATCCTTGAGCAAACAGGTTTTATTTGTTGTGGTTCGATCCAGTTGGTCAAGGTGGTTTAAGCCTGTTAGTGTGGTTATAGCAGTTAGAGCACAAAGTAGTTTTATCAGAATATGGCTGGTGGCATGCATATTGCTAGCGGAAGGCCCTTGTTGAAGGCTTCCGAGGGGAGTTTTAGGATACTGACCTTCCTGAGTCCTGAGCATGTAGTGGGACTAGGCAGCAATAGGTGTCCACTGGCAAGTAAAGTGGTTACAGTGCTGTACAAATATATACAATATCAATACAAGTAAAAATACAGAGTCAAACGTATATACAAAGAGGAGAGCATGAACAGAAATCAGAAGTTAAAACAGCAGAAAGCTTGTGCAGAGCAGTCAAGGAGTCTACAATATATTAAATGTGTGTGGTAGGACTAACGGTCATTCCCTTTGATCCATTTGGTAATATTGAGTCTGAATGGTGACACTTCTGTCACAATTTTGCAGAGAACGTGGGATCGTGCAGATAAGCCCAGCGAACAGCCCTCATCTCGGGAGTCTGTTGGCCTGCCAGGTTGCTACAAATCACTGCCCCTCTGGATAGTGTCCCAGCCTGCCTGCCAGCCCATCTCAGCTCAACATTCGAAGATCCCTTGATGTTTCTCTCAGGATGTTTCTGAATGACTGCCTCACATACATTCACAGCCATTTTATGACCTCTCACTGCCACTCAAAAGAAAATACGTCTCATTTAGACCCACCCACATCAGCCGATCTGCCAGTGTTTTTCCCGATTGAAAATAACTTAACCGCTGAACAAGACATGTTACATCTCTTCTGTTTGCTTCCTTTCGCTTCCCGACTTAACAATGTATTTTTTCAGCGGAGAAGTGTTCCATATTTGCAACTTGCCACACAAGCTCCAACTTCACATTTAACCTCATTTAAAAAGAGCATTTTCCAAAATCATGTTCAGGTTATTTTTTTAAAGACCAATTTGCACTAATTGTTATTAATGACATGTTACATGTTAATGGGAAGGGGTTAGCATGTTAATTTATATTAGTATTTAGGTTTAGTGCAAGCCAGTCAAATGAAATATCATCCTGAAATAATAAACACTGTTAAAGGATGCTCTATATTTCTGGAACGTGTGCATTTCCTTTTTGGCATGTGTGCCAGTCGCACAGGCAACCTATTACTTGTACATATGTTTGTATTTCTGTATTCCTGTATAAAGCCCACACTAACCCTACCTGTGTATACTAAGCTAATAGAGCCCTGTAATTTACACCCCCACACCTATTCAGCGCCCCCCAGCTACTCCTATACGTCCCTCCTTTTCTTACTGCTGGGATCAATTTGAAATTACTGCAGGAAAAACAAAACCAAATGTTCTATAATGCATGTGTTGCTCCCAATTACCCATACCTGAAAATAAATAATATGCCTATTGAAATCCAGGCATCAGAATATTATATACATATCTCTGGTCAATCACAAGAACAACAACAATATCTTTGAAAAGGAATGAAAACAAAAATCCTATGTATTTTTTAGATATTAATCTTTTTTTAAATCTTTTGATCTCATTTTTTTATCAGTGATCTGATTTCTTCTTTTTAATGCTATCTTTTTATCTTCTTTTGAAAAAATTATATATTTTTTTTTTAAGAAATCATTTTTATGAGATCTTTATCTTTTTTTAAATCTTTGTGATCACCACCTTTGAGTATATTGATCTTTTTTTTTTAACTGGTTATCAATTATTTATTTATTTTAGCAATAACTAACTCATTGACATTTTCAGAAAATATTTGAACACATCTGTGACATATAATCCAATCCCAAAATCATTAAAAATGAAAATAAAAAATATATAAAAAACATTTCTGATAACATAAGAGTTTATGTAAATATGTCCTGGTGCAAAGGAGTCTATGATAGCAAGAGTAAAACAGTCTGTGCATCAAGAATATCCTGTCAATGAGAGTTTGTGGTACAATCATACAGAACACCGCTGGTGGCAGAACTCTTCCAGTCCAGGACTCCATGGGACCTCCTCCAGGGTCGTCATCTCCACGGGGTCTTCACCTACACCCCCTTCTTCGGACCAGGGGACTCCCCTCCAGGGGTCCAGTGCTCCAAGGCTCCGACTCTGATGAGGAAAACAATTAATTCACTAGATTAAAAAGAAAAGACACATTCAGTACCAAGCACAATAAACTTTAATTTCCTTTTCCAGTGGAGTATCTGAAATCAAATTTAATTATACACATAAATACACATTTTAAAATACAAGCCATTCAGCCAAAACTTTTTTCATTAACGACACAACACCCACATGGTACCTTCAGATAAGAGCCCCTTTTTACTTTTGTGCACTAGCACCATTTACACTTACTTATTTACTAGGGCAACCACACATATTATATATTATATTTTTCTTTTAATTCTTTATTAGCTTCAACTTGCTCAAGCCTCTTCACTTCATGTTTCAGGTGAATAGGTTTGATCTGATTGACATGGACAAACTGTTCCACTGTCCATTCACTGCCTTTTTAGCACTTCTGTAAACTACAGGTGAAACCTTATCTGTAATTTTATACGGCCCTTGCCATGCTGAAAGGAATTTAGGGATTTTGTGTTTCCCCTTCTCGAAATTAAATGTATACACCTGGTCTCCTATTTCATACATACAGATGACTTCTGTCACGTCACTGCCACTTACCGGGATGAAGGGACTGGGTCACCAGGTCCGGCGGATCCCATCATGGAGGGACTATCCTCATTACCGCCTATGGTGGCTGCATTTTCTCGCAGCCTCCATTCCTCTGGGATTATCCATATTCCTGCCTTCCATGCATGCACAGTTCATTCGGCACTGGAGCGCGGGCTTGCGTTGCAAGCCTCATTGTGATCCCAGTCCCTCATTAGGGTTCCACCTATGGAAACAAACCGTGTCTCAATGGGGTTTGATTGGATGCTACACTCCACAGCTTTGCCTTGCTACGCTCCTGCGCGTGATCCTTGTCCTTGCTTCCCGGACTCTGGTCTGGTTTGGGTCCCTTGGTCCCTGTCCTTCCTGGGTTGGATTTCCTTCACTCATTGACTTCTGCCTTCCCTGGTTTCCTTGACCTCCAAGTGTTCCCTGGTTTCCTTGGCCTCCCAGGCTCCCCTGATTTCCTTGGCCTCCCTGGCTTCCCTGGTTTCCTTTGCCTCCCGGGATCCCTGGTTCCTTGATTCCCCTGGCTTCTCAGGTTCACAGGCTTCCCTGGTGTCCTCCTGTTCTGCCATCCCTTGTCTGGGATCCCTGTTTCTTGATTTCTCCTGGATTGCCATTGCCCAGTCTATGGCCTCTGCCTGGGTACCTTGCCACCGAAGATCATTGCTTGCCATCTGAGTACCACACCACGCCTCCTGAGATCAGCATCAGACTTCGGAGTTCAGCATACCACGTCCATAAAAAACAAGTTGGCCTTCCCTGCCAGTGCTTGCACTGTACTGACATCATGCTAATCAGGGAAACACCAATCTGTGACGTTGGGAGTTGGTCCACTTCTGACCTAGTGTTTCTCTACAGGTGGGTGTTGGACTGTTTCCTTGCATTGCACCTTCTTCGCTTCCACCTTCTGGACAGACTGGCTACCTCTCCACATCCCTCAACTGGCAGCACAGGTATGCAGCACCCACAGGATGCTTTTCTTAACAGATTGAGATGCCTTCCTTCTGACTCTGAGAAGGATGAAGCCCAGGAACTCCGGGAGTAGCTACGGGCTCTTCATTCAGAAATGACCACACTCCACAAGAGAACATTGCCTTACGACAAATGGTGGTTCAGGGAGCCGGAGTTAATGCTCAGGTCGAGAGCACCATGGCTCACACCACGCCACTGAAATACAACAGTGATCCCAGATGTGTGGCCGAATTCTGCAACCCTTTCAAGATTAATTTCCTTTTCGGGCTACCCACTTCAACCAGGATAAAGCCAAGATTGGATACATATTGGGTAATTTAACCAGGTATGCACTTGCTTGGGCAGAACCCTTGGTTTCTACAAACAGCACTATCCTGAACAACTTTGCAGCATTTGAAAAGGCATTTTTGGATGTCTTTCATTCTTCCAATCTGGCCTCTGCTGCTCAGAATAAGCTGATGGATATCAGACAGGGCTCCAGTGATATCATTGCTTATATCAACCGTTTTCAGCAACTAGCAACTGACTCACAATGGCCAGACATAACCCAGAAGTCTTTGTTTTGTCTGGGTTTGAGAGAGGAGTACAAAGACAAACTGTTGCATATCCCAGAACCCAATTCTCTACAGACGCTTGTAGAACAGTTGCTTTGTATTGACCATAGGCTGGCTGAACAAAGAGGTGAAAGGCGCTGGGTCGAGAGGGCGTTTTTCAGACCATCAACCACCCCAATGGGGGTACCCGGCTCTACTGAATCAGGTCCAGAACCCATGCAGTTGGGTGCCATAAAGGGCCCTTTGACAGAGGCTGAGAAGAGACGTCGAAGGAATCTCTGTTTGTGTCTGTATTGCAGGGCCACCTGTCATTAACTGGTACTTGTCCTCTGTGCCCTCTGAGGAAGTTGGAAAACTAATGGGCCTGTCATTTATGTGGAAGGCAACGAGAGGCCGTCCATCTCTTCCCAGTCCTTCCGAATCCCGATTTGGTCCTTCAGCCCATGCAGCCAATAGTCCTGTTGGTGTTGAAGATACTGATAACTTGGCAGTACAAGGTAGTAGATGTCCCGGGCCTTCTTGACGGTGCTTCATGCAACTATATCGATTCAGTGTTTGCAGTCAACAGCGGAATACCACTACATTCCAAGGCTTGTGCCACATTGGTGGAGCTCATCGATGGGACTCGTTATCCTCTGGTCCCATACGTTGACACACTGAGGCATTGCTCCTACGGATTGATGAACATCGGGAGAACATTTCCTTGGACGTGACCAAGTTGTCTTCTTACCCGATTGTTTTGGGTCTTCCCTGGCTGTAGCATTACAATCTAGTATCAATTGGAGTTTGCATCAGCACACTGTATCCAGGAATGCTGTTCCTCCACAACCACCCAGATTACCACTACAGCCACTCCTCTTTCCTTGGGAAACAGGTCAACTCAGCTGTGTTTCTTGTTTCCGGTGCCTCAGGGCTATTCAGAATTGCACAGTGTGTTCGCTGATCCTAGGGATATTCATTTACCTCCTCACAGACCTTTTGATTGTGCCATCAACCTGTTGCCCAATGCTGTGATTCCCCATGGAAAGGTGTATGCCCTATCCCCGTCTGAGAAAGAGGTATTGCATGAGTACCTGAAGGACTACCTTAATAAGGGATACATCACGCCCTCCCAGTCTCCATCAGGATTTCCTCTGTTTTTCATGAAAAAGAAAGAAGGGACCTTGCGTCCTTGCGTCGATTATCGACAATAAAATGACGTTACCCGGAAAAACAGGTACCCCTTGCCTCTGATCTGTAAAATCATGGAGTTCCTTCTTTCGGCTCATGTCTTTAACAAACTAGACCTCTGTGGGGCCTATCATCTGGTCTGGATTGAGAAAGGAGACGAGTGGGTGGGCGCTGTTGAGCAGCTCAAAGATGGCTGCCTAGCTTTTCAGCTCTGCGTGTGTCCGATGGAAACACACTTACATCAGCAGTTCTTCTGTGATTCTGGCCCCCATAAGCTGATAACAGAGTAATAAAGGGGTGAAGCACCCCTGACCCTAATCCTGTGGACCACGGACATCTGAGAGCAGAGATATCACTGTGGATCCTCTGGGCCACGTCTGCGCACTGCAGCTGCTGCCTCCCAGAGCGGACACCTGGGCGCCTGGAACTGAGCTGGTTTGCAGCTGCACACTGTGCCCCTTCACCTGCAAACGATCCTGCCTGTACAGGGCCTGCCCTGCTCCTGGGTTCAGCCCCTGTGCTGTGTGCACGCGACTAGACCTCCTGCTGGGGCTACCCCTCCAAGTGACCTGAGACACTCTGACTTCAGGGCAGCTGCAGCATGACCTACTGTTCGCCTGGATCCGGCTCCCCTGCGGGTCTGTGGCGGTGCGCCTGGCTACCTCCCCCTTGACACCAACAAGGCTCTGCAGACTGCACTATGTGACAGGGGACATACCGTGCCATATCTTGAACATCTACGTGGCTTGCGGTGAGCCGCTCTATGCATTGTTGCAACTGGGGGTGGCGGATCCAAATCTCTACCAGCGCAGGCCCATCACTGATCCCTCCCACGGCCATAAATTGCTGCCCGGAGGCCCCAGCTTGTGGATTGCTCTGGCGGACTGAACACGCCTGGAGCACCTCCTCCCTGGCGTCTGGCAGGGCTGAGATGGCTCTGGCCTTTGCGCCGGCTGAGCCGTGATCTGGCTTCTATGCTCCTACTACACTGTTGGGCAAGCTCCACTGTGGCCTGCCTTGATAATTCCAAATACTCTCTACAAGTAGCTGTGGGCCGCCACAGTTGCCATCCATGTGGGCTCCTATACTACAGCAAGTAAGTGCAGCTGCGCAGGCGGGAGCCAGCGAACCATTATACTGATGCTGTTGTCCCCAACACTGAGCTGTGCGAGGCATTACTGGCACCTGCGGCCCTCTCCTACTGATTCTCTAAATATCTGCCATACAGGGTCAGAATCGCTCGACCGCAGGCCACACTTGCACTGGCCCTTTCCGCTACAGCATCCAAGATACTGCACTTGAGACATCACTGTGCAGTTTCTAAGGCTGCCCTAGCGTGCCACAGTCCAGCAGGCCACCACTGTCTCCCATGGCCCCTTCTTCACCATCAATACTGGGGTCTTCCCCACAGATATTGCCCATTGGGTGCATACCCCGCCACTCATGTCCCTTGCTCGCCTGCTGTGGTGGTGAGACTACGGATCCCTAAATCACTGGCTTCTTGCATATCTATACTAGACTTGAGTACTGCTGACTTTCTTGTGGAGTGGATTGCTACTTATGGCACACAACGGCTTGGTTCACGCCGACTTTTTGGATCCGCCTAGAATAGAGAAACTCCTTCACGCCACGGCTCTTGGTGATCCACCCCACCACCAGTGAAGCTCTCCCTCATTGACCCTGGCGGTGCACCTGGCTACCTCCCCCTTGACACCAACACGGCTCTGCAGACTGCACTATGTGACAGGGGACATACCGTGCCATATCTTGAACATCTACGTGGCTTGCAGTGAGCCTGGTGTCCTGGGTTTGAGGTGCCTAGGTGAGCGGTGCCTGGTTCGGTGGCCCCCACCCCTGGGGCCCGATCTCTTGGCTCACTCCCATTGAGCTCCCCTCGCCCCTGCTGAGGCATGCCCCAGGAGCACTACATAGCGCCCCCTTGTTCACCCGCGCTGGCTAGTGAGTTGTGGCCCTAATGGCGGATGGGAGTCTCTGAACTGTGCTTGTAATTCTGCCACACTTGCCGCATCAGCTGCAGCCTCTGGGCCCGGGTTGCTGCGTAGCCATCGCATCTGTGCAGACCCAAAGTGCCATTTTACTACTTGGCCATGCTGTAGGAAATATAAATCCACTTGGATGATGGCCAAAAGGTCTTGAGGAGCCAATAAGGTCGCGCCATGCATCCGTTTGCAAAAGCGACACCTCGACCTGAACAGGGGCGGTCCTCGACCAGTCAGGAGGACTCACACATGCCAATGGTTGCCCCACCTCCTAATCTGGTGACCATGATGGAGTCCATGACTAAAAATGTTGCATCCTTTCATGAGAAGCTCGATGACATGAACCTGAATGTGGCGTCACTCAGAACCAAGCTCGATCAGCAGAGAACCAGGATTACCGAGGCAGAAACCAGGATTGGGGCGAATGAGGATGGGATACATGCTCTGCAAGATATTGTGGCAACTCTAATCAGAGATATGAAGTTTGTCAAAACAAAGTGTGTCAATTTGGAATCCAGATCACGCCGAAACAATGTACGCATTGTTGGTGTCCCCGAGAATGCACTTAAAGGGCATATGGAACTTGCGACAGAGAATCTCCTTAAGGATCTACTGGACAATCCTGAATCGTCTCCCTTCTTTGCTGTTGAGCGGGCCCACCGGGCATTGGCCCCATGCCCGAAACCAGGCAATTTCCCCAGGCCTATAATCACAAAGATCTTAAGCTACAGGGACCACATTATCCGCCTAGCGAGGGAGAAAGGAGAAATCAGATTAAACTCTCAAGGAATCTTCCCTGACTTCTCTACTGGAGTGCAACAGGAACAGTGACAGTTCACCCGTGTGAAGAAAATGCTCAGAGAAAGGAATGTCACCTATGCTGTATTGTTCATGGCACGTTTTAAGTTCACCTTCAGGAACAAGCTTTATTTTTTTACAGTCCCAGATGAAGCGGCGAAATTCATAGAGGAACATATCCCAATTGACAATCCACGGACGATCAGATGGAGAATGACTGAAGTGCGATCCCCCCCACTCACAACTGATGCCATCTTCTGAGCCTCTTTACCCTTCTGTTCATGATTTGTAAAGTGAAATGTGAATGTGGACTGCCTCTATATGTAACATGGAGTGGATTTCCCCACTTTTTCTTTAACGTTGCCCACACGGCAACAGCACACCCCATTGCAGCTGCAAAGGTTGTTCTTTGATGGTTATGTTGTGCACAAGCCCCTGTTGGGCCCCTGACGAGGTAGAGCTGAGTTGGGGGTGGCTGTCTGGTAAACAGGCCAAAGGGGGATGGGACTACACTGCTTGTTGCGGATGGGCTGTGAGAGTGGGGGGGGGAGTGTTAGAAAAGATTATATAAAAATTGGCGAGGTTAAAGTGGCATTGCACATGGCGAATCAGCAATGTGATCGTTCTGAGGGCACAGTTCTATGTAAAAGTGGGAGTGCAATTTGGGATGTATTCTGAAGTAGCGACATGGCTGTACGAATAATGTAATGGAATATACGGGTGATAGGCAACTACACCAAGGCCCGCAGAATAATGCTGTATGCCAAGGGGCATGGCATGAAGATACTGTTCCTGCAGGAGACCCATGCCCAGGGCTGCCTTGCAGCATGCCTGGCACTATCCTGGGGACCTAGTAGGTTTTACATGGTCTATTCCACGCAATCCTGGGGAGTATTAAGTCGGTTAAGTTTACGCTGAAGAAGAGCCACATAGATTCTGAGGGGAGATATGTAGTTCTATACTGTGTTATAGCGGGTGTATAGTATTTACTGGTGAACACATATGCCCCGAATGTTGACTCCCCTGACTTCTTTGACACTGTGGTTTCTCTGCTTATGGGTTACATTGGGGTTCCAATAGTATGGGGGGGACATGAATCTGATATTGAACAAAGACCTGGATAGGACAGGGACTGCGCCTAGAGACCTATCCCGCGCAGCCAGGAGAGTACACAAACATATTCTATCGCTTGGCATGCAGGATGTGTGGAGGACCTTCCACCCACAGGACCGTGAATACACCTATTACTCCTCGGTGCACGATAGTTCATCGAGGACTAATGGGCAGGGTTGTGGAATCTCAAATACTCACTCGCACACTATCCGACCACACTCCGGTGACGATGCTGGTCGAGCTAGGATCCGTCCCGCCTGCCCGCTCTGCCTGGCGCTTCAAATCAGAGGCACTGTTGGATATAGTCTTTAAGACAGAGATCCTTTCAGATATAAAAACCTTCTTCGAATGTAATACACAAGACACTACCAAGGTAAATTAAGGTGTACATTAGGGGCATGTCCATCTCGTGGGAGGCTAGAATATTAAAAACTATAAGGAGTAACTTGAGCCGATCCGAGCCTAAACTCAAGGCCTTGGAACTAGAATGCGTGACGGCAGCTAGCCCTCCCGAACTGGCGCAAATAAGGGAAGAACTGGGGGAGTTTGAATCACATGCGTTACCTCACTCACCCCTGCGGAGCGAGGAAATATGGTGAGGGCGATAGACCGGGGAAGACACTTGCTAGATTGGTCAGAGCGGAGGGGGGGCAGAGTCCAGATTAACTGGAGCAGGGATGCACATGGCACTCAACAATGGTCAGATCAGCAAATACTAGACATTTTCTTAAATTTTTACACCGACCACCTACACACCGTCCCATGAGCACAATATACATGACATCGGCGAGCTCCTTGAGCAAATCCCCATGATGTATATATCTCAATCCACTAAGGAAAAACTTGACAAGCCCATCACACTAGACAAAATAGTTAAAGCCATTACTGATCTCCCAAAGGGATGTGAGAAAACATGGGCGAAACCCTCTTTTTTATAAGGGGGCCTGACTCTAGAGGGTTAAGCGATAAAGTCAAAACAAAAGGAGATAGAGTTAGGCTACCCTAGACATAGGCGCGACTCAAGGTCACCTCACATTTGCAGGGGGGCCAGGTGGCTGCTGGCTCCCAGAATAGAATGTCACTATAGACTACAAGGGTGAAAAGTGATACAAGAATTTATTTAGACTAACAGAAAGACATAAACACAGATGGTGCCGAAGTACGTGGGATATGCATGTTCAAGTAATTCTTTGATTGCATATTTAGTGGGTTAGTAGGCAGAGTGACACATAGTCTGATTTCTTGCATTGTGTAACATTAAAAAAGTATTTATGTCTTTCTGTTAGTCTGAATAAATTATTGTATGTCCACTCTTCCTCCATTAATGCGCAAGGCAATTATAAATGTCCTGCTGAAGTCCGGAAAGCCCAGTGATGAATGTGGGTTCTATAGGCCTCTGTCACTTATGAACATTGATACCAAGTTATTCGCCAAAACTATTGTGAACAGATTTCTTCCGATCATGTCAATCCTCGTACATGAAGACCAGAGTGGATTTGTTCCGGGACGATTGACAGCTCTCAATATTAGATGCCTCTTTAATGTAATGTCCAGGATAGATCAGGGAGCTTCAGTCGTCGTGGTTACACTTGATGCCCAAAAGGCCTTTGACATGGTCTCATGGCAATACATGTGGCAGGTCCTGGAGAAGATGGGGGTGGGCCCGTCCATGATCCATTACATTAAACTACTGTACCTGTGTCCCACGGCTAGAGTCCAGGTCAACTCGCAGACTTTGACGTCCATCACACTACTCAAAGGCACTCCACACGGCTGCCGTTCTTCCCCATCCTTTTTGCACTGGTCATTGAGCCAATGGCTGACCATATCAGGGCGCGACACTCTCGTAAAGGTATATGGTTGGCGGATGCCCCAGAAATAATATCATTGTATGCAGACAATGTGCTGCTATACTTTAGGGACCCAGTCGCACACCTGGACCCTATCCTCAGGACATAACAAATTTACCATTCATTATTCTAAATCTGAGACATTTCCACTCACCAGCTCAACTCAGCAACCGACGTGTGAATATCCTCTCCGCTGGTCTCCGGGTGGTATCAGGTATTTGGGAGTTCAGGTATCACTATCCAAGTCGACCCTGCTGACTGATAATTATACTGCATCCGCACAGTATTTTGAGTAAAAAAGAATGAGATGGCGATGTCGCCCCCTATCATTGGCTGGGAAACTATCCCTGGTCAAAATTATCTTGGTCCCTAAACTTCTGTACATCTTTGTGAATGTCCCGATATGGCCGGGAAAACAACACTTTGACAACTTACACAAAAGTAGTGCACAATTCCTATGGCACGCAGGCGCAGTCTGGTAAAAAGTGGGAACACATGACTTTACCCTATGAGAGAGGGGGCATTATTGCTCCCAACCTGACTCTATATTGGGTGGCGGGTCAAGCCCATCATGCCACATACTGGTACAAACACCCAACAGCCCCGCCTCATGTCAAACTGGAAAAGATGGCGACGGCCGGGGTACACACAATGTCACTCGCCCTTTATCGTTAGTACCAAACTGATGCGGCTGCTGATCCCATTGCATCCACATTGATGGCATGCCACAGGCTTCTTGACCTGTCATCAGATCCGCGCCCTTACTACAAATGCCTCCCCATTTGGGAGTTTCCCGGGTTTGAAACCACACATGATAAACTCCTCTCTCAACGATAGTGGGAACTGGGATACCAAGCTTTGTCTGATCTATTCCCAGAGGGTTTATCACTCCACAAACGTGGTGCCCAGGTCACACCGGATCGGTACTGGAAATGCTGCAATACTACAGACTGAGGGCAGCTATCTGCACCATGTGGTCATCCTACCCGGACGAACCCACAGAAAGGCCCGATTTATACTATATAGCCAATTCTAGCAATAGCCGGGGGGTAGTTTCCTCTATATATAAAATGCTGTTGGTAAAGTCTTCAGACCTACCTGCCCGGGCATGCAGCGAATGGGCCAGCAAACTCGGCCTTGAGATCACGTATGGTTTGTGGGGGAGGATGTGCCTACATACTCGCATAGTCTCACTTAACTTCAGATTCCGATGCATGCATTACAAACTACTGAACAGGGTATAGTACATCCTGCACAAACTGAATAGGTTTACTAAGGCCCAGACTCACACTTGCCATAAATGCCATCTTGAAGGGGCGGATCACACACATATGTTCTGGTCATGTCCCATGCTTAATGTGTATTGGACGGAGATACTGGGCTCTCTCTGAGATTGTGGAAATGGTAGTGGACCTGGATCCGATGGTTGTGTTATTCGGGGTATGGGATAATGACGATGCCAAGAAAGTGTGCCCAAGTTTCTCAATGTAAGTTGTGTGGTGGCCAAGAAATGTATACTGCAGCTCTGGAAATGCTCAACTCCACCTACCTTTAAAATGTGGCCGAATGCAATCACCTGAACGCAAACTTGTGAGGAGGAATACATCACGTCTAGGCCTGCGAATTCACACCCAAAAAATGTATGGAATGCATTCTGCAGCTACCTTGACAAACTGACCGAAGAAGCACCCGATTCCCCCCACCTCTTTGGCCACATAAGGCTGAATCAAGCTAAGTACCTGCTATGTTGCCCGGTACTGAATGAATGATCCTGTGTGTACTGTACGCTGAAGTGTAATAGACTGTAATTAGCTGATTTTGTAAAGTATGCTCAATATGTGTAACTGCTGCTAACTTTCGCCAACAAAAAAAGTAAAAAAAAATACAGAAAGGAGAGAATTGGAAGACGGCCTTGAAGACACCATAGGCCTCATTATGACCCAGGTGTTAAGGGTTAACGCCGTTGTTAACCCTTAACGCCTATTCTGATTTTAACGGCTGCTGTTAGCAGCCATTAAAATCCATGGCGTTAACCTGCCATGATGCTAATTACGCCACCGTAATTTACGGTGGCGTAATTAGCGCCTTCCCCACTCCCATTATGCCCTATGGGGCAAAAATGGGAATGGGGAAGGGAAAATGGGAAATGGGGATTTACCGCCCCACTCACCTTGGAATGGGGCGGTAAATCCGCCATCCACCATGGTGTAAACGTAGTGTACAAGACACAGGGTTGTCTTTTTAGACTTCCCAACTCAGACTCCATTTTCTGGGACTGACTACTGTCTCCCAGAACATGTAAAGTTGCCATTGACTTTATTAGTCTTTTTAAATTCACAGACCCAGTGCAAACTATCTTACATAGAGTTCTGGAAAGGGTTAATAGTTATCCCTTTTTGTCTGTTTCTCGTGCAACATTATTTAGTTCGCCTTTCTTTAAGATTTGGTTGGTGGCAGTGGTATCTATCCTATTTTTCCTACCGCGGTCTATTTAAATAGACATGGTACTGTTTTAGGCTAAGTTAGTAGCCTCAAACTTAAACCCACTGGACCCCATTCACTTTTATTTGGTTCCAGCTGGGTTTATTCGCTATTTCTTTTTGTAAAGGTCTTTCTCGTGTTTTACTCTTGTCATGATGCCTACCTCCAAGGAGCCAGGTCCGACCCAGCAACCCCAGAGGCAGGCATCATTTCCCCCAGGGGAGTGCCAGCGGGCCCAAGCTGGGGCCCTTTGGACGCAGTCCTGGCGCCTTAGGCGCCAGGCTCATGTTGGACCTCTGTCCTGGCGCCTTAGGCGCCAGGCTCATAAAGCTAGACATGTGTTCAAGTGTTTTAATGTGCACTTACCTGATGCAGACCATGCTGCCACATCCAGGCCCTCTTGAGGCCTGAATAGGAACTACTTACCCTGTGGGACTACTTTCCACCCGGGTGTGGTCGGGGAAGGATACATACCTGATCGGAGGAAGGATACACACTTGGAACTTCTTCCAAAGCTATTTAAACCACACCCGATCAGCAACTCACGCTTCGCGTTGTTCTGCTCCTCGCAGCTGGACGCTCACCGTGTCAGCTCCTGCATCTGGACTTCAGCCACGCCTGTCAGCATCCTGGGTCACCTGCAAAGGGAGACAAGAGACCTACCAGCTAATCTGCACCACGGAGACATCACCGACGATCCTGAAAGGGAAGACATCATTTTTAAAAGCATTTCGTTACGATCGCTGCAGCGCTGCATTTCACTCACTTTTCCTGGGTTCCTCCATCTTCAACAGCGATCATCCGGATACACAGCCACTTCCCAGAGCCTAGAGAAAAAGACAAGAATAAGAGGTGAGAGAAGGTAGGGAATAGGAAAAGCTCAGTTTCCTTCTAAGACTTACCTGTTGGGTCATTCCCATTTCATTTCGGGTCTTGCTGCTTCCAAGCAGGAGCCCGGCCCCTCTGGGGAAAAAAGTCAAAGACATTAGATGAGAGAATGCAAAAACATTACCTGAGCGCTCATCTAGGACTTACCAGATCTTTACTGGAACTGCACGTTTCACTTCGGGTCGGCGCCATATCTCCGGCATTCCGAACCCCGGCCCCTATGTGGAAAAGACATCAACGTCAGCGCTTTGTTGCAAGAAGTCTCCAAAGGAATCTTCATTCATCACCTGAAAAAAGACAATGAACATTATTATGTAAAGCTTGAACTTTTGAACTTGCAACAAAACTTTTACAGCGCCTTACCAGTATAATCAAGCTTACCTAAACTCCCATCCAACCTCAATCCAGTGAAGTAACTGGGTTCAACGCGCCCCTGCGTCAGAAGCAGGATGGAGAGCTCGTCCTTTCAGACCCTAAGGTGAGACTTCACGGGGAATCGTAGAAGGGTATCATGCAGGGTTGGAAGAGAGTGGGAGGCTTGAGCATAACTCAGTCAGTAGGTAATACTCCCTTTTCACGCATAGGGGAATAATCCTGCGAGCCGGAGAAGCCAGAGTAGAGGGCTCTTCCTATCCATCTTCAGAGTCCTGCGCTTTACCATTGAAGAAGCATCAGCACTCGAAGCCAGACCTGCGCCTCCGTGGGAATCAGGTGAGCGATACAACTCTGCATGCCAAACCAGGTTTGGTTCCTTTGTTCACTGTCCTTTGGCTGGCTTTTGCACAGAAGAACTCCTTAGGTGCCTGAATGTCACAGGGGGACAGGATGTGAGGGAGGGGTTTGAGACTCCCTGCACAGGGTCTCCTTGGAGACCCATGTTGCACTCTGTATGATTGACTGTGGTGACTGTCCCACCGGGACAGCCACCCTCCTGTGTGATTGACAGCGAGGCTGTGTGAATGGGGGAAAACTGCATAAAAAGCAGGTCTCTGGGAATGAGAAGGCAGAGTCACCACTGAATCGAGAGAACCAAAGAGAAGTTGACAGAAGAGGACCTCTACCACGACTGAACCTCCCAGTGAAGCCCTGCTGCAGGTCCGAATCTCCAAACTTCGATGACAGGGAAGATCTGCAAGGAATGTTCTCCCCTTGAGTGCACCTTTTATTTGTTGCTTTGCTCTGCTGCTGGTTTCTTCCCTGGGCAGTGCAGGACCCTCCAGTCTTCCTACTTCATGGCAGTGCGACAGTGGTTTCAGGAACCGTGAGCCTGCAGGACCTGCCAGGAACGTCTGCCTCAGCTACAGCCTTCTTCTTCATTTAAGGTACTGTTCAAACCTAGTTGTTCGTTCCGTCTGAATGCAGTGAAAGTGTTTGAAACCTTTCGCCAATCTGAGGGCTTGTCCTTCTCTATTCTTTAAAGTAACTTTTCATCTGACCAACTTCGTTCTGAGCTCCTGGCAAAGACTTAACCGCAAACTAGCCTGCACTGTGTGATCCTCTGCAAAGACTTTGGTCCATTGACTTTGTCCCAGGCCTCTTGATTTGATTTCCTCAATGTAGTTACTTTTTCTAGATTGCCCTGCTTATTTACCTGTTGGTGCTGCTCAACTTTTGTCCAGCCTTGTCTTTCCCTCCCTTTTAAATTGCTGGAGTGCCATTTTGCTCACACTTCATTTTGAGCTAAACTAGTCCAGAATCTATTGGGTAGGGTGTAGCATATTACGAGTGTGATTTTTCTACTGCTTTACTTTGGTGAATTGTTCTACAACTGATGTGTAAATAAATGTGTATTCTTTTACTCAGAAACCTTGAGTCAGTGTTTGTTTGAACCATAGTAATTTCTGTCCTTTGTGTAACTATTGGTACTGCTCACATTACTCTTGAGATACGTCTGGCTGCTCAGCCATTGCTTACACTTTACTGTGTAGTACAGGTTTGTGCCAAAAGTGAATTTGTACTGTCACTTGTAGTCTTAATTGTGTGTGGTGTTCCCAAAGTGTACTGCATATGCCTAACACTGTCTTTCCATATTTTTGCATTTTCTGAAGACCAAACTGCATGGGCAAAAAGCTTTGCCTCAAGATAGTTTGCCAGATCAGAAAAATCAGCTTCAATTTGGGACATGGTGATGCTATTGTGTGAGTTAAGTGAGCACACAGCGCTGCACCTCTTCACAACATTAATTCACTTAGTAAGTGCACAGTATGGCTAGGCCTATAATGCAATACCACAACCAGTAACTGTTTTAAAGTTCCTGGCCAACGCACCAAATTTGTGAAATACATTCTGGGGTATACCTAATTCTGTGGTATTTTATTATGGTGGCAAATAGTGGTATTTGATTGTGGTGTAGTATCTCCTGTTGCAATTCATGGGTATATTCCCTTTTACAGTGATAAGACTCACTTCAGAATATAGCCCAACTAATGTTCTTTTTACCAGGGTCATTCACTGCACCAGATCCTGGACCTGGTACACTCAGTGGGGTAATAGTAATTATTATTTCCACCTCACAGCATTTGATGTACAATGCTGCTGTATGCCCTTATGGCTAAACTGTAAAATAGTTAGATCATATCATTAACAAATAATTGGATACACACACAAGTCTGGCACTCCTAAAACTCACTTATCAGAAAACAATTGTTTTCAGATTTTACCACATGTGGCAATATGCATTACCACTTGTGGTAAAAGAAACCTATCACCTGATAGACCTCAGGCTATGTGCTAATAAAAATGCAGTTACATTATAAGAGCCCAACCAGTTTGTTTTCAAACCTTTTGCTTTTATATTATGTTAAAATGCAAAGATGTTCAGACAATTACATTATGTGATACAAGTTACTTAGACATGAGAAAACAAAATGCCTTTGTGCACACTAACAGAGCCAGCTGTGCACAATCTTAGCATCTGAGATTGGACACAAGAAGATTTGAAGAACTGCACTTTGAGAGAGAAAAGGGATACAATTGCAACTATTTTAATATAAATTTGAAAACATATGCACATTTACCATCAAAATATTACACATGAGATGATCTGTTTCCCTATCTAACTGCTTGACAGGCACACTCCTTGCACCTGAATTTTAATTGTATATTCACTTAGATCTGATGGAGATACCTCTGTTCAAATTTGGCAGGGAACCCAGGGTTGCGCAGATAAGCCCAGTGAACAGCCCTCAGCTCGGGAGTCTGTCGGCCTGCCAGCTTGCTGCAAATCACTGACCCTCTGGATAGTGTCCCAGTCTGTCTGCCAGCGAAGATCCCTGGATGTCTCTCTCAGGATGTTTAGGAATGACTGCCTTGCATACACCTTCTCAAATACATTTTATGACCTCTCACTGCCACTATAAAGAAACTACTTCTCATTTCGACCCATCCACATCATCCGATTTGCCAGTGTTTGTGTTCCATTGAACATAACTGCATTGCTGAACAAGGAATGTTGCATCTCTTCCTTTCGCTTCCCGACTTTTTTTTTTCAGCAGCTCAGCATTCCATATCCACAGATTGTCACACAAGCTCCAACTTCACATTTAATCTCATTTCAAAAGAGCATTTTCCAAAATCATGTTAAGGTTATTTTCAAATAGACCAATTTGCACTCCTTGTTATCAATGACATGTTACATGTTGCTGGGAAGGGGTTAGTATGTTAATTTATATTAGTATTTAGGTTAGTGCAAGCCAGTCAAATGACATATCATCTTGAAATAATAAACACTTTTAAAGCATGCTTTATATTTCTGGACCCTGTGTATGTCCGATCTGGCGTGTGCACTGTGGGATGTATTGACCCACTCTGCTATACTACGCGGCATCACTCTGCTATCAATGGTGCAAGAAACAGTGAAATGGCAGCAAAACATTTATGCGTGACAAAACGTTGAAAATCGCATTTTTCAACACACAAAAAGATGGCTTCACAACCTGCCACTCATGGTGCCTTTGTGGTGGAACAGAGCACATGCTGCAGAAGAAGTGCTAGTGGGCTCCATGACAAGAAAAATAGAGTTCAGAGGGAAAAGCAGTGCTTTGTAAGTGAAACTCCAAAATTTGCCGTAAGTGACATTTACTTTGCTGCTAAAACTCCAAAATGCCTGTACACAACACTTCCCAACACTCAAAATCTTGCTTGGCGCTAAAATTCATTTAACCTAATGACGCACTGTGAATGTACAAAGTCCTGAAATGTTAAGAGCAAAACATTTTTAAGCAAAACTGGATTGGTTGTGAATGACAGTTCCTGTCAAAAATCTGAGTGCAGCATACTGGGCTACCTGTGAATGACAGTTCCTGTCAAAGGGCTCTCCTGATTCAGCTTTAAAGGTATCTAAATTAAAAGCCTACCGGATTAGCAAATATAAAAGGATTGTTGCTGAAAGAAACACAGATTTCAGTTGTTTTTGATCCCAAAGGTTTAAATCTAAGAAAGTAATTTATCTATGTTATTTGATGCAATAGGTTTGTTTTCTGCTGGATTTTAAGTCAAGAAATCAAGAATAAATTTGCCTGGCTGGGCTGCAAGAAGTGGAAAAACAGGTTTCCCCCAAGGGGAGGGCATTCTTCTCAGCAGATACTCACTGACATATGATAATTGTGGGGTAGGAGAGACTTTTGTCTGCAGCCATAGAGTGAACAATGGCAGATCCTCCAGGCCAGGAAATGGACGTGTGAAATGGTCGTAAACCTAGCTTGCAGAAGGTTCCCAAAGGTGGCGGCTACTCCTTGAGCTCCAGAGAGAGACAAAAGGCTGACCATTTGCTGCTAAGAACATGCAATGAACAATTTTTAGAGACTCATAACTTTTTATCAGAAATGGTGAAAAATATCAAAAGGGCAGATTTGTTAGTCTCATTTTTGGCACTACACTTTAAAGTGTGGTGGAACTGTGTAACATATTCTGAACAGGAATGGCGATATATGTGATTTTATGGGAACTGTATTTTTGCTAGAATTGTTAAACTTTACACACACATCCCTATGGTAGACACACATATTTGGGGAAATTCAGAGAAAGGTTGGAAATTGTTTTCATGAAGAAATGGACAAAATGCTGCAAAAAGGCAAAACAAGATCTCACAGCTGCGGGATTTTGTTGAACAGATACACCATAAAATATGGAATCCTTTCATGTAATTTTCATAGAGGTTTCAAATGTATAAATATGTATTTAGGACACAATTTGATTTTGATACTAGTGGCTAGGGGAAGTTCCTAAAGACTGTAACAGCCAAACCATAAATGTGACATCATCCATCTTTGATCCAATCACTTGTGTGCAAGGCAGAGATGAGGCTCGGATCCAATACTGGTCCACAGGGGTGAGTTTAGTTAAGCCATCCCATACACCCATTCTTGTGATGTCATTTGAAATGATAAATAGAGACAGATGACAACACATAGACTCACTCTTCTGATTCTGGTGAAGCACTCTGATCCAGCATTCAACATCCAGCCTTTAACATCCTTCCAGATCCAGATGCCAAGGACTAGGCCAAGCAGATAGCTGAACCATTTTCAGTTAGACCTCAATCCTCAACCATTTCCTCACAACCAAGTGTAGCGCTGTGGTGTGGGAAAGCATCCTGAAACTAGGATCGTGAAATTATCTGGCTTGCTGCCATAAATGCTTGCCTGATGAACTCACCATCCGACTGATTTGAAATATCCAGAACCAAGAAGGGCAGATCCTGTGCAGTTCCGGTGACTGACCTAGCTGATCCAGTCCCACGCCTGATGTGCTGTCTTTTCTTGAAAGATCCAATCCATTGACCAGAACCGTGACTGTCAAAAATCTTAAATCCAAGCGGATTGTGAGTATTAATAGGATGCTAGAGAACTATTATATACCTTGCATTATCTTTCCATTCTGATCTCTGAACTATCTCTACTCTGCTAACCAGTAACAGTGTCAAAATCTGTAGTGCTATCTTATTCTGTCTAGTTACAAACGCTCCATTTTCATAGTCATCTTTATTTGTGTAACTCTGATCCATTAATCCCACTTGGAGTGTTTGGACTGGTGCCGCCGGGGAAAGTGATGGGGATCTGTTACTGAAGTCATGAATCAGTCTCAGAGCTTATTTGTCCCGACTTGGTTACCTAGCCTGCACGCTCCAGCCTTGAATGAAAGCATAAGCCCTATTTTCTGATTCTAAACTGAAGTCCATGTCCAAATTTGTGTCTTTTATTTTCGAAAAACACCTCTCACTAAAACCTCTAAAACTCCCTCAAATTTTTAGATAGAAGCGAAATTTCAACTCTCACTTGTACCTAACATCCTTAGCTATGATTGCGAAACAGTGCGATTGACCCGTCATATCAACAATCGCATAAGTAAAAGTTTGCCGCAAATTGACATTTGGAAAGGTTTTTACACGTGTGAATTACCTTTAAATTATTTCCCACTTAGCCTTTGAGATCCCAACTGTTTCCTTTTGATTAAATCATTGCTTGTGTTTGCTTGCATCTGTTCAAAGCGGCTCCCGTAGAAATGTATAATAATGTAAGCATTTTGAGCATTTTCAACATATTTTGTGTTTTTGCTCAGCCAATTTCAAAGCCTTCTGACAGTTGAAAAGTCAAATCCGTTTTTCTCTTGTGTTTAAGGGGGGAAGGTGGGAGTAATATTCTGTTTGGTCTGTATTATTCCAGAATAACTGCTCTCTCCTCACATCTATTTAAATTGCTTATTGGTGGGTTGAGGGATGTTGCAGGGGGAACTCCTAACCATAGTGCTATCTGTTCCAAACCAACGCAGAAGTATTCTTTTCTTTGCTGCATTTTTTTGTGTTCATTACTTCATTCCTAGTGCATTAAAGATATTATTCATTGTTCATGTCACCCCATTGGTGATTGTTGTTACCTATTAAAAATGTATTGTGATTTAAATTCTAAATAAATAAACAAATAATTACCTTTACAACTAACCTGATTCCTGGTTCAGTGTAACCTGGGGGGTATTTTGAGGAGGTTGTGATATGAGTGGTATATCATTCAGAATATTGAACTTATGGATACAAATAAATAAGGGTTTCATTTGCGCACTACATGCTGGGCGAGACTTGGGTGTGTGCCTGATTGAAATCACTTACAACGCCAGTTGCATCAGCAACCTATTACTTGTGCATATGTTTGTATTTGTGTTTTTCTGAATAAAGTCCACACTAAGCTAATATACTCTTGTAACTCATAGCCCCCTGGCTATTCAGAGCTCCCCCAGCTACTCATACACCATTCTGGATGGAGCGGGCGCACACACAGAGGGGTGTATATTGAGTGACACAGAGACACCTAAAAGAAAGATGAATGAAGCTCATGCAGCAGTATTGGATGCATCTCAGTGACAATTTGGACCAAAACCACCATTCTAATGTCATGGCATTTCAAGAGAGAATAAAGAACAATGGGCCTCATTACAATGAAGGTGGCCACGGAATGGACAGTGCCGGTAAGGGACCAGAACCGTTCATTCCAGGCCGCCCTATTACGAGGTCTACAGCGGGTCCCGCTCTGGAACACCTGGTCAGACCAGGTGTCCTTAGCCGGACCCGCTAGCGGACCAGGATGCCAACCACAGACTTGTCATTAACGGGCCCGTTGTTAGCATCCTCTGCATTCTCATTGAGCACTATAGGGGCTCAAATGGGAATGGGGATGTACCAGGTCCGGGTCCCAGTAAAGGGAATTACTGGGCCCTCCAAGGTCGAAATGTCCCGGTAATTCCCTATTCCTGGAACCCAGACCTGGTACCCGGTATGGGCGTAGCCATGCCACTAAAAGCGGCATGGCTACCTCCTTACTCGTAATGAGGCCCAATGTGTACAAATGTAGCTGTCAAGTACAGTAGTCAAGCCAGACTCTCACAGCCACGTTCAGTTTCATCATGAAGTGTTTATTCTCTGATGTCATGTGGATATAATCATTATTTTGTTATGTGAAGGCAGTGTTTGCAGCATCTCTCCTCTCTTCATTCTACTGTTTGTGAATCCCTTGTTCTATTGTTTGTGAATCCCTTGTATATTTTGAATATTTGTCCACCGATCTCATTTAGAAATCCCTCACATTTTAAATGTTATGTCCTGTTTTTATCAAATTTAGGGTGAAAATGTTTGAGTCGTTTCTTACAGTATGGTTTTCTGTGTAAAGCAGGCTTGTCCAACCTTTTTGAATGAGGGGCCAAAGCATTAACTTTTTGTCACCCAGTGGGCGGGTGAGCCAAAAGTGAACACCCTCACCCAAAGCAGCATATTCAAAAGCGATGGTGTGTGACCTTTGACACAATAGCATCACAGGCATAGCCATGCAGTCCCAAAGATAGCTTTTGGTGTTGGGGCAGTGATCAAAGGTTAGTTTCTTGTGATTTCTTCCAGTGTGTATGTGTTGATATTTCTCTGAAATAGTGGGGGTGACCGAGCATAGCGAGGGAGCTATAACGATCTAGGGAGGTTTTAGGGGTCCCTCCCCAAGATTTCTTTTCCAAATATGGGGCTGAAATTGTGCATTTTACAGCAGGAAAAGTGACCAAAAAGCCATAAGTTTACAATCAGGTCTAAAGGAGAACATGTACATTCCATGTCACCAACAGCAAACAAGAACATTGTAGAACACAACACATTTCAATGATCAATGTGTCCACAGTGTAAGACAGCACTGTCACTGATGTAACACATTGGCATGCTGGTTGTGCCCAAAATATGCCTCTGTAGCAACATGTCTATGCTGGCTGTTCCCAATTTAGGCCAGCATTGTCCTCTACAAAGCATGATTGATGCTGCCTGACATGTGCAGTGTGCCCAATATATATGCCAGCTTATCTCTTTAATACACATTCATTAATTCTGTGGTAATGAAAGAAGCATAATCCAACTCCAGGGGGCACCTTAGGCAGTAAAAGTCCTCCGCCATGGCCCGGTTTATTGGTTGGACCCAACATTGCAGAAATAAATTAATAAATCGTGTCCACGGACCCGACAAACATTGAACAAATAAATAAACCGGGCAGGGGAGACGACTTATGAATTTCCCGAGGGGTGCCCATGGCAAGTGACATCACCAGCAGTTATATGACCGCATTTGCACATAGTTGCCGACTTGGTGCAAGGGGGGACGGGGTGCAGAACAGTGGAAACATTGGCTAGCATGTACTGCAAATACTAAAGTCACGTAAGGAGGATGTTTAAGCCTTCCAGTTGCATTCCAGTAGGCCAATATTGCACTTCCTCCATCCCTCTATAATCATCCAGGTTGTAGTAGCCCTCAAAAGGCAGAGCAACACAACTAGGATGGGAGAACAAAATGCCATCCCATCCTGTGAGTGTGTCAAACCTCAGAGCAAAGACTGTGCGTGTGCCTCCTACCTTGGAGCGCAATCTCACTAATTTGGTGCAAATCTTGCAAGCGGCTGCTTGGGAATCCCATGCATTTGTGTTGGCTGCATACCCCGGATCACTTGCTCACTTCTTCAGTGTGATACTCTGGCCAAGGCAGTGCTGTCCCAATGGTGATAGTCGTATTTTCACATTAACTATGCTTAAGCACTTTGGGTTATTGAATAGTGCTGCGACATTCTGAGTAATTCCATCCCTTTACATATATTAACTCTTGTATAACCACAACAGTGTTGATTTATTCTGATGATGATGAAGATGTTAGACTTGCTCAATAGTTCTGGGTCTGTATCATTAAATGTACTTCAGATCTTCAGAGTCTCGGGAGGATAGCTCAGGGGCAACGTGCTCGCCTTGGAAGCAAGACGACATGGAGTAACACAGGTTCGATCCCTCTGGGTATATTATGCACATTATAAATAACCAATACAAATAAATAAATCTGCTGAGAACTGCTAGGGCCTTGTCAATAAGAGTGTAGCAGCTCAACTGAGAAGTGCTGATGTTGTCCCATCAAAAGTATAGCAACCTCACTAAGATGAACTAGCATTGCCTCAACAAAAGTATAGTATTGCAATTATAGAAGCCCTGTTTAGCAAGCTAACTGAGAAGTACCAGCATTGCCCCATTTCAAATATGGCAGCTATAGTAGAAAATAGATTACACAGCCCTGCTGAGAAGTGCTGTTACTGTCTCTTTAAAAATACAGAAGCCCATTAGCTCTGCACCATTAGCCCCCGCAAGTACTGTCCCATTGAATGCTATTACACTGAACAAGGTCAACAGTATGACAAGATCCATACTGGGTTCTATGTGATAATTCTGCATTTTGAAGAACAAATACAAAACAGACCGGTTTATTTCGGCCAATTTGTGTGGTCAAAAGGCAGAATTATCACATTCTTCTGCCCACCCACCCTGCTAAACCCCCCAAGAAGGCGATCCCACCTCACCCCACACTCCCACCCTTTCCCACGCTGTCACCTTCCTCAGAATTCAGCGGAGTTGCCTCCCTCAACGCCTCCGTTCCCCGCCCATAGCATAGCATTCACCCTCACCATGTACACACTCAGAAACATGAAAACAGTCTCATGTGCCCTCTCCCTGCCACCTCCCCCCGCCGATGCAATGGAAGAGGGGTGCACAGATGTACAAATACATCCAACCCAAAAAGATTTTTAGAAATTGACGGACAGACTTGCATTGCATCTGTGCCTCCATTTCTAAAAATCGTTTTGGGTTTGGATGTATTTGTACATCTGTGCACCGCCCTTAGCAGGAAGGGTGCACAGATGTACAAATACAGCCAACCCAAAAAGATTTTTAGAAATTGAGGGATAGACTTGCTTTGCATCTGTGCCTCCATTTCTAAAAATCGTTTTAGGTTGGGTGTACTGCTGCATCCGTGCACACAGATGTAGAAATATACACAAGCCAAAACAATTTTTAGAAATTGAGTGACGAATGGAAAACAAGAGCCTCTTGCTTTGCATCCGTCCGTCAATTTTTAAACATTGTTTTTAACCCGGCTTTCACCCGGGGCGCCAGAGAGAAACACAGTATGGATGGAACAAAGGGCCATCCATACTGCGTCTCTTCTCTCCGGACTGGGGAATGGGCGCGCCAGAGCACCCGCGTACTCAGCGCCACTGAAACCGGCCCGGTTTATTTATGCATTTGTTCAATGTTTGTCGGGTCCGTGGACCCGATTAATTTATTTATTTCTGCAATGTTGGTCAAAACAACATTGCAGAAATAAATAAATTAATCGGGTCCACAGACCCGACAAACATTGAACAAATACATAAATAAACCGGGCCGTGGCAGAGTCAGTAACAGTCCTCCGCCACGGCCCAGTTTATTTATTTATTTGTTCAATGTTTGCCGGGTTTGTGGACCCGATTAATTTATTTATTTATGCAATGTTGTTTCGGCCACCATTGCAGAAATAAATAAATTAATCGGGTCCACAGACCCTACAAACATTGGGCAAATAAATAAATAAACTGGTCCGTGGCCTGTTACTGCCTCTTGTGCCCCGGCCCCCTTTTTAGGGGGCACCAGAGGCAGTAACAGTCCTCCGCCACAGCCCGGTTTATTTCTTTATTTGTTCAATGTTTTCTGTACAGCCTTGCGGGCCACATGAAATGGCTTGGAGGGCCGCATTGTGGCCCGCGGGCCGTATGTCGGACAACCTTGGTGTAAAGATTCCTTCTTCTGGCGATTTGCTATTTTGTTAGTCTCCTCTTACAGTTTTGCTGAGCCTGGTCCAGTGTAGTTTAGCTGATGTTTGATTGCTCCGCTTCACTTTCTTCCATGTTGTCTTCATCTGATACCGTTGTAAAGGTAAAGACATTGTGTGCAAGTGTGTGCGCGGTTGTGCGTGTGTTTGTATGTGGAGACACATTGGGCTTGCCCTCTCCCTTTGCTGCATTTTCTAGCTTAGTTTAGTGTCTTTCTTGTTTCACATGCCTCCTGGTTTCTATGCACGTTGTTATTTACCACCTCAAGTACTGGTGTACTGTCAAGTCTCTGTCATTGCCCTTTTGTAACTTGGGAATTACTTTTGACAGACGAACCTCCCATCCTTAAAAAAGTGAAAGGGTTAATCTATGTATTTTATGCTCCCAGCACTTTCGGTGCCTGCATTCCCGTTTACATGTATCTATGCAGCCTTTGCAGATGCACATTCGGCATGCCCTATGGAATGCATAATAAACCAATGCAAATGTATTCTGGGGGATTATGGCATGCCACTTCTATTTTGTGGGTATGTGTACTGATGTGTAGATATTGAAGCCAGGTGTTTTGCATTTAGTCTGTACATTTGTTGCACCTTTGCCATCATGCCCACAATATAAATCAGATCTATGTAGCAAAGTGTTCCAAGAAGTCATAGGGCCTCATTACTAGTATGGCGGTAAGGCAACAATGGCGCAGATATAGCCACCGGCACCGTACCGACACCCGCAAGCAGAACTTGATGGTAGCAACGGTACCGTTAATAACGGTACCGTTGCTACCACCCTCCCCATTCCCATTAAGCCCTATTGGATCAAATGGGAATGGGTAATAATGTTTTCCGGTGCCCAGAAAAGGGCAATTACTGGGTCCACCAAGGTCGTAATGACCTGGTAATTGCCCTCTTCTGGACACCGGATAAAAATCAATACCAGCAACTTCCGTGCCTGTGCTACAGGCGTGGTACCCCCATACTCGTAACAGTTTTTGATGTGCAGATGCATATTATTACTTCTCTTCTTTGTGCCCGTGCCCGAACAGTGCCATGGGTGTCACAGCAACACACTTCCGGCACATATTGGGCCTCATTACAAGTTTAGCGTGTTCCAGTGTTTAATTACTGCCAGATTACAAGTGGTGGTATGGTGGTGTTGTTCCCCATTCATGGAGTCATAGGGATTTTGTTGGAGTAACTGCCGGGGGTAATTGTTACGGTTTTTGGTGATGAGGTGGTGATGAGGCAGCAGAATGACCACCAGCATCTTGCTGGAGGTTTTTCCTTAGCCTCACCACCTGCCTGTGTTATTTGTAAGTAGTGTCCTGAGATGTAATGGGCAAATTGCTGCTGTAAATGGACTATTTGTGCAGTAACAAAGTCTTAACCAAGTGGGTCTCAGTCACTTGATTTATATCTATTACTTGCCCCGAATTATGGTTAAAAACAGATGTCCACGCAACCAACATTCTTTTCTTGTGCATAGTTATTAGGCATTTGCCAGGCATTGCTATCATGTGCCCAGGTGATCACAGCATATTACAGCGATTGCCACTTAATAGCCAGGTCGATCCATTATAGCAGTGCCTGGCAAATGCTATCACATGGCTACACAAATGCTAAAACTGCTGGCTTTGCCAATGCTTGTTTTTGTTGGGCTCTAGGCACCGGACAAGATCTGGCGCTGCCTGCCTGAATTGCCCTAGGGCAACAGCGGGCTTTGTTAACCCCGCCCTATGCGATTCATTGGCCTAATACATAATCATAGCTTGCAACATCTGCTCCAACTGTTCGTATTAACATTTGAACTCCGCACTCACAGTAAATAAATAGATGCAATTACTGACAGGGAAATCCACTCTTCTGTTCTTTTTCAATAAGCAGCATGTGTGCAGAATGCTGCAGATCATGCCCCTTAACCAATCACACGAGCAGTTGCAGGGCCAAGACCGTGCACATTAGACTTTAGAGTACTTAGCTGGGCTTAGGTCAATTACCGTGTAACCACCATACGGTGGCCTGTGCGTAATTATCCCTCTGTCACCGACCACTCAGTGAATGATATCGACATGTGGTATTTATTGTCTGGAGATTCACAATGAATAAATAACACTTTGAACGGGGAATGACTAATGATTAGCATAAAGCAGTCAGCATTTTGCATGACAATTATATGCAACCTCGCTTTACAATGTTTTGGCACTGCACAGTAGAATTAATTGACAGTGTCGGTGCATGTCTGTACGTGGGTGCATTGATTCAGAGTTACCCTTAGGCCTGCCTGGTATTTTAGTCCACAGCACTTGTTAAGAGTACTTTGGGTTTTAGAATTGGAAGTTTCTTGTATGCCATTTTCAGCAGAGGGATGTAGTCCCCAGCATTCAAAGTTGTGTTAGATTGAACAAAATGATTATAAAAACAGAACTGGATAAAGGTGTCATGAGAATGAGGCTTGTTGCCAGCTACTTTCAGAGAAGATATTTTCCTTAGATAGTCCTCTAGTGCCATTTCTGCTGATCCTCTCGCCATCTCTAACTCAACATCGCCCTAGACATGACAAAGGTGTCCTTCTATTAGAGTGTTGTTATGGTCGAGGCTTTCTTCTCTGGAAAATATGAAACTGGCACAATTCTTTCGATAATAATAGGAACGTTCCTGTTCGATTGCTACACTCACTCCCAAATGATTGTTAGCGCCCAGAAGTTGGGTGAGATTCTGGAAATGTGAGCGATAACTCGTGTCACAACCCTTTGATTTTGTTTACCTGGATCGTGCTTTGGTCTCCCGTCCGTCATTGCTCTTATCCATGACTTGCTTTGATGGAGATCCTTGCTCTTTCGACGGAGGACATCTTTTATTTCTTTTTGAAGAAGTAAAGGAGTGTGTCTATCCTGGGTATCTGGAGAGACAGGCAGCAAGCAGGAACAATGTAGGATGCAGGCATATATGAAAGGAAAGTCTTATATTGTTGCAGGTTACAAGGTAAGTGGATCTGCATGAGAGTAGGGTATTCACATCCACCAAGTATCCCATCCTGAATCCTCCAACTGTCACTCCTGGAGTCTAGGGAGCTCCAGATTCCATGTTCCATTAGGCATTCCACTAAACCATCCCAACTCATGCCCCGAAGGCAGAATAGCACAGGCACACCCAAGTATAACTTTGCCTTGTGGAGCTTCGTTTTAATCACAGAACACTGTTTGAACTGAAAGCATCAGCACACGGCACTGCGAGCGCTGCTCTTGCCGTGCGTGCACTTCCCTACTTCCTGGAGGAGGCGGGGTCCGTCAGTGACACGTGACCAATCACGTGACTTTCTGCCAGCTATTTAGCAAGCCCCGAGCCGCCCGAGCGGTGTATAACTTTGCCTTGTGGAGCTTCGTTTTATTCACAGAACACTGTTTGAACTGAAAGCATCAGCACACGGCAGTGCGTGCGCTGCTCTTGCCGTGCGTGCACTTCCCTACTTCCTGGAGGAGGCGGGGTCAGTCCGTGACACGTGACCAATCACCTGACTTTCTGCCGGCTATTTAGCAAGCCCGGAGCTGCCCAAGCGGTGTATAACTTTGCCTTGTGGAGCTTCGTTTTATTCACAGAACACTGTTTGAACTGAAAGCATCAGCACACGGCACTGCGAGCGCTGCTCTTGCCGTGCGTGCACTTCCCTACTTCCTGGAGGAGGCGGGGTCAGTCTGTGACACGTGACCAATCACGTGACTTTCTGCCGGCTATTTAGCAAGCCCCGAGCCGCCCAAGCGGTGTATAACTTTGCCTTGTGGAGCTTCGTTTTATTCACAGAACACTGTTTGAACTGAAAGCATCAGCACACGGCACTGCGAGCGCTGCTCTTGCCGTGCATGCACTTCCCTACTTCCTGGAGGAGGCGGGGTCAGTCTGTGACAGGTGACCAATCAAGTGACTTTCTGCCGGCTATTTAGCAAGCCCCAAGACACCCTTGCGGCGCTAAGCCCTTCTGGAGCCAAGGCCACTGGCTGTTGTGCGGCTGTTAGGCGATGGTGGGGGCTTACCGGATCGGGAGACTGCGGCGGTATTCCCTCTTTGATCTCTTCCGGGCATCTTGCATCTATTAAGCGCCTCGAGTGATTGCACTGCGCAGGATATTTAATCAGTCCTCTGGCTTTTGTAACTACCATGGTAGCTCACAAATTCACGTTGAATACCGGCATTCCTGAAAATATGGTGGGTCGTGTGAGCACGGTGGCCGGTTCATCATTAAAACAGTCAATTTTACCCTTTGCAACTTCCACTGATCCCAAGCATCAACGTTCAAAATCCCTCTCATTTGGGGTAGGTTGTCAACATATGTATGAAACCCTACCAGGTGAGACATTGATTGTTGCGTCTCAAGAGGCCCCAATGGCTCCCCCAGCTATGACCAACGGTGGGGAACAAGAATCGCCACTTGTAGTGGCCGAAACCCTTTCTAAGTTGCCGAATCTAATAGGCCAGTTCGACCAGAAACTCCTCGCCCCCCCCAGGCGTCGAGATAAGCCACATCAATCTCGAAAGATGCGCAAGTAATTATTCCATTGCGGAAGGCACTGACATAACTTTCGAAGCCGCCTGTCTTGCAGGCAAACTACATGCTGATGCTCACATGAAACCAACCAGCCCTGATCTGGTTAACTTAGCTACTGATATAATTACCAGTAGCAGACCACAGGGCACACTAACCACAGCACTCCCTATGAAACCCGTGCTGTGCTCAGTGGCTGCCCAAGTGCAACTACGCCAAGCGCACAAGCAACTCTGCATAACGGGTGAAGTCGATGATGATGCCTTAGAGTTTATGAATTTGTCTAACAACTCCTCTTGTCCCACATCTGATATCCTATATATATGTTCACATACAGGGGACCTAATACAGTTACAGGAAGAGCTCTCACATAATATTACCATTATTCCTGCTAAAAACTTTCTCTCACCACAATCCACTCCTATTAATTCCTCAGCATCAGTTACCTTGAACAAATCTCACATTGATATTGTAAATAAATCACCATCCTTCATAGCGCCCACTCCTCATCGTACAAGATTCCGAGAAGACGACAAGGCATCAGAATTCTTTATAGATACAGCACAGGACAAGCGCTTCTCATTTCCGGAGGACCCAGATCTGAATAACACCTTGAGTGCAATGAACACCGCCTTATTAACCATTGCAAAATTGTATGAGGTCCTAGACAATAAGGTCACTCGCCAATCAATGCTCATAGAGCAATATTTCAACAAGGACCTTTTAGATGAAAATAAAAATTCCATACATAATGCATCAATAAATCCTATCAATTTAATGGCCGTAGATTCTGCCAATCAGATCCAGGCGAACAGGTGCCTTCAATCTGCACAAACATTAATAGTTGAGAAAGATAAGTCCAATGTATTAGCAGACTCTACTAATGCCTGTCATTTTCCACCTCCCCAGACCAATATTGATAATATTACACAACCATCAAGTAAATTTGTATTAACTCCAGATACCAAATTGCCTCTCAAATACTCTGCTAACATTTTTGAATTATTTGCTCCAGCTGTCACCAATCCCTTATCCAAATCCTCTACCTCTCGTTGTTCGAGGAAAGATTGGAAAAGAATGAAAAAAGCTGTGCAAAAAACTAAATCTTGTATAAAAGTAAATGAGAATTCCCGAAAGTTTATTAAAATCCCATCTCGACTAGAAAAGTCTGTAATGCCACTTATCCCTGAAGTTCTAACCAATGTGATTCCAGCGACAATACCACATCAACCACTTGATGATCTGATAGCCTTAGCAAAGCAGGCAGTCACTCCCACTGTCATGCCTCTATCCATGTTTCAAACTAAACCTGGACCTGGGATGCTTATGCCGTCTGATTTAAGAGTCCTAACAGGCGCCATCCCATCCACGTCAGCAGCCACCGTACCAGATCCAAGTGTACATGTTGAATTAGTCATCGCACAATTAAGAGAAGAAATAAGAGCTTCGATTAATGCTTATACTGCGCATTCTTCCCTGACTTCGCAATTAACTCTTCCATCGTGTTTAGATCAAACACATGAATCCAATCATACAGTCACCCATGAGTCACATTGAACAACTCCCTAATTCAAAGCTTGCTACTGCACGCTTGCCTATTGGCACACAGGCAGAATATGTGCAGCCTATTGTAGCTGATCCTGTAAAATCTGCACAGATGCAAGCCACCTCTGTATTAAACCCTATACCAACTAATGATCTGCATATGGAATCTGTCTCTCAAATTCCAACTTTAAAACAAGATCTAAGGGAATACATTAAATCTTTCATTGAATCTTGTTTTTCAGAATTGAAGTCCACTAGTCAGGACTATAAATGAACTTCTGCAGCTATTTCCTTGAAAACAAATATGGCTCAACAAAATTCTAAAATATCAAATAAACAGCCGAATCATGCCCTGACCAACCCCATGCCTTGTGAAACAAGTATGCAAAAGTTAATTGGGAGTCCTCAAAATTTGTGTTCCACTGGTAAACTGCAATTGTATTCATTGAGCATGAAAAGTCGTGCAGCACCTTTTCCAACGTATGTTCTTAACAGATCATTTATATTGAACATCTGTGCTGATATTGTGACTCTTAAAGATCTATCCACCACTGACATTGAATTTATCGAGTTTGTCAATCAAGATGACTTGTCGGAAGCTAAGATACATGTACGTTCAGGTCTAGTGTTTAACATGTTGTGGCAGGCGCGAATGTCGTTATTTGACCTGGGATTCATTTTGTCCCAAAATATTAAACCAGTCATTGACAAAATGGAGAAAGTCCAAGTCCCGACGTACCAATCAAAACAGCTTTCCACATCTCAAAGCCTAACCCCTTATCATGGTTCCCTAGTCATGGGACCCCAAGAGTATGTGAATCAATCATAACTAACTCTCAAACAAGATGCTGTTAGCTTGCTGTGTTGGAATACCAGAGGTCACACTCACTTTATAAATTCAGCCACAAGTGACTTGCATCGATTTGATATTGTAGCTTTGCAGGAAACATGGCTCATGACTGCCCCAATCTGTGCCTCGCATACAATTGTTTCCTCATTTGTGGTCAAAAAATCTATGGGATGCCCCTATGGTGGCTTGCTGCTAGCAGTTAAGCATGATAGTGGCTTTAAAGTGGTCCAGTATCCCTCCTCATCCCCGTACTTCCAAGTAGTTAAATTAACTCGGGGTATGGCGAGTCTAGCCCTTGTCAACATATATTGGAGTAGGCAGAACATAACGGATGAGGTGTTTTTCATGCACTTGACCCTCCATTTGGATAAAATAATTGTTGATACTAGCATCATGTGCTCTATTGTTCTCGGTGACCTAAACTTAAATATTTTGCCAACGGTCAATAGCAGGTCCAGGCCCGCAGAGCAAACGTAGTGCACCATTATGAAAGAAAGGGGGTATTCTACGGTAAATAATACTGTGGCTGGTGATGTACCTGCCCGTGTAACTTGGTCATGCAGTTCAAGGCAGGCAATTTTAGATTATATCTATATAAAAAAGAAATGTTTACCCGAGGTGCAGTCTATGGATGTGATTTCCTCATCAGTGAGCGATCACAATAAACTTGTCATGCTCTTTGGCTTTCCAGTGGGGCAACAATCATCAAATCGAAACAGCTATCCATACTCTCTTAAAGTGAATAACAGCGGCACTAGCTTATGCTGGAATCCAATGACATTGAATCAGCTTAAACGGGACTTGATTGATTCCCATAGATCTCTATCTTCCAGAGTTCCTCAGTGCTACGTCACCACGATGCAAAACTTCAGGCAAGTAAAAATGCCTGACTCTAGCATCAGACATAAGCACACACATAGTTATGATGCTGAACTCCAGCAAAGAAAGGCAAAGCTAAGGCAAGCCATACACACCTTAAGGGACGAGCCAGCCATTAGTAGGCCAACATTGAAAAGGTCCCTGAAAGCAGGATATAGACATTGGCTGAAAGACCATAAGTGTTTGCGATATCAAGAAGATGGAGAGAATATGTTAAGGCAGATGCTCACTAAATCCACCAGTGGCATCTGGAATTGCCTAAATACAGCCACTTATAGACTACAGTCTGCCGTGCTTACTTCTGCACTCCCAAGTAAAAAATGGTCTGAACACTTCACCATCATATATCGTTCCCCATTTCCAGATTTCTTATGGGAGTTTCAGAACATAAAATCACCCCACATTTTCAGAATAGATCAGGCAGATATACTAAATTGTATTAAAAATCTTTGCCGATTCAGAGCGGTTGGCCCTGATGGCCTCCATAATGGCATGCTCAAAAATCACCCTTCTGAATGGGCATCTATTCTCCATGAGATTTTTCAGCACATTTTCTATGTTGGCGAAATCCCTAAATCACGGAAGCGCTCTATCATTCTGCCAATTTTTAAAAAGGGCGATAGGGCCGATCCTACAGCATATCGTCCCATCGACCTTCTCGATTGCCTGGGAAAAATCTTTGCCCGCTTAGTCTTAAGACAGTTCAATCTTTAGCTTGACTCGAGTAATTCTCGAGATCTATTTCAAACAGGGTTTTTACCTGGCTTAGGCACCACCATCAATGTCATCACAATAAATTCTGTCATCCAACAAGCGCGTCAACAATGCCAAGTGTTATACATGGCCTTCGTTGACTTCCGCATGGCGTTTGATGCGATTCCGCGTGAGCTAATATATAAAAAACTTATGGACAAAGGCTGTCCTTGTCTATCCTGAAGTGGATCATCCATTTGCACACAGGCACCTCTATACAGGTTAGATTGAATGATGAAGGTTTATTGTCGAAACCAATAGAGACAGCTGGAGGCCTCAAACAGGGCTGCATCGTGGCGTCAGCTATATTTAATTTCTTTATTTCTGATGTAAGACAAGTCTTTGCCTCACTCACCACAGACCCTCCGAAACTTAATAACATCCAAATTAGGCATTTGTTGTATGCCGATTATATGGTCTTACTTTCGAAGACTGCGAATGGCCTCCGTGTCCTATTAAATGCGCTGGATAGCTAAACTGTGGAAAACCGTATAACTGTTAACATAGCGAAAACCAAGGTCATCCAATTCGGCACGAGAAAACAACGATGTGTTAATCATCAATGGCCCTTACAATGTACAACTTTAGAAACCGTACCATCCTACATATATTTAGGCACTTTTGTTACAAACAACATGCATCTTAATGCTCATGATTATTTATGTAAAACAAAAGATTATAACAGCAGTATCCCAAGCCCGCCTGATCAAAGACAAATATTGCAAGTTCTCCTTGGTTCCAACAGTTGTTTATTACAAGCAAAAGTTTGCTCCAGTAATAATTTATGGAGTTGAGGCTTCTTTGAAAAAAAACTATATTTACTGGACTGCCATAGAGGGACGTTATTGGAAACAAGTCTTGCCTTTACCACCTTCCTATCCTATGTGTATCGTGAGACACGAATTGGGACTAGTGTCTTTATATGCCATTTGTAAATGGAAAATGTGTTCACTTCATAGGAAATTTGTCATGGCAGATAATAAATCGGGTTTAATTAAAGTCATTGCAAAGTATCTTTTACATTCAATAGATGTATTCCCCCTTGGTTGAAGGCAAAAAGCACAGGAGATCATTAGTGATCTCGGGCTTACAACAACACTATTAATAGAGAATCCGAACCGAGCAAAAATACGATTATGGGAGTATGATTGGATACAGATGCGACGCGCGTGTACCCAAAATCAGGCCTTTGCGGATACTCCATTTAATCTGAAACGCTACGGTACAGTCGAAAGTTACTTAGCCCTTTTTCCCAGCCCACGACTGCGGGATGACTTTCTACGCTACCGATTGAATCTTTGGCCAACAAATGAACTACTCTATAAACGCAAACTAATATCTGAGAACGAGCGTTTCTGTCGCTTTTGTAAGGTATCTTCAGAAACTTTGAAACATCTATGCTCAGCCTGTCCTGCGTTACTTATGCAAAGAATCAAGTATATGAAACCTTTGTTGATGGATCACATAATACTTACTAGTGACAGATTGTGGGATTTGTTGTTTCATACTAACAGCCAATCATTGAGATATGCTATACTGAATTTCTTGTATAGTTTGAAACTGACAGACAAGAGATCGACCCAGAGCAAATTATGATCATATGCCTCTCTTCTCTGTGATTACCCTCCGAAGAAGGTTAGATATCTCATTGCCTATTGTTATTACTGTCTAAAAGTATAGTTGTTGCTGCTTCATTCTGCTGGTTTGACTTGATCAAATTGAATTGTCAAAAATACTTCATTATTCGTCCTTTTAGGACTGTTTAAATCATTTCAATTAATTTTAATAATATTATGTATTTGTATTTGTTGAAAAATCAAGTTTACTTGATTAAAACAACTTTCTAATAAAAAAAAACAGGCACACCCAGGATTCCACAGAGTCATCTCTGGTTGTGTTGCTCTGGGTTTCTCATTCTGAAAAACAATACCCACCATCCTTAAAGGTGGTGGGAGTGGCAGCACAGAGGCTGCCGAGATCTTGCTACACCTTTCACTTGATCTCTGAGCCATTAGTGCCCTGTATAGCCTGCACAGGTGGGCTTTACACCTAAAATCTTTCAATGCTCAAATCACATTCATTAATTTGATTGATGAATATGGCAGTGTTCCGTTTAGACACTAGTTTGCTTTAATTTACAAGAACATATTACAACAATGCGGAGGGCGCTGAGCGCATCTGCAAGTCTGGAGTGGAGGAATGCTGACGGTAGGACATCAGGCTTAGTCGCTTCTTCTCTCTGCCTCGGATGGGACTGAAATAGAATGATTTGCTGATTATGCATTTCTTAGTTTTATTTACATATCTCACAGACTCAAAGTAAACGTGGCTCTGTTCAGTTTTAGTCCATCTCGGTTCATGTGTTTATGAGAAGGATTTAAGGAACACTTTAATCCATAAACATATTAGCCTCAGGGATCTGTGCGCTATACAAATGATCAAATAAATAAATAAATAAATACAAATCATAATAGGATGCCAACATTATATGACACTGCATCTTGTGCAACGATAGGTAATCTCAGTACAATTTTAAATATAAATCTGATTGCTAATTAACTTTAATCTAAAGTTATATCACAACGTGCACGATTGCACTGTGGAACTAGTGCAACACAGTCCTTGAGTACAAGCAATATTCGGCACGATTTTCGTATTGAAGTGTTCTGAAACAACAGTCAACTTAATTTACGCTCTGTTCACAGAACATCTGCCATTAATTCCATACCATGAGCACATAGTTTACCTCTAACATGTTCCCTTGGTACATGTTCCCTACTCTAGAGATATGTGCTGGACCTGACAGTGGGCCGAAGTGTAGTGAGAGTAGAGTAGTCTGCTTGCTAGTCCTAGAACTTCACAGTGGCTGGGTGGTAGCATGGTGTTGCTCTTTACTGTTACTTTTATTGCACACTGTTAGGTGTGTCAGTATTTTATTTCACTGCACCTTCTTTATTTCACAACATGACATTTCTTTTTCTTTTTCTGGTATTTATTTACCACTACGAGTATTTCTAGGTAGTAAATATACCTCAAGCATTAAACTGTCCGGAATGGGGGTTTGAACATGTCTATGATCCGTTGCTTTTCATTCATAACTGATCTTCAGAAACCTAGAACTCGTGGGCAGATAGAGGCCAGGCTTCACAACAAGGAGTGATTTTAAGCTCACTATTTTCTTAGGGGAACATTGGGCCTCATTACGACCGTGGCGGTCCGGAAATAACGGTGGCGGTAAACCCGCCGCCACCGTTGTTTCCGGACCGCCTGATCCCGACCCCTGCAGGCGGGAGGTGATGTTCCCGCCAGGTCTGACCTGGCGGGTTTAACACCGCCCGCCTGCAGGCGGACGAGGAAACACCGGCAGCATTACAAGATGCTGCCGGTGTTTCCATGATCCCCATTCCCATCGAGTCCCGTAGGACTCGATGGGAATGGGGATTAACACCATTCCGCCTCTGTGATTCCCGGAAAACCGGGGTTGTGATGCCCCGGTAATTCCGGGAATCACGGAGGCGGAATGGTAATACGAGTCGAGTCCGGCGTTAACCAGGCGGTTTTATCGCCTCGGTTAACGCCGGACTAGTAATGAGGCCCATTGTCTCCATGTTATGGGCACACGCCATGTCCAACCCCCATCTTTCCTTTTACACATCTTTAGTGTGAGCCATGTGGTTCAATTAAAGAGAAAAAAAGACTCCCATTTCTAGAATGCACAGATGACTGCATGAAACTCTGGCCGTGAAAATGGGACGGGGCAGTGGCCTGGTGTCACCTGCTCCCTCCACATCATGTTAATAGAAATCACTTTCTTTAAGTGCCTCAAGTGTCTGAGGATATTGAGGAAAGTGTGTCTTCTAAAGTGTAAGCTTTTCAGAAGGTACATCATTATGGAAGAGAGCAAATTTCATCACACATAGAACACTTCTGGAAACACACTGTGTTACCGTGGGATTGCTTGTTAGTTTTTGATTAGTGTATTACCTCAGAGATGTCCTTAGGATCATTCCATTTCGCTTCTCGGTGAATTACCAGTCCTGCGGTGAAAAGCAATAATTAGCAGTTTGTTTTCCAGATGATCAATGTCACATTTATTTGGTACACATTTGATGCACACACTAACAGCTCTACACGTCAGTGCTTAAGCAAACCGGGCATTTGTAGACGTCACACTGCATGATTGGAGGCCGGTAGGTAATTTGCAGAAGCTCCAGAATTGAATGTGCACCCGCACTGTCCTCTGAATAGCAAACGCTGCATTTTTGTCATTATCTCCTTGGCGTTGCAGATTGAAAGCAGGATAAATTGCTTTGAAACCGAGAGAACAGCAAATCCCCATTTAAAGTTCAAGCCTGCCCTCGGCAAACCTACTTCAGAATTAGAGCCCGTATTGACAATCTAATCAAGCATAACGTTTTCTCATGGAGGCATTAAGGTGAGCTGAGGGAATAACAGGTGAGAAACTCTGGCCTCCTTCTTCCAACTGACCCGGAATCCGTCAAAAAGCCCTTGTTAAAGGTCACTTGGCACATGTGCTGATGTTACCGGTCCCGATAGCTCTGTTCTCCTCTTTCCCCCTCAATATTCAGGTTCAGATCGAGTAGATTGATTTGGTGCTGGGCAATTTGTCACTGACATTATAACAGTCCGACTGATACTAAAGGCAGTCTTTGTCCTGGCCATCACGAGGAAATACCTGAACCAGTGCCCAATTGCCTGAAAGAGGTACATACTCGATCTAAGCTAGTTCTTTTTTTGACATGAAGTAGAACTTTGAATAGTTTTGGCCAGGTTGGTAAAGACATTTTGAATCCCCAAACCAGTGAAACGCTGATGTGATTTCTTTGCGTACATTTGCAATGTTAACTTTCCATTTATCAAAGCTCGGAAAATACCTATGCACACAACATTCAACGCTTATTTATTCATGTAAGTATTTATTTATTTATTTTTTATTGAAAAAGCATACTAAACCCGGATGCATCAAGGTGCTGTTACAGAACCAGTTACAGGTAAACCATGGTAATACAGAAGACAGAACATTTGGGCGTTCTCATTTGAAACTAAGTGAAAAGCCACGTTTTTTCAGGGCCCTTTTGAACGCTCAGTATGATTGTTCTGCTCTCAAGATGGTTGAGATCCAATTATTTGCTACTGAAGTGGGAGAATGGAAGACCAGGCTCCCGCCCTTCCCCTCTCGCGCTTGGCCTAGAGGATCACGGCCTAGACACCCGCCACGAGAGGAGTTTGCCTATCTACCAGACGACCAAATACCCTGGTACAGGAACATACGGATGTGCCCATCTACCTGCCCAGCAGCCCGCTCTGTCCATGCCGACACCTGCGGCATGGACAGAGCGGACTGTCGACTAAACCTACACGTCGTTAGAGATGCCATGACGACCTAGCCAACGGTCAGCACACCTGTGCAAATATACACACCGGACACTCCCGCACCAATATACTCAGTGCTATGACGTAGGCGACAGACATACTCACGGACGTGCATCTTTATTATTTTCCACATAGACTCTCAAAATGCAGAAACGCAAGACGCATCATGAACTTATCTAAAAAGGCTTGCTCACGCTTCTACTAAGAGCCATGTACCATAATGAAGAATATAACGGGGACACGATACTGAGGATAAAGCAATATGATACCGTAACCTAAAGCGCCCTGAATCAAACGGTTCCACCTATGCACCAGGCCCAAGTAGGCCGCAAGCAAAAGCTTCCATGAACATTGAATGAGCAAGAACTGGGTTGCTGACCCTGCAAAATGAGCCCGGCGAAGGCACACCGCCAAGAGCACGATGTTGCAATCTCGCACGCTGCAAGCCAACGCCACGGTCGCACCTGCAAGATAAACCAGGCACACAGTAGGAAAAACAATATTAATTGTGTTGAATTTTGCCTCAAACACGGTCCCACCTCACGTGACAAAGCCAAACCTGACAAGATGCCAAGCCCAGGAGGAAGGAGACGCCTGAATCCCACGTTTCAAGACACAGGCAGATACAATTAAAAGACTCATTGGACATCTGCAGCAGTGGGAGTAGTCGACCTCCCAACATATGAATAAATCCTCACATTGTTTACACCTACCCATATTAAAACATTGTTGCAAATGACAGGTGCACCGCGAGCTGGGAACAGCGATAGTCCCAGACTGGGAGGCTCGCGAGCGGACCAATTAGAACATGGGGTTCTTATCACTGACGCCATTTACATTGACCAATCCTCAGAGGTCTTCATGTAACAATTTTCATGTATCAAATTGAAGGGACAGCCCAGGTATACCACCTGACTAACCCTCAGCCACTAACACCGTTCTCTATATGTGCGCTATACTAACCCTACCACTCGAGTAACCAATCCAGAGTGGAGATAGGTTGTTTGCTAAACTTTCCAAGTGACGCAAGTAGCGCGTCATACTAAGGTAAAAAGGGCCTGCGAGCCCCACGATTGTGTGTGTGTCAGGACGGACGCGTACGCTCCTTGACCCATCCCTGCCGTTTTGTCTAATAAACAGCAGAGAGTCACCTTGCTTCTTGCGTGTTTCTCATACTCTATCTCTTTTGGGATATACGGGAGGAGTTGGGGCCTCCCTGCCCGGAGGTCTGCGGGCGGCCTGGCCGACCCCGGCAGAATTTCCCCCCGACACTACAAAGGTGGGAAACCTTGATCCACCTGCTCTGGACCGCTTGAATTTCATCTGGACGAGTCTATGCGAGTAGGCTGATCTCAGGGGCGTGTAATAGATAGAGTTTTGAATATGATTCTTTCTCGAACTGTTAGCCAGTGAACATCTCTTCTAGCTGTCGAGATGTGCTCTGGTTTCAGGATATTCAGAGCTGGTCGGAGGGTGTTATTCTGGATCACCTGCATCTTTTGTATGTTCTGTGCCGAGGTGGCTACACAAAAGGTGTTGTACTGATCAAGTCTTTCCCCGATGCTCGGTTAATTGTAGGTCAACTGTCTTGAGATAGGAAGGGTCATTAATGCATTTTGTTGAGTATGCATTGGAGGAGACAATGACGTTCACTTGGCGAGTGAGCTTGAGGGTGTCATCAAGGTACACATCCAACATCTTCACTGAGGTGGATACCAAGATCTGCATGCCATTGAAGGAGGCATATTGGGCATTGAGCTTCTTGATCACTTCAGGTGGGCCTACAAGAAAAATCTCTGTTGTTTCGTTGTTCAGACAGAGTGGGTGGGTGGCCATCCAGGCATGGATTGATGAGTATGCCGCGTTTAAGGTCTGAGTGTCTTCCAAATAGATGCCAGAGAGGGAGAGTAGGATTTGGGTATTGTCTGCATAATTAGTATAAGAAATGCTGATCGAGTCTACTAAGTTAAATAGGGGTTTGGTGAATATATCATATAGGGTCGGGAAACACAAGACCCATGGGGCACTCTGCATGAGATAAGTGCTGGGGGGAACACTGGTGCTCTCGGCGAATACTCTGATGGTTCTGTCCTCCAGAATGGAAGCCACCCAGTAAGTGGCAAACGGTGCGAGGTTGGCTGCAGTGGTAAGATGATGCCTTATGATTTGGTGGTCAACCAGGTCAAACACAGCCCAGAGATCAAGGAGGAGGAGAAGTGAAAGTTTCCCTTTGTCTCTGATCTCATCAAACTGGTTTTTCAGGTCAAGCAGAGCAGACTCCGTTCCATGACCTGGCCGGAAGCTGGATTGCCATGTTCCCAAGATGTGACTGCATTTTGATATATGCCTCTCTATCCAGTATTTTCAGTAGAAGAAGGATAGTAGTGATTGGTCTGTAATTGATAGGGGCTGCAGGGTCTAGTGAGGATCTTATCAGCAGTGGTAGTACCCAAGCTTCCTTGAGGCTTGAAAGGACAAGGCCAGAGGAGAAGGATACATCTAGTAATGAAGGGGACCAACACTTCTGAACAGTCCTTGATGATGGTGGCCCGACAGATATCACCTTTACATCTTGAGGTGTCAGGCTCTTGAGCATGGTTGAGAGCTCCGACTCAGAGATCTTTTTGAAATGGAATGTCTGGCCAAGGGCCTCAGATGGCCGGCGAGTGGCGGGAGGCAGTTGGGGGTCTTGAGTACTGATTGTAGCTTAGTTTCCTGTGTAGGATCAGTTTTGTCCAGCATTGAAACATAATTGATTTACTGTATAAATGTCTAACAAATACACAATACATTAGTAAATAAACATGGCGCTTTGTACGTTGGTGCACTAGGACTCAATTTTTGGAGATAGCGGTGGGGGTGGGGGTATTGCTAGGGCTTCAAGTCCCCTCACAATGCTGACGATCTCACGTGTGTTAGATTTGCCATTGGCAATTCTGGTATTCTAAGAAGTAGATTTAGCCAGGATAATGGCTTGTCTATAGTGTTTAGCTGCGACAGTGAACAGCATCTTTTGACTGTATGTGGGTGCTTTCCTCCAGATACATTCTGTAAGAAGTTTTTGTGGCACAGAGCTCTAGGAGTTCTGGGATAAACCAAGAGTTGACATCGCAGATTGTTTAGCTTTGCAGGGTGCCTAGCGGGCGACGGAGTCAACTGCTGCCATCGAAGTCTAAGAATGCAACTCAGCAAGTGCGCTAGGGTCATTAGTGTGTAGGTGTTGTAGTTGGAGAGCCTGAAGTATGGTAGTAATACTGTCTTTGTTGAGTTTTCAGGAACTACAGGCCAATGTAGGTGGTAAAAGAGGTGGGTGGGAGTGTGAAACCAAAGAGAAAATATCGAAGCTGAGTACCCCAAAAAGGAAATACACCGAACACAGGTTACAAAGGAACATACAAAGATCTTCATTTTATACTGAACAGTTTCAAAGGACAAAACAATCAGATAGCTATCGACCCTCAGTACAACACAACAAACTCCAGCGTGGTTCGGTGTGCTCAGTGAGTGGGGCTGTACATTAGAATTAGTCGCATTTTTATATCCTTTGAGAACATGATGTCCAACCCTACTGTGGGTTAATATTCTACTAATACGTTACTGATCTAGGGTTTGTGCCGAGTTCACACATCTATATGCTTAGGGTTTGCCTTTATTACATTTGCCAACAAGCCTACACAGCAACAGAATATTTTAGGATTTCTCATAGAGCCTTCTCAAACATTAATACAATGTAGTTTAAACAAGTGTTCTTAGTTCAGTATTTGGATACATTGTTCTTAGCATATGCTCGCGGATTAGCTTCACTGCACGAGTAATCCTTTACACACAGGTCAACGAAGGACAAGGTCTCAGTTCACAACCCCAACATGTAGCCTGCAGGCAAGTTATACATTAGTTTAAACAAAGAGGTCAAGACGGCCATGTTACATTTTCGCGATGACACTGTCCACCATTTTAGCTCACAGGGTGACTTTGCAGAGAGAACCTAAAATGGCGGATTGACCTAAAATGGCAGCTTACATTGATTCTAAGGTCAGGTCCTTGGAACATGGATTTCTTCACAAGTAACTTACAAGCAACTTGGCGTAGGCCAATATACATATATTAATTGCAATAAGAGGCACAATATAATTTCCCGTTTGACAGGAGGTGAGCCTAGTGTCATGGCCACTGGACAGGAAACCCAGTTTACATCCCCTAAAGGGTCCAGTTGGACCCAGTCCTCGCACCTTTGGCGGCAGACTCATAAGAAAGGGTGCTGTGCACACTTTTTCCCTTGGGCATGTGTCATCCCATCTCAGCCAACCACATGCATCTGGGCCGGGCGTGGCCATTGGAATCAATGAAACTGCACATGCAGCTTCATTTGGGAATGGCAGGGTGGATCCATCTAGCAGAGCAAGGGGGCGTGGCCAGAACCAGGCTATTTAAGCCTGCCGCCCGCAGGCCTAGGCTTTGCATTATTCTGCCCAAGCAGCATAACGCTCACCGCTGCCTGAGAAGCACCCTTACCTGTTTTCCAATGCAACCATCTCGGAGAAGCCTCTTGCCTGTCTTCCAGCAAACCATCTTGGTGAGGCATCTTACCTGTTCTCCAGCTAAACCATCTCGGTGAAGCATCTTACCTGTTCTCCAGCAAAACCATCTCGGAGAAGCTTCTTACCCGCACAGCCAGCCAAACCATCACGGAGGTGCAATTTACCAGTTTTTCTCCTTCAGAACTAGCTGAATCATCGCTGAAGCACCTTTTCCCTGCTCTCAGTAACTCCATCGACAATCGTCCAGAGCACACTTACCTGGCTCGTGGAATACAACCACTGACTACACGCCTTACCTGACCTCCAGCTCGGACACCAACTCTGGAGATCTACTCGGTCAGCTTCATCGCGGTTGCAGGCATATTTCACCCATCTCCAGGTCCGTGCACCGCAACTCTTCTCCAAGCGCCGCCAGATCATACCTATAGGAGGAAAGAAGAAATCAGGTTAAAAACCAAACAGAGACATTTATTACGGTCAAGCGCCATCGCATCTAGCGCTTACCTTAGAGTTCCAACATGTCATTCTTTCTTGGGAATTCTTCGAAGTCCTCCACCGGCGCAACGGCTCCGCTGGAACATCATCACCTATAAGGGAGAAAGAGACATTATTAAGGGCACGAACTTAAATCATATGACAAGACCTTAATACTTACTTGAACAATAATCATCTCAAAACTCCTACCTTCAAAGTGGTTCAGTCACAGCCAGCCTGGGCCAGCCACCACATCTATGGACCAGTGAAGCAACTGGGTCATCGTGAAGTGCCCCTGCTGATGAGAAGTAGGACGGAGAGCTTGCCCTAACTATTTATCAGGTGAGCCTATAGGGCAAACGCTTACTTATCTCACTTTGGCACAAAAGGTCTGAGGGCAGTCACGATACCTCCACACCCTTATCATTGCCTCTCGTGTTCCCGCAGGGGCAGTGCCAGCATCCAGAACCATGTACTTGGCAGCAGCTGAGGGTGAAAACCGATCCAGGGGAGCCGAATCCAAGTAGGTTCCAACCGTGCCCCAACGTCCCTGCAGAGACCAGGTGAGCGTAACACGTAGCAAGTGTGATAATGAAATACACAATGTAGTGGTCAGACCATGGACAAGGGAGTTGGAGCAGTCAGATACCTGGCAATTCAGTTCACGTTCAATACATGAAAAGAGTCTCATTTTCAGAAAATGACATCTGGCCCTACCTGAATATGTATCCAAAAAAGCAGAGGTAAATGAGATGGGAGAAGGACCTGGGGTAACAGCCAGGTCGAGGTGGTGGTAGGATTCAAACAACCACAGCAAGCATGGAGGTGCCAATCTGCCATATTTCTGTACATACCCTAATGTCTTGTGAAATAAGCACCCTAAACAAAGGAGTGCCTTTTGTACTAGCATATACAATGAGTTTTGCACAACTAAAAATATAAGTGCTGCAAGAAATGTATTTTAAAAATATGTCAGGTAGCAGATGTAATGTCCAGTCCACAGAATCCTATTTAGATGTCTTGGCATCAGAAGGGCAAACCCCACTCATTTCCCACCAATTATTTGATTGATCTTGAATCATCCTTTGGACTCCAATCCTGATAGAAGATTTCATTGGACCATTATGGGTGCACAGTCCTTTCCAGAGTCCTTCAGTTGAGGTGAAGGCAGGTGTTCAAAGGGCAGAGTTGAGCTTGTTCCCCTTCCCCAGGGGCCATTGGCGTTAATCTGCTTCTGGAACAGGACCTGCCTTTCTGCCAGCCACAGAGGTACCCAGGACCTCTTCTTGCTGAAGGACCTCTGCACTTGTGTGCCAGCCTCACCCATGTTTGTGAGCCTGAGAACATCTTGTCCCTGAGTCCATTTAGTGGCACTCACATCAATCTAAGAAGTGACCTGCGGCTGCAGCAAGGATGTCTCTCTGTCGGCCACAGTGGTACCCAGGACCTCACTGTGTTTAAAGACACCATCAGTTGTGTGCCCACCTCTCCCATGTTTGGGGGCATGAAAAATTGAATCATCTTGTCCCTGAGCCAATGGATTGGGACTCAGAGCTCCTTGAGAGCCAAGACAGCTGGGATCCTAGTGTTTCTGCATTGAACTTCTTTGACCAGGTTTTAAGAACTGTAAAACACATATAAATCAGCAGGACGCTCCATTGCCAACATTTGCTCTCTCCTGATATTCACATAGCACCATGAAGTCTGCGGAACCACCAAGAATGGCAGAGAATGTATTATAGACTGCTAAATGCCCTCTTTGTCCATTTTTGGTCCCTAGAGAATGGTTAAGGTCACTTTGAAATCTTTTTGCTCACAAGTACATATCCTCTCTCAAGAACATTGTTGCTATTGTTTACCTTTCTTGCCTGATTCATTACCCAGAGTGCATCATCTACTATCTTTGCTTATTTTGTGTTCTTTCCTCGTGGGTGGGCTTTGTGTAGTGTTTTTTTCTAGTAAATTATTATTGCACATAGTGTGTCTGATTAAAGTATATATTTTTATAGAACCTTGATTGGACAGTCATTTATTTTGGACTGTTATACTTTGCTTGTTGGGTTGCTACTGAACCACATTCAGACCCCTCTTAAGAGCATAGCCTTTTCTTGGCCCATGTTAACACAAAAGGCGAAGGAGGTATATCTCTTGACTCTGCCTGTTTTACCTTTTTGATTGTGCTGGCTCTTTTGTAGAAGTATGAGCGTTGAGTGGGCATTTTAGCCTCTACTCATCCTTGTTCTCCTGTAGGGCGTAAGTCACATTTTCACAGTCATTGATCGGTTTGTGATCTCAATTACCAAAGGGCTTGGAATGAACAACTTCATCACCACAAACATCTCACAGTGGCACTACAAAATCCAACCAGTAATGAGAAATGTGCACTCTGTGACCCACAAAAAGATATGAACTTGATTGTTAAATGGGTGAATCTTGTGTGGAAAAATATTAAGAACTATGAAAGAAAATTCAAACGGCAATTGAAAAACATTACATGATACAACAAATTATCAATATATCCTGTACTTAACATCAACACAAAAGAAAGCAATCAATCTCAAGGCTCAGAAATGATGGGCCCTTTGAATATAAAAGAATCAAAATACTTAAAATCACCACACACAGTTATGGCTACTTTATGCTTGCTGCCAAAGATACACAAAGGGATGTATCCATTTCTCCTGGCAGATCTATTATATCAGAGCTTAAGTAACTGACTGAAACTTCTTCAGAAGGCAATGATCAATTTCTTCAGCCCATAGTGATCTTCCATTGCTCCATGAATGTTCAAATCCTCCCTTTGAACTATAACTAGAGATTAGTGATTTTAGATTTCTTCACTCAGTATATAATATATATTGTACAGTATAATAACAATATTGTACATGTACACAGTACTCAATCCTCAGCTGCATTCTTCAACCATAGTAATCAAAATAATTAAATGTACATAACAACATCTGTTTTGCTTTAGTGGTAACATCTATGGCAAGACACATGACACATTCCAAGTCTACCCTGCACACTTGTTTTGTCTTAGTATCAATCCAGTTTAGATGTATGTTCTAGTAAGATAGATTCAAGATTTTTCAGGTGCAGAGGAGACACTACATCCCTGGCATATGGAATGTTTATAAAAAATGAAACAGAAAAGTTCCCTATTTGGGGAACTCGCATCCCCTGCACACTGTGGGTGGCTCAATAGAGAAGCCCAACTTTTTGGAATACTCTAAATTTCAGTTTTAGGTTTGGTTAGTGATAGTTGCATCTATAAAGATCCATAATTCAAATGTTCAAATTTCAAATGATACTTCTTCACGAAAGAATGTTTTCCAGACCTCTTTGTTTTGAATTGTACATTTTTTAATTCCCAACGCGTTTCGAGAACGGAATTCTCTTCTTCAGGGGCTAGTATTTCTATAAATAATGTATACCAAAAAACATAATCAATCTTTTGTCTTATTTTGTATAATATACAACTCATTAGTCCATTCACCTTTAAGTACAGTGTCATCACCTCAGTGTAAGAATTCATCAAATCCAGTTTTCAAAAGGGGACTCATATATCTAGTCATTCATTATGTTAACCAAGAACCATATGTAACATCACACTTAGTCGTAATATTCATTTCCATATATAAAATCAATCCACAATAAGGAATTATCCCTTCTTTGTGTGGCAAATGTAGATATCCTTCCCCTTCATTGTGACATTAAATTAAAAATGCTGACATGTATTGTCTTCATATCCACATCCATCTAAGAAGAAGGAGTCAATACCATTTCCTTTCCATTGTTATTAGACCCATGTAGTCATCCAATTGATCCTTATCATTCTTTTCAGAGTTTATATGTATATTCTCTAAAGGAATGATAAAGAGTTGAGATTAGTAGGATGTTAGAAATTTTCTAAAAAGTATACAATCTTTGCGTGTTTAATCTTTGAGTATTTAAATAGTTACTTACACGTGTCATTTTCTCACAATTTAAACATGATATGTATTTGCTCGTGTTCGATTCCCATATCACTATGAGTGTTCCCTTGTTTCTTAAAATGACAGGATACTTATTTTTGGCTGTCAAGAAATATATATGTATTTTTGTTGAAAAAATACCATTAAAATGTCGGTGCTCAGTGATCATTATAGGTGAAATGTACATGTACCTGATTAGATGGACAGGTAAAGGATCATATGCAGTGTTGGCAACTTTATTTCCAGGGAAGAAGTCCTTTTCAAGGTTTAGCAAGAATCCACGTGGTATTCTGTAATTCAATATATAACCAACTCATTAGGTTTAATACCCCAATGTCCTATAATTCTATGTCTGAAAGAGATGTAATCCCTTCCAGTATGGATTAAGATGGTTAGTTATATGATATACCTGATTTTAAGCTTGTAAATTATGCGAATTGCTATGCCTGTAACTGTAAATATGTACTAAGAAATGTGCCCAGTTGCCTCAGGGCTCTGTGCGCTACATACATACATACAATACAATACAATACAATTAAGCTCTCCTGCAAGGATTCCTATTCCGTTTCTCCCATTCTCCCAGCCGCGAGACTCAGAGAAAACAAAATGGCAGCTATAAATAGCGCATCATAACGTAATCATGACATCATCGCATTACGTATGACGCGTGTGATGTCAGGAGAGTAAACAAACCTTGCAATTAGATCGTTAGTCGTATTACAAGAGTTATTTTTATTGAAATGTTCATCTACTGACTACACTTAGAGGTTTAAACTCTTAAATGTTGGAAACTGTAATAAAATATGCTTAAGAGTTAATTATAACTAAAAAAATGTTGTGATGTGAAAATTGACACACTAAAGTTAACCTTACAGTTTGTGCAGAGTCATGCTCTTACCCTACAATTGACTATGTGTCATACATATGTTATGGCTGATATGTATCAACAAGATGGTTCAAGTATTATTATTTTTTGTGAATGTATTACTTCCACCATAGTATAATACAATGTTGAATTGGCATTTTTTTCATCCAAACCTGGATTATTTAAAATACTCTTATAGTAATCCAAAAACATGCCCAAAAGGAAATAAATCAATTCCATCTCCCTTCTGTTGCTATTAATTGTCCTTTCTCTCCATCTTTCACTCCAGTAAACAAGGGTGTCCACTTCAGAATCTATGAGTTTGGACCTTTTTAAAGCAAAAATCACACTCCTTAAAGGTGTGTATCATTCCTCTAATATAATAGGTCGACATATGTGATTGGACAGTACTCTAAAAGTGAGAACATCACACAAAATCAACTCCTCCGTGATCTGTAGCATGCACGCTAGTATACATACATCAATTGTGTGTGCCATTTCTCCCTGAAACTATCCACATGTGCAGAAATTGCATAATAAACAATGTATAAAACATGTTTTGTATTCAGCTAATCAGGCTTTTCAAGCAGAGTTTTTTTAAAACAGAAGTTACAAGCAGTAAAGTAAATTCAAATGTAAAATTCAAAATTCATTTTATTTTCTCTCTTGCACTTCACACAGTATTGTATTGCAGTCATTAGTTAATCTGTCAATTACAGAACATCTGGTGTACCAAATTTCTAATTCATGGCTGGGGAATGTATGACTCCTGTCAATGTGTGGTCATCATGGCAAATGTTCTTTAAACCTAGGCTGGCAGAGTTCTTTATTGAATTCTGTCCTTCTTCCTTGCGGGATTCCACCCACTTCCAATCACTTAAGGCAGACTTTCAGTCTTGAAACGTGTCTATTATTTCCTTCTGGAAGGACTTGTAGACTTCATGATCTGATTACAGGTGAGGTTCTGCTTTAGAGCGCCTTTTTCTTGTAAATTGAAGGTCTTTAGTACAGAAGGCCATAGGTTTCATTTAATTCTCTGGAGGCACGCCACCTCCAGTCCCGATTGTGTGCGTCTGGGAGTTGTGGATTGAAATACCATATGGTTTCTAGGCCCCTATTCACAAAATATAACTTTTAAGGGCACCTTTTCATGTTGTACATGTCATCTAATACAGAAAAAAAGTATAAAAATGTCTTTGTCATCAAATTCCTTTCCTAAAGATATATCTTCACTATCTCTATGGGTTTCTTTATTCAAATCTTCTTTTGAGGCCTGTAAAGGGAAACAGACACAACGCCCGTCTCACGTTTGCTTTTAAATCTCTTACGAAAGACTGTGCTTTTCATCCCAGAGTGGAATGTTTTTCCATTCTAATAAATGTTTGTTGGATTCTTTCTGCTACACAACAAGTCCTTTTTGTGCTTTATCAAATAATGATGAACATGTATTTTTATTGTAGATGGGCTGAGAACATCTAACATTTTTCTTGCACGTGTAATTTTTTAGATTCTGTGCGCAGGCTGTAGCTCACGTGTTTGTTTTTAAACTGGCCCTTTTCTTTCTTTGCATACTTTTCTTCAGTATACATTTCCCTATAGGACGTTGATTACCTTGCACTTTTCAACACGGTCGTAATGGGGCTGTGAGATTATGCCTAGAAATATATTGGATTCCTCTCTAACAAGGACAATATTGGGGTCACTATAAAGGCATTATCAATATGATTTGGACTGGAAATGAAAAATCCATACATTCCTGTTTTACTTTCTTGAACAGTAAACATTAATTGCATCAAACTCAAAATACGGGAAACAGTGCTGCTATCAGAAATCTATTCAGCAGAAATTGCCATATATTGTTGTTGTTGGATGATGAACCAAAATCATTCAAACACATTTCTATTGCCCTTTGAAAAGCTAACAAGTTATAATATCTTATCTGGGTCTCCTCAACGAGACTATGACCGGCAGAACGACAACCTGGGTACCAGTGAATTTAACGGAAACCATTTATGTGGGAATGGTATAAACTACCCCAGCATGATTTAAGAAAAATGAATCTCACATAACCAACTAAAACAATGAACTACAGCAAGCACTGTATCAAGCGTTGTTGTTTCCAAGCTAAATTTGACATTTATAAATCACATGTATCCATACTATTCAAAAGATGTATTAATTGCAAGACTGTGCTTGCTGTGTTTGTCATACAATGCTACTGATTGCAACTCTCCATTGGCAGCACCAATCTGACCATTAAAAGAAAGGAACAGAAAATATAATGATCATGAGGAATAACAATATCAATTATCCACTGCTTTTTTATTATCAGACCTAACTATATGGAAACCTTGAGATTCTGAAAGCCAAGATCATTTTACAAACTGTAAGTGTATGCTGAACACTAATATTTATTGGCTTGACTCAAATACAGTTTAATAAGCACTCACTTTTCCAATTATGTCAAAGTAATTAAAAAGGAATTGAAGTCCAATTATTTACCCCAATGAGTATTTCAGTAAACACACATAAATAAATCGCATTCTAAGCTCTACTGTAGAGACGTTCATTGTTGCAGTACTTTTAAGAGCAGTTTTTTCACTTAAATATTCTCAATGTTCATGCACTATTATTGGTTGAAATGATTAATTAATTCCACTCCCTTAGACTTATTAGGATAATGTTTTTTGGGATCTTTCAACCACTTAATTGATCTGGTTTACACAATGGGATTAGAAGGTGCATGTTGACCTTTCCACTCAACCACATTTCCTATCATCTTATTGGTATTCTTACATAGCTTTAACACGGTTGGCCTGCTTATTCATACCATCTTTAGAAAAACATTTTGGTTATTCTTGCTCTAGATTGCTATTTATACAATAATGGATACTTATAACTTTTTCAATTGGAGTATTATCTCTATCATACACTTTGGCAATTACAATTCCCACCATGCTACAGAAAAACATCCCGAGCCTCAATGAGTACTTCATTTGTTTCTTCTCTTGTATTTTGACTTCAGACCAATTGGTCTTCACCATAAAAAAATCCATTAAAACATATTTAGATCCTCTCTTCATCCATCAACTGTAGGTGCATGTGCAAGTATGAGCATGTGTCTGAATTTCCGATGATTGATCAAAGTATTCAAATAATTTGCATGATAAAGTCAGACAGACCTCTTATCACCCATCATGCTCTTCATTCTCAACTAGATCCAGAAGACACAGAGTAGAGAAACTCTTAACACATTGGACACAGTGGCAATTTGTCATGTTAAATATCTCTAACCTGTTTTGTTTAACTTTTTAGGTACACATATAGTTACATGCACAAACTTAATTTCTTGTGTTTATCTTTTCACTTATATGATATCTACAAGTCCTGAGGAAGCAACATCTTCAATGTAGATTCGACATACACACTGTGGTCACCTTTTATATTTTAGTTGTTGGATAAAAAATATTGATCTCTGTCAAAATGGCAGTCTCCATTTGGACACATGGCAGCCTTTACCTGTGTTTCATATATGTGTCACTTGTTGTTTACTGTGGGCTTACTGTATTTTTTATTTTCCCAAATGTATTTTTCATCGTGCACGTATGTAGCAGAATATTGTGGGGGTCTGTAGAATCTCAGCCATCCCACTTGTCCATACAAGGGTGTTCCATTCCTTCCAAGGCCTGGCCAACTCACTGTATTAAGCCTGCTCCCAGCTCCGTTCTAATCTACAGCCTAGGACGCCCAGTTACATCTCTTCCTGGCATGCCCTTTCCATCTGTTTTTCCTGCCTGTGTATGCCCTGTAATTTCCACTTCCACTCCTGTCACTCAGCCCTGGCATGGAACAACTAGAAACCTGTTCTGCAGTCTAGGGCTGACCCTGTACATAACCTCCTCCACTCCCCAGTAACACCAATCTAATAATATGGCCTGCCCTTTTCATCTATTGCCCCTCACTATGTTTTCCCTAAATCCTGTAATTTCCATTTCATCTTCTCTGGGTACCACACAGAAACTAGTTCTTCTGTGTTTTGGGAATTGGTGGTTGGCCGTTTCTGGAAGACACCTGTCCAACACCCTTTGTCATGTCACATCATGGGGATGGGTGAAGCCGGTTTGCCCACTTGTCCTATACCCCATACATTCTCTCTCTACTTCCGGCCACCCTGGCAACAGCCAGAAAACAGTTGCACATGTTGTGTTCCTGGGAGTGGGTGAGTTCTGGAGGGGTGGAGCAACAGCCTTCTAAGTGACAGAGGACCTGGGCTCAGTCTCTTCCTCCAACCTGAGATAGACAGAACCAAGGGACTTTGATAAAACTCTTGTACCTCTCTCTTTCTCTGTGCTTCTCTCTCTGTGTCTGTCTCTCTCTGTGCCTATCTGTCTCTGTGGCTTTCTTCTCTGTGCCTCTCTGTGCCTCTCTCTCCCACTGTGCCAATATCTCTTCCCCCTCTCTCTCTTTCTTTCTCTGTGCCCCCTTTTCCCACTCTGCGCCTCTCTATGTGTGCCTCTATATCTCTCTCTTTCACTTTCTTGCTCTCTCTTCCTTTTTCTCAACCTTTCTCTCTTCATTTCCCCCTCCTCTCAGCCCGCACTGCCTCCACCAGCCCCTTCTCCACTATCTCCCAAATGGCATTTTTCCTCCTCACTCCCCACTCTCTACCTCTCATCACTACCCAGCGGCCCATTCTTTCTTCTCTCGCCCCTCTCCCCAGTCTCTCTCACTCTTTCCTCCTCCCCAGCATCCTCCCCACTCAAAGCTTTCCATCGCCAACCCTTCCCTTCCTCCTTTGGGGTCACGTCTCCCTCTGCTACATCCAAGGGTACTCCCAGGTGCCAGGTCCAATGCCAGTGGGTGTGCCTAGCTGGTATGCCTGCCATCAATGCCCCGCCTTGTGTCTGCAGCCTAGTAAAGACCCTCATCTGAGTCTAGTGTGCCTAACCTGCTCTGCTGGTAATGAGTCATCTTCACTGCCTGTAATTAATCTATTCCTGATGATTTCTGCAAACATTTTGGTGCATTCATTTGTGTTCCCACTTTTCGGTGTAACCTGCCTGTTATTGCCAGAGTAGGGACCCAGCCCATCCGTAAAACACAACACACCCTCACCAGGGTCTCCCACACAGCCTTTCCCATTTGGGCCTGCTTCACACATCCACATCCCCAAGAATAACTCAATGCATTGGAATATAGAGGCAAGAAACTGGCTTTTCTTTGTGACAGAAGACGCAGTTCATGAACCCGACTGATAGACTGCTTTCTACAACTCACATTCTTCCTGCTGTAGAGACAGCTAGTATTCAAGTATTAGTTGCTAATCAATGCACGTTTCTTAATATTTTGAGAAGAGCCAGAGAATAGGAAATCCTGTGCAACAGTGAGATATCCTCACAGTGACTCTGTGTTTCTCACTTACCACTGTGCATTGCAATGTTAACTTTGCACGTATGTATTTGTGAAACCTTTGCAAATGCTCTAGAACAGAGCGTTACATGATCACTATGTGCCGGGGGCAGTTGGTAATCATTTACAAGGTGGTTTGTCAGGTGCAGTTCAAACTGCGCATGTAGTACTGTCTTAAGAAATTTAGGCAGCACTCCCCTGAAATGTCTGCCTAGATCCATACATCTCTCTTCCCAGTGTGACACTTTACTCAGGACTCTTCTCCATTTGTTGGACAGAGGTCACAAAATAAGGCATGTTGCAAATACAAATGCAAAGCACAGGACAGAAGGCTGCTTACCTATTCAAGCCTCTGCTCATCACTTTGGTGCTTTCCACAATGAGAATTGCACAAATCCTATATCATGGAAGTCTTTTGGGGTAATTTAGGTTAGCTGCACCTCTGGCAAGATCATTGTGTCCTCTGCCACTGCCTATGGGACCCCAGGGCCCTAATGGCCCTAATGTCTAGATGTCAAAGTGATTTATGTCTCAGTGAAAACACTGTAGGCCTGAAATAAATCACTTTGATTGCTTCACTCTGTGTTTAGTCTCATTCATCTTTTCAAAATTATGACTGCTTGTACAGTGAGATCCAGTGCCACAAGTGCTTCCTGGAGGATTGTATGCTTTGTCTTTTTGCATAAGGAAACTGAACATGTTCCAAAATAGCAATTTTGAACAATTGTAAAGGTAGATCGATTTTTCAACAGTTTAAAAGAATCAAACCCCAATTAAGAAAAATACATCCATTTTTATTTTAACATCTTATAAAAACAATTTGTCTAGAAAAGTTCATATTATAAAAAATAGTCTGTGACTTGCTTTTTGCTATTTATGGAGCTCTTATAACTGAGAGTTAATAGATAAAGAGATAATAGAAAAACTCTAGTTCTCATCAAAACTGGAGTAGATTACAATCTATTATCTACAGATCTGAGTACATTTCTTTATACAGGATATAGCTCAACATGTTTCTGTTCACTGTTTTGAATGAGGAACATTCGTCAGGAGAAAGAATGATGGTCCTTGGCTATTCAGAAGTTCAGTTTTTCTCTTCCCTTCTTTTTACTATATTAGTTTTGACTCCTTGAACTGTTGATAGAAAAACAACAAAAAATAGTGTGAGCTATAAATGCTCAAGTTACTTTTTAAGTTGATATTGACTATATAACCAATATCAAAGGAATAATCACCTGATATAGTTAGTGGGTGTGGTCATTATGAAGAAATCCAATTTAATTGGCGCGTCTCAGAATGACATTCAATTAATACACTACTTCAGTAGCATCTAAAAAAGATATATTATGATCTGTTTTTAACTGCTAAAAAGCTCTTTATGGCCCATCTCATTCACCCCTCTTTCCAAAAGCACAATTCTATGGGCCTCATTATGAGGTGGGCTGTAAGGAATTACCGGCACTGGTAAGGGCACCAGTGCCGGTAATCCTTTACCGCCCTACTATGAGGTCCCTTAGCGGGTCCCTTTACCAGGCGTTATGGAAGGGACCCGTTAAGGGACTTCAGAGCTAATAACAGTACTGCAATTTGCGGTACCGCTATTAGCACCTTCCCCCTTCTCATTGAGCCCAATAGGGGCTGAAATGGGAAATGGCTTTTTCAATGGGGACTTACCGGTCCTGCAAAGGTCAGAATAGACCGGTAAGTCCCCACTGAACGGGACCGGACACAGTACCGATATTGGAGGTAGTCATGGCGCTAACAGCGCCATGACTACCTCCAACCTCGTAATGTGGCCCTATATCTTTAGTTGCTTACCTGTGTAAGGTTAGGTATAAAAGTCCTTCGATTAACGATAGGTATGTCTCTCGAGATGTTGTGTTTCCTTAATTAGGTCGTCTCTCTCCATCTATGTCACAATATGATAGGACTTTGTGTTTTCACATTTCAAAAAGTCTATATGGGAGACAATGAATATCGAAAATAAAACAATATTGCCCTTTGATAGTATTCTGCTACTGTCTGTTCAGGGGAAAATTTAATGCATTTATATTGCTTTAAATAGCTATAATTAATCTCTGTAACCTGCGACGGTGGGCATGTACATTTCGCTCAGATTGTTTTAAGATTATGTTAGACCTCTAGTCTATCCTGAAGATGGTATTAGGTCTAATAGCACCGGCAAAGTATGTTCTACCAGTTCTACTTGGTAGGTGGAGACCGAGTTTAGCTCTCATAATTCCGAAGAACTTACTTTAATTGGGTTGTGCTCCACGAATCATGGGATGGTGATGCTTCCGAATTATCAGTTGCTTACGCGTCTTGGTACGCAGATCTAGCATTGCTCTTAGGCGATGATCAGATAAATAACAGCGTATTGCTGGTAACAACCGTTTCTAGCCGGACTACTCTGTGATTCCTCTGTATTGGACTTCTTCTATGTCGATAAACAGACGTACTTGGACTGTAATTCCAATGTGTCCGCCATCTTGGAATGTTTTTCAGAATGCCTTTATCGTATTCCGTGTAGCACAGGTTCTCAGAGTTATTTTTTTATTTTGCTATTTAAATATTGACCATATTAGGGGGCTATTGTGGTTATACCTGGCACTTCTGACCATCTATAGAGCGATTTGGAAACCCAAATTCGAGTTTTTAAAAAATAAAATCAATGTCTCAATGACATCTGGACATCTGCACTGTCTGATCTTATTAATACTTCCTTTTAGTTTCTTTAGTGTGCATCTGAAAAAGAAATTGATAAAGATGCTATAAAATCCATCATCCCAGATAGCTACGATATTTAAGCATATTCCAGTAAGGTCTCAATGTCTTGATAGCGTGTAGTGTTTAACTTTCTCATCGTTTCCATGGCTACAAATTGAGTAATGTCTATTACATTATTATTATTACCATATACCGTTACGTCTGATGAATAGGTTTTGGTAGGTTTTAAAGTTCCTAGATTCCATTTTCCATTTGGATCTAGATAGAGTGATAATTAACAGGATTATCGACTCTTTCACAACATGCAATCTTGAATTTATTAACCAGGCCTTATCTCATTTTTTGGGCTCGGTAGACCCATGAACCTTTGCACGATCATGGTGTTCATGTTAATATAGATCTAACTACAACTAATGATGTTTGTCTCCAATATCGTACAGATATTCAGTTTAATCATTGATGGTATACAAATATTAGAACACTATAGATTTATGAGCATCTATATAATCAGAGGTTGAATCCAATGGGTACATATTAGTTGGATTTGATTTTATGCCATTCTGTGGCTTCATTCAGACCTTTGGTATCACTTTGTCTTTTTATATAAGTTCCTGCTCTTTTTAAAATAGTTTGTTATTTCTTCCATTTTGATTTTCTCCTTTTACCACTTATAGTACTGTCCAGTTAAATTCTTCGTAACCATGATTTTTTTTCACTTAATTGTTTAACCATTGGTGAATTGTAGTATTTTCTTTTTCAGATAGCTCCTGTGTTCTATTAAATGTGTCTTTATCTTTCTGTTTGGTTTCCCTGTGTATATTAGTCCAAAGGGACATTTGATCATGTAAATAAAATGATCAGTGTTACAATTTGAAAAATTCATTTGTAACCAGTTTTTGTTAGTGCCTATGTCTACTTCTTTAGTTTTACCAGTCATTTTACACGCACGGGTAATGTCCCCTAATTGGATCCAAGACCCATGACACAGTAATGCTTTTAGTCAGAGGATTTTTTTGTTTTCAACTTGCTACTACTGACACGGTTACCTAGTGATGTCGTTTTTTTGTAGGCAAAAATAGGTGTAGGCAACTTGGATTTTCAAGTGTTTTTGAATAATATTCCGTATCGCTAAGCTCTGGTGGGTAAAGGTGTTAACGCACATTATTCTGTTATCTTTGTTTTATTTTTGCCTTGTCTTCTAGTAGCGATTCCCTACTATTATTAAAAGCTTTTTTTGCTGCCTTTCTTACAAGTTTCTTCAGCTAACTAGATCCGAATGGAAATGGAATCTAGGAACTTTAAAACCTACCGAAACCTATTCATCACACGTAACGGTATATAGGAGCACATAATAATATAATAGCCATTACTCGATTTGCAGCCATGAGAAACTACGAGAAAGTTATACACTACTCTCTATCGAGACATGGAGACCTTACTGGAATATGCTTAAATATTGTAGCTATCTGGGATGATGGATTTTATACCATCTTTACCAATTTCTGTTTCAGCTGCACACTAAAGAAACTAATAGGAAACATTAATAAGATCAGACAGTCCAGATGCGCAGATGTCATTGAGATATCGATTTTATTTAAAAAAACTTGCATATGTTTTTTTAAATGTTTTATTTGTTCATGGTTCTCAAGAACCTTTACAACATTCCTACAAGTTCACAATATATAAACATTAAAAAAAAACATTACATCAATCTTTCAGTGGTCCATCCAAGATGATGACGTAGAATTAACTTATTTACATATACAAACACTTAAACAATCGATCTTGCAATAAATACAATTTAAAAGATATCAACAAAGTTATTTAGGAGATATCGATCAAGTTGTTATCTTGAAACTGTTGCTCAATACAGCAATACCTATACGTATGTTATACGCCCTTTGAGGGTCAATATTAAAAATAACATTGTATTCATGATTACCATATTTCTCCATAACTCATCGCTCATCATTTCCCAATTCAACTTCTATTACTTTTAATAGGCATACCAGTGCATAAATCAGGAGGTTATGCTTCCCAAGCATTATCCTATTCCAGAGGTATTCAGGTGCATCCTCGAATTCAATATTGACAAATTCATGAATAATATTGTTCTTACAACCTTGAATTGCCTGCATTCGAGGACTAGGTGCTTTAATGTTTCATTAGGTTCATCACACCCAGGGAAACGACATTTGACCTCCTTTTTTATTGCTCATTGATTTGCCCCAATACTTGGTGCGTTCTCTGGTGTAATATTGATTCAGTTTAAAATGAATATGGTACATACGTGTCAAGTGATAAGGAAACATAACTACATATGAGTCCCATAGTTCCCTTTTCTGCGCGAATATTCAGTGTATGTAGAATATGTTGTGATTGCTTCAGTGTGCGAATCCAATCTCTTTCCAATATTTATTTTTAACATTTACAGGTCTCAGGCATGGATCATTGGCCGTCACCTCCAATTCAGTGAATATACTATGCATCCTCTTATGATACTGCATGACAGAACCTGTACAATTGCCCGATAACATTCCAAAATAGTCCTGATAGAGAGAGTTCTTAGTAGGATCAAGCATTTTGGCATAAATTGTTAATGCACGCCATTCCCCTCTACATGACAGTTACACTACTCCAAACTCGTGTCTAATTATACAGTTTGGAATGGCTTAGGAGAGATGCAGTACGGTTTCAACAAACGCCCCTGCAGTATGTCCAGTTGTTTAAGATTATAAAAACACATATCAAGTGTATACAATATCACTGGCTCGACCCTAAGATTTAAATATTCTAGCAACAGTACCAGAGAGAATTTGCAATACTTGCAATAAATAAGCTTCATTTGGCAGAGAAGAGGCCTTGTTTTTAGCTTCAATCTATTATTCCAAAGACTGATAGATGATGCATTAGTTACATACTAGCCGAGATAAATAATCTGGACTGATGGCACAATAGAAACTTCATTTATTTTTCAGCTATACTGTTTTTGAATTTTTTCCCAGCATTAAAGACCATCATCGTGGTTTTGGCTGTGTTAGGGCTGAGGTTCTGCACATACGCAAAGGTCTCAAATAAATGCAACTTGATAGTAGTCCCGATGGTGTAAGGTCAAAAAGGATGATGTTGTCAGCAAATGCTAACCAATGAAGCCTCATTGTACCAAGTCTTGCTGCGAACACCCTTGGGTCTGACCATCTAAATCACATAGATAGAGATCAAACAAGGCTGCAGCTAAATTGCAGCCTTGCTTCAATCCAAGATGTGTTCACACTAGTTTAGTCATTGCAACTGCTAGAGTAACTCTGATCGTATATGCAGTGTTTGTGTGAAGCTGAACAATCCAGAAAATCAATAATGCCGGAATACCAAGGGCAGACAGCTTCCTCCAAAACATGTTTCTAACCACGGTATCAAAATTCGTAGGACATGTCGATACATGCCATATAGAGTGGGCATGCCCCTTTTATTTTAGTGCCAGCTAATATGTGAGCTAGGATGGTAGCATTCAGCACAGTGCTCATACCTCTTCGAAAACCTATTTGAAATTTTGAATAAATGTTGTGGAGTGTAATGTGCATTTCCATGTCATGCAGAATCAAGATGGCAAAGACGTTTGCGGCTGCATTCATAAGGGATATACGACGATAATTGTCAGGTTTACCTGGGTCACCCTTTTCAAATATAGGTATGATTATTGATGTGACCCAAGTTTGAGGTATATTGAGAGTCTGCAGAATCAAATCAAGTTTGATTTTGAGGATTCCTGCCCATAACAACGGGTCAGCCCTATATATACAAGGTGGAAAGCCATTCAGTCCTGCTGCTTTAGAGTGGGTTAGCGTGCCAATTGCCCACTCTATATTCTGTGTTGACCAATTAAGTGCATGCATGTCAAGGCCTATTGGTGGCTGATAAGTACATTCCACAAAGTGAACTGGCAACTGATTCTTGTTTATAATATGCAATTCCCACACCTCAGCAGAAATGATATTTACAGAAAAATCATTGGTGCGAGAGTCCGATGCCTGATATTTGACCAAATACGTCTTGTGTTGTGTTTGCAGATCGTTCTTATAAGATTTGGATTCACATAATTGTAGGTTAAGACCTTGATTCCTCTATTTTTATTCTTATATTCGTGTAGAATATTTTTTTTTAACAAGTACTGAGGTAGACTCAAATGTTTATGTCTTAATATTCTCAAGGCTCTATTCCTTGCATGGTTCATTAGGATAACATTATGATCGAACGTATGGTTTGTTAATGGTTGCCAAGGTTTCTGCCTTCCAATAAGATAAGATAACGCTGCCTTTACAATGTTTGATGCAATCACTTTCTTCTGGAGCACAGGAAGTCCTGTATGGGAGATTAGCTCATCATTCTCCTCCAGTTTACAATAGACCAGACTTACTAGTTTTTGGCAAAGCACAGGGTTCCATCTAAGGGATATGTTCACTCTGTCAATTTCTGGTAATTGTAATTGCTCCTCAACTACATGCTCAGTGAATGGAATACCTATAGAAATTTCTATTGGAGCATGATCACTGTACGTGATCCTGTGAATAATCACTGGCTTCACAATGTGTACAAGTAATTGAGATACACAAAAAAAGTCGATCATTGAACTCATCGCTCCACGGGTCCATGTGTATTTAAGAGTGGAATCGGCACATTTAACAAAGCTCATACCAAAATCATCCACATATTGTTGTGCCAATTTCTTCCCTCTCATCCTTGATCTCCTAGTTGCCTCATTCTGATGCTCTACAACAACATCAGACATTTCCAGACAAAATGAATTAAAGTCCCCTCCCACAAGGATATCAGTATAAGAATCATTTGCCCATGCATTTTCTAGACAGATGTAAATCTCGTCAAACATGACCTCAATATCGATTTTCTGGGGATTCCAATAAAGAATAACTAACAGTAGTGGTTATGTTTACATACATTCATTGTCATAACAATGGCAAGGACATGGTCCGATGCGTAAATGAGCTTGGAGGTGCAATCGATATTGTTATTTACTGCAATTGCTAAGCCTACCACAGGCCGCCCCTCTTTTGCCTTAGTTGCATGAGCACAAAAATTACGAAAACCATACAATACCAGGGCCTCCGTTTTCATGGTTTCCTGTATCAACATTATATTCGGTATTTGCCAAGGCAATAGCGAAACCCACTACTTGGAAATGTTGTGGAAACCACATGAGTTCCATGAGTGTATTACCAAATCATGAATCAACTGCTGCTAGTTTGGAGCCTTATTGTATTTGTTCTTAAAAATTGTTTTCAGCAGGGGCTCACCCAAGTGAGCTCCTAATTATTTGATGCAATGGAAAGCAAATGGGATATACATAGTTTTTCATCAGAGTTTCTACTAGACATTCCAGTGATGGACTTTGCTTCTTTGCCAATGTAGAGCAACTGATATTGTAAAAATTCCTGCGCAACCGTTTCATCATTAAATGTATTTAACTTAAAGCCTAGTTCAAGAAGTTCAGACCTGTTAGACCATATGCATTTTAAAATGCTTACAGAAGGTGCATAAGAGATGTTCTGTAATTATTATGACGTGATGATGAAATGCCTTCAAAATCCTTCGGCATAAGCATTCTTAAAGGAGGAATGCATGACGTAAGGTCCAGCAGATATTTCGTATTGATCCTAGCACCTCCTAATATGTCAGCTTTGCCCTCCAGATCAATAATATGAATGACCCCACCCATGTTTTCAGAGTGAGTCATTTGTTTGTTATGTCTGTCGGGAACATTTCCAATCCCTAGGTTAGAAGCTATAGGCATATCAGAGGCTGCCAGTGCTGTTTGATCTACAATGCTCTCCCTCCCCAGTTCACACCCCGTTCCCTCTATGTTCATCTCGCCATGGATTAACTCTCCTTGATCACTTGTTTGCTTGTCAAATGGAACATTTACCTTCTTTTGCAAGTCCAGTTCCTTAATCAATGCTTCCGAGATTATCATTCCTCTTTCCAGAGTTTGTTTAAAAACCCCACGATGTTGCAGCTCGGTCCCTACCGGGTCAGATATTTGTAAGGGCCTCATCGCCTGCAGTGGACCGATTTCTTGAATAACATTCTGGGGGACGATTGCCCAGTCCCACAGAGCACTCCCCCCACCATAAGAGGAAGATAAGGACTAGGAAGGATACAATTCTTATAGGCGTTGGATAAATTGTACAGGGCAGCAGTAGTTCCGAACTGCCGGCTTCCCCCATGCGCAGGCTGCCCTCCACCATTCTCTAATATCAGTTCCCTGGATTTCCCCAACCAGTTACTATTATAAAGCCCTTCTCATCCACAGAGGGTCTCCCTAATGCGTTAACACTTTCCCCGGAACAGGCTTCCGCATATGAACAATCTTTACTAATCTCCATGCATGAGCCTTCCTGTGCCTGTTTGTTCCCCCTAGGGCTCGCCTCTGGAGGAGCCTCTTCTCTACTAATTAGTGGGTTGTAAATGTGCATTTCCTTTCTTCCTTGCAGAAGGCGTTTTTAATTATTCATCTGTTTTTTCTCCACTTCTCCAGTGGGATCAGATGAGCCAATTCTAATCACCTTTTTAATAGGCCTTCCATTCCTTTCTACTTCACTCATTGCTTTCTCTGGGTAATTCAATACTCTCTGATTGAGCAATAGTTTTAGGTCCAAGAAGAGCTTGGCTGTCTTCACTAAGTTGATCAACATTGATTATATCATCCTAGATGTTCAAGGTGGAAATCTTTTTCATCATAGGTTTGCAAGCTTCTGTTTTTTCCCCAGACAAACGTTTTATTTTTTAATCTTGTTCTGTACTTTTTGTCTTTCTAGCTTGTTCCATTGCAGCTTTTTGCTTTCTCTCAGCTCTTTTGACTGCATGATTCTGCAACTTCCTAGTAGGTCTGGACAAAAAAACAACCCTTTGTGTGGTAGTACTTGCAGTGACTTCCTCTTCCTCCATTTGGTCAATTATATTAGTAAGGCCTGTGGGGCTATCCAAAGACTCGCTCCCATTCTGCAGCATCTGAGTCATTGGGCCACCCATGCTCTGAAGAGTATTGTGTCTTATATATTCTATCGCGGATTTCATTGCATGTATATCTGCAGCAATTTCCGCAATATTATAAGCGCTGGGTTCTGAGCATTGCGTGCCTTTATCATCAAAGGGCATCACATCCTTTGTGATGGGACATGGCAATGCAGCGCTAGGATCCTTTGTGGATTCTTTATATTGTTGGGGCAAGTCTCCCTTGCAATTATGAAATCCCTCCAACCTATTAATTTTAGCAAGGACTTAGGTCATGGAGGATTTAATCTCTCTGATCTCAAGGTGGGTATAATCATGCCCTTTGTCCAGAAGATCCCGTATTCAAATTATTACAGGGAATGTAAGAGGCACCTCTGATACAACTGGAGAGAACATACTGATATTTGATTCCTCTCCGTACGGAAGAGCTTTGATAACTATTGACAAATTACACAGTTTATGTTTGATGCTCCCTATGTTGTAATCTTAATCCCTATTCAACAAATCTCGCTCATTAGTACATTTTTTGCAAGAACCTCTTAGTGATGGAAGTATAGAATCACCACTTCCATCTGAACACCACAGTGCTTTTTTTTAATCTTAGGATGGCTAAATACCTCTGTTCAATGAGTGCGTGGAATTAGCGGGGTCAAGATGCCAATAGATTGCCTAACACGTTTATCGAGTTCCGCCATCACATCCGATTTTAGATAAATAATTCCCAGAATCGTTATAGTCTATAGATGCATTCCACATGCTCATTTCGTGTGGGTGCATACATTCACAATTCAGAGCGTCTACGCCATCCATAAAGGCTTCCTCTGGACTTTGGTAGGGTGTGTGAGAATTTTCACCCTGATTGAAAACACTCACTACAAGTGAATGAATATGCGCTGTATGTACAGTTCTGTTATTAACCTCCCCCTCCACCAACTTCCCCGTGCTTAATGAAGTTGGCGCCATAGGTCGACTAAGTTCCACATGTGCCTGATTAACCCTGCTATTTTCAATGATTTCAGTGATTGGCAGCATATCAATAACACTCATATTAGAATAGTTGCTCTTACCTGCACGCACCAGTTAATCCACATTCAGATTGCCTGACAGTGACGCCTCGACGCATCTTCCACTGTGCAAACCATGGGCCAGGCATGCAAAGGATATGAAATGGAAACACAGAGTTTGTCGTAACTCACATACACCTTACACACTACGTCAATACCCAGTGCGTGAGATTCAAACTAAGCCCAGCCCACTGCTGCACGAGAAGACAAGCTCACACAAGCTAAGACCAGCCCACTCCCAGCTCACAGTTACAATCCTTGTGCGTCACCAAAGTATGCCAGTAAAAAGATAGCTGCTTTTGCCTGAACTACTAAATTTCGTTTGCCTCTTAAGAACCATCCCTGAATCATTGCTAGAGTGAGCCTGGACTAATATTAACTAGATACCACTCACCCTGAGCCTCCTGAAGGGAATTAAAAGCATTTTCAGCATATTTCTCACTGCATTGTCACCATATTCAAAGCACTTGGGTCTGTGTTTCAAAACTCCTATCTGTTGTATAAGCTGCTGGGGGGAATTGAACTGAACTCTATTTGATTGCATTCCTAAGAACTGAGTCCCATTCTATTCATCTCCTTACATTGCATTAAGAGGGGGGGGGGGGGTGAATTGTCCAAGAAAGTGATTACATTGTCTTTTGCTGAAATCCTATCAAGTTATTTTCTGTACTGCATTGTCATTCCACCTTACATCTATTTGAAACCGAAAAGTATTGTTGCTATCTTATCCATCCTATAACCACTCATCATTGATTATAAAGAAGTGTGCTAGTGCCAGACTATCCATTATTGATTACTGCTCAGATTAAGTGTGATATTCAATTATTAATTTATTATAAAGTGTGATATATATATATATATATATATATATATATATATATATATTGTTTAAATTATCAAATAAACCTTTTAAACTTGCAAAACAGAACTACTTCTTGGCTCAGTGGGGTCAGGGGGATTCCAAGAGAGGGGTGTTATATAGGAGTAGTCATCCAGAACTCATGAACTGGACGTAAAGATATATCAATAAGGGTTTCCATTCAGTATCCCAGACTAGGCATTGACTTAGCTGTAGTGTTGAATTGAATCCTCTTACACAGCAGCCTTGAGTCCCGAATAATATTTAATTTGTGTCTTGGAGTCCTTGGGCTTAAATCAGGCGTTTCACCTTGAAAGTAGAAATCGTCCTTCTTCTTGTCCTTACAGGACTTGGAGCATAAACAGCAGCAGGCAAGGAGTCCTGTCGGGTCGAGCAGAGTCTGCAGCCCAACAGCACACTTCGTATCCTTATCCTTTACTGTTTTTTATTGTGTGTTCTGTCGTGTTTTCCACGCAGGAGTTCATGTGGGACTCCTGGCAGTGCAGCACTCTCTCTTTTGGTTTGGTGAACGGACCCGTGGGATACCCTTATGGCACCCATGGGTGGGGGTACAACCCTGTGCCCCTAGTGTATGTTTTTGGGCACCTGTGGGTGGCCCGCAGAGCAGGGTATGGGCTGGTGGCAGCTCCATGTTGAATTTGACAGGTGCGCGGAGTATCCTCCATTTTGGGATACCCAGGCCCTGCCATTGGGATCAGTTGATTCCTGATGGAAAACAAAATGGCCCCTGTGGCCTCTTGCTTTCTATTACCTATGACCTTGTTTTCCCAAAATCCTGGGAAGCCCTGACTCTGTCCCTTCCCCCTGACTGGCTGTTGGGTGGAAGTGCCATATATGGTGGTGTTGTGATGGCCCAGCCAGACTAGCTGGAGCCTTCCCAGTGACTGTATGTTGTGGGTACCTCCTGTGGGTGGGACCTGGGTGAATGGAGTGTGTGACCAATATGCACTTCTTGTTGTGGTTGTCTGGTTTCTGGTATGAGAGACAAAGACTGAGACAGCCCTGCCCGAAAATGGCCTGAATGCAGTGTGTAGTGTTGAATGGATGGGTACTTGTCCCAATCCACATTCCTTGTTGTGAGTGTCTGAGCGGGAGAAGGATGGCCTGAATGCACTGCGTGCCTGATTGGCTGACTGACTGCATGAATGCCCTTCTGGATGATTGGCTGCTGAGTGTGACCTAGCAGTGTGGATGAGAGACAGCATAGTATATCTGGGGACCTCTCACCACTGGAAAGTGTTCAGAAGCTGAAGTCCACTACGACGAGTAACTGGAGTAACTGAAGCTTGACCTTGAAGCCCCGCTGGACGAGAAGAAGTGCTTTTGCTCTCCTTCACAATCTGAAAGCTGCTGTGTCTCCAATGACTGACCCAGAGAGGACCTGGTAAGGCGCCCTCTTACCGAGCTACGAGGGACCAGCGTGCACCAGCTGATCTTTGCCAAAGCTCCCTGGTAGACAGACCTTCGACAGGATGCCGACCCGAAACAGGGACTGCCGTGGAATCTCAAAGAGAAGCACCCGGACTGTTGTCCGCCACTGTCGATGACCGCCGTCGCCGACCAGAGCCGCCGTGCTCCCGTTTGCCTAAGAACTTCAATTGATCATCGGACGCTCTTGTCTGCATCGTCGCCCGCTTTATCCCGCTGGAGAAAGCCCGACCGTTGATGCGCCGAAGAACATCTGCCGGAGAGTTTCAGCATGGTGCCCCGCATGCCTCGTCCTTGCAGGACGCCATCGCTCCGTCGTCGACGAGCACTGCTAGGAACGAAGCTGCCACTTCACCGCCGTAGTTCAACCTGTTCTCCGTCAGACGTTCGACGACCCATGACTCCTGCCTTAAAGGGAGGGCACTCAAGAAGGGACGTCGATTCCCCGACACCGAACGCCGAATTCCTCGACGCCTCTCGACGATCCGTGGCTCCTGCTTTAAAGGGAGTCACTCAAGAAGGATCGGTCAACGCATCTTCGAAGAACTCTACTCCACCAGGTACATTGGGGGGTAAAACCTTAGTAGGAGGAAGTAAGACTATTGAACAATATATGGACTGGGCTTGTGCTATATATCTTTATTTACAGGTTGCCCAGGTGGGGGGATCTCCACACAGAATTGTGCCTCCCGGTAGGGGTCCGCATTCTGCCTATTGTGTCAATCATCTTGCTTTCCCCCCTCTCTCTATTGCTGGTGTATTCGTTATTGATCTGTGTTGCATTTTAACCATACAGTTGATGCACTTTAATGAGATTCGATAACATTGGTGGTACCACTTTAGAATTGTATATATTTATCATTGATTTCCGAGTACAAAGTGCGTTATTGTGATCATGTACATACCTTTCAATATTAATTATATAAAGACTGTGTTTTCAGTAATACAGTGTATGGACATTCCTTTGTGGGGGTTCGGGGACTACACTGTACTTAAGAACCAGCCTGCATCACCTCCTGAGAAGCTAGGCCTTGATTGCTCGTCCATTGCTACCGTAATAGAGAATCTTGGCTGGGGTCTTCTGTGCCTCTCCTCTACCATATAGAGAGCAGAAGTACAGACACCCCCTACCAGTCTTTACACCCATCCTATTGTGACATAGATGGAGAGATGAACTAATTAAGGACACAGAACATCTCGAGACTACCGTTAATCGAAGGATCTTTATACCTAACCTTACACAGGTAAGCAACTAAAGATATAGAATGGTGCTTTTGGAAAGAGGGGTGAATGAGATGGGCCATAAACAGATTTTTAGCGGTTTAAAACAGATCAAAATGTATCTTTTTAGATGCTACTGAAGGAGTGTGTTAATTGAAAGTCATCCCGAGAAGCTCTTATTAAATTGGATTCCTTCATAATGACTGCACCCACTAACTATATCCGGTAATTATACCTTTTATATTTGTTATATAGTCAATATTGACTTAAATAGTAACTTGAGAATTTATGGTTCACACTATTGTTTGTTGTTTTTCTATCAACAGTTCAAGGATTTAAACCGAAAATAGTAAAAAGAAGGGAATATAAAAACTGAACTTCTGAGTAGTCAAGAGACCCTCATTCTTTCTCCTGACGAATGTTCTTCATTCAAATCAGTGAACAGAAACATTTTGAGCCATATCCTGTATAAAGAAATGTACTAGGATCTGTAGATAATAGATTGTAATCTATTCCAATTTTTATGAGAACTAGCGTTTTTCTCTTATCTCTTTACAAGAGCTCCATCAATAGTAAAAAGCAAGTCACAGACTATTTTTATAATAGTTTTTATGCATATTGATATATGAACTTTTCTAGACAAATTGTTTGTTTTTATAAGGTAAAATAAAAATGGATATATTTTTCTTAATTGGAGTTTGATTCTTTTGAACTGTTGAAAAATGTATCTACCTTTACAATTGTTTGACATTATCCACACCCAAAAAAAGGTAGGGGCATTACTGTTTGGTTCCTGAACTAATTGCTGGCACTGAACGAGTGCTTTTGTGTTGTTTAAACCTGCACTGCGAGCCAAGGCAGAGGCTCTTGCAGGAGATCGACTCCAGCACTGAGGAGGCGGGGCTTGTGCCCTTGACGTGACTTATCACGTGACTTTTACCAGCTGAAAAAGCTTCGCCGTTCGACCGAGCGGCGCATTACTGTTTGGTTCCTGAACTAATTGCTGGCACTGAACGAGTGCTTTTGTGTTGTTTAAACCTGCACTGCGAGCCAAGGCAGAGGCTCTTGCAGGAGATCGACTCCAGCGCTGAGGAGGCGGGGCTTGTGCCCTTGACGTGACTTATCACGTGACTTTTACCAGCTGAAAAAGCTTCGCCGTTCACCCTTGCGGCGTTAAGCCCGACGGCGAAAAGCACATTGGCTGTTGTGCGGCTGTTGGGCACTGGTGGTGCACTGAGGGAGACTGCGGAGGTAACTACCTCTTTGATCCCTCCAGGATTCTCAACTAAGCCAAACATCAAGTGCGGACTCAAACATCACGGTGCACGTAGAGGTAACCAGCCCACACTATCCTTATGTGAATACTGAAAAATTGTTTTTATAAAACGGGAGAGTGAGGAAGGCGAAGATGTCAGACTAGAGCTAGGCATTGCCTTAGTGCCAAAAGGCCAAGGTATTTTGGGAAAGCTAAAAGCCCTAAACTCTCCCTAACTTTCTTTTTCACTGTAATTTGCTGGTTTTTACTAGGCAAACCTTTTGGGAGTGGGGCGGAAAGCTGCCACAGCCCAAGGTAGCGGTGCTGCTTAAAAAGGCGGCTCCTTATCTATTCCCCCCGCTTGGACTTGAATAGAGCTAAGAAAGGAGCTGTAACTAGATCTATTTTGGCTAAGAGAATGCCGGGTAAGGCAACAAATCGAAACAAAATGGCAAGGGGGAGGAAACCTTATGGCCTTCGATCTAATAAAGGACCTATAGCGGACTTGAGTAAAACTCCTATGGCGGAAAATGGAGATATAAATGCCGCAGGAGGCAAAGAGGTGGTCCCCCTAAAGGGCCCGCTGGATGCATATTTTCCCAGTAAACCACAGGAGGGAAGGCACGCGATTGGCCCAAAAAAAGGGAATACGCCTCAAATAGAGGGAGAAGGTAGCTACCTACCATTGGATCTTGATAATGACTCCCTGTTACAGTTGTGCTATGCCCTTCAGGAGCAAGTGGGTACACAAGAGGGGAAACAAATGGAGGATAAAGCTGGAGGGTCCTTTGTCCTCAGTGATTTTATATCAGATACCCCGGCGCCAAGAGGAACCACGTTGCCGATCCTGGAGAATTTGGCTAAAACCCCACTGTTGGGGGATGAGGAACATCCCATTCCTGTATCCTCTGCCTCGCAAACAGACCCTCCCTTGGCCTTCCCCTCACCACCTACTGTCCCTATACTCCCATCAAGGGACCCACGTTTATCGGCTAGCCCAAATATGGTCTTTGACTCTGGAAATTCTGTACATGACCTTGCACCACCAGATTATAGTACTCATGAAACATCACAAACTGGGAACTCAACACTTAACTTTGCCATCAAAATATTGTTAAAACTCTGTGGTAGGATCCATGAAGATCTAAAAGCTCAGGGGAGAGTGGTTTTGGCTCTCCACAAATTGTTGAGTGTCTCTATCAAATCACCAATCAACCCCTGCATTGACTTGCGGGAACTACCACTCACTGCTATACCTCCAAAGGGTCGGGGAAAGACAATCCCAAGACCAACATTAGACAAAGAAACCACGATGGAGGAGGAACAAGGACCGCCCCTTGCGGGGGAGGGGGTGGTGGAAAATAGAACACAACCTTCCAGAAAACAGAGAAGACAGGCAAAGAAAGCTGAGGAAAAAAACAACAATTCCCCCCCCCCCCGAAACTCTACCCCGTGGCCACCAGTTAAAAACCTATCTAAAAAACAACGTAAACGGGTGGCCAGAAGGAAACGAAGATCGGCCCAAACAGTGGGCACATTAACCAGCTGGTTAATGGAGGAACAACGGGGACAACCCAGTCAGCACTCAGAAGCCCAGATGTCAAATTGCTCAGAATTAGGAGCAGGATTACAAAACTCTGTACCTATACCCAGGCAGGCAACTGAGGCTGTTGTACCGACCCCTTCTTTCCCCCACCATATTCCTACCAAAACTCCTTGTGGGGAGAATAGGGGGCACTCGATTCTTGAAAAACTGGACATTAAACTGGACATCAAAAACGTTACCATAGCGCCCATTGAGGGCGAAAAAATGGGCATTCAATTAAATAGATCTGCACTCTTTGCTCTTCTTTCAAAAATCCCATCGCTGAGGATACTAAATAATAGCGATGTCAGCTTTGTTGAACCCTCGCTCCAAAAGGGAGTAAAATTAACCACAATTCACTTCTGCTTACCAGAGACAGCTGCCATGATAAGGGCAAACTGGTCGTCCCTAGAATATCTGGGATACAAATTAGACGCTCTTGTGTTTGTGCCCCTGGCGCAGCTGGATTAACAACACCAAAGGCTCCTCAAAGACTCAGCGATGAACAAGGGTGGGAATGGCTGCAAGGAATGCTTGACCAGAAGAAAAGGGAATGAACTTTTACCATCACCAGTTGGAACACGAGGGGATATAGCCATTGGATAAACGAGGGAATCTCTTGTAATATCCTTTTAGCTGCGGATATATTCCTATTGCAAGAAACTTGGGTAACTTTTGATGTGGCGTTTGATGGCTATACTATATTTCAATGTATGGCAGTAAGGGGTGACAGGGGTAGACCGAAAGGGGGTCTCCTAATTGGTGTAAAGTCCTCATACAACCCGAAATTGATTTACCAGGACAGCCCAGGAGGCAATGCCTTGGCGATTGAAATAAACCCATCGGGGGGCTGGGCAGGTTGTAATGAGGTCCTGATAATTAATATCTATGATCCGCCGGGTGAGCAGAATACAGAATCCATAGGAGATAAATTGGACACCATACTGTCTGCTTGGTACACCGGGGATAAGAAGCCAGCAGTGATACTTTGTGGAGATCTGAACGCAAAATGCATTGACTTGGAAGGGTGTGGGAACTACTGTTATGTCCAGAATATATGTGATATTCCCCTATTGAAGAGCAACAACAAAGGAAGCCTCTGGTTGGACATTATGAGAGAATGGAATTTGTCCATTTTAAATGGTCGCACTAGGGGAGATATACCTGGGAAAGATACCTGGTCTGTGGGGAAAAGAGCTCTGTTCTGGACTATGTGGCCGTATCGGAGTGTATCCTCTCATATGTCATGCACTTAGACATCATGCTGAACGACTTTAGTGATCATGGATCCCTCACATTAGCTGTAGAGGGTGGAGGGGACAGTATAAAGGTTGATTCCTGTAAAGATTTGGCTTCTAACCTTGCGGGTAACAAGATTAGATGGACACATAGATATATTGAAAAAATGACCTCTATCTCCTTCCCTAGTGATAAGACCATTAAGCAATTAATGTGGGGTAAAAGTCCTGAGGAAATTGAAATTTGGATTACCCACTTAACACACTCACTCTTTAAAGCTAATCCTACCCCGATGATAAGTTGGAAGAGTGGGGGCACTCGAACATTTGACGCAAATATCAGAGACCAGAAACGCCTTATGCGAAGAGCCTTAAGATTCTTAAGAACACACAAAACTTCTATCTTTGAGGTGGACATACTTACTTTGGAGACCTTAAAGATAAAACGTAATTATCACAACTGGCTAAAAAGGTACCGCCAGACTCAAAAAAGAAGTAAATGGCAAAAATTTGCTGAAGCTCTTTGCAGCAAAAATAGCCGCAAGATCTGGCAAATATTGGCAAAGGCGGGGGGAGAACAGAAGTTGAAGGTTCTAAACCCCATCCAGGGAGAAAAATGGGTAGATTATATTTCTAACAAATTCTTCAGAGAGAATACGACCAACATACAAAGCACTATGGGGGTACAAACTTGAGTTATAGTTGTATAAAACAGGCTATATTGAATTTAAAATCATCCAATGCTCCAGGCCCTAACGGTCTGGCCAATGCGGTATTGAAGCAGGACCCACATAATTGGGACAGATACTACTCACACTATACTGAAGGATCTGTAGATCTAGTCAAATTCCTTCTTCTTGGAAAAAGTCTGTATTGATACCTATATATAAAAAGGGGGAGCGATCTTTACCAGCCAACTATCGCCTACTCTCAATGCTGGATGTGAGCAGCAAAATCTTTAACACGCTGGTTCTTAAAGAGATTGAAAATTGGGTTTCTGAAAGACAAATTTTGCACTATGCCCAAACTGGCTTTAGACCCGGAGCAGGCACTACCCATAACATCAGGGTCCTAGACATGCTAATAAATAACACCATGAGCTGTAAGGATGCCACACTCTTCATTGTTTTTGTAGACTTCACAAGTGCTTTTGATCTGGTGGATCGGGATACCCTGTGGTGCAAGTTAAAAGATATGGAATGTCCACATTGGATCTTAGATATTTTGATAGCCCTGCATAGTAATACTGTAACAAGGGTCCGCCTTAATGACTGGGGGGAGGTATCCAAAGAGATCTACACCAACATAGGAGTAAAGCAGGGATGCGTAACGGCCCCTATGCTATATAATTTATATGTAGCAGATTTGCTGGCACGTATGGCATTAAAAGCAAACTGCCCTCCTAAATTGAAGGATACCCCACTTACGGGAATGCTATATGCAGATGATCTAATTTTATTTGACCGGACATTATCCGGTATCAAGACCCTACTTAATGAACTACAGGAATACTCTGCTAAACTGGGTCTTGTTATAAACTTGGAAAAAACAAAAATAATGGCTATTGCAAGAAAAGGGCCAAGACGATCTGGCATTGATACTAACTTGGGAACTATTGCAGTGGTGAAGCAATACCCATATCTGGGGCTGGATTTTATGGCCTTATCAGACTATGAAGCCATTATCAGAAACAAAAAAAGACGAGCTAAATTGCTCACCCTCCAGGCCTGTAGATTTGCTAAGGGGACGGCTGGCTTTAGCATGGCTGGTATCATGAAGTTGTATATGCAGTGCTTTGTCCCTGCTGTGCTATATGTCCTGGAGGCCTTAGCAATGCAAGACTTGATGTGGCTAAATATTCTAGAAGGACACTACTGGCGCTCTGTTTTTGGCCTGGGACCTTCTTGCTCAGTACAGTACTTAAGATTGGAACTGGGTCTTGTCTCCCTGAGAGGGATGGCACTGCGCGCGAGAGGTTCCTTCTACTTGAAAGCCTTAGCCAACCCACGTTGTAAATTGCTCAAACTGGCAGGGCAAAGCTTTGATCTGGAAAAACATCCTAGGGGTGGGTCTTATAAACAATTGAATGAATCGCTGTTTATGGAGATTGACTGGCCCTACGAAAAGCTAAAACATTTACTATTTATTCACCAGAAAAGAGCATTCCAAGATAAGTTGAATAAGTGGGATTGGTGTTTGAATGTGGAGCATTTAGCTACCCTAAAAGGGTATGAAGCAGTACTTCATGTCACCCATAGATATCTTAGACCCCAGGTGTATCTCTTGCTCACCCCGGCACCTTACGTTAGACGCTTTTTGCTACAATTAAGAACAAACCAGCTCCCCGTGCTTACCATAATTGGACCAAGGCTAAAAATCCCTCGTGAATCTAGAACATGTAGAATATGTAAGAAAATAGGAGCACTGGAATCTGCACGGCACGTACTAACACTTTGCCCAAAATTGGGACCGGTATACATGAACTCATATGAAAAATGGGTCCACAACCTTGAGGCAATAAAAGATGAGTTCTTTTGGTATGGATGTTTAAATCCAGTCACTTTAGGCCTTTAGCTAGCTCACTTTAGGGTATGGGACCACGTGAAGCCTTTACTTCAGTGAAAACCTTATCACTTTAGTAATAAAGTGATACTTAATGGTCTCTTCTTTTTATTGCCGTATTGGGTTGGGGAATTCCCAATAACTATAGGTGCTCACCTGGTAGAGTAACTCACCTACCTTAACTTATCAAATACCTCCACGTGGCTGCTATGTGATGTATTTGTATCTCATATTCTATTCTATATCCTATATATCATATGATTGAGTTGATCTGCCTTGTTTATGTTCTGTTTATGTTCTGCTTGTATTTTGAGATGTATATATATGTGTTTTTCTTTTTGGGATGTATATACTTATGAGTTGTGTAAAATCCAATTTTTGGATTGTATCACAATAAAGTATAATAATAACTATTGAAATAGTGTGTTTTCGGGATTCCCCCTACAATTTGGAGTAACCAAAATAGCAATTGCCATGTCATCATTAAATTATCAAAGCATGGTTTTTAAATGTCTTTGTCTTTCATCTCTGGGCGTATATGTGTGTGTATGTGCCAATTCTGTGCTTGCAATTTGTTTAAGTCTGATGTTTCATGTGTTATGTTTGACAACTGTATTTGTGCATAAAAGAACACAGTACAACAATCTTAATGCGCTGACCTACTATTAAAGATGGGATGGTAGGAAATGAGGTGTACTGGGTAATTTGAAGAAAGTGAAATAGGCATATGCCCTGGCTTCTTCTCTTGATCACTATGTGTGATTATGTGCAAATCGGTTTATATCTCAGGACCTACTTTTAGTAACTTCTCAGACTGAGATCACCAAACATTGTTCTATTAAGTTTGTTTAATCATGTGTGTGGCATTTCAGGCGTCACCTGCCATAACAGCAGTTGGGAGACTGGTCTGAACTGGGCAATGATCACAGCACTTGGGCTTGTAAGGCTGTAGCTTTTGTATGATAACTACACATGGTATAAGAGAATTTACCTGATATGAAATGGCTCTTTATTCTATATGACTTAGCATTTTATAGCACTGTCCTGCATGTAGTGGCCATATGAAGCAGAACTGGCATAATAATGTAGTGCTTCTTCTCTCCTCACATCTCTGACGTTTCTAAGTAGTCAAACTATCAGCTGCACCTCCTCTGAGGTATTCTTCCTTTTCTCACTTTCCCGCAGAAGTTCACTGTCTCCAGAGCTCTGATCCTCTCATGCTGGACTATTGCAACAGCCACACGCTAGCCGCACTTGTGAGTTAACTGCACCTCCACCTCCCCCCTGGCACTTCTCCCCTTCACTTTTCCCCGCACTTGTGTGACCTGAATGACACAAGGCTTAGAAAGATCGTTATTTTGTCCTCCCTTTTATTTCCCCCTCCTTGTCTTGTTGAGCCTAGAAACACTTGTGTACAGGCCCAATAAATGCCACATCATATCATATCAAATCCTGCCCTCTGATGTGCTGTTGGGCGCGCCACTGAACCCATTATATATTAGGGCAGCACCATAGTAAATACATGGTTGAAAACTAAAATAGTGTTTATTCTGCTTTAGTACTGGTTTATATTTTATTAATCATGCACTGCACTTATTTATTTTTAATTTTGCTCTTTTATTCTTGTTGTACCACCAGGTGAAAAGGTCATATCATATTGCTTGCTCTGATGTTGTAAAGTGACTTCATGTGATGTCATTGGAAGGGAGAAAGTCACTTTGGCAACCCCAGCATTTTGGTAAATTGACATCTATGCCGGCTTAGTGCATTGGGAAATGTGGCATACATTTTGCGCAAATTGCGCAAAATTCAGCTACCGCAAGACGGGCAAAATTGTGGATCGCCTAATGGGCGTATGAAAGGGGCAAAACAGTACAAAATGTAAGATCTCCTCAGAATGATACCCGCAAAAGGGGGCACTAGAAGAGTCTGAATAGCCCTTCCAATTTACAGTGACTCAGAAGCAACAAGTTGAAACAGGCCTAGTTAATGACCAACAATCCTGTAAATGAGCAACAAAACTATACCAGCAAAAAGGCAATCCTGCAATTTGAAAATGTTTCCACTAGGTTTCAATTTACCATGCAAGGGCTTCCAACCCTAGGTGATGGGCTACTCATAATAGCCTTTTACTCAGAGCCACCAGACATGCCTTATTCCTAGATATTAACTCTTCAGTTTAAGAACAAATACATTAGGTCAATTCACATATTAAGGCTATTTCCAGCACTAAAAGGAATTAGAGCAGTCTGTTAATTGTGTTAACAATTTAGGTTCGATATTTGGGTGATTCAAACCTCCAATTTGTGACCCTGCGTACAATTTACTTATATTCAATGTTGGGTTTGTGATTCCCCATATAAAGGATTGAAATCCTTCAATGAAAATGTAGGGTTGATTGACATTTTAATGGTTTGAACATCATAGTTCTGCAAGTAGATATTTCCATAGTGAGTCAACATTAACTGGGAACATATTGTTAAGAGCATCTGAGATTCTAATCCTCAGGTAGATAACCCTTTTGGTACCCAATCTAGACTGTAATCCGCAATATATGTTATTATCATGCCTGCTGAAAACAGTAAAGCCTTGCTTTTTACACAATTCGTTTGTGAAAAATGGTGACATTCATTTACCATTTCCATTAACATGTCTATACAATGCATGGGATGACAGTCAAATATTGTCAGGGGATAGCATCATTGAATTGAGCATGGTTATTATAAGTACGCCCCTTATCACATCAGCATTTCTAATTGCAAGTGATAAAGGTCCTAGGGCAAGTGGAAACAGCAAGAGCGAAAATGGGCACTCCAGTCTAGTCCCTCTTGTAATAAATGATTACAATATACGCCTATTACAAAGACTTTGTCAGAGGGATGATTAAAATACAAATGAAACATCCTATTTTTGAAGGATGGGTCTAGTTCTAAATTGATATTCCCATTTGACCCTTTAAAATGCTTTTTTAGCGTCTTAAGAGAAGGCAATGTTATTCTATGCAGAAGACCTTTTACTCCACAATATATGTAGGAGTTTACTCATGTTATTACTTGGTGATCCTCCGGGGACATAGCCTCCTGGGATTCGTGAATCAAAAATGAAATATGTTGTAGTTCAGTGGCTGAGAAATTGGTGTACCTTGTCATGTCATTCAACTGTCAAATCAAGGCTGTTACAAAGAGTTGCTTGTCAGCCTTAAGAAGAATGCTCTATGTATTCCTGTACACTCATTGAGAGACTCTGGTCAAATCCATACACAGTACCATGATCTGTCAGCCGACTTTCAGTTTCTTCTGTCAACGTCCCACTGCACCCAGCAGGAATACTTGAATTATCTCCTTCACCAAATAATCATTATTCAGTAATTGCTATTGTCCATTTCAGCTCTAGGAAATACAGGGATAAAGGGATAAAGGGATGTTATGGTTAAGTAGCACTTATCAAAACCTAAGAAATGCATTGAAAAAAACGTTGTTAGAGGGATCTTCTGGGTACAAGGCAAATTCGAAAAACCAAAGATATTCTCCACTTATGGTAAATTATGCAACCATAACTCCAAATGATTCCATTTGTGATGTCATCTTTGATGTTCTGGGTGTTAGTCTTAGCAGTGTATGGTTGTGGCGCGAGTTATGGTTGCATAGCTTACCATAACTGGTAAATTTCTTTGGTTTTTCGATTTTACCTAGCAACCATAAAGTCACTTTAACAAAGTTTTTCTATGAATTTCATACAGTTTTATTAGTGCAACTTAACCATAACGTCCCATTAGCAAAGTGTTTTTATGTGAATGTCATAGGTTTTTGAATCAAAACTTCCTTTTAACAATGTTTTTTCAATGAAGTTCATTGGTGTTTATAGGTGAAAATGTTTCAGGATGTTACAGCATTGTAGATGAGTTATTAATAATTCCTCTTTTAACATATTGAAAGGACTATAAATCTCCTTTAACAAACATATTTTTGGTGCGCATACTGATTTGTGTCATTTTCAGCAGTGCATGCTAGTGATGAGCACCAAGGTTGAATTGACTATGGCATGAAGCTTAACCATGACCACAACCCCAAAAAAGCACCCTTGTTATACATTGCATGTAACCTGCATCCAGTTCCAGTGTTGGCTCTACCCCCATCATGTTACCAATGGCCAGTGTTCATGACTTGCATCCATGGTGTCAAGACACTCTGGTCCAAGGCACAGGAGCGACGCAATACCAACCACCCCCACTATGGCTGTGGAGCCTGTAAGTCAAAGCTTACACAGGCGACCTAGAACAGAGCAGGGAAGGAGGGTCAGGGGCTCAATGATTGGATAGGTTGGGGAGAGTTTAGGAAAACCGGATTGAAGATGAGGTAGAGGTTGTGGGTAGGAAGGGGGATTTTAGGTGAAGGGCTGACTATTGCACACTTTTGATGTACTTGTTACCAAGTAGCTGTTTGGACATCAATACCACATTGCTAGGAATTAGTCCCCTCACTGGTTAACCTTAAATGTCTAACCCATGCACATAGATCAGTCCACAAATAAACAGCATTATTTTCCAGCATGCAAACTTAGCTCTGGCTTTCAGTGTCCAGTTTGTGGTAGAGCCGTCAAGTCCTGTGGCATGTCCGTAGAGTTTCACAGCCGGTCCAAGCTAAAAGAAATGACACATGTTAACATTTGTCCTCTGAGTTCTGCAGCATTCACACTCATGCCCCATTCACATTCATACTATACAACGTTCATTTGCGCCCATCCGTGCGCAGTATCATGCGTGGATGTTCATGTGAAGGTTGCGCCACTCTTTTCAGGGTGTTTCCTCTTATTCCTGATAATGTGACTGCCAGCACTAGTCTCCCACAGTGGCCTTCTTCATACCGCTGCGGGCAATCGCCACGTGTGTTTTCGCCACATATACGCCTTGCTTTTCAGTTCCGAGGAGGCGGGAACACACAGAAGTTTGGTGCGGGTACTTCCGAACACTTTTTACTCCGCACAATAATGCAAGCGCGATGTGGGGTTGCGCGGTAAACACGCCCACTTATCTTTTTGGAAGGCGCAGGGGCTTTGGGATGGGTGAGCAATGGCCCCCTGCGCTTCTCCCCCGATCCCTCTGATTCCCAAGAAGGTAAAATGGACTTATCTTGTGAGAGCGAGGGGCCGGGCTGCTTCTCCAGTGGGGCTGGGCCCCTTGCAAGTGATTTGGCTGGAGCTGAGGTCTGCATGTCCTCTCTCCCTGAAGTCTCAAGCGCAAGCCCCGTGCCTCGGGGCTTGCGCTTGCGTGTAGGTGCGTCACACCCGGCTCGGCTCCTGATTGGTCCATAGCGACCCCGGGAATGCTGGGAATTGTAGTTCAGAGGCATATTCAGATGGGAAATGTAGTTTTTAAGAGCTGCTTTCCTACATAAGGGGCAAAGCAGTCTCTTATATGGCTGCAACTTCCTAGGGACATTCCCTACACCCTGTCTAGGCATCACAATCCCTACCACACCTCTCTGTGTCCCTTGTCTTGGTTTGGTTTTGGATTTAGCCCTGACAGCACCCCCCCCCACAGAAGGCAGGCACTCCGGGTTTATCGGGGTAGTTCTTATGAAAAGTGCGCAATAATCATGGAGCATGAACATGATTGAGTGCTCCCACGTGCGCTCCTCAGGTCCATACCACACCCAGTCCACAAAATAGTACACTTGGTCATCAGGGCCTTTTTTAGAATTCAGAATTGCACATACTTCATATTCAGGTTCTCCATGAAAAATTACAGGGGGTGTTTTTTTGACAGGAGTCCCATGGGGGCAGGTTTTAGTAGGGACGTGTGGAAAGTGGGATGAATTTTCATTTGAGACGGTAAATCCAATTGGACTGCAACAGGATTTATAATTTTTACTATTGGAAATGGGCCTAAGTAACGGGGCTGTAACTTTCTGGGCCCATCTAACCGAATATTACGGGTGGATAACCAAACTTTGTCACCCACACAGTAAAGGGGGCTGGCACGGCGATGCTTGTCTGCATAGTGCTCATAGGAATTTATTGCTCTAACGAGATTCCCTTGTACCTCCTTCCATACCTGCTCAATTTCAGTTCATTGTCCCACCAGCGTAGGTAGTTCCACATCTGAGGATGGGATAGCCACCTGAAGAATACATGGATGTCGCCCATGAAGACAATAAAAGGGAGACCTTTTGGTGGATGCGTGTATGGCATTATTGTAGGCTAGCTCGGCTAACCAAGTGTGCTGGTCCCAAGTTGTCTCTCTGCTTGCAGCAAAGCAACATAGATATTGATCGAGCCCCTTATTCACGCATTCAGTTTGGCCGTCATTCTCAGGATGGTATTCAGATGACAAATGGACTTCCATCCCTACAATCCTACAAAATTCACGCCAAAACCGTGAGGTAAATTGTGGGCCTCTGTCGGTGACAATTCGGTGCGGAAGCCCATGGAGGCGAATGACATTCTGTAAGAATAATTCTGTGATTGTACTGGCGTTCGGGACTCCCTTGCAAGGAATAAAATGGGCCATTTTTAAGAATGTGTCTACAATCACCAAGATTGAAGTGTGGCCTTGTATTTATGGGAGATCCACAATGAGATCCATGGTTATAGTATGCCATGGCACATCGGGAGTTGGTAAGGGGCGAAGTAGGCCTGCAGGTTTTTGATGGCTGGCCTTATTGCGGCCACAGATCTCACACCACAATACATATTGTTGGACGTCTGGTTGCCACCTTGGCCACCAAAATTGTCTGGCCACCAATTCATGTGTTTTTGATTTCCCCGGGTGACCCACTAGGGACGAGTCATGACACCATGACACCATGACATGGCTTTTTCTCGAAGTGCCGTAATAGGCAAATACAGAGTGTGAGCATGGTAAGGAAGCCCTGCAATAATTGCATTTTGGGGGTCTTGTTTGCACCAACAGTGCATTTCCTGCATAGGAATTTCCTTCTGGATAGCTTCGAAGAAGTCGGAGGTTGCACCTATTATGCGAGTGGAAGGTATTATTGACTGGGGCGTATGGCTCGCCTCTCCAATCGCTGACTCGGGGTAGCGTGGTAATATGTCAGCCTTTTGATTACTGGCTCCGGGCCTGTATGTGATGATAAAGTTAAATTCAGCGAAATATAAGGCCCAACGTAGCTGACGAGGGCTCAGGGTCTTGGCGGTCTTGATAAACTGCAAGTTACGGTGGCCCATGATTACCGTTATGGTATGACGTGCCCCCATTAGGTAATGCCGCCATTCACTAAATGCTGCTTTTATTGCCAATAGTTCTCGATCGTCGATGATATAATTCATCTCAGCAGGTAGCAGTTTCCTCGAGTAATAGGCCACCAGATGTAACAGACCCGTTGTGTGGGGTCTCTTTGGGACAAGATAGCCCCCAAAGCATAACTGGAGGCATTCGTTTCAACCACAAATGGTCTGGACAAATCTGGATGTTTCAGTACCGGTGCATCAGTGAAGGCTTTTTTGAGCTGTTGGAATCCCTGCTCGGCCGAGACATCCCAAACAAACGGACAACCTTTACGAGAAGCTTCATGATTGGAGTAACCAATGCCAAAAAATTCTTAACGAAGCGTCTATAAAAGTTCGCAAAACCTAAAAAGGATTGTATTTCTGTTACATTAGCTAGAGGTGCCCAATCTAAAATCGCCTGCACCTTTTTACGGTCCATTTGTACGTCGGTTGGAGTTAGAAAATAGCCGAAGAACTCCACGGTAGTACGATGGAATTCGCACTTTTCCAGTTTTGCGTAAAGATGATGTTCTCGCAACTTTTGCAAAACCACATGTACATGTTCCTGGAGACTGCCAGAATAAATGAGGATAACGTTGATATATACAACGGCACACACGTCAAGATACTCTCTAACCACCTCGTCCAGGAAATGTTGGAAGGCTGCGCAGGCGTTACAAAGACCGAATGGCATGACCTGATATTCATACAATCCGAACTTGGTTCGGAAGGCGGTCTTCCACTCGTTTCCTTCACGCACCCGTACCAGGTGGTATGCGCCTCAAAGGTCCAACTTTGTATAGATGGCCGCATCCCTGACTTGATCGAGAAGTACTGGGATTAAGGGGAGCGGATAACGGTTTTTAATGGTTATCCAGTTCACTCCGCGGTAATCTATGCAAGTCTGGAGCTCCCCATGCGTTTTCGGTACGAAGAACAGAGGCGACGAAATCGGAGAATTGGAGTGCCGGATAAAGCCACTCTTGAGATTGGATGTAATGTATTCCCGGAGATGGTCATTTTCGGCCTCGGTTAAAGCGCACATGCGACTGCATGGCAATACCGCTCCCGGCTCCAGGTCTATCCGGCAATCAAAAGGCCGGTGTGGGGGGGTAAGGACTCAGCAGCCTGTTTATTAAAAACATCTACAAAGTCGGCATACTCTTGGGGCAGATCTTCGGGATGTACTTCGGGTTGACTATTAACAATGCTAATAATGCGTATTTCAGGTGCAACCTTTTCTTGACAATGTTCCTTGCAATATGGGGAACTCAGATTAATCGACCCTGTGGTCCATTGAATGTGGGGATCATGCTTCTTTAACCATGGCAATCCCAGGGTAAGCCCAAATTACGGGGCGGCAATAATGTCAAAGGCAATCTCCTCTTTATGCCCATCTCCACACTGAAGGGTCATTAAACAGGTACTATGAGTGATGGGACCCGAACAGAGGGGGGTGCCATCCACTGCTCGCACCGGCTCTGACTTAGGTTTACGCTGCACTGGAATTCCTGACGTACCCACAAACTGGGCATCAATGAAATTTCCGGTTGCACCTGAGTCCACTAACAAGGTAACTTGTTTCCTATGCTCAGAGCTCTAAGCAACCTCTCAGAGTGACGTGTGTGGTATGGTTAGAATAGCCTGCACTTGGGGCCCTGCTATCTGCCAGGCTCGACCGGGTGACCCCCACTACCGATGAGCCGAGGCGTTTCCCTGGGTTTTTGGTTTGGTGGGACATTCGCAAATGAAATACCCAGCCTTACCACAATACATACAGACCCCGTCTTTTCTTCTCTGCTCTTTCTCTTCTATTGTTAAGGGGACCCGGATTGAACCGATTTGCATCGGTTCATCCCCCTCAGATTTGTCTGCAGTCCCTCGACATCCCTTAAAATGATCTAACCATGGTACAGGATGTGATTCTCCTCTTCTTTTATCGCCCTGCCTTTCCACCATGCGCTGATCAAGACGCATGGCCAGGTTAATCATATCTGAGCACTCGCTTGGTTGTGGATCGACCTAGGCTATAAGATCTTTTATCTCTTCTTTCAGTCCCTGATAAATAGAGACATTCTTTTCTCTGTAGCCCATTCGGCTTCTGACACTAGCCGATTGAACTGCGTGACATAAATCACCAGCTCCTTGTTGCCTTGTTTTAAACTCAACAATTCCCGATCCTTACAAAGGGTGCCTGCTCGCTGATTAAATATTTTTTCAAATTCTTCTAAGAACTCATCCCAGTTATATAGGACGGCATCATCCTTTTGAACCAAAGGATTTGCCCAAGCGGCAGCGTCCCTTGTAAGGTACAATATCACGAAGGCAGTACGTGCTTGAGCAGACCGAAAAGCGGACGCCTTTGTGAGGAAATGGAGACGACATTGGGTTAGGAATGTGAAGAATTTTTGCAGGTCCCCTGCATATCGTTCGGGTGGTGCAAGGAGGACAATGGCTTCTGGGTTTACATGTACCTGTACCGGGGTAGATGGTTGACCGGGTAATGGTTATGCTTGGGCAGATAGACTCCGCACTTGCGTGGACAAGATAGCGTAATCCTGCCTGGATGCGGCCAACTCCCCTTGCAAATTCTGCAAGGCTTTAGCAATCTCTTCCATGACTGCAACGGGGGTGATTGCGCCGCTGAGGTAGAGGCTGTGGGTAGGAAGGGGGATTTTAGGGGAAGGGCTGACTATTGCACACCTTTGGTGTACTTGTTGTTTGCACATCAATACCACATTGCTAGGAATTAGCCTCCTCACTGGTTAGCCTTAAATGTCTAACCCATGCACATAGATCAGATCTGTAGCATTCACACTCATGCCCCATTCACATTCATACTATACAACATTCATTTGCACCCATCCGTGTGCAGTATCATGCGTGGATTGTTATGTCAAGGTTGCGCCACTCTTTTCAGGGTGTTTCCTCTTATTCCTGATAATGTGACTGCCAGCGCTAGTCTCCCAGAGTGGCCTTCTTCAGACCGCCATGGGCAATCGCCACGTGTGTTTTCGCCTCATGTACGTCTTGCTTTTCAGGTCCCAGGAGGTGGGAACATACAGAAGGTTGGTGCGGGTACTTCTAACACTTTTTACTCCCCACAATAATGCAAGCGCAATGTGGCGGAACGCGATGAACACCCCCACTTATCTTTTTGGAAGGCGCAGGGGCTTTGGGATGGACGAGCGATGGCCCCCTGCGCTTCTCCCCCGATACCTCTGATTCCCAAGAAGGTAAAATGGACTTATCTTGTGAGAGCGAGGGGCCGGGCTGCTTCTCCAGTGGGGCTGGGCCCCTCGCAAGTGATTTGGCTGGAGCTGCGGTCTGCACATCCTCTCTCCCTGAATTCTCAAGCGCAAGCCCCATGCCTCGGGGCTTGCGCATGCGCGTAGGTGTGCCACACCCGGATTGGCTCCTGAATGGTCCATAGCGACCCCGGGCATGCTGGGAATTGTAGTTGGGAGGCAGCTTCAGCTGGGAAATGTAGTTTTTAAGAGCTGCTTTCCTACATAAGGGGCAAAGCAGTCTCTTATATGGCTGCAACTTCCTAGGCACATTCCTTACACCCTGTCTAGGCATCACAATCCCTACCACACCTCTCAGTGTCCCTTGTCTTGGTTTGGCTTTGGCTTTAGCCCTGACACATGGCCAGTGTCCACAATCCATGAGGCATGGGCTTTTGCCATGCTGCAGGCACCAATAAGCAAAGCATAGTAGACATGGGTTATTTGCCGGGGGCCAGGCCAACTGCCCAGTCATCAAAGTTATATAATTACTTTTTGTACCTACATTTTGACATTTGAAAAAAAAAACATAGGGCTGATTTGCAAAAGCTTGCTTTCAGGTCCTTTGCTGACCCTCCTCACACAGGTTTCCTGCAAACCCATCCAGCACTTCGACAGTAGCTGCAAGCTGATTTCTTTTTCCCATTCAAGCCTATCCCAGTTTTTGAGAATTTTACACATGGCTGGTCCCTAGTGGCCATGCCCACTTTAACCACATTGCCGTCCCCTGATGGAAATGATCATTGGCCAGATTGTCTGGGTCATGGCCAGACAATCTGGTCACTGACCATGGCCACAGGATATACCTCAGCCACCAAAGTTATATCACTTTACTTTTCCTGTACTTACCAGGAGCCAGGGCCATTGCCCACTTTAACCACATAGCTGATCCCTGGTGACATTAATTAGATGTACCTCATCTCTTAGAAAAATGTTCAATCATCATGTTGCATATTCTCATTGTGAAAAGATGCCATTCCTGCATTTTGTAAAAAATGACATACAGCTTCATTAACATGCCACCTGGCTTTGTAATGTGTGCACAAAACAAGTTCAATCTTTTCCACGTTTGTTTTGAGTATTTCGGGAAAAAATAATAATTGTTGCAGCAAATAATTCCATAAATTTCATGACAGTATCTTTTGTGGCAACTACAAAGATATTCCTGTTACATAGCCTAAATTGTTGACTCCACAATGTACTACAATCATGAGTGGATGTCATTATGTGCCATATCCTCACACATAGATAACAGCTGACTCAATTTCATGCAACACACCCCATGCCATGAGAATTCCACTTCTAATCCAACATTGTCAGAGATGCCAATGTGCTCTGCATATACCTTCACCCAATGAATACACTAATCTCCTAACATTCAGTATTCTTGTTCATAGCCATGCTTCTAGCACTTCAAACAAGAAATGAAACCCTTCTTACCCTGTGCTCCTGTACACTTCAACTCATCCTTCACAACAGTAAACAAGATTGGCTATTTTCTCTGATGTCCGCGGACACCCCTAAATGTCTGTGGTCTCTGCAGTCCTATTTCCATGCAGGGAGTCATTAGGATCGAGATGGCACATGCGCATTCTTGAACTATTGCGGATGTCTGCAGACATCATCCCACAGGACAGCCCTTCTACCCTTTTATCTTTGTAACACTCCCTCATTGGCTGCTTTCAAAAACTCAACATCCATCCATCATATTCAAAAACTCTACATGTAACCCTATCACCCTAGCTAAACAGTTCAGAGCCTCCTCTTTCACAAACTACTGTTCAAAGCATTCCACATTGATATTTGTAGATTCAACAATATTTACATCTAAGAAGACATAGTACATGTATGCTTGCATTTTGTAAAGCACGTTTTTCACCACATTCTTATATGTGTCCAAGCACCTCATATAGTATGCTGCTTTTTATCCACTGCTATCACATCCCATGCAGTGCCAACATTTCACAGTAGGCGCTGCTAAGTCTTTTCATTTAGTGTTAACAAATAGCACCTGCCCACATCAACTGCCAGTTAACACTATTGTACACAAATATTGCAGGTTCATTTTACATACTTGTGAAAAGGTTAAAATGACAGGGCTTATATTGCATCTATGCATTTTTTTCCTTTCAACAAACTCCTGCTATAAACAGCAATCCCAAAGGCAAAACATTTCCATATATATGAACGTCTCCTCTTTTCCAACCAGTTCAATCAGATGCCCTATAGTGCCAGCAATTCCCACCTACTGAAAAGAACTGCAAGTGAATACTACCACAGCAAAATCTATCAAGTGCATTTATCTTACCTTAACATATCACACTAGGTACTGCTACCATCACATTACCACAAATGCAGTTAGAAATATTACTTAATTTTTCAAATCGATTTCTCTTACTTCGAAAAAAGATAGCAATATCCCATGTATCAACATTCCTGCTACTTAAACCACTTCAACTTTATATGACATTTATGAAAAACCTTTGTTTTATGTTTGCAGAAAAAAGAAAATTGCCAAAGACACATACAGAAGAAAGAAAACACTGCAAATTCTGCAAGGTAAAAATATTAAATCTAAAAATATTAATCTACTATATATGTTACCTTAATTGTATTAAGATAATTAAGGCAGTACAGAACCCTAATTTATCTGCACCAACACACATGTCTTCAGCTTTAAAATACACATTTCCTTTTTTGCCGACAGATACAACAGAATGCCTACTAAAAGGCAACTCTAGAAAACAAAGAAAAGCTATAGCAGATATGGCATGCACAATAGAACAGAATGAAGAATTCCAATGGTTCCAATTAGCTTTATATCTAAAAGTAGAAAATAAATACATAATGACTGATCCCTTAATAGTATACACATGCTGCAATAGTAAGATTGATAAAGACCAAATGCCATCACGGGCTATCAATATTAACTTCAAAATATGTAAACTTCCACAAGCTCAGCAACAACGTAACCTGTATGAGAGCATCATTATTCAAACAGTACACCCATCTCAAGCTATTGTACATCTCCAAACCCAAAATGCCAAATTGACACCATCAGAATTACTGAAAGGCATTTGTGGCAAAGTAGTATGTTCACCATTAGATATTAATGAAAATGTAGTAACTCTAGACGTATGTCGACCATTAAAACAATCTCTTATTGTACTAGTGACAACAACTAGCTAGCTTAAACAAAGTTAAACAATCCCCAGAACATATTAAGGGAAACAATGAATACTATAGAGATATAAATATAGATGAAAACTTATCAGAAAACATCCAAATGCTTCAAGGTACAGCACAAACTGGCCAATTTCAATGTGTTGATCCTGTTGCTGTGGACAACATTTTAGACCAGTATACAATTCACACACTACATCCAGAGGCACCATGAAAGAAGCATTAGAAACATATCAAATGTGTCAAGCCTAATGGTCTCCAATTACCATATGTGAAAAAAACTGTAGAAGCATCTTGTTTTGTACTAGTCTTTCCCACAGGAAAGGAAGGAAGATACAATGACAAATCAACACAAATCAGTGCATATCAATATCAATCTTTATGAATGTATTCTGAAGACCTAAGATGCTGGCAAAATGTTGAATACATTTTCCACCTCTTGTTTGAAAGCTAACCAGCAACTCTGTTATGGGTTTGCACACACACTAAAAACAGGCTCTTAGACATGTCAGCTACTGAACTCCTTCAAAAGATAAAAGACAAAGATAAGGTTTTGCAGTCAAGTATCATAAATCTCTTGGCTAACATGCGTGGTACAAAGGAATACTGGTTCTGACGCAATGCTGATGTATGTTATGGAAACTAGGCCGCCCCATTTTAACTTTAAGTTGTGCACAATATGCATGGGATGACTTGCATGATGTCCTTCACACTACAAACCAAAATAAAGACGGAATAAGCATAGAAAGTCCAGGAGAACTCTACACTCTTAATACAGTCCATGTATCATGATACTTTCACATAGTTTCATTGCAATGCTGCACTACATTTGCAATTAAAACTACCTTCCTCTCGGAGAAGCAGGACACTTTTTCTATAGAAAAGAATATCAAGCGAGAGGAGTGACACGCATCTGCATGTTTTTGTGGATAAAAGATGCTCTCAAATTTGCCCAGGACAGTGATGCCACTGTTTTAAAACTTATTGAACATTACATTACATGTTACATTCCTTCAGAAGACACACATGCTGACCTACGAACATAAATCGTATACTTTCAAACACATAATTATAGCAAATTCTGCCAACAAAGGAAAATACTACATCAAATGTCACTTTGGCTTCCCTAGACCAGTTTTCACCAAGGTCAAGAAAATAGTTTTATGTCGTCTGTTAGGTACAGTGTAAAAGGCACATCTCCCAAAAACACATATAACATTAAAAGAGATGAGGCATCCAAGTACATCAATGAGTACCCTCCTATAATTCCACTCTTGTGGAATGCCAATATAGGCATTCAATACATTTCAGACAATACAACTACTATTGCAAGGTATGTCACAAAAGCTGAGAAGACTGAGCTAAAAGACCTTTGGGGTGACATTTAGTTCGACAAAACTCTGTGACAAAAATTGCACAATTTTTGTATACAAATGCTCTGACATAGAGACTGTGGGTCCTACGAAGCTGCAGATCGTTTAACAGGTACAGCCTTATATTGGAAATCTGAAAACATTATCTGGCTAATTCTTTGTCCAGCTTCATCACGAAAACGATGACTTAAATCCTATGAAGAAATATATTTATTTATTTATTTATTTACATTTCTTATAATGCGCCTTTTGCCCATGGGCCTCAAAGCGCTACAAAGAAAAACATACCTTACAAGTAATACAGACTTGTAGATAAATACAAACAATATCAATGCAACCACATGGACAATAAATAACAAATACAGAAAAAGGGCACTGTGGTGACCTATCCAATCAGTATTTCAGAAGTCAAAAGCAGTATCAGATTACAAGACCAAGGTTGAAAGAGCCCATGGCCAGATATTTACACAGACTCAAATATAGGGGGGGGGGGGTACTAACTCCACAACCCACCACGATACAGTCCTTGTTCCCCTGGGCACAAAAGTCACCCAGTTCTATACTGCGCAGAAATTTCAAGTCGGAGCAGCGAACAATCCCGGGCCCAGATCTTGCATGAAGCCAAGCGGGAACTTTGTTTCAGAGGGCATCTCTTGGTTGTCTCCCATGTGGTTTCATAACATTGGTGATAATAAAGTATCTATGGTCCTGAACCAAAGTTTTAATGGACTCATCATTCAGCATTGACACATTAGATTTTTGTTAACGCAGGTTCCTTAGATTGGCCGGGCTGGAGATCATCTGCACCTGAGAACCATCCGAACATACTTTCACAGGAACAGCAGCAGGCCCATGAGGGGAGGGGCAATGATTCTGTTATTGTTTGCAACCCAACGTAGAGGCAGATGGTCATGCTTCTTCCGAAGGTAACATAGGCTTGAGGCTAAAATCAGCACAATCGACTCCCATAATGTGACCATAATTATCGACATCCTTTAAGGACAGCATTGTTTGTGAGGAACAGTTCACTTTTTTGATGTGCAAATGACTCACTGGTAGTGCCTGGACAACTTGACAACCTTTCTCAGGAGAGTGGAGGAAGTATTTCTCAGCAGAGATGTCTAACAAGACCAGCCATGCGTCAAAATCCACAGACGTGTCACAGCTGTTCAGCTCCTTCATAAGATTATTCTTCCAAAACCTCCAAGACCCAGATGTAGTTTGTCTCTCGCTGCCTACCACAGGATCTTGAGGGGAGGACTGGTTAGATATAATAACCCCATCCAGCAGTGGGGAGTTTACCAGTAGAGAAGAGATTAATGGTTCCCCCATGTTTACGAGGTCCAGTTGAGGAACCTGATTAGATTTCTGAGAAGAGGTTGCCAGTGACACAGGAGTCGACAATTCCAAACAGATTTCGGTATAATTTTTGGGTCTGTCTCCCCCATGTGCTGTTAACATTTCTTTTTCTTGGTCCTTAATTACCAGGCACTTTTGAGCCAACTTTGGGCATTCGATAGAGGTTACAGATGGCTCATCATACGAGCCCCTAAGAACAGGGGGTATCTCAGTTCGCTTAGCACAAATAGGTTGCCTCCTCTGGGAGCTGAGGGCCAGAACTTCTGAGAGCCGATCCCCTTTGTGGGTGGGGGAAATAACCAAGGAGTCAGCCACATAGTCAGCCACATGGTTATTCTGTGTCAACCTCATTGCAGTATGCTGACACGCAGCTTAGCAAAAAAGCAGAAAAGGAAAATTCTAACCTAATTCTAGCACCAAAGTGCTAAATGCAAACAAATAAGACTTGCAGCAGACACATACAGACGAGCTGTAAAACAGGAGGTGCCAAAGTTCGACACAGGGAGTAACACTCCACACCGGCCCTCTCCAGCAGACGTACCTGTTGCTCAATGTCCTACCATGCCAAGCCCAGCTCAGGATCCGGACCGAAGCATGAAAAGAATTACATACCAATTTCAACACGGGAGGAAGCAGGGCAGTGCAGCAACGGCTGCTCCACACAACAGCGACCACCGGTGGATGTGCAGCACAGCACTACGCAGTGTGAGCCAGTTTAGAGGAAGAGGAAAGCACCCTATGGAATGGACGGAAAGCAGGAAACAGAATGGCATTAAGCCGCACTGCACGGAACAGCCGCTTCTGACACCAGGTAGTCACATGCCTGAGGTAATCTCAGTGGACACTCTGAAATTGAAAATAAAGTCATGAGCCCAACAGCTAAGATATTTTTTCAAAAATGTGATTGACACATACTATCCAAACAGAAGTACTGCTTTGGAAAACATGTGCCTAGATTACATAGACGAAAACTATTCCTACAAAATTAATGTTATGCCAGATGAGACAACCGGTAACTACTCTGTCTTAAATTGTGAAGGAAGCCTAGTATAGCTCACCAAACCCAGCCTTATTAACCATGTAAATTTATCTTTCAGATATCCTCAGCATAGAAAACTTTACATGGCCCTAAAGCAAGTATTTAATCCTTGGAGAAAAGAGGAAGAATTGTTAGGTGACCATGACTCATATGAAGCTGCATTCAAGGCAAATGAAAGCAGCATAACAAATGACAATGATTTAACGAATTTGGACACTGGCCAAGGCCACAACAAATAGAGTTCACCCATGTCACACATAGGGCCTCATTACAAGTCAGGCGGAATGGGTTAACGGGCTCCGCTAATGGTGGCGGGCCTGTTAACACCATTCCACCTGATTACGAGGTCCCCTCACGGGACCCGGTAAGGACAGCTGGTAACACCAGGCTTCGTTACCGGGTCCCGTGAGGGGAAGAGGGAGCTAACAACGGGCCGGTCGTAATCGGCCCGTTGTTAGCTCCCTCTCCCATTCCCATTGAGCCCTATGGAGGCTCAAATGGGAATGGGGAAGGACCGGGTAATTCCCCATTCAGGGAACACGGTAAAGGAGCCCGGGTTGGCGGCAGCCATGGAGCTAATAGCTAATAGCTCCATGGCTGCCGCCAAACTCGTAATGAGGTCCATATATTTTACTGACACTTACTAGTTGTATTACTTATCTAGAAAATCAGAAAGGAAACACATAGCACATCACATTTCAATGATCACATAATTCTGCAGGCATAGGTTTGTGTCTACACACCAAAAACAAATGCCTTTCAAAGTTTAATAATAGAATTTAAAAAATGTGTCTTATGAACTTCATCTACTTCACATTTATGCTTGAAGTAGAAAGACTCAGTAAGAATCACTAACTTTTTCATTATCATTACATTGTATGCTAAAGGAAACTTTACAGAATGTGCATAGCAAGGAAAACATAAGGAGATAGTAATAATGTTCTGCCCAACCCCTTTTCACTGTCATTTAAAATATGAAACATAAAGTGAAAAATGCATAGGTGGTATTTCTGCTAATTTTTAATGGATTTTATACTTCTCATATTACACCATCATGAAACATGACACACCACATTGGCTGTTCCTCCCGCAGGTCTTGTTGAGAGGACCTGGGTGGCTGGTGCCATCCGTGAACAGTTTTGCACATCTGCGGATGTCCAAACAGTGCAGCCGTTCTACCCTTTTACCCTTTATCTCTGTAACATTCCGTAATTGGCTACTTTTGAATAGTCACACATCCATCCACCAATCACATCCAAAAACTCTACATGTAATCCTGTTACTCAGTTTACTCAGTTCACCAGTTCAGTTGTACCTTTCAAATCTGAGAGTGAATTTGTCCTGTGATTCAGAGCCTCCTCTATCACAAACTACTGTTCATCCTCTCACAGATTTCTATTTGCAGATTCAAGAAGATCTACATCTAATAAAAAACATTCTACAGGTATGCTTTTATTTTCAAGGTACTTTGATTTCACCACCTTTATAGCATCTCCCTAAGGATATGATCTTTTTTTAACCACTGCTATCAGATTTCATATATTACCACCATGTTCCACCTGTGGCAGTTAATTGTACCATAAAAGTGATCAGAAATTGCATTCTTCTTAACTTTACAGAAGTAGAAAAATGTTAATGCTGCTCATACACCTATGCATTGTCAGTGTTCTACTTGGATTCTATGAAAAATAGCCATCCCTAAAATGCAGCAGGCTTCCCTAAATATAAAACTATACTATTTTACATAAACTGCTACCAAATTGCATGTGGAGCCAACATAGTACATCTGCTCACACCAAGTTCCACTTACCAGTATTGTAGATATGTTTTGAAAGTGCCTTTTTCCTTACTTGCAAAAAGGTACAAATGGTGGGGCTCCTAATGCACCCATGAATTTTTTTGACTTTCAATAAAATTCTGTTAAAAAAATACATTTTTGAAACAGCCCCTGCATTCATACTCTACGCAGGTTACTTTTCGATTAAAAAACATCATTTTAAAAAAAAAAATTACAGACAACATTGAGGAATTACTGACTTCCCAATCTAAGTGTGCACCATATTACACATCTCTGGCAACCCCCATTCAACACTTTTGCAACTTCCTCTGACCATAAAGGTTTAGTTCCTTGTACTTCTCCTAAACCTTCTCTGCAATAAAACAGGACCATCAGGTATTCTAAAGGATCAGACTTACGAACGAAAAGGCACATCAGTTGACACAGGCCAGATTCCTCCATCAGTTTGGCACAATTTTCAATCGTCCATACTGCAATTACAAAAGAAAAGGAAGAGCACTTGCTCAGAGGCCAGCACAATTTTCTATCTTCAATTGCTGTCTTCACAGTCTAAGTGTGTACCATATTACACATCTGTGGTAGCCCCCTCCACCACTTTGTCAACTTCCTCTGATGTTAAAGGTTTATTTCCCTGCATTTCACCTAACCTTTTTCCGCAATAAAACGGGACCATCAAGCAGGCTAAAGAATCAGATTTACAAAAGAAAAGGGAGAGCAGTTAACAATCCAGATTCCGCCTTCAGTTCAGCACAATGTTCTATCTTCGATGCTGTATTTTTTTTTTTTAAATCCACCTTCAATTTTTTCACAATGAACTATGATTACTAAATGTGAGGACAGCAACAGTGTGATTCACACACAAATGTTGTATCAGGCATAGTACACACGATAGGATCTATTGAATTACTCTGAATAGAAAATACCAAAGACGAAAATGTTGAAGTTTTATTTTTATTTTCAAACATTTTAATTCAATTATATGTGGGGGAGACTCCCTGCATTCCCCCAAAACCCCCTCATGTAATTTTTTAACCTGACCTACCCTCCCATATAATTGTGTTGAAATTTGCAGTAAAAAGGTAACATTTTTGTACTCAGCATTTTCTGCTGCACAGTAATGGAGTAATACCCATAGAATGTGCTACTTATGAGGGTCAAAAAAGTAAACATATGTGTACGGATGTAACTAATTGTATTTCATAATGTAAATTCTATAACTCATATATATTTTTACAGACAAAAAAGCACATATTATACCCTTCTCACCATAAGCAACTAACTGTCCATAACTAAATATTACTTATTGCAATTTGTAAGCCCAATAACCACATTAGTCAATTTACAATGTTGATATTCATTACATAATTACTGTACACATATTACTGTGGCCATGTCCAGTATCCATAGGACTGGGAGCATGGACAAAGGCCATGCCCCCAAGAATCTGGACACTGGTCAGGCCCATAACTATACTCTTTAGCCATGGTATAACCTGGCCATGGCCACAACTGTACCGTTAGCCATGGGATTTTATTTATTTATTTCATTTGTTATGCACCCAAACCCAAAGGTATCACAGTGCTGGTACCAGTTACCTAGCTCATGAAACATCACAGTCAGAGCCAGTTCATGAAAAAAGTACATGTTGAGACGATGAGTGCATTACAGTAAGTTCATCGATATGCACAGGATCATTTGTATTTATTGAAGAGCCAGCTTTTCAATAGCGCCCTGAAGGCTAAGTAGGAAGGGTTGCTTCTGATGGGTGGGGGCAACAAGTTCCAGATATTGGGGGCTATGCCCACGAAACTCGATCCTCCAGTCCATTTTTGTTGAATTTGGGGGTGAGCAGTGATTGGGAAGAGGAAGAGCGAAGTTACCGCGTGGAGTTTTTTTTGCAAAGGTGAGTGTTTAGGTGGGCAGTGGATTTTTTTTCAGAATGCAGTGTTAGGAGATTGTGAGGGTCTAGAACGCAATACGTGCTTTGAAGGATGGCCAGTGATCATCTCTTCTAGCATGTGTGATGTGGTCAGTGCTCTTTAGAGCTCAGGCCGCTGTAGAAATTGGAGTTTGGCTAGGTTCTTGGCTGAGGTGCCTGTCAGTAGGACATTGCAGTAGTCCAATGTCTGAGTGTTCTGGTGAGTGTAAGGCAGATGTCTGATGACAGGAATGTTCAGCTGAAGTTGATGAGCTTGTATAGTGTATGTATTGGAGGAGGCAAGAGAGTTGCTTTGTTTCTGCAAGGGTTTTTACATGGCGTTATAGCAGGAGGTGGTTGTCATGGATGGTGAAGATGGCGTATGTGAGTTTCAGTTTTTTTCAGGCTATGAGGGGAGCCTGCAATGAGTAACTCCATTTTTTCATTATTAAGACAACGGTGATGGTTGGCCAACCAATTTTGAATGATGCTGTATGTTTGATTTATTATAGAGGAGTCTTGGGAATAGTTGCCTCAGAGGTTCAGGAGGATCTGAGTGTCATTGTCAAAGTTGGTGTAAGGCATATTCAGGTTGTCTAGGTGAGCAAATAGCGGGTTTGTGTAGATGTTGTATAGTGTGGGAGAGATGCAGTAGCCTTGTGGGACAGCGTAGGGGATTTGGAGTGTGCTTAGCAGCTTCATCGCCAATGAAGAATCTGGAGGAACTATCATTATGGAAGGATTGTATTCAGTTGGAGGCTTCTGGAGAGAAATTGAATTTTGTTTTCTGGTGTTCAGAGAGGATGTTGTGGTCGACAAGGTCAAATGAGGCTGAGATTTCGAAGAGGAGGGGCAGGGCAAAGTTGCCTGAGTCACAGGTGTGGTCAAGCTGAATTTTGAGGTCTAAAAGGACTGATTCAGTGATGTGATTGCACCTGAAATGGGATTGGTGGGTAACAAGTAGGTTGTGGTGTTCTAGCCAAGATCGGATTTTTGTATAAGGTGCATTCTATTATTTTGAGTAGTAATGGGACTGCTATGATCTGTCAATAGTTGGTTGAGAAGGTATGGGCGAAGGAGGGCTTCTTCATGAAAGGGGAGACCCTGGGCATTTTTAATGTTGGATGGTACAATACCAGAGGAGAAGGACGAGTTGATGAAGTCCACATTCGAGAGGGCAAGTGTTCTGCGCTGAGGATAACAATGTGTCCTGGGCAGATGTAACTTTTGAAATTGGATGGTTTGAGAGTTTGATGGTCTTGAATACATCATCTGGGGTGACTGAAAGGAATTGGAAGGGGGTGTTGGTGAATGGGTGGAGAGGTGGTAGAACGGGATGCAGAGGTTTGAGAGTGCCTTTCTTGGTGGTGTTTGGAGGGGGTTGACTGTATAGTAGTACTCTGGGTTCTGTTTTTAGGGAACTGAGAGATTGGAGGTGCAGAGGTTTTTGAGCTCTTTGGGGATTTTAAAAAGTTCTCTGGTATTGGGGCAAGCTTCAGAAATTCTGGAGTTTTAGGACTCTGATTTGGTAGTGGTCAGGGCTGCTTTGAAGGCTTTGGCTAAGGTTATGAAGGCATCTTTGATATCAATGGAGGGGTGTTTTCTCAACAGGTGTCCATGAGCCTGTTTTTGTCTGCGGAGGGAATAGAGTTCTTCTGTGAACCCGTTTTTTTGGCAATGTGGCTTGCTAGGGTTTGAGGTTTTGTACGGAGCAAGCTTATTGAGTGTTTATAGTGGAGTGGCAGTGTAAGCATCTACATGAAATAGTGGGTCAGTTAGGTTGTTTGCATGCATGTAATATTTGGTGATGGTAGGGGCAAGCAAACACAGTGTTTGTCAGTTTCCTGGTGTTGCGTGCTGTGGGACATATTGACCCACTTTGCTATACTATGTGGCATCACTTTGCTATTTATGGTGCAAGAAACAGCAACAAGGGTGGCAAAACTCTTGTGCGTGCCAAAACCTCCAAAACTGCGTTTTCCAACCCACAAAAAGATGTCTGCACAACCAGCCACCACCCATGGTGCATGTGTGGTGGAATAGAGCACACACTGCAAAAAATGTGCCAGTGGGCTCCATGACAAGCAAACATGGAGTACAGAGGGAGAAGCAGCGCTTTGCAAACTGAAACCCAATAATGTGCCAGTAAATGACATTTATTTTGCTGCTTAAACTCCGAAAGACCTGTACATAATACTGTTTCAACACTCAAAATCTTGCTTGGCACTACAATTCATTTAATATAATGAAGCACTGTGAATGTACAAAGTCCTAAAATGTGAAGAGCAAAACATTTTCTCAGAAAAACTGGATTGCCTGTGAATGACAACCACTGTCAAAATCTGTGGGCAGCACACTGGGCTACCTGTGAATGAAAGCCCTGTCAGATGGGCTCTCCTGATGAAACTACAAAGTTATCTAAACTAAAAGTCTGCCAGATTAGCAAACATAAAATGATTGGTGCTAAAAGGAATACATATCTTACTTGTTTTTGATTCCACAGGTTTAGAGCTAAGAATGGAATTTATCTATGTAATTTGATGCAACTATGTTGGCTCCTGCTGGATTTTAAGTAAAAAAATTAAGAATAAATTAGCCTGGCGGGGCCTGCAAGAAGCGGAAAAACAGGTTTCCCGCAAGGTGAGGGAAATCCTCTCAGCAGAAACTCACTGACATATGATAATTGTGGGTTAGGCCAGACTTTTGTCTACAACCAAGGAATAAACAATGGCAGATCCTCCAGGCCAGGAAATGGACGAGTGAAAAGGTTGTAAATTGCTCCTATGAGGAATTTCCCAAAGGAGGGGGCTACTAAAATGTTTTAGAGACTTATAACTTGTTATCCAAAGTGATGAAAAATATAAAAAGGACAGATTTGTTAGTCTAATTGTTGGCTTTACGTTTCAAGGTGGAACTGTGTAACATATTCTGGACAGGAATGGCAATATATGTGGTTTTATGTGTACTGTATTAATGCTAGAATTGCTAAACTTTACACAAACATCCCCATGGTAAATATACACATTTGTAGTAATTTGTGGAAAGTTTTGAAAATGTGTTCATGGCGAAATGGACAAAATTCTGCAGAAAGGTGAAACAAGGTCTCACAGCTGTGGGATTTTGATGAACAAATACTACATAAAATACAGAATGTTTGTGTGTGATTTTTGTAGAGGTAACCATAAATATGGCATCATCTGTCCTTGATCCAATCACTCAGATGCAAGCGGAGATGAGACTCTGATCCAATCCCATTTCACAGGGGCAGGTTTAGTTAAGCCGGCCCATACACCCATTTCTGTGATGTCATTAGAAAGGATACATAGAGACAGCTGACAACAAATAGACACTCACTCTTCTGATTCCAGTGAAGCACTTTGTTCCAGCATTCAACATCCAGCCTTTAACATCCTTCCAGATTCAGATGCCAAGAATCTTGCCAAGCAGTAGCTGAATCATTTTCAGCAAGGCCTCAATCCTCAAACTTATTCTTACAACACAGTGAAGCGCTGTGGTATGAGAAAGCATCCTGAACTAGCATCCTGAAACTATCTGGCTTGCTACCATAAGGCTTGCCTGATGAACTCGCTATCCCGCTGATTTGAAATACCCAGAAACAAGAAGGGCAGAACCTGTGCAGCTCCAGTGACCAGTCTAGCTGATCCAGGCCCGTGCCTGATGTGCTGTCCTTCCTTGATAGACCCAATCCATTGACCAGAATGGTGACTGTCAAAAAATGTTAAATCCCAGTGGATTGTGAGTATTAATATGACGCTAGAGAACTATTGTATACCTTGCTTATCTTGTTCCACTCTAATCTCTGAACTATCCCTACTTTCATAACCAGTAACAGTGTCATAATCTTTAGTGCTATCCTATTCTGTCTAGTTGCTAAAGCACCATTTTCATAGTCATCTTTCTTTGTGTAAAACTGATCCATAAATCCCACTTTGAGTGTTTGGACTGGTGCCACTGGGGGAGGTGATGGGGATCTGTTACTGAAGTCATAAATCAGTCTCAGAGCTTACTTTGTCCCGACTTGGTTGCCTAGCCCAAACACTCTAGTCTTGGGTAAAAGCATAAGCCATATTTTCTGATTCTAAACTGAAGTCCTTGTTCAAATTCCTGTCTTTATTTTCAAAAAACACCTCTTACAAAACCTCTTTAACACCCTCAGTTTTTAAGTTGGAAGCGAAATTTCAACTCCAACTTGTACCTAACATCCTTAGCTATCCCTACAACCCAGAGTGCTAAACATGTGATTGATCCTTCGTATCAAAAATCTCATAAGGAAAAGTTTGCTGCAAATTAACATTTGGAAGAGTTTTACACGTGTGAATTAGCTTTAAATAATTTCCCACGTGGCCTTTGAGATTTCAAATGTTTTCTTTTGATTAAATCATTGCTTGTATTTGCTTGCATCTGTTCAAAGCGGCTCCCATAGAAATTTAGAATAAATTAAGCATTTTTGACCACATTTAGTGTTTTTGCTCAGCCAATTTCAAAGCCATCTGACAGTTGAAACGTCAAATCCGTTTTTTTCTTGTGTTTAAGGGGGGGAAGTGGGAGTGATATTCTGTATGATCTGTGTTATTCCTGAGTACCTGCTCTCTCCTCACATCTATTTAAATCGCCTATTGGTGGGTTGAGGGGTGTTGCAGGGGAAACTCTAACCATAGTGCTATTTGTTCCAAACCAACCCAAACATATTCTTTTCTGTGCTGCATTCTTTTTGTGTTCATTAATTGATTCCCAGTGCATTACAAATATTATTCAGTGTTCTGTCACCCCATTGGTGATTGTGGTAACCTATTAAAATATATTGTGATTTAAATTCTAAATAATTAAATAAATATGTACCTTTGCAAAATAGCCTGATTCCTGGTTCAGTGTGACCGGGGGTGGGGGGTCTCAGGTGAAGGGTGTGATATGAGTGGTATATCATTCAGAATATTGAACGTATAGCTAAAAATAAATAAGGTTTTCATTTGCACACTACATGCTGGGCGTGACTCGGGTGTGTGCCAGATTGAAATCACGTACAGCTTGGGGGCTCGTGTCTGGGATCCTGAATTTGACTTTCCACTCGTGACAGTCTAACACAGCGTGCTAGCCGGCGAGGTACATACACCTTGTTGGGTTGCCATACTGTGCTACACTGTACAAGCACCCCTCAAAAGAAATACTCAAAAGAATTTGGTCTGATTGAACAAGTAAATTAACCCTGAGATAAGTCAGAAGGAAATTAATATTTCCGGAATGGCGACCCCAGTAGAAATTAATATTGCTAGGCAACACCGCCTGCACAAATTGTTTGTCTGGGGAGAATGGCCAGAACTGGAGGAACAGGTATGGCTGCAGGGAATAAAACAACAAATCACTGCAATCAACCTTGATACCTAGCAGGACATGGGTCCATTACATCAAGCACTTAGCAAACTGTATATGGCCCCAAAAATAAAAGAGAAGCAGTGTAAAATTGCCAAAATAGCAGCCTACCTGTACCCCCACATAGGAGTAATACAGTTAAAGCACGCAGACAACATAGATTTGACAAAGAGGCAAGGGGAAGCACTGCAGAAAATCCAGACTAATCTGGACTCTGCAAAGCAAAGGCTGCAGGATAGCCAAGAATCTGAAACCAAGGCTAGACAGTAGATCACCAAACTCAAGGAAGATCTGGCTCTTTCACAGCAAGAGAATGCAGAACAAAATACTCAAATACAGACACTGCAAAAAGAATGTCAGGAAAGGGTTGACTCTTTAAAACAGAGTCAACAGAAACTGGCACAACAGTTAAATTACAACAGAGCATGCATAGAACAGATAGTCACATTACAGAATCAGATAGAATCCTTGAAAGAGGTAAACAATAAATGAATTATTAAAGATATCCACTCTCAAGAGGAATTTGATGAGGAGCGCCAGAAATCTAGTGCATTTAAAAAACAGAGGGACGGCCTGGCTGCACAGAGGGGCACTCTAACTCAGGAGAGGGACGCCTTAGGCCAGGAAGTCAGCCAATTAAAAACTAAGTTGGAGTAAAGAAAGCTGGCCCTTCAGGAGTTTAGTGAACTCAAAACTGATTATGAAAAGCTACTAGAGCACACCAGGTGGGTGGAGGATGCTCTGGCAAAGAAGGATCAGACCAATAAGGACCAAACTCAGGAGATGAGTCTTCTCTAGCAAAAATTGGCCCAGTGTTTTCAATCTAGGCAGGAAGCACAGAGAGACAATGAGGCTCTCTGTGAAAAGAATAACAGGCTCCACAAACAGATAGCTGTGCAAGAACAAATCATAGAGACCAGTAAGGCCTTAATAGAGGAGCAAAAGGGTCAGATTTTGGCATGTCATCAGGGAATAGGGGCTGAAAGAGATGAGGTAAGATAGGAAAGAGAAACCCCTGAGCATAACCTCAGGGCCCCTGTCATCAGAGACTTTAACCCCTCAGTCCCATGGACTCTGCCGCCCTCATGTCCACTGGCTCATATAAACCAAGGGCCACAGAGATGGTAGACTTCAGCACAATGGGAAATATGGGACTGACAGATCAACGCCTCCCAGAAATGGTTGGGCGGGCATCTATGTACAGATTCCCAAATGTGAGGGCTAGCCCTTCTGATCAGAAAGACTGCAGAGAGGGGAAAATCAGAGAATTGGATAATCAAAAATATCACCTACCAAGGGATCAGTCTGTCAAATTTGGTGGGGAATTCCATGAAACTAGGTCCACAAAGAGCATCTTAAAAACCTCTTCCCAGCTAGGTCAGTTGGGGGGGTACTCAGCCAATCCTGGGAGCAAGGGAGAGTCAGAAGACTCTTCTGAGCACCACAGGTCTCAAGAGAAGAGTCACCTACATTCTGCAAGCCATTCTCAAGCTCAGAGAATCAGGGAGAGCCTAGAGGATCAGACAGCCACCTCCTGTAGCAGTGCCTCTGGGGTCAGAGGATGAGTGGACAAGGGTAACCAAAACTAAATAGGCCAGCAAAATTAAGAGGGCCCTACTGAAAGATCCCCTGAAGCAAATCAAGGCCATTAGGAGCGTCATAACGCCCTATCATAAAAATACCAAATATTCAGTTTGGGAGCACCTCGAGTTGTATGAGCAAATGATGGATACTTTCCACCTGATGCATAGCCAAAGCTGCATTCAATATGTCAAGTGGCCATTTTCACATGAATACCACAGCTTCTTTGAGGGGCTGGAGGATCAGAACCACTCAAGATGGTCCACCTATAGGGCGGTCATCTTAAAGCATTTCTCAATACATAGAAACCCTCAAGAGGCCCGCAAGGCGGCCTACAATCTACAATGTGTGAAAGACCAGGCCCCACAAGAATTTGTAAAAAAGTTGAAACGTGCCTTTGCGCAGACCACCAGGAGGGTGCACACAGACAGTACGGAGTTCATCAATACCTTCTTTCATGCACTCCCTAAATACATTATGACCCAGCTGGTGTGGGACTTTCATGAGAAGAGATCCCTAGACTGGGTCATTGAACAAGCAACTCACATTTATGAACTGCAGAAACCGGTAGAAAAGTAAAGTGTCAGCAAAAGCCCCAAACCAACCAACACCCCTGCTGCTGCTAAGGTGGCGGAGGCGAAGGTTGCCCCCGTTTTAGATCTGGAGATGGGGGGGACTAAAAACATTCCTGTGCAAAATCCTCCTAACCAAAGACCCAGAATGCCCTTGGGCCAATCCCAAACGGGTAGTCAGGGAGGTAACCCCACAAATGGGACCCCTAACTTCCCTGACTATATCAGCCCCCATTACAAGGGCAGCAGACCCATCCTGGGCTATGTGTGGACTCCGCCAACCCAAGGGGGGGGGGTTCAACCAGGCAGTGGCAAACCCAGGAAACTTCCCTCCTAACTTCCCCAAACCCGTACCAGCAAGAGCGGGAGTCCCAACTGGAGAAACAGGTCCAGAACCTGGCACAGGATCTGGGTCGTATGTTGAGGGCTCAGCAAAACCCTCAAATGAACACGGCGGCCCAGAACCCCTCAAATCAAGGGTCTGGTACTCCAGAGCATTGATGGGGAGAGAACCCCAACGACCCACTGGTTCCCAGGGGGGAGGCACAGGAGGAAGTGGGGTGTAAAGCCTTAGAGGAAGCTTCCTTCCCCACTTGTGAAAAGCCCATGGAAACCCAGGAACAGGAACCAAAATCTCCTGCCCCCGGATGTCTGCAACCTAAGGAACAGAGGGCGGGTAGGAGAAATAAAGGGCCTCAAAACACCCATTTTGTGGAGGAGGTTAGAATCTTCCAGTTTGAAGGAGAGTGGTCCTCAGAGGATTCTGGGAAAAGGATCTTCTCCTTCAGGCAATGGGGGAACTCCCCCCAAAGAAAAATGGGTCCCAAGAGATCATAATCCACACTGGTTAGATGTGGGGACCGAGTTAAAACCACCCATCATTGAACCCCAGAATGACCAGCAAGAAAATCACCTGACCCAAACCAATTCTGGTGATTGACTCCAAAAAGGGGGGGCAGCCCAGAATCAGAACCAGGGGAGTTCAAAACTCCCCCCATATCCAACTGTTACCTTTTTCTTACAGGTTCCCAAGATCCTAAACAAAATCCTGCCCAAATCACCCCTCTGTCAGAATCAAAATCAAAGAAAATAACCCACCAATTGGCCCAAAATGCACATTTTCTTTGCCCCCTTGAGGAAAAGGAGGGAAGATTGTATGCCCCGGTGCAAATACAGGGGCAATGTACATTTCTGGCACTGGTGGGCACTGGATCCCAAGCCACCCTTCTGTCAAAAAGGGCCTTTGATCAGCTGAATTCAGGAAGGGGGGAGAAATACCAATTCTCTCTCACCCATCTTCCTGTACAACTTCAGAACTTCGATGGGAAGGAAATTCCTGTTGAGGGGACTGCAGATTTAGACATTAAAATTGGGCGACACAAGGTGAAACACCCGGTCATATTTGTGACTCCAGAGGGCACACCATGTTTACTAGGGAATGACATCCTGCGTAGATTGTCCCCTAGATTGTGACTAAACAACGAATAAAATTAAAACATAGTGTCAACCATGTTAGTTTAAATGGCACTTGCCACATGGTTGAACAAAACCCTACTAAATCGAATTCCATTTTCAAAATCACCAAATCCCTGACGTGACAGTAATTGCAGTAGAACAACAAGCTGGTGATGGGAAGTCCTCTCTATTTCTGAAAATCAGCCTCCCTTCCAGTCTTAAGTGGCATTCCACACTGGAAGGAATTATCTGAAATTCTATGCAAATTCACAATCAGAAAATCCCACTCCTATAGTCCAAAATGATGAGAAACCAGCTCAAAGCTTGGCTGACATTCAGAAAATTGGAAAACAGTTGTTCATCCCTATTCAGTTAAATGAGGGGAAGGACTCTGTTCTCGCCCGAGTGTGTGTGAACAACGGTAAGAGCTTCATCAGCGAAGCCGTGTTCTGAAAACTCCCAAAAGATCCAGCCATTCCCACATTTAAATTGATAGACAAATGGGAAATGGACCTGGAAACACCCAATTCCAAACATCTCCTGCCTAGCTCAAATTTTCTATGGGCAACAAGAGCTAGTCCATAATTGTTGGGTCGTGTGAGAAGTCCCTGCTGCATTTTATTTAGGCAGTGACATTCTCAATCACTTTGCCATTAGTTTGGACCTAATAAAATTCAAAGCCTGGGTCCGTTTAGCGGGTAATCCCATGGACTTTGAAGACCCAGAGAAAGCATTTCGGTCAGCTCAATTGCTGCCATATGCAGTTGAATTTCAGATTGGAGATGAGGTCACCATCCCAGAAGGGACCCGACAATTCTCACTCAAAGTAAAAATTAAAAGAGGACAGAAACTGAAAAATCCTGATGCCTATGTTCATCTCAATGCCCATTTTCAACAGCAAGGGTTGGGGTTAGTCAATACAGAACACAACACCATTACAATAATGGTGTATAACAGCAAGCTTAGGAGTATCACTCTGGGCGCAAGCACCATTATTGGAAAGGCGGTTGATGATCGACATTTCTCCATAGATTTAGGTGACAGTGATAGTGACGATGACACAACACCAGACAGGATCTTCACCCGGCATGGGGGGAATTTCCTGGTGTACTCTTCCTGCCCTTATGGTAAGGAAGAGGTGACCTGTGACTTCAGGAGGGATGAGGTGATCTTTCAAGTCCACCAGGACTGCCTTCTCAACCTGCAGCCATCAGTCCAAGTCAATACTTTGACCAGGGACTCCTCCACCCAGCTGGAGGAGGCCGCTGAGATAGCTAAACCAGAAGTCTTTCCGGGCTTCAGGCAGATGGTTGAAGAGAGAGTCAACCTAGCTGATGCCTGTGAGAATCCGGAGCAAAAGCAAAAGTTGAAACAAGTTTTCTTAGATTATCAAAATCTCTTTGCAGTGGACTCATATGACTGTGGTTGCACCGACATCCACACAACACCAATTCCCACGGACCCTGGCATGACTCCAGTGTTTGTGAAGCAATATCACTTGCCTCTCACATCAATGGAGTCTCTTACTGAAATAATTAAGAACCTTGAGTCCTGTGGGATAATTAATCTAGTCCATTGTAACTTCAATAATCCGGTGCTGGGGATTTTGAAACAAAACGGCCATTGGAGACTCTGTGCTGACCTAAGGGAGCTGAACAAACGGGTCCATACTTCCCGATGGCCTCTTCCCTACATTGACCAAGGGCTGGCCCAGATCCAGGGGTCAAAGGTATACACTGCCATTGACCTGACCAATGGGTACCAGACTGTACCTGTCAGTAGGGAGGACCAATACAAGCTGGCCTTCACCTTTGGGGGGGCAGCAGTACACTTGGACCCGGACTCCCTTCGGATACATCAACTCCGGAAATAAATTTAATATCTTTCTGCATAAGGACATGCCTGTCTTGGGTGAAAGGGGTCACCTGGCCTATGTAGATGATGTTCTAATCAAAAGCTCAACTGTGGAGGAACACATAGCAGAGATCCGTTATGTTCTGAGACAGTTGAGGGCTGCCGGAGAAAGAATCTCTTTCCAAAAGGCACAGTGGTGCAGGACCCGTGACAACTTCTTGGGGCATGAGATAACTCCTTACGCAAACAGTAGACGCAATCCATAAACTGAAAGTCCCCACAACTCTGCGGGAGCTAAGGAACCTCCTTGGACTGACTAATTACAGCAGAAAGTTTATTGAAGATTACACAGAGATCACAAAACCCCTGATCCATCTGTTGAAGGGGAGGTCAAGTGGGAGTGGGGTCCAGAACAAGCTGAGGCAGTAAGACAACTCAAAAGAAGCCTCTCACAAGCGCCTTGCTTAGCTTACCCTGTCATAAACAAGGAGTTCTTCTTGGAGACAAGGTTCTTAAATACGTGCTTAACTGAAGTATTATACCAAAAGCTTGACAAGGTCAATAAAGTCATCTCTTATGCGAGTAAGACTTTTTCCTCTGTGAAGGAAAAATTCAACAATTGTGAGAAGGCACTCCTGGCAACGTTGAAGGCATTGCCGAATTACCGACCGTTTATCCAGGGGGAACACATCATGGTGGAGACTCCACACCAGCCTCTGCAATATCTCCAAAGTGACAGAATCTGGGCAGGAAATGTGAGTAAATCCCAAATTTCTTCCTGGATTCTGTCAATGCAAGGCTTTCCTGTGAAGGTCAGATATGGCCAAAACAAGAAGAGACCCCTCGCGCAAAGGCTGGCTGACTTTCATGATTGTGCCAGAGAAAACTGTCTCGAGGATGAACGTCTTAAAATCAAGGACAACATGGAGGCATACCTTCATTCCCCACACAAGGTCTATGAAGAAGACAAGTGTGAGAGAATGCCCACCCTCTATGTGTATGGGTGCTCCTACCATGTTGAGAACAACGGGGAAAAGGAACTTGTTTCCGGCGTGGGGAATGCATGGGTGAATGATGCCCCAGACCCCGCTGGGTACAAAATTGGTCCCGCAGTAGTCAAGTGGCAGAGCTGATGGCTGTGCATCAAGCCATCCTCACTGCTGTCCAACACCAACTTCACACACTGGTCATAATCACTGATTCAGATTATGTACAGAACGGGTTTGTGGAGCATGTAAATGTGAGGCATGCTATGTGCTAACAATAAACCACTAAAACATGGAAAATTAATACAGAATATTGATGATCTGCTCACCTCGAATGGGATGAACATCTACTGGAAAAAGATTGAGGGTCATTCTAAAGTAGAGGGACCAGACAAAACTGTTGATCAGCTGGCCAAACCAGAGCCATCCAAGGGGATCTACTTGAGATTGAGTCCCTGTTGGGGGAAATCCAGGTCACTGCTATCACTAGTTCCCAGACCAATGCTCACAATGAACTCTAATCTGCCCAATGGAGTAAGGAGTCCCCAGAGGCTGATTTGATTATGGCTCAAAAAGGGGATCCAATAATTGGTAAGTTTTATCAACACATTGAGGACCCTGAGAACTTTCCCCTAATGGATGCTGATTGGATTGGGAAGGAGGACCTCAGAGTGTTGAAATGTTAAAAAATGTTCCGAATCCAAGATGGTTTGTTCGTGAGGAGATCCATAACTGGCCATGACCAGTGGGTGGTCTCTACATCATTCCGAAGCCTGATGCTAAGTAACGCCCATGATGCGGCCACAGCCGGTCATCGGGGGTTTCATATGACATTAGAAATCTTGTGAGAGGTTGCATTCTGGCCACACATCGGGCTGGACCTCGACCAGTACTTGAAGGGTTGTCTTGTGTGTGCACAATTTCAGCCAACATCACTCACACACCGTTCTCCCCTCCAAAAGAGGGGGATGACACTGCCTTGGTCAGATTTGCAAGTCAATTTTATCGGACCCATTATTCACTCCTCTAGGGGGAACAAGTACATGTTGACCGTAACATGCTTGTTTACTAAATGGGTGGATTGTCTCCCGGCCCCAATTGAAAGGCAGAAACAGTAGCTGCCCTGATGATCAATCGCAACTTCTCGCGTTTTGGACTACCCCGAAGGATTGAGTCCGACCGCGGTAGTCACTTCACTAGTGAAGTGATGACAAAGATGTGGGAGATACTTGGGGTAAAAAGGAAACTACACATTGCCTACCGGTGTCCTCTAGTGGTGGAGTTGAGAGGTACAATAAAACTATTGTGAGCATATTAAAAAGGTTTGTGGCTGATTCTGGGCCAAGTTGGGACATTCGATTACCCCTTGTCCTGATGGCCATCAAATGTACCTCTTCTTTTGCAGCAAAAATGTCTCCATTTGAGCTGATGACTGGACGAGGGATGGTGCTACCCCAGCATCTGCTCTACAGAACCCAAGAGCAGACCTTGATAAAAGCCTCCACAACTCATGAGTATGTTGAGAATCTGAGAAAACTCCTTCAACATGCTTTTCCCTATGCTCAGCGGAATCTAGAAAGATCTGCAGACAGTATGAAGACCCACTATGACCTTAAGACAACTAAAAAGGAATATCAACTAGGAGACCGGGTCTACTTGTACAATTTCCAAAGGAGCCAAGCCAAAGAGCACAAATTCCTTCCAACTTGTTGGGGTCCTTTTGAAATTGTGGACAGAATCTCACCAGTCGCCTACAGAATCCTCATCCCCAAGGGCAGTTTGACAGAAGGGGAAGACAAGTGGGTCCACATAAACCAGCTAAAGAGTTGCCACCCCAGGCATACTTTGCAGCAGATAGAAGGGCTTACCGGAAACCTAGAGGGGGAAATTCTGGACACCTAGAAAAATTAATAAATCTTCATTGATTACACCTAAGAAAATAAGTTGAAGGATCACTGAATAATGGATGGGGAATATTGCCATTTGGTAAGGAATGCAAGTGTCTTTCCCACTGCTGACATCCCCCGAAGATGTGTGGACACAGTAGTGGGAACATTTCCATAACCATGCTATGTTTTGTTTTCTAGCATTTGAACTGCGAATCATCCCAAGAATCACCAAGGAGGACCACTGAGGGACCGGGAGGAAAAACCCAAGGAGTCCGGAGTATCGTCCCATCCTAACCTGAACCGGCGAGGAGAGCGTGTTGCCTCAATCACTGACGGCAGAAGCAACTGAATTTCTCCAGATGGACAGAAAAGAACATCCCAATCTCCCAACTCCCCTTTGACTGGGGGTCAAAATAAAGTTGGGAGGGGGGATTTCTGGGATGTATTGAAGCACTTGCTATACTATGCAGCATCACACTCCTATTTATGGTGCAAGAAACAGCAACAAGGGCGGCAAAACTCTTGTGCGTGCAAAAACCTCCAAAACCGCGTTTTCCAACACGCAAAAAGATTGTTGCACAACCAGCCACCCATGGTGCATGTGTGGTGGAATAGAGCACACATTGCAGAAAATGTGCCAGTGGGCTCCATGACAAGCACACATGGAATACAGACGGAGAAGCAGTGCTTTGCAAAATGAAACCCAAAAATGTGTCTGTAAATGATATTTATTTTGCTGTTAAAAGTCCAAAAAGCCTGTCCATAATACTGTTTCAACACCACTCAAAATCTTGCCTGGTACTAAAATTAATTTTATATAAGGAAGCACTGTGAATGTACAAAGTCCTAAAATGTGAAGAGCAAAACATTTTCTCACAAAAACTGCCTTTCAAAATCTGCTTGCAGCACACTGGGTTGCCTTTGAATGACAGCCCTGTCAGATGGGCTCTCCTGATGGAACTACAAAGTTATCTAAACTAAAAGTCTCCCGGATTAGCAAACATAAATGGATTGGTGCTAAAAGGAATACAGATCTCAGTTGTTTTTGATTCCACAGCTTTAAAGCTAAGAATGGGATTTATCTGTGTCATTTGATGCAACTAGTTTGGTTTCGGCTGGATTTTAAGTCAAGAAATTAAGAATAAATTAGCCTGGCTGGGGCTGCAAGAAGTGGAAAAACAGATTTCCCCCAAGGGGAGGAGAATCCTCTCAGCAGAAACCCACTGACATATGATAATTGTGGGTTAGGCCAGACTTTTGTCTACAACCAAGGAATAAACAATGGCAAATCCTCCAGGCCAGGAAATGGACGTGTGAAAAGGTTGTAAACTGCCCCTTGAAGGAATTTCCCAAAGGAGGGGGCTACTCCTTGAGCTCCATGGAGAGATAAAAGGAGGACCCTTTGCTGCTAAGAATAAATAATGAAAACATTTTTAGAGACTCATAACTTGTTATCCAAAGTGAAGAAAAATGTAAAAAGGACAGATTTGTTTGTCTATTTTTTGGCTTTACGTTTCAAGAGGCAGTGGAGCTGTGTAACATATTCTGGACAGGAATGGCAATATATGTGCTTTTATGTGGACTGTATTAATGCTAGAATTGTTAAACTTAACTCACACATCCCCATGGTAAATGTACTTATTTGTGGAAATTTGCGGAAAGTTTGAAAGAAATGTGTTCATGGCGTAATGGACAAAATTCTGCAGAAAGGTGAAACAAGGTCTCACAGCTGTGGGATTTTGATGAATAGATACTACATAAAATATGGAATGTTTGTGTGTGATTTTTGTAGAGGTTAGCAATGTATAAATATGTATTTAAGACACAATTTGATTTTGATACTAGTGGCTAGGGGAGGTTTCTAAGGACTGTAAAAGCCAAACCATAAATATGACATCATCCATCCTTGATCCAATCACTCAGATGCAAGGCGGAGATGAAACTCTGATCCAATCCCATTTTACAGGGGCAGGTTTAATTAAGCCAGCCCATACACCCATTTCTGTGATGTCATTTGAAAGGATAAATAGAGACAGCTAACAACACATTGACACTTTGTTCCAGCATTCAACATCCAGCCTTTAACATCCTTCCAGATCCAGATGCCAATAATATTGCCAAGCACTAGCTGAATCATTTTCAGCAAGGCCTCAATCCTCAAACTTATTCTTACAACCCAGTGAAGCTCTGTGGTGTGAGAAAGCTTCCTGAACTAGCATCCTGAAACTACCTGGCTTGCTACAATAAGGCTTGCCTGATGAACTTGCTATCCCTCTGATTTGAAATACCCAGAAACAAGAAGGGCAGATCCTGTGCAGCTCCGGTGACCGGCCTAGCTGATCCAGACCCGCGCCTTTTGTGCTGTCTTTCCAGAACTGTAACTGTCCAAAAATCTTAAATCCCAGTGGAATGTGAGTATTAATATGAGGCTAGAGAACTATTGTATATCTTGCTTATCTTGTTCCACTCTTGTTTCTGAACTATTCCTACTTTAATAACCAGTAACAGTGTCATAATCTTTAGTGCTATCTTATTCTGTCTAGTTGCTAAACCGCCATTTTCATGGTCATCTTTCTTTGTATAACACTGATCCATAAATCCCACTTTGAGTGTTTGGACTGGTGCCACCGGGGGAGGTGATGGGGATCTGTTACTGAAGTCATGAATCAGTCTCAGAGATTAGTTTGTCCCGACTTGGTTGCCTAGCCCAAACACTCTAGCCTTGAGTAAATGCATAAGCCATATTTTCTGATTCTAAACTGAAGTCCTTGTTCAAATTCCTGTCTTTATTTTCGAAAAACACCTCTCACTAAAACCTCTATAACTCCCTCAGTTTTTAAGATAGAAGTGAAGTTTCAACCCCCACGTGTACCTAACATCCTTAGCTATCTCTACAACCCAGAAACGCAGTTGACCCATTATATCAAACATCGCATAAGGAAAGGTTTCCCGCAAATTGACATTTTGAAGAGTTTTACACGTGTGAATTAGCTTTAAATAATTTCCCACTTGGCCTCAAATGTTTTCTTTTCATTATATCATTGATTTTGTTTGCTTGCATCTGTTCAAAGTGGCTCCCGTAGAAATTTAGAATAAATTAAGCTTTTTTGACCACATTTACTGTTTTTGCTCAGCCAATTTCAAAGCCATCTGTCAGTTGAAAAGTCAAATCTGTTTTTCTCTTGTGTTTAAGGGGGGAAAGTGGGAGTGATATTATGTACGATCTGTGTTATTCCTGAGTACCTGCTCTCTCCTCACATATATTTAAATCACCTATTGGTGGGTAGAGGGATGTTGCAGGGGGAACCTCTAACCATGTTGCTATTTGTTCCAAACCAACCCAAAAGTATTATTTTCTGTGCTGCATTATTTTTGTGTTCATTACTTGATTCCCAGTGCATTAAATATATTATTGGTGATTGTTGTTACCTATTAAAATATATTGTGATTTAAATTCTAAATAATTAAATAAATATTTACCTTTGCAAACTAGCCTGATTCCTGGTTCAGTGTTACCGGGGGTGGAGGTCTCAGGTGAAGGGTGTGATATGAGTGGTATATCATTCATAATATTGAACTTATAGATAAAAAATAAATAAGGGTTTCATTTGAACTCTACATGCTGGGCGAGTCTTGGGTGTGTGCCAGATTCAAATCACTTACAGTGCTGTGATGGAATTGGGGTAGATGTCTTGGTGCTGGGTGAGTGGCTGAGAGAGATGTGGAATTCGATAAGTGTCTGGTCAGACTAGGCTATCGGATATGGAGCTGTAATGGTGATGTCAGTGTTTAGCTGTACGTTCCAGTCGAAGGTGTGACCTTTTGCGTGGATTGGTAAGTTCACCATCTGGCAGAGGTACATTTTGACTAAGGTGGTGTTAAGGGCAGCAGATGTTGTATTAGTAGGGACTTTTAACCCTAGGTTAACGTCACCTAAAAGGACAGGTCTAGTTGTGGGTGTGATGATGGGGGAAGCGGAGGAGGGGTAGCTCTTTATCTGGAGAGCTTAGATTGTTAGGGTGATGGTAGATAAGGAGGAGGTTAAACCTGGTTTGGGCACTGAGTGATAGTTTAATGTAGAGGAGTTCATATCCTTGCTGTGTGGGTATAGGGATTTCTCCGATAGTCAGGTTGGATGTGTAGATAAAAGTGATTACACCTCCTGGTTTGTCAAGCCAGTCACTCTTAGGGTAGAGTATGCAAGGGGGATGGCTAGAGCAGTGCAGGGACCTGCAGTGTCATGCAACCAGGTTTCGGTAACTGCAAGTATGTCCAGGTATTTGTCTTTGAGGAGGTCATAGATGTCAATTCCATGTGCGCATAGTGAGCGAATATTAATAAGCATACAGAGAAGGCTGGTACTGAGCGTGGGTGATGTATGAGGGATGGGGTCAAGGGGGGATAAGGTAGAGTGGGGGGCAGAGAGAGTGAAGAGTGGTGGGTGGTGGTGTGCTGTGTGAGGAGAGTTTGCCATTCCTTTGGGTATAATGTATAGATGGTTAGCAAAACTGGGATATTAGCCTTAACACTTTGGTTCCAGAGCCTAAATCTGTCTTCCTAACCACCTCTCCTGACTAAAATGTTATGCTCTTTATTGGGGTTGGCAACACAGTTTTTACAATGCTTATTTGGAGGAACAGAGCCTTATCAAATGTGGCTTCTTAATCACATCTACTGACTAATACTTTATGTTCTTCATTGGGGGCAGCAGCTCAGTTTTTACAACAACTGATTAAAAGGAACAACGCAATACACCTGCACCATACTGACACTATGTTAGGTTAATGCTAATTTCTAACATAACAGGCCAGAATAAAGAGATATATTTCAATGGGATTGCACCATTGTGAAACGTTTACATAAACAGGCAACTTGCAACATGTGTGCTACTACCTTGATCACACTCAAGTTGTTCAGCCTCAGAGAGAAGAAAGGCTGAGTTGTGCTTGGCATCATTTGGTGCTGAGATCCGAAAATTGTAGGTGTTGACCTTTAGCTTCGCCCCTTAACACACATTAGGCCCACCTCTAAAATTAGTAAGTGCGCCTTTTGTCCATAAAGCAAGTTTATTATTCAACGTCCGTGAGAGGGGCTTAGATGACATCTCAAAGTCAAACTAATCCTGGTCTCTCTGAACCACACAAAGAGCACATTTTATATACAATTTACAACAGTTAATACACTCTCCCAGATAGTGTTACAAAATCATCCCCGCAAACATGATTGGTTGCCCTGTACAGAGAAATCTATAACCCACACAGTTTATTGGACACAGATATTATAATGCAATCCCCTAAAACTTATAATAATAAGGTTTACTTTTTCAACACACCCCTTCCAAAAGCCTCCCCATATTTGGTGGCAGCCTTGCCTCTTAGTTACAAAATAACATAATTACTATTGATGACGCACACAGACCTACCCCAAAAATACCTAGCACATGAAGACGAGAGAAAGACACGTAGATTCCCTTTGACCTTCTTGTGTTTGCTAACCGCATTGCCCAGACCTGTCCCCTGTACGATTTATATGACTCTTATGTGGCTGAACTTTTCCTATTCACATGAGATCTGCCCACTCTCTGACAACACAATCATTCTCCTAAAATCTATTACTATTGGTCTCTGCAAGTGCCCCATGAGAGCCACCTGCTTCAAACAACGCCATGATTTCATGAGATGCCTATCTCTTACAACAATGAGCTCTACAGTTCACCAGAGATCATATCTCCCCTTGCGCTCCATCACTTGAACCATATGCAAACTGACCGCAACAAGCCCATTGACCAGCTTACGAAACCTGTGCCCTGACTGCTGAAGGTCATTTCAAATCTTTATCATGATGGCAAAATCACCATTCTGATTAATCCAGAATGCAGAGACCCATGATACACAGAGCAATCCCACCTCATATATTTCATATCTTCTACTACATTTGAAAACACTTCCCATACAGGTGTACTATTATGTGTGCATTTTATACCTATTTTGATCTTCCTCTCATGACCGCCATTCATACAGTTATACTCCCCGTGCCCATATTGATTGCCTGCTTTACCTGAGTGTGAAGGGGCCTTCCGTGTGACAATGTTTCATCGTTATGTTTCTGCGCACATGCATATCTGTAAATGTGTTGCCTCTACATAAAATAACACAAGGTAACCGAAATGTAACACTTATCCCATTTACCATAAATATTGTAGCAATTTGCGAAAGTGACAGAAATGATGATGAAGAGGTGTCCACCCCCCAGTCAGTGGTATGGCGTGCGAAGTTCTAATTTTTCCAATTTACCTACACATATAAACATAGATCTCTGTAATGAGTGCCCAACACACTGAGCTATCTACTCACGATCAAAGCACTAAAATGTATCAGTATGTATTTCAACTTTGGTTATTGGACATAATAAATATATTACTCAGAGAAAGGTGAGTGTTACAAACTGTGCAATAGTGAATGCACATTCAACTATTACAGTGAACACAGAATGCATAAAAAGAGCAATTGATCAGACCATATATCACTTGCCAAAAAGGTCCAGGCAGCAGGCTCAAATCCTCTGCAGTGCGATATAAAATATCATGATTTCTTTATGTTTTGCAAAAAATGAGCGCTGATTTATTTGCATCTGGCAGCCACATGGGGGTTCAAGGATTGGGGGCCTGAGGCATACACCCCTTTCTCCCTCACATAAAGATGTCATGTGTTGTTTTCACTTCAGAGACCTATGAAATGGTTATAGGTCAAAGGTTTGAATCAAAAGGATCTAAATACAATAGGGTCGAATCAAAAGGACCTAAAACATAAGGGTCGAATTTTTTTAATTTATTTTATTTATTTATTTATTTATTTATTTATTTCGGGTGGGGGGGCCCAAACACCCGTTTTTGCTGTAAAACTCACTTTTATTTCCTATATGGAAACCCCCAAAAATATCTACATTTAAAAAAGAAAATTGACCCTTTTGTTTTAGGTCCTATTGACTTGACCCTATGGCATTCGATCCTTTTGCATTCGAACCTTTGACCGGACACCCTATGAAATAGAAACAGCTGTGAAATGATAATGACCCTATGTGAAGATGCGAAATGACCAGTAAATAATGCAGTGTTTGGCTGATGGGAGGTTGTGGCTGTGGCGCAAGAATCTGAAAAGGTGGCAGTTCAGAATAACTTAGTCAAAAAAAAAAAAACATGACACGGCCTATTGATCCTTTAATTTACGTGGGACATGTCACTTTAATTGACCAACGTCTTTCCCAGAGAGGCTTCTTTCCTTCTCTGCATTATTTCGGTATAAGTGGCTGTTATGGGAAGGATTATTGATTATGCCTATTTTTGCTTCTTTCTATTTTGCTTTTTATTCCCCTACAACTCAACGCACGTTACTGGTTTTGTACCTTAGAAATACTTCAATAAGATGAATTACACTTGCTATGACAGCTTTCCTTGGATTTCTATGTGAGGAATTAATTTTAGCTGCGCCTTTTAGGAGGCGCTCTAAGCACCGCATATACGTCAAATCTATTTGCAACAGAAGTGAAGATCGAAGACAGATGGGATGTGAGGAGGGACACAGAGCCTGTGTGTGTTGTTTGATTTATTACCCATTCTATTGACAGCCAACGTTCATCCCAAGGTTCATTTCCACCCACTAACTGCTGCTCCCTGCTCAGAATACCCACCTTGGGGATCTCTTTAAGCTAGCTATGTTCTTTTAAGGGGTTGCTAACAGTACTTCTAAGCAGTCTTCTGAAAAGTAATGGCTTAATTGCAGCTACAAAACAGATCCTGGTGTAATATAAATGTCTAAACCAAGTGTGCAGCCACCCAGCCACGTCATTCATTAGCAATATGTGTGTATTTGAATCTGTTTTAACACTGATTTCTCGTTAAAACAAAAGTGCTGGCAAAGCCAATAGTTAGACATTAGGTAAGTATTTTCCAGGCACTGCCATAATATGTTCAGGTACGAACACCAGTTGCCAGATTCTGCGATCCTGAAGCCAGGTAGTACCATTATGGCACTGCCTGAAAAATGTCTACGACATGCTTGCACAATACCCAAATGTGTTGGCTATGCCAATTGTTTTTTTTTCCATGTCCAGTTTTTAAAAACCATGTTGACATACAGTAAATAAAAGAAGTATGATAGAAGATGTAATAAATGATGGTGGATTCATGAAGCGTTGCACCTGCTAGGACACTCCTCAATGCAGTATTATAACCTGACTCCAATTATGTGTAACTAGGTGAACGGCAGTTGCTAAGGAGCTGTTCAACTGTACAAGGGAATTCCAAATAAGAGTTGCAAGTACACACAACTTCATTTTACTTTTTCTTCTTTCTGACGGGTACGGTTTGTGAGAAATTGTGTACATTCTTTGTGGAACGAAAAATTCTCCATTGTAATAATAATAATACAAGTTGCCAAATGTTCACATGTCTTGTTCTGTGTAGCTAGAAGTTTAAAAGCATTTACAACGACCTGGACTACTGTTTTGTGTTCCAAAACTGAAGTTTAAAAACAGTAAGATAAAACCATTTTTAGTAAGAAAATAAGTTATCTTACATCAAAATGCATCCTTCTTCCACAAAATGTGATCCAAAGAGTTTTAAAGAAATGTTTTTAACATTGTCGTCATCTTGCTGAATTTCCCTTCGTGGAGTTTCTAAAGAGCTAGATTGGGGCTGTCCCACAGGGGGTCCTTACAGTAAAGGAATGAAATAGCTTTTTCAAAGCAGAATACGTTCAACAATTGTCCAGGGCTGATACGATTTTGGGGAACCTCCCTGGAGATATTCATGGGCAAGTCAATGTCGGTCAACCAAATGGAGAGAGAAAGCCTCTTTCTGTTTTTTTTTTCTTTTCTTTTTTTACAAAACAATGATACCCTTTACATTTACAAAGATATATTGAGTGGCGTTCCAATGCTAGTTTACTCTCTGGCAATGTTTATGTAAATAATTCCTGTGTCACCTTGGCAACAGTTTTGATAGACCCCAAAGTCTGCACACATGTGTTTGTAAGGAGAGGCTCCATGAGACTTAGGGGTGTGTGAGAGAGACTAGTTCTGTGGCGTCAGGTGTTTGGATGGCCTAGTGTTTGGGTGGGGGTGGGACATGCGGAACGGGGTGGGGAGAGGGAAGTGAGGTGGAGAGTGGGGAAGTTCAGCTGGAAGAGGGGCATGAAGAAATAAAGGAGTCTAATGGCATACCGTGTGTCAGCGTCTTTATTTGCTGATGTAGTGTGGCCTAGGTGAACCCAGGTAGTCCCCGGCATGGAAGGCCCTGAAACTGGCAACGCACCCACATTTGGGCCCGCGCTGCACATGATTGTGGCAGCCCATGTCGGGGGTGGCCCAGGGCTAAGTTTGCGCGTTCGGGTGTGGCTGTGAGATCGTGAGGTCTGAATGTTGTTTACACTGCAGAGATGGAAGACCCTCTAGGGGCGGCCAGCAAGCCTGAGCGCTGCGGAAGCACGTCCACACATTGATATATGCATCACGGCCCGGGAGGTGGCGGTGCTTGTGCGGCAATAGCGGCTGCAATCTTAGGTCATACAGGCCTAGTGAAGGAGGATGAGTACAAACAGGAGGCCCACAATTCAAGGGGGGCCTAGCTCAGAAGTATATATATCTGACATTTGCTTGCTAATAATCTCCATATTCATTCCTCGGTGCTACAGCCCTCTGTTACAGTGACTCACCATCCAAGCCCAACACAACAAGCACCATGACTGACCTTGACATCCCAGCCACTGTCCCCGTTACACCACCAGTTACACCACCAGTACAGGAGCAACAGAGGGTGCAAGAGACCTTGGCTGTGCAGTTCCCTGGTATTTTTGATGACACAGACACCAGCAAAATGGGTCCGAGGTGAGCCAGGTGGATTAGGGACTTTGCCCTACATGTGGGTGCCATGTGATCCATGGAAGACAACAGACAACAATGCCTGCTGAAGCTAGTGGCAGGCCCTGCTGCTAGAGACATCATTGATGAGCTACCTGCTGATTCCATCAATACTATTCAGGGGCTGAAAATATGTTTTCCACACCAAGAAACAGCATACAGGTGAGACAATGGATGCATTTGTAATGCGGCTCAGAATTAAACTCAAACATTGTGACTTTAACCATTACTCTAACACTGAGGCCCTGTGATCTCAGATAATTGCAGGCTGCCAATCATAGTTCAGGAGAAAGCTACTGCATTAGTCCAGGATGCTGGAAGAGATCCTAATGATGGCAACAGCAGAATTGTCGGTGATTTGGAAGTGGAAACCATGGGAAGCCCAAAGGTGCCAGATCACACCCCAAGGTGGTGCAGCAGTTGATGGGAGCCTCGCACAAGGTTCAAGGGGAGCCATTTTGCAACAGATGTGGATACAAGTTCCCCATGAGGGCATGTGCCCGGCATTAGGACGAAGATGCTCAGCGTGTGGAGGGGAGAATCATTTTAAGTCTGTTTGCAAAATGTTAAGAAGTTCAGGAAAAGGAGACAGCGAAGGGGGCATGGTGACCAGGCCCAGAGACAGGGTGCCAACCACGGCATCAGAGGTGTCACAGCTTTTATCCCAGAGACATGAAAAACACAGAGATGGGGACAAATAGAGGAGGAATGGGGAAATCGGAGATGATACAGCGCCTCAACTTCAAGACCAATGAGACGGTGAGATGCAACGTAAGATAGCTGGTGGAACAGTCACCATCAGAAACAGAACTCAGCTCGTCAGAAGGGGAGCAAAGAAGGAAAGGATACATATACACACTGGGCTTCGAGCAGGCTACAGAACATGTTTCCCCTGCACCTCAATGAGTGGCAGATGGTGTTCTTGGTAGACACTGCTGCCACTGTGAATGTTATTAGCGAACAAATGGACTAGACCCTTCCTCAGACACCGGAACTCAGCCCATTGAAAGTGGACATTTACCCATACGGCTCCAAGTTTCCACTGCCGTGTATCGGTCAATTTGAGGCAAGGTGCTGATACAAGACACAAGAAAGGAAGGTTCAGGTGCATGTGATGTTGAAGGTGACTGAGTGCGGATGCATCTTAAGCTTCAAGACGGCTATTGACAAGGGCCTAATACACATTTTGTACAGGCTGATGGCCAACAAGTACATTGATATGGTGAACCAGTTTGATCAACTGTTCCCACGCCATTCAAAGGCATTGGCAAGCTGAAAAATAGACAGATTAGAATCCATATCGATGAGGACGTTCAGCCAGTGGCACAACACTACGGAGGCATCCCTGTCAACATATAGCGACAACTGGAGGAAGAACTTCACAGATTGCTGGAGTAGGACATAATAGAGCCAGCAGTTGAACCCACTCCATGGGTGTCACCCACTATGCCTGTCGCGAATAAAGGGCCCGATGCCATCCGGCTATACATAGACATCAGGCAGCCAAATCAAGCCATCAAGCGAGAATGTCATTTTGCATCCCGATAATGGACATGATACACTTGTTCAATGGTGTCAAGATTTTCTCCAAGCTCAACGAGGACTATCACCAGCTGGTCCTAAACCCAGAGAGCTGCTACATCACTACATTTGTAACACATGTTGGCCTATATAGGTACAAGCGCCTGATATTTGGTGTTTCCTCAGCTGCAGGACTATTTCAGGCAGAGATACATAATGTGATAAAGCATATTCCCAATTGCATCAACTACAGTGATGACATTTTAGTGTTCCGCATGAGTGTAGAAAAGCATGACGGGACTCTTTCGAGGGTATGCATGACGTTGGATGCAGCAAACCTCAAGCTAAATTGGGACAAGTGTGAATTTCAGAGAGTCACTCTGTGGTTTTTTTTGGCACATTTTCTCAGAGAAAGGAATTACAGCAGATCCTGAGAAGTTGGCAGTGCTCAATGAGACCTGGCCCCCAACACATGTCTCTGAGCGTCGATCCTTCCTGGGGTTAGCAAGCTTATATACGAGATACATAAAGGACTTTGCCACCATCAGCGAGCCATTGCAGGCCCTCACAAAGCAGCAGGCATCTTTTCACTTGTTGATGACATGCCAAATGGCATTCACAACCATTTGTGACTGCACTCCAGAGGCTGAAAACATGGCATACTTTGACGTTGAGAGAGAGAGATGGAGTTGACGGTGGATGCAAGACCAGTGGACCTGGGCACAATTTTAGTTCAAAAGGCACAAGACAATTTCCAGCAGAGACACATCAGCTTCTTCGACAGTAGAAACCTGTAAAAAAGGCTGGGACTGTGAACATTTTCAAATGTTCTTCTATGGACAACCTTTTACAATAATTATGGATTACCAGGCACTGTTGTTTCTACATGACAACCCCACCTCGAATAGCTTGGTGAGTCCTGTTGCTGCAGGACTGTGCTTCCAATAGAATCCACCTACCAGGAAAAGAGGACACTCCAGGTGACTTTCTATCTCGCCACCATAGCGGCAGCTGATGCACCAGAGCCGTCGTTGGCTGATCGATACATCATATACAGCGTGCAACAAGCGATACTGCTAGGGTTGGATCCAGTGAGATTGGCGCAGGAAGTAGAAAGTGATGTGGCCATGCACATTATTGTAGAAGGGTTGCAGCCATGAAAATGGTGAAGGGTGAAAGAGAGATGCCCCTTGAGTCAGACAAGGTGAAGTGGGATGTGGACAGTCTCTTGCTGGTGAAAGATGAGTTGGCTGTGTCAGAGGTGCTGTTGCTCAATGGCAACACGTTAGTGGTGCCCACATCCTTGAGAAGGCAGGTGGTGAAATTTGCACATGAGGGGCATTGAGGGATTGTGTCAATGAAAAGGATGCTATGGCAGAAGGCGCAGTTTCCAAAATTGGACACAATGGTAGAAGATTTGCTCAAGGAATGCCACACTTGCTGTCTCACAGCTCCGCCAAGACATCTGGAACCACTAAACATGACAGATCTACCAAAAAGGGTGTTGTAGGAGGTGGCAGTCGACTCTTTTGGACCCATTGAAAGGGGCAAATACATACTAGCAGTGATGGAGGAATATTTGCGGTTCCCTGAAGCACAGATGGTAGCTTCCACGCCGACTCACCATGTGATACCAGTGCTGTACAGAATGTTCACGGCCTATGACATTCCCCGACAGGTAAAGTCTGATAATGGGACTCAGTTTACAAGCAAAGGCCTCACCGCATCTCTGATCCTTGCGTTCTGCAGGGAAGCCTGAGGCATTGGTGAAGACTCAGGAGAAAGAGTGGGAGGGAAGACAGGCATAACTCTTAGACCCAAGGTAGGAGTAGCAAATTCTCTTTTGGACACCGGCATGTATGCAGGGAAAGATGCGCTTTTTTGTGAATGCCTCCATGAAGGCTGGACTAGTTGAGGAGGAGGAGCAGGAGTGCATGTTCTTCGTGTGGGAGGAGGCTGTGGCCGCAGCAAGCACTCTGAAGAAGAACTGTTGTACTGGATCAGGATCTGAAGCACTGTGGAGCTCTTTCCATACAGAGAGGATCTAGTAGCATTATTATCAGTGGAAGGTGCAACATGTCTACCATGCTTAAAGCATGCCAGGCAGCTTCTTATGATCTTTGACCTTGATTCCCTGTGGCTTGATTGCCTAAGTATAAATTCACAATTGAAAAAAACTGTTAAATATGACATTTCACGACTGGGTAGTAGGGACACGACTAGATAGCTGCTATACGGGCAGAGTATCTGCCATCTATATGGGGTTAAACCTGACGTGGCCATGGAGCCCTACCTTGATTACCCTGCAGGGAAAAAGAAGAAATGCCTGTTCACGAAACTACTACTCGGTATCCTCCAGCTCTTGAAATTCATGAGACACTGGGGAACGGGACTGACTCCACAGTATGTCCTACCCTAATTGAAGGCGTAGCCCATTTCGTCGTATTTTGCCCATTATAAACAAATTTGACAGCTAGATGATTGAAGCCACTTTTTATCTATCAGGCAATGAATTACATGAGAGTGGCTCTCATGATTAGGAAATTATACTTGCCTGTTAATATTTTTAATGCCGTATTGATTTTCTTATTTGCTGCCTTAAAAAAAAAGGAAGAGTTTCCTCAAAAACTGCTACAGATTAGTTGAACATACTACAAAGTATTAGAGATTTTGACCTGTGACAGATCCCAACTTTGAACTGTGATGGGCGAAAGTGTTTACGATATAATGAACAATTTATTATTTTTCCCTTGTAAAATGGTATGAGCTATGATTGTATTACTTTTATGTATGTATGTTTGATCTGCCTTTATGGTGCACAGCCAAAATAAAGCCAATATTTAATTGAATTGAATTGAATTGGATGGCTCCTGTCAGGGTAGTGGCTTGAGGGGTAAGTGATTTGCACCCTGGACAAAGGGAGTGATCCATTAGGAGGACAGTGGCAGAGCCAGGTTTTGATGCCAGGTTTGGCAAAGTGCTCCTCAGGGGGCACCGCACTGGTCGGGTCAGATAGGGCTCGGGTGACAGTCACTACCATTTCCTTACTTTTTTGCAGTAAACGGTAAAGGAGTTCCGACCTCTGAAGGAGTCACATGAGCAGCAGTCCGTTGAATGGGACTGTGGCAAGTAAAAGGAGCAAGAGTGCAGGGACCGCGGACAGCTTGTGTCACACAGCCAGGCCAGTGAATAGAAACGCAGAGCCGCGCTACCATCTGGTTCCCAGCACTCCCACAGAGACCTGGAGCTGAAACTTTGCAACACTAGACTGCCAGCAGCATCATGTTGGGTGCAGCATTGCACAGTACGGCTATGAGTGCTTGGGTCACGCGGCTGTGCACTTGACACGAGAGTGGCTGTGCAGGGCGGCCTAATTCGAGTCGATGCTATGTTTCTGTACTTCTCGTCATGAGCACCTGTGGATACAAACAAATTCAACTCTATCGCACAATCCAATCTTCCTTGTGCTCCAGCTCCGTGGATGCGCGACAGCTTTTCCGTAGTCAATGTCACCTGACTCTGCGCTGCACCGTGCGTCACTGGAATTGAACGGCTGCCAAACCCGCGAGTGCATTTGCAGTTTCCATTGGATGCCTGTCATTAGCTCCAAACAATCAATATTACCTACTATCCTCTGAAGGGACAACTGCTATGCTGGCCGTGCCTACAATCTTGAAGTTGTGACTATAACACCTTACATACAAAGCATTGCTACTGTAAATTGGCTAGCTGGATCAAATTGCATTTTTAAAACAATAATCTCACAGTCAGTGCACCGGATGCACATGAAAAAGCTACACAACAACATCTTCAGACCAGCAGGCTGGAAATGAAATAAAGTTATGATCTGAGCTAAGAAGCAGCGTGAGCTTGAAATATGCGTCACTCAAAGGAGGGAAGCGAAGCGTTTGAGAATGAAAGTGTCAATTATACCGTAGCTTGGCTTTACATTTCACATAGCTCTCAACCATTTGTGTTGCAAGGGCGGGTGAAATCACCCGATTTTGTTTTTGGCGGGTGAGACGCCCATTGGGATGAATGAGCGTGCAGGAGGCTTGGCGGGTGAGTCAGCCCTTTACAAGGCGGGTGACACCCGCCAAAAGCGTGTGAGTTGAGAGCTATGATTTCAAGAGATGAAACGTCATGTCAGCACCTGAATATCTGGTAATTCAGTGATATCGCCCAGTATCAGCGGACGCTCCACCTAAATGTGTGACTCAGAGCAGTATGGCTCGGACGTGCCGCTAGCAGATCGTGCTTTGATACATTGTCAGATAACATGGCCTTGCTGCATAGGGTCCTCGAGAGTGGAGTGCCACAACCAAAGCAAGAACCCCATTAATGGTTAATCCCAATGTCAGGGGCACCGCCCACCCTCCAGACTCTATTACTTCTCATGAGTCAGTCACACCAGTTCTCACTCGAGTTCTCTTCTCTATGGTCTCGAGTTCTCAGCAGGGCACTACTAGGGCAGGAGAGAGGACGGGTCAGGGTCATAAGTCAGGGCATGGGGCATGGGTCAGGCGGCCACAGGCTGCAGGCAGGCCAGGCAGCAGGTTAAGGTGTTGCAGCTGACTGTGTCCGTGGGTGACTGACTGACTCTGAATATTAGTGGGTGGACTGCATGTGCACGGGCCGCTTGTTACTGGGCAGATTTGTTTGCTGCCAGTTAGCAAATGTGCCCGTGCCTGCCAGTCTCTGACCTTGTGCGCATGCGCGCCCCATCCCCAGCTTGATGTTTCCTTATGTTGTTGTCATGGCACGGAGGGCAGGCCCCAGATAGTGTGGTGGGACTGGGCCAGGGGAAATAGAAACAAACTGAACACAGTGCGATTTTCAGAACCACGTCCACCAATCAAAGTAACACCAAACGGCACCATCATCCATCCCCAGGTCCAGGCAAGGGCAGCCGCTGGCCAGCCACAGGGTCGCGGCACATCGGCACAACAAAAAATCTCAGTGCACCCAAAAAAGATGTATTTGTAAAATGTGGATGCTCATAGTTGAGCAGCGCCAACCCTGCAGGAGCCAAGGGGGTGGGGCACACCAGGCACCAGGGTGGAGCAAGTGCGTGCCAGCCCCCCTTGCTCTGCTACTTCAGGAGAAGCTAATCGGGGAATACCAGCCAGTGGAAGTGATGCGACGTGTGGTGGACCTACCTTAGGGTAAGGAGGGTGAGCAAGCGGTGGCGGATGAGGAGCTTTGCCCTTTTTCTGCCATTACAATGGTGCCAGAGAAATTCAGACAGAGTAGGACCCCTTGGGAGTGGCAATAACTACCCTCCCACAGCCTGAATGATTCTGGTTGTGGGACTACTTTTCTGTTTGAGAAGACCATCACGCGGTGGAGTCTGAGGTTTTCTGCACAGTCATGGGCTGTTGGAAGAGGATGAGAAGGAGCAGAAAGCAAAATGCAAGGGAGGATTCCTGGGGACGATGGAGATGAAACACAATTGACAGTGAAACAAATAAATGCATAAGGCAAGCAAGTCTCCTGCCTCCGCAGAGCTCTATACCATCCAAGCTGCCAACATTACCCCCTCCACAACTGGTGATGATGAATCGGTGCCATATTGCAACCCATGGCCAGGGCACTGTGGCAACATTGACTTGCTGAGTAGAGACCTCAGTATCTGCCTATCCTGTGAAATTGTTGCAACTGTCATCAGCAACTGTGGCCAGCAACAAGTCCCTGTTTCTGGAGCTGCCCCAACATGTAGTTGGGGTGGTGGAGCTCTAGTAGTGACCTTTTTTGGTAAGGACACTTTCTTGACTATGTGATGAGACTTGCTAGGACATATTTCCACCATTTCAAGCCCCCTTCGAGCTCTGTAGAGCGAGACTGCATAGTGGTCCTGTCCAATACGCGGAGGCACCTGGAGCTCAACAAAAGAAATAAGGCAGTCATGGGAGGTACTGCCACAGAGGGAGACACCATACCCACAGGAATGTCTGAGATCTGTGGGCAGCTGGAGGACTTCAGTTGCAGGACATGTTCTTTGAGGAGCTTGTGAACTTTGGTCAGGGGCTGCGCCCTCTGGGTGAGTTGTAGGACTTTAGTGTGAGGGAATGCTCTATGGGAAAGCTTGTGATATGCATGGTGTGGCTGTGCCCAAGAGAGAACCCATTAAATCTAGTTCAGTTGTGCCCTATGAGACAACCTGACAATTTAGTGAGCAGTTGCATCCTGTGAGAGAGCCTGAGAAATGTAGTGGGTAGCTAGGCCACATCGAGCTTGTGATCGTGAGCCGATAGTAGGATTCAAAAACATTTCTGATGAAAAAGGCAATAGCATTTGTAAGACAGAAACTTGACAGGACCTCTCAGCCACTACTACAGATATATGTTTTCCAGCCTTATGTGCCATGAAACATCCGCTTTCGGGTAAGCAATAACCATTATCATCCGAGCTGGTACGTTGCTATGGTTAGATGTAACTTCACAGACTTTCACAATTAAGTGATTGTTTATTTTGATAAATGTCTGTTGTTCAAACTGTGGCATTGGAAGAGTTCACCTGCAATAGAAGTCTGCAAATTTGTGTCGGGAGTAGTTTAACACATGTGCCACTGGCCAGATGAACCTCATTCTGCAAGAATACCGCCCTTATTCATCATCTCTTCGCATGGATGAAGAGTACTTTAGATAGGGATCTAGCACCTATGCAGCTGATTGGCTGCTGTGTGTGTCTGTTGATGACCATGTCTATTACAAAATGCTTGAGTCGCTGAGGAGGACATTCCAAAATAGCACCTCCCTGTAGCCTGTGCCTGTAATGATGTACTCACCATTAATGCCATCATTCTTGAGTTTGCCATTCCCAGTATAGTCTGGAAAATGTCAGCTTGATCACCATGCAAAGCTGAAAGCAGGTATCTCAAGAGCTCTTCCAAAGTGGCCTCACCTGCCAAGGCACGTGCCATTGGCAAGCAGGTCATGTTCAGCTCTAGTAGTTGCACTAGAATAGGAACTTAATTTAGACTGTGGGATGGCTAACTCCCTTGGTTGCATAATCGATAGATTGTAGTGTAGAGCCAATTTAAGGCAGCAGCTGCCAGTGACACAATTTAAAAATTAACCCATTCAGAACACTGCGATTAGTACTGCAATAATCTGTGGTGGCATTGCTCTACTTACATAGCAAGTCCAACATGTGTCAAGTAGATTACCTAATTATGGCCACTAATTATGGTCACTGAGGTCTTCAGGTTGTGCGCTGGAAACTGGTAGCATGTCTGCAGTTGCTGCAGTGCAATTTTAGCACTGTAGGGCTTTCATACATTGGAGCGGATCTTTTGGGCAACAGCGAACATTTCTTTTATAGGCTGACGTTTGCTGAAAAGATATATGGCCACAAAGGTAATCCTATAGGCAAAGCAGTGGATGTGCATTGTCGTGCACATTCATAAAGCAGTAAAGGCACCCGCCCCATTGTCTTGTGCAACAAATCCCAAAAGCAAATTGGGAGGCCTGGGCCACTGTGCCTTTACCTCATCCACCTTCTCTGAGATGTCAACTCCGCTGTGGATTTTTTCTGAAACCCTTACTTGCACAACACTGCCAGGTCCTCACCTGCTTAGACCTCTACATTACTCTGGGACTCGTTTTGGCTGGTAGAAGAAGGAAACACCACCCAGTATGCAATGACGTTGATGTCATCTCTGACCAGTAGTTCACATGTCCATGGTCAAGTTGCACTTTTGTCCCATGGATTGCTTTAGTACCTGCCCTGCTGTAGCCATAGTTTCATTGTACAATTTTGGTACTGCTTTGTAAGAGAACTAAGGGTGGCTGAGAACCTCCAACGAGTGGTCAACGTTTCCTAGGAGACACCTATATCCAAAAAGAGTAAGGCAAGAGGTTTATTGCTAATATTAAAGCGAGGTTAGCACTGAGCAGGCCTTGTCTGGTATGTGACTTGGGATATTTTTAGTCACTCTAAAATTCTTCTACAACAATGCCACCATGGAGTACGGCAGCCAAACTTAGTGTCCCACCCCCAAGCACAGCTGCAGTATTTTCAAGGGGAACTTTGCTGACTGCTAATGGCTATGCTCCTTGTATTAGCGATATGTTGTCTTCTGTCCATGTGTGTGCATGGTGCTACTGCATAAGGAATTGCATACATGTGGTGCCGAGCTGGTCACTGCCTTGCCTCAGCACTCTATTTTCAAGTGATCAGATTTGGTGCCACTTTATTGTGTGAATTACTGGACACTTTTGTTTTTTTTAATTATTTTTGTTTAAGAACACACAGATGGGGCTCATCTAGACTTGATGTTGGTGGTGGGGCTCTGCATGCCATGTTATGTGTAATGCTTTTTGTGAACTTTGACAGAGGTTGTTTCTCAAAGAGAGTGCCCAATGAGGACAATCTTCTATCACTCACTTCTATTACTATAGAATCCTCTGTATCTCTGGTGTCGTCCACCTCCTCAGAGTCTCTGATTTCCAGCATCAACACACATTCCTTTCCAGCCTCTGACAGATTGTAATTGTTTTCTTAATCATCACCCATGTCACCATCACCATCATTATTATTATTGTGTGATTTATCAGTGGATGGGGTAGTGGAGATAGAGACATGATATTTTCAGTATCCAACCACTGCTCAACTGCCTGGTGTGTTGTTCTTCGCTGACCTTCAGTAGATCATTTCTCTGCCCCTCCCCATTCTGGCCCTGAGATGATGGGACAAACTGAAAGTGCACCTCTCTCTGTTGGTCTTAGTTGATGTTAAGAATGTTGGTGCAGTACCCGTGTATGTATTGGTGCATTTACTAGTCCAGTACCGTTAGGGATATGTATCAGTTTATGCCCGGGAGGATAGCTCAGCAGCAATGTGCTCGCCTTGGAAGCAAGATGACACTGAGCAATGCAGGTTTGATCCCTCAGTCCACGCTTAGAAACCTCTGGGTGTGAAGTGCGTTATACATGACCAATAATATCATATCATGCTTAAACCGCTCTCCTAGTCAGACACCAGCACATTTTGCTGGACCTCTGGACATTTTTCTTTTCCTCCTGAATGAGGTGAGCCTTTTTCCTCCTCATTCATTCCTATTTGCTCCAACCATGGGAACTCCGTTCTTCATGTTTTACTTTATTTGATGGGATATTTGCATCCTTCCTAAACCTTTACATTTGAGAGACCAGCACACCCCACCTTATGTGAAGTTCCTAGGGGATACTGAGTATCCACCTTCTCTCTAATCCTGTACCTTTTTGGTTAAAGTGACAACCCTATCGATTTGTCTGGTGGCCATAGATGTGTTTTACCAACTTTTGTGCAATTTTCTACTGCAGGCTGTACCCACAGCCCCGGATATGCACACAAGGGTCACCTATGTTCTAACATGGTTGCTCTTTTCTTTTCTCTCCATTTCTCATGGGGTTGACCTTTGTAAGCCCTTCTTCTACCATTCTGGGAGGAGGAGGTATTGATGTGAGTTTTTCCTTTGGAGGGAATCCTTTGCGTGCCTGCCAATGTTCCAGTGTGTGTGTGAGGACAGGAAGCAAGGTAGGTGCCTGAAACTCGCCTGCCCTTTGTCTGCTGATGTGCAGAATGGAACCAACGCTCCAATATATTTTGCTTTTGCCCCTTTCCATCCTTTTCTGCTACCAAACTCCTTATTTTCTCACTCATTTGACGATTGTTCTACCCTGCTAGTCGGTCACCTTGCCTCTCATTTTACTCCTCTGTTTATAATGCTGCTATTCCTCTTCTCTTCCTTCTTTGCCCTGGCACATCTATCACTTCCTCTCTTTTGACCATTTCTTTTCTTCCTTTTGACTCTCGTCTCTTGTTCCACTTTCTAGGCATCATCTTTAAGAACTTCACAGTCTCGCTCCTTCCTGCCTGTGTTCACTTATTTTACTTAAACTGCTTCTCGCTCCCTGTAGTCGCAGTCTCATTTCCTCATTGCTGTTCCTGCTCCTCCTTGTGCCTTTTTTTCATTTCTGCTCTTTCTCGCTTCTCGCACCTAGACTTTGGAACTCTCTCCCTCTCACCATTCGCTCTTCTCCCTCGCTCTGTCTATTCCACACTTGCCTTAAAGCCCTTCTCCTCTCTACTCTCTCAACCTAAAATGTACTTCTTTTCTCCCTGCATCCCTTCTCGTGAATTTTATTTCTCCTAATGTGTGCTCCATTAATATCAATTGTGCAGTGATTTGGTAAAATTGCTTTATAAGCTCAAATAAATACAGACACAAATAATCCTCCTCCAAGGTGTCACCTGACAAACCTCAAGTGACAGACATTGGGCCTCATTACACGGGTGGCGGTGAGCCAAGGTGCTATTAGCGCCATGGCTCATGCCGGTTAAAATACCGGCACCGCCTTGGCGGAAAGGGGATTTACCGCCCCATTCCAAGGTTGGAGGGGCGGTAAATCCCCTTTCCGCCATTGCCCTTCCCCATTCCCATTTCTGCCCCATAGGGCTCTATGGAAATGGCAAGGCGCTAATTACGGCACTGCAATTTTGCGGTGCCGTAATTAACTCCGAGGTCCCTTAGCGGGTTGGATTTTAACGCCTGCAAGAAGCAGGCGTTAAATCCTCCAACCCGCAAAGGGACCTCGTAGTACGGCGGTAAGGGTTAACGGTCACCGTTGCCATTAACGGTGACCGTTAACCCTTACCGCCGTCCGTGTAATGAGGCCCATTGACTGGTGTATCACCTACCTCCCAGAATCAACGCTGCTACCTCCTCCCAACAAAACAATACAAGCCAGACTTTGCAATTTTGCGGTGCCGTATTTAACTCCGAGGTCCCTTAGCGGGTTGGATTTTAACGCCTGCAAGAAGCAGGCGTTAAATCCTCCAACCCGCAAAGGGACCTCGTAGTACGGCGGTAAGGGTTAACGGTCACCGTTGCCATTAACGGTGACCGTTAACCCTTACCGCCGTCCGTGTAATGAGGCCCATTGACTGGTGTATCACCTACCTCCCAGAATCAACGCTGCTACCTCCTCCCAACAAAACAATACAAGCCAGACTTTCCCACAAGCAGCTGTAAAGGATTACCTGCTCATTTTGCAATGTGCCACACGATTTCACATGCTTGTTCACTCACCCAAGGAGATCCACCCTGACTGATATATCATCGGCCTCATTCAATCTCCCACAACATTAATGTAAGTGTGACTCTCCCACAAGCAAACCTCAGGAATACCCTATTTCTGCTTCTCCTAATTGCCACCTGAGAGCATGTCTCTCATGCACCCTTTTCAATAGTTGAACCCTGGCTTGTATATCACCCACCTACTTAAATCTGTGATGCCTTCCCCTACCAAAATAATGCAAGCATGACTTTCACCGAGCCCTCAGGAATTACCCGCTTCTCCCGCTTCCACCTCTTAGATGTCACCACGTGTCTCGTCCATTTGAATCACATTCCTCCCTGTGACTTTTCTGATTCCTGCCACAACATTATGCAAGTGTGATACTCCCACAAGCCCCATTAAAGGATTCCCTGTGCTTCCTGATTCACCTTTCAGTTGTCAGTTGTCAGCCAATGCCACACTCACCTCAACAGAAGGGCAATGACGTGTGTATCACCTGCCTGAACCTCTGCAGCTTTCACCCACAAAGATCACATGAGTGTGACTCTCCATCAAGCAGCCCTCTGGGATTCCCTGCTCTCCCACTGAAATGTCACCCTTGTCATGTGTCTCATCCATTCACTTCAAGAGGTGGACTCTATATGGTGCATTAACAACTTCTCCTCAACTCTGCTGCTTTCTCCCATGAATATCATGTGAGTGTGACCCTCCCACAAGCAACCCTTAGGGATGACATGCACCCATCCCTGCTCCCAGGTGTCACCCAATGACACATGTCTTGTTCACTCACTTAAAGAGATGGACACTGACTGGTCACAACCCACCTCACTGAGTCCCTGCTGTTTACTTCCACAAAAGTCCATGGGAGCATGACTCTCCTAAAAGCCTCAAGCAAGGAATCTTTACTCTTCCTCTTCCCGGTGTCACCCGATGGCATGTGTCTTGTCAACCTGCTTCAAGAGACAAGCATCTAAGTCTCTCCACCTCTCCAATTCTCTGCTAATTCCTCGAAACAAAATGATGCAAGTGTAGTAAAGGGGCTGATTCAGGGGGGCCCTCCTGAACAACACTGTTCAGGTACGCCCCCCTGAACAACACTGTTCAGGGGGGCGTACCTACCAGTTGCAGGAATGATGGGTACAGGAGGGGGCACCCTAGAGGTAGGACAGCATATCTTTGATGGCTGTAATAAAAGTGCCTAGGACACACAGCATGAGAAGCCATGGGTCCTGAGTAGGGCGAGGTGCCCAGGGAGGGAGATGAGTGGCTCTGGGTGTGCGAGATAAATATGGTGGCATAACACATGGGGTGTTGCGGCACCGTAAGTGCCTGGTACAAAACACAGATGACTATATAACATGAGGATTTAACAAAGAAAGGCCATACAGGGCTGGCCATGTAAAAACGTGCGCAAACGCGATAAAGCAGTAGGTTGCTGGAATTGCGATCCAGGTTGGCTGTTCCCAGGAGACAACAGTTACTGGGAACGGAACCAGCTGATACATACAAGGTCGGCAAGCCAGGCTCACAGGTGCTTGCTGAGACAAGGTAGAATTCAATTCATAAGACTATGTTCAGGGAGGCACAATGAAGGCACACACCTAAACGCTCACACCAGAAAAAATATAACCCGCTAGGGAAAAAGGCCCAATATGCTCTTGCAAGTGGAACAAGCATTTATTACTATAAAAATAGGTGCATCAGCAAAGAACTCTGCTGTCATGGAACATTCTGCCAAAAGGTGTACAAGAAGAATCTTATAAGGTAAGGAGACACATCATCGTAAGTGACGTCATTGTATACTGTGAAAACCCACATGGCTGGTTGGTGCGACCCTTTGCATGGTCGGCCTGCTCCTTCGGGGAGGCAACGTCATTGGTCTCAGCCCAGTCCATCTCACTTCCATCACGTGGGTTCTGCTGGGCTGATCGTCTCCAAGGAACCAAGGCCAAAGAAGCAATTAGCTACATGTGTGAACAATGCTATGAACAGTGCTACTATGTCATTATACAAAGCACCTGGCAGGCTCAGGGACTGACACAGGGGCAGTCTTGGGGGTTAAATAGACCCACACATACATCACTCATTCCCGATCATCTGCTCCCAAGCCTTGCACCCTCGTGTTTGAACTATAATGTATCCCTCCCCCTGTACCTCGCAATACAAACCATGTCATTATAAAGTAAAGGTAGGGCGACCATACTGTCAGATCTGTATGATTGATTGGTTTATGGTCGGTGGTCTGGGGTCAACTGGTATTTTGAAATTCAGAGGTCTCGGGACTAGGGCAGTTGTAGGGGCTGTAACTCGTAGTTATCTGGGTGGAGGTTGGAGGCCTGCTTCGGCCTGTTTGTGATAACACGTACACCAAGGCGCCTCACTTTGTCTCGTGGCATATCAGGGCAAATTCTTGTTATTCTTTTTAGAACAAACATATTGGCAGCAACCTTAAAACAAAGAAGGGTTTCTGTGGAAGTGCATAGCATGGGACTCTCTCATCAGCACTTGGACCTATCCAGATTTCCCCTTCAGACTTGCAGCCTGTCTTCAATACACTAAATACTGCATGGCCATACAGGCCCTGTGCTTTGACTATGGCTACTCATATCTACAAAAATGGGATTCACTTATATACCTGCAATATGTCTAAATGCCTAGATTGCATACAATATTATGATTGTGTGGGGACCTCTAGGACACCACCCTCCCAATGGTTTATTATAGCTTTTTCAATGGGACTCGTCTCACCTTAAATCAACTACGGGTTGGAATGGGCTTGCTCACTTCCCAACAACACTCAAAGCATGATCAGCAGTTTCAAATTGCCCTTTGGCAGGTGGGCCTGGGAAGATGGATGTGGGATGAAGTTTCGATCCATAAGAACCAATCAGAAGGTGAGTTTTGGTGTTCACGAAAGGCAACAAGTATACTGTGTGCTCGATGATGCTTACGAGGAGGCCCCTCATTGGTCGGATGCCGTGTGAGTGTCTCCCTTCCCACCAGTTTATGATGTCTCGTGTTTTTCCTATTTGTGCTAACCAATGGCAGACAAATGACGTTCCGGAGGTCCGCACGATAACATATTACACATTATAATTAACTTATGAGGTGGAACCATAAGGAATGCGGCACCACAGGGGTAGGTGATAAACGAGGTGGGAGACAGGACTGTTTGTGCCAATCATCTTCAACTAACATATGTCCAGCTATAGATGCCTGACATGGTCCCACCAATCAGCTTACTAGGATGTTTAATAACTTGAAACATTAATGACAACTGTTTCTCACCATACAAATAATGTCCTAACAGTATAAAAGATTTGACCGCAATGGGCATTTTTTCAGTTCTCATCAATCAGTTCTGTTCCACTGTGTTGATTGATTTGCGCTCACCCAGCTGTAATAAACAGCATTACTTCTTGACTGGTGTATGCTACCTTTTTGATTACTTTTGGTACAGTACTGATTACGTGCTCGTGGAGGACCCCTGATGCACAAGCATGACTTACACACAAGCGTATCCAGTAATATAAGCCCCATATATATGGTCACCATACATATGGTATACAGGAAAAGTCTGTGGAGACTTTATATATGGTGACCATATATATGGGATCAAGGTGAGCGGGGGATGCATGGGTGTCTTTAAAAAAACAAAAGGTTTCAGAGGTTGCAGGGGTGTCCCACGCATGTTCAATATGATAATGTCCCTGCAAGCCACGGCCAATTTTTGGTGACATTTTTGTCAGATGACCTTATTGCAGGGATATTATCACATGGAAACCCCACAAGTATCCCTCAGGGATTCTCTGCTCCTCTATATCCTCCTCCAATGTTTCACCTGAGGACATGTGCTTCATCTACTCACTTCAAGAGCTGAAAACTGATGGTTGTGTCAGAAGCCTCCCTGAATCTCTAGTGTTCTTGCAACCGACATTCAGAAAGATTGACTCTCCCACAAACTGCACTCAGGAAATCAAGAGTCGTGTGCATGTGTCTCTCACAGTCACCCAAACCGCACTCCCTCACATGGATTCCCTCACTCTATACTCACATTAGATGGCACATGTGTGTTCACCTACTTTCAACTCAGTGAATGTGTTGCATAGGGCTGTGTGAGCAAAACCTATGTCAAATCTAACTCTCTGAGTACACAGTCACTAATTTCATCTCTCTACCCTATTTCCTACTGGACTAATCAAACTCCACTCAAGTTTACCCTCTAAACTATTAAATATTCTAAGACTGACTCTAGCAAAAATCTCCTGCCTCTCTGAAAGCTGTCTGAGACTGAAAAGGAACTCCAATCAAATGCCCCGCTTTACGCCATGTGATAGAATGTCAGAAAAACATTTCTAAATTTTTGTCTGAAGTTTGACTTGGTGAAAACACCTCAAATTCCGGTTATTGGAGGTTCTAGTGGCAAAGTTTGCTTGGGCCTAAAGGCCACTAATCTTTGAGTGCTGAGGAATCAGGATTAATGTGCCACTGTTAGTGAATTTCTATTGCAACCCTACCGCCAAATGTCATGGTTCATTTGATGGACTCAATACAATTTAAAAAGTGAAGGAAAAGATTACTGTAATTTCTGTTTTAGATTTCCTGTAATGGCTGAATGTTGAGAACTTCACTGCTATTGGTGATCATCTTTAATAGGATTCCTTATTACAGACAAAAACTCCAAAACATGTATTGCTACTACCACCATGTGCTAATAGCTTTAAAGTCCACAGAAAGGGTCATTATTGCTTTAGATAATGACCTTTCCCCAGCTGATGGCCCTCAGCTTCACCATAGGCCATAACTTGGCGGTGGGTGTTTGCCGCGATATCAACGCCATCCCAAGTTTATAAGGCTATATTATTCTACATAAGTTGTATCCTTTACTTAGGTGTTGCAGTTCAATGTTACAATATAAAATAGTTGATCAGTAGCTAGAAGAAAATATGGCAAAAAAGATGGATGAAGGAAGAGCAGAAATGGTTCCAGGCAAGATTTGGTAATGAACATTCTTTGCTGACCATATGCGAATTGAATAGCTCCTATGGGCTTGGGTAAAAGGTAAAAAAAAGGAATTGCAGAACAGACTGTGGAGAACACTTTGCTGACTGTTTCCTACTCATATGGTATAAACTGGAAACACTATGTGCATAATAATGAGCAGCCGAAGCTACCTGGAAGAAATCCCGTACCAACCCCAAGGAAGCAAGTTTCAGAAATGTATCTGGGGAATACAAAAGGTCCATTCACAAGCTTAAAGCAACAGCCTACAACAAGAGGATTGTTGAGGTAGCCTCAAACTCCAGAGAAATGTTCCCTATCCTTCATGAACTAGAGTCCCCTATCACCCACCTAATCATCAAAAAATACAGTATCTGGTGCAGCAAAATCCAAGAAATCTTGATCAACAAAGACACACAACATCAGGACAAAATCAATTCAAAGCAGCCCTTCGAGCTACCAGTTGGCCAATACATAGCCAAACCAACCTGGCCCACCAATCCAACTCTTCAAGTTCAAACCATTCTCAGAGACTGGCTTGGCCAACATCATCATAGGGCTCAAGCCATCTGGTTGCAAGGGACACATCTGCCCTGCCATGCTCTAAAAGGAATGTGCAGACCCCCTGCTCCCACTAATCATTGCCATCGTCAACTCTTCCTTTGACTAGTGCCCCATCCAGACAAGCCTTAAAGAGTCCTGGATCAACCCCTCACCCCCGTTATGAAACCATCACTTGACCCAACTATCCACACCAACCACAGACCTATCACTGCATTGCCTTCCCTCCTGAAAATCATTGACAGAGTTGCCTACACACAAATTCAGGCATTCTTTGAAACCCATCACAACCTGAGCGTCCACCAGTCCAGCTTCTGCCCCTGGGACAGGAACAGGTCTCCTTGACTTAAATCAACTAGACAAAGCCAATGACACAGGAAAGTGATCTCTCCTTCTGCCTCTTGACCTATCAGCTGAATTTGACCTTGTCACCCACCAGAGTCTTTGCAACCACCTCACCTCAGTCGCAGGCTTCTCTACAGAAGCGGCCAGATGGATAGCTTCCTTCCTTGACAACCGAAACTCTAGAGTCTTTGTAGATGAGGCGGCCACTATGTGGAATCATAGAACTGAAGGAAAGATCAGCCAGGCTGGATGGTGTGAAGCTGGGTGAGTGCTTTGGAATGTTCACGTCTTGTTCGCTACACTAATCCATTTTTCTTATCAATCACCTAGGTAGTAACTGAGGTTATTTATTCACAGGGTAGACTTCAGCAGAGTGATCTAAGGATTTTTGGACATTAGTCACTTTTGACTTGTATGTAGAATATAATGTGGAAAGTAATGGGTGAATTGCAGAAGATAACTATGTATTATTGTATATTTCAAGTGAACAGATGAGCATTTGTGTACATTTTGTAACTGAGAAACACAGTGCAAAGCCCTGAAGATGGATATATTTCCATTTCCGAAACATGTTGGCAATTAGATAAAATCAGTTTAAACTGTCAGTAGCTTAATAACCTGTTGCAATTGTCATTGATTAATAACAAAAATAATCAGGATGCGAGATCCTCAAACAGTTCCATATTTTTTGGACATATTTATTTCAATCTCAAAAACCAGTTTCTTTAATTAGTACACAGTTTTCGCTAAGAACGAAAGCGACAACGGACAGATTTCAATACAAACAAAGGGAAGTGCCTCTCCATGTTGTCTTCCTAGCCTCCCAGACCACGTTCTCAGGGACCTCTCCCATGTCATTCAGTTTAAAGTATTCCATAATCTCTTTCTTCACCTCTCAAGGAATATTGGGTCTTTCCACAAAGAGTCATTGCATCGCCATTTAGAATTTTAATACGAGAGGGCTAGCAAGTCGATATCAGTGGTAACCATATTGTGGTCGGACCAGGAGATCAAAGAGATCTCTGAGGTTGTTACTGTTTCTCATAGACCAGTGGTGAGGTATATGTAGTCTATTCTTGTGTATGCAGCATGTGGTGCTGAGTAAAATGTGTACCCTGACAGGTGTGGGTGTAGGAGGTGCCATATGTCATGTAATCTGTATAGGGACATCATTTCCGCGACCTCTGTGCACCCTCCACCAGGTGGTTTGTTGGCTGCTGGATTGCCAGCTTGCCTATTGAGTGAGGGGTTCGCCCACATATTGAAATCACCTCCCAGGATGACCTTGCCCTCGCCCTCCAGCATAACCTTGGGAATCATATGTCTAAGAAAGCAAAACTATCCCGTATTAGGGGCGTAGAGGGATGCAAGGGTGAGGGTAGTGTTATTTATTTTCCCCACCAGGACAATGGCTCTTCCCCCAACATCTGACCAGGTCTTTGTGACTTCAAATCAGAGGTTCTTCTTGATCAATATACCTACTTTTCTTATTTGGCCTCCTGTAGGAAGAGCACATCTAGGCTTGCTCTCTTGAATTTGCGGGAGACCAACAATCTTTTGGTGGGGGAGTTGAGACCCTTCACATTCACAGGGGCAGCTTTTATGTGTCTGGATTTAGTTACTAAGTTATTCGCCATTGTGAACATCGTTGTTCATCAGGAATACTTTCAGAGGCCCTATCCTATGGATTTTAGTTTTTGAAAGGGTATTTCTACATTTACATCCATACATACGAGTCATGATCAATTCCCACCCCCAACTCCATCCCCTCCCCCTCCCCCCTCTGCGCGGCATCCGATCCAGTTTGGGTTTACTTCACCCAATCAGCGACGGACCACCAGTAAGGACCATGCCTTGTTCGTCCAATAATTAAACATTTCTGGTAAACTATGAGCCCCCGTCGACCCCCCCATTATCTCAATCTAACTCTAATGTTATTCCCTACTTTTATTACTTCATTGCATTATTATCAGTTTTGAACATCATCAATTCGTTTTGAACTTCATGTGGAGAATCTTTAGTCTCAGGCGAGGCCACCAAGTGACTCTCTGGGTCGAGATTTCGTGGGTGTCTTCAGTGTCTCGTAGAGAGGTCAATGTTCCATGTCTGAAGAGGCATTCATCTGCCTACATTTCCGGGATCCTGGAGTTTTCTCTCGCCTTGGGCTTTCGATCCTCCATTCCCTGTCTCTGTTCCCACTGTCATCAGGAGCTGAGGGTCCACCCTGTTCACTAAGCAAGTCCATGATGCATCTGTTAATGTCTCTTTCATTTTTTTATTTTATCGTGGACCCCTCCCATTCAAAAGTCAGCGAAAAGGGGTAAACCCACCGGTATCTTATCGCCTTTAGTTAGTGGAGCACATCTTCTCATTGCTAGAGTGAAGTAGGAGAGGTTTTGATAAATGGAGATATTGGCCATGTTCATGCGTATCTGAGTGGTATTTCTGGCTTTTTCCAAAATACAGGCTTTGTCTGCATAGTTATGGAATCGGGCTAGTATCGTCTTAGGTCCACCCACTGCTCCTCCGGCACGATGGATGCAATCAAGTTTAGGTTCATCTACAGATTCATCAGCAAACAGTAATTTCAGGATAGTGTGTAGGGTTCTCTTTAGGTCTGGTTCTGTTTCTCCTTCTGTTTCTGGAACACCAAAAACACAGATGTTGTTGCATCGTTCAAGATTTTCAAGGTCATCGACCTTCAGGCGGAATTCTTCTTCTCGCATCTCAGTGTCTGCAAGTCTGGCGTCCATTTGTGTTTCAAGTGTCGATTAGGAGGTCTGATTGTGCTCTACCTCCTCAAGTCTCTCCTCCATTTTGTCGATCTGTTGTGTTATTTTGTCAATCTTCCCACTTATGTCTGCCTGCATACTTTTCATCTTGGAAAGCAAGTCTGCAACGTCGGATTTGGTTGCGGCCGCCTCAAGCCCCGAGGACGCCATCCCAGTGGTGGGAGGGGGGGCTTTGGGAGTACGCTGTGGTGAGAACTTGTAAGTTGCAAGTTTTTCCTTAGTGTTCATAGGCTCGCCGTATGGAGTGTGAAAGACTGTAATGTTCTAGGATGGTATTTAGGTCAAGGATGGTCGCATTAACCGCCCCACTTTAGTGTTCTGCTTATATGGGGGTCTTTGGTTATTCTGCTACTTCCACTGGGGAATGTGTTCAGGTGCCTCCAGATTGATTCCAGGACTTTGGGCCCTTGATTGCCAAATGATCATTGAAGCGTGGAGGGCACGGGGGTTATAAGGTGAGGCGCCAATCTATTCAATGATTAAAATGTTAGTTGGGGGAGAGTAGAGGAAGATAGTAGCAGATTGGGGTGCTTCATGTGTCTATTATGCAATGTATTTCTATCAAAGGAAGATCACTGTGCTTGCTTGATGATCCTCGATGTGGGCAGTTCTGTTCCCTTTTCTGGTCGACAACTGAGAATTGCTAGAGCGAAGCACTCATATGCTGAGTGTGGTTGTTTTTGCTTCCTCACTTATTTGACCTTCTCCTGTAGTGAAGGAGTGGGGCTCCACATATGCCTTCCTCACCGGAGTCAATGGTATGCTCACAAACGCGGGCTTAGTCCAGGAGGTAATAACAATATGGTATGCGTGCACTGCTTGCGTGTTATTGTCCATGGGGTGTGCGAGATCAATTATCTCGCACACCCCATTGACATTAATGACCCCAGAGGGATTCAGTCATAGTTGGTCTCCTTTCCTACTTTGAGGGTATTTCAGGAGCTTTGCGGGGATTCGATTACGCAACTGCTTGGGCCTTGACGCTGAGCACGTCCCAAGTCTGTGTGCAGTTGTGTGTTATGGCGTAACTTTTAGTTATGGCAGCCTCTGTGGGGTTGTCGGCATGCAGTAATTTATGGCTTTGTGAGGCTTTTCATTTGCTTCTGTTCCTCTATGGACCCTTGAAGTCTCTTCGCCCAAGCGGCTCTGTTGGGTTGCTCAATGTGTGGCCAAGTGGTCATGGCAGTTGGCGCTGTATTTAGAGTTTGGCAGTGAGCGATGGTAGGGGGCTTCAACTCACCGGCTGTGTTCATTCACCGTTTTGGAGCTCCTTTTCCTGCATGTTGAGTTGCAGCCACAGTCCAGAGTCCCCTTCAGCTGTGTGCGCTTTCCAAAGTACCGCTGAGTCCGTAGGCGGCGTGTGCTGCTCCCCTGCAGGGGCTGCAAGGTCGCGTTGGTGGAGGAAGCTGTCCTCAATGTACCGTTATTCTGTGGGCATGAGAGGGGCTGGTTTCACTTTCGTCCTAGGTGCGCTCCCGTTCAGGCTGAAGAGGGGTTCCCGGGCTGCCAGTGTACGCCAGTCTCTGTTGCTCGGGTGCCTTTTCGGTGTTATTTTACTCCACTTATGAGCGGCAGTGCACCACTATTGAAGGGCCACTATTGAAGGGCTTCTTTGTATTTAATTAAAGTTTTCTTGGTAGCGGTCTGCTTCAAGCGTTGCTCCGCAGTGTGGGGCCGAATACCAGCTCAGTTTCATTTTCACCCAGATGCAGCCTCAATGTTGTGAACATCTCACGATTTTTTTCAAGTCTGGGGGGTCCTTTGGACACCTTTGGGTCGCTTTTTTCCCTTGTGGGGCGGGGGGGTCGAAAAGCAGGGCCTCATGGCACTTTCCGGAACTTGAGGCAGGAGCTCACACGGAGGAAGGGCTCATCCATGCACCCCCTGGTGGCCGATATTTTGAGTCCTTTTTTTAATTCTTTGTTTAAAATGATTAAAATGTTTTGTGAATTTGTCTCTTGCAATTTAAATGTATTTTGCATTTGCTGGCGACACATGTAATTAGGGAAAGGATTTGTTCTGTTTAGAGTGCACATGGGTTAACTGTTGAGGTCAACAGGTTCTCTATTTGGGGCCACTAGCCCCCACCCCATCTCCTGCTTTGCACCTCAAGGATCCTGTGTCGCCCTCACCCTCTGCAATATTTATACCAAACCCCTATCTGACCAGCTTGACTCACTGGGCATCACTTTCACAAACTATGCAGATGGCACCCAGATCCTGATCCCCCTATCTAGCAACCACGATCAAGACTCTGCAAAAGTAAACAGGATCTATGAAATAATCCAACTGTGGATGACCCAACATAGCTCATGTCTGAATGATGAGAAGACAGTACTCCTCATATTTGTGACACCAACCCACCTGGCAAATATTGACCCAGCTTTTGGGTTCTTTGACATTGATTGCCACATAATCCCAGTCTCCCCAGCAGGGAAAACCCTGGGGGACTACCTTGATGCCAGACTCAACATGTCATGGTAAATCAGCCAAATCACCTCCTCTGCAGCTTAGGCCACCAAACTGATGCAGGCCAGTAATCCATTCCTTTCTACTGACAATCGACTCACAATCTCCTGAGCCCTTGTAGGCTCTAAGCTGGACTACTGTAATTCCTTGCTCTGCAGATCCTCTGAAAAAAATATAAACAAGCTCCAGGTCACAAAAGACAATGCCCTCCATGCAGCATTGGACATAAGCAAGAACAACCACATAACTGTGGCCAGAAAATCCATCCACTGGTTGCTGTCAGAGAAAGGATTACTTTCAAAATCTTTTCAACCATTCGCAATTGTCTGTCAAACAAGACACCAACCTACTCTGACCAGAAATCATGCCTGCCTGTCATCTAGACCCCTGACATCCACCCAGAGCCACTATCTGGTCAAACCAGTCAGACATGAGGGATTTTGTCAGAGGGCTACACCTAATCTTGTGGTATTCTCTTATGGTGGTATGGCATTTTATGTAAAGCCCTCTATGGTGTGACAAAACTCTTCTCTAATACCTGTATTCTATTTAGGGTCAACTCTAAACACAGATTATCAAGCTTAGTACACTTGGAAATTTGACAGTGCTAACTGTCACCCCAGCAACTTATCTACGAGGCTGGGCTACTGCCTTGGTGGCAGATCTGTTCAGCTGTCAACATGCACAGCCGACATACTGCACACTCACACTCTGTCTAGCTACAGCCCACAATGCATCATTTTCATAAAAACCTTCACCCTTACCCTCTTTCCTTTATAAGTATATTAAATAGAGTGACCCAAATGTCATAAGAAAAATATTTTTCAGACACAAAATTATTTTTGTGATGCGTGGTTATCTTGGCAGATAATTTACCACTTGTAGACAGCAATAATGCATAACAATATTTGGAGAAAAAAAACTGTTTAAAAAAATAAACACAATTGAATAATAATGGCAGTTTCCCTGATCTTGGATCGTGGGACTTGCAAGAAGCCACACTTAATAACAAACTCTTGTACCTTTTAAAAATACATTTGCATGTGACATTGAGACATTGAGCAATTACACATTGAAAACTTCTGGCTGACTAAGGAAAAATCCATTCATTCAGTCATGCCCTCACGTTTTACTGGCATGCTCACCTCACACGCAGAAGATTCTCTCTCTGTGTCATCTTGGCAGTAAATGCAGTCACGACCTCCAGCCCACAAGTGTAATGCGAATTGTATGCCTGGATAACCGCTCCCCAGTCTATCGCCTGCCCTCTGCTCAGCTGTTATTCATCTGCCTAGAAACCTCTGTCAGTCTGCTATTCTCTCTGAACAACTGCCCTCCACCCTCTCTCTCAGCCACATGTAAAGCCTACTGCTGCCATTTAAAAAGAATCCTTCCCCTTTCAAAATCATACCATTGAACCCCACGTGGTATTACTGGTGGACAACAAAATGATACTTTGCCCTTCCTTTTGGCCCTGGCTTAACAATAATTCCTCTCAGCAAACCACATTTCTTGTTTGCAATCTGTGCCATTCTGCAAGAAATCGCACAGCCAGAGAATACTTGCACGTTTTAAATCCATTGCAGAAAAAGCACTTCAATTTCGACCTGTCAACTGGGCCGCTCTGTGCTGCTTTGTTAAAGACATGTTATAAATTATGGGGTAAGGGTGTTAATGGATTAGTTAGATTAGCATGTATACAGTGTAAACCGGACAGCTGACCTGTTTACCCTGAACTCTTAGCATTTTAAAGACGTGCTTACTGCAAGAATGTGCATCTCTGTTTGTAATGTGCACTAACCATTTGATATCTGTATTCCCCATATGAATCCCCTCATCATTATTTACTGCCTCATCTGAATGTAATGTCATGGCTCACTAACTGCCTCCATATACAGTATCCCTACATATGCAAACGAGCCGGGGGCTCGAACTTCCCAGTCCAACCTTTGGAACAATCTACCACTCCACTTGCCCTCTGAACCTTCTTACCGCCTCTTCTGAAAACATCTACAGACACACTTGTTCAAATAATTAAGACCACATGAACCGAGAGACTCAATCTACCATGTCTGTAACAAGCGCCTAAATGTCCCTGAGCTATGTGCACTCATACAAAAGTGAAAATAAAATAAATAAATACATTTACAACAGGGTTCCAACACTTAGCTATGCATTGACTCACTGCTCCCATACTGCAGTGGGTGGCTTGGCTGCAATGTCAATTTTACATTTCACCACTGTTTCAGAGGTAGACATGCTCAATATAAATAGAAAGGCTCTTGCTAAACTACTTAAGGCATAATTATTCTCAAAGGACTCTCAAAAAGGAAGTAGCCGCGTTGTACAATCCCTGGCTGCACCTGGTTTCCATTAGGGAAGAGCGGGTACAGTAGAATGAGCACATAACTCTGTCAATCATGCACTTTCATCTCTTGCTAACTGGACACGCACCCGCCTTATGCAGGAAATCTTCACATGCAGAGTCATTTTGTGAATCTCAGCACTCATAGAATGCAGGCGCTTTCGTGATTTCTGTGTGCCCTGCATGCACCCAAGTGGAAAAATGAAACATATTGATGAATTGGTCCAGATATGCCTTAGTTTCGGCATGCAATGCCGACCCACTGGATAACGAAATCCAACTAGGCTTTCTCCATATCCACAATAAATAGCAATTAGAAAAATGTACCTATTGCAAATTGTACCATTATTCGGTCATCTTGAAAAACAGACTATTTTTGATGATTCATGGGTTGACAATTCAGACTCCAGCCTCGAGTTTGGAACTGAATTGGAGTTGTGCATACTCCCATGAGGCTCTCCTGGCCATAGAGGTGTCCAAGGAGAGGACTGAGGTGGCACGTGCAACCCCTGAAATCCGATTGACTGCCCCAGGTGCCACCCCATTATCCTCAACTATGACACGTGTGTGTGCACACTCGCCCTCGTGCTTCATGTCATCCCCGCGTAAGTCAGTGCTGTTGCATGTCACCCCTTTTGAGGGGACATGGTACCTTCCAGAGTTGTTGTTCTGGTCACATGGGGTAACCATGTGACCCTGTAAATAAAAGGGATGAGCCGCTTCCGGCTCGTCACTCGATACGAAATTGACTCCGGTGTCGTTCCTCTGAGTGCACCCTGCTGGTGCAGCACCGCATGGAGTAGGCCCAACGATGGAGCTTTCCAAGAGGTTGCTGCCCCTGGTGGGCAACGCCACCCTCTCTGATGCCTAACCATGTGATCATGGGTGAATGTGGCAACCCCGGCCTGGGTGCCCCCAGAGCCGGTGCTGCCGTGTGCTGGGTGACCCCAGCCACGTGGGTTGTTCCGGAGTGAGTGGGGTGATCCCCACTCATTTGTTCGCTGCATAAGCGCAGTGCATATGGTCTGTGTCGGGTGCTCCCGGCACACTCAGAGGCCAGCCTATTGATCGAGGCTGGCCTACAACAAGTGCCCCACTTGGGCCGACCCAGTCAAAAGAGTCTGGACACGCCCCTTCTACTGGATTGAAAGATCAATGTAACAGTTTCTAAACGAATGCAAAATTATCATCTAAACTGAGTACAACAGCAATTTCCCTTCCTGTCAAAAGCTCTCCTGTTCCCTCTCCACCACAGTGTAAATGTCCATGGGCAGAACAAGAAGTCTCTTGCTTCTCGAAGTGCTAAATAGGAAGTCTGGTAGAAGAAGGGGAATACCTACCACTGGTGCAGCAGAAACGCTTCACTAATGAAATGCTCCCTCGAAGACTGACAGCAGATTATTCTGTTACAAATTCAAGGATGGGTTGAGCAGTCGCAGTCAACTCCACCAAGCCCCCGACCAAGCCAAACGGGCATTGATTGACTAGGACGTATATGGCTATTTTAAAACAAGATTTGAAGAATGTTTTGCTCATTAATCAATGTTTGTGCATGGTTGTCACGCATGTTTATATGATTAGACATATTGAGTAGATCTGTCAGAGAAACAGCAGGCAATATTACAGAGAGAGATGTTAATGCGTTTTATATATTTTTAATGATAGCGTTTTATCACTCTTGTCGAATAATTCTGCTAGCAACAGTCTGGATCTATAATACAGTCTGTTTTGAATAGCCCGGGAGCTGTTCTTCAGTATGCCCTGTCCTCATTACATTTCTGAATGATTGCTGAATCATTCAGATGAGTCTGTCTTCCCTCTTTCCTTTCAGATGGTCCTCATTAACTTTTCTGGTTTACGTTCCACAGCCATTTTGATTGCTATTGACGTGCACTCTGGAACGCGTTTTACAGTGGGTCACCTTTTTATTTGGTAAGAACAGAACTTCTTGTTTGCATTAATGTCTATATGACACCTCTCATGCACTTACACAGTACAAAAATAACTTTTATTGATGGCAGAAGGCTGGAAGTGTTAAGTATGTAAAAAACAACTGTATTTGCACATATATCATCCACTTCCAAAGGGTATCTCAATGTTTCAACATAGATTGCGGATTTAGTTTAATATTTTCGTAGGAATGTAAGGATAAAGTTAAAACATGCATTGCTAGAGAAATCCATAAAGACGTATGGGAATAGGGAGTGCAAACACCAGTCTTTGATCGAATAATGCGCTTAATAGATTGCATTTTTGTGTGTGTGGGGGAGGGTGGGATAGCACAAACCAAGTAAACAACTGACTGCGGTATAAACAAGCATTGGCAATGCCAACTGTTTGGGCTTTTGTTCAGGCAGGGAAACGGCACCTGCCAGGCACTGCCGTAATGGTATTAACTGGCCATTGATGGTAGCAAATGCAAAATGGTGCAAGTACCTGGGCAGCTAATAGCAGTGCCTGGCAAACTCCTGATACTTACACACAAGCCAAAGCTATTTGGGATTTCCCAGTGCTTGTTTTCAACAGGACTTCAATGAGTGACCGGCAAGTGCTTATGCATCGAGTGGGTGAAGGCAGAACTGGGCACAACATTTTTATTACACCAGTAGGCACTTCAAGTGAAAGTTTAATGGTAAGCTTGCATTAAAGTGAGTTGAAAGAATTCCCATGAGGTGGTGTTTAGGGCAGGAACTGGGTGTAAATGGCCATATGAATTAGCTTTGCCAGTCAACGAGAGGGGAAATAACGAAACATCACATGCAAGCTGTTACGTCCCCCCTCATATGATATTTGTCCCCATCTGTACTTTAATACAAAGGTTTCGGCTTATCTAATAGGCCAAATTAAAATGGAATTACAAGGGTTTAGTATGGGCAATTTTGGGTATAGCACGCACGGATGGGACTATCCAATACCCCACCAGCTTGTGTGAAGTGTTACCACCAAAGTGGCTGGGAACTCAATGTTAAAACGTTCCCTTAGTTTTTGGGGAAAAAAAAACATCTCGGGAGGACAGCTTAGGGGAAACGTGCTCTCCTTGGTAGCAAGACAACACGGAGCAACACAGGTTTAATCCCTGGGTCTTAAGCGCGTTATAAATAACCTATCATATCATATCATTCCTTTACTTTGTGGCCTGAAGCACCATTCCAGGATGGCAGGGAATGGCACTTTATGTTTTTACTTCTCTCCTACAGGTGCTCAAACCTAGGACCTATTGTGAACACTCCAGTTCCCCAACATACTGCACCTACATATTCTGAGAAGACTGCACGCACATTTTCCCAGCAGAGTAAACACATCCCTGAAAATATTACTTTTCTCATTTTAAACCGCAGAAGCCAGATGCAAGCTGGCCATTGTCTTCAATTAAACCACCTGCACATAGCCTATACATTCACCACCTCACACTTGTACAGGGGAGCCATGGTGAGCATGTACATGCACTACCTCACACTTACAGGGAGCCGAGCCAGGGTGAGCCTATACATTCACTAACTCACACTTGTACAGAAGAGCCAGGATGAATGTATATGTGTTGATAAATATATGTTCAAGTCGTTTTTCTCTTGTACCGTACTTTTCTTGATACTGGAGAAAAGCAATTGTCTGGAAATTTTTCTAAACGGCAAATGCCTACACTAGCCGAAAAGCAAAAATGTTATCATTTAAATATATTGGGCCTAATTCACAGAGCATTTTCAAAGGGGTTTTGCCATTATAAAGGACTTCTGTGAATTAGGCCGATTGTGTTTAAATAAAAGCAATTACTGAGGGAGTATTTAGAATGCCTAGTGTCTTTTGGAGTATCATATTTACATATAATTGATTGGAAGTGAATTCTTGTGTGTGGACCAATGGCAACATTCATGTAGCCAGGCAACTTTATTTTGCTTACTATTGATTTATGTATCCATAACATTGTGGTGAATTCCTGGGTAAAGTTGGAGACCACTGTTTTTTTAAATTTGAGTTAATTCTTTAAAGTTCATTCTGCCATGATCCATTAATCGTGTAATGCTTTTTGCGTTCCGTGTGGTATACATAATTTGTGTGTTCCTTACGGCACAACTCCTCTAGCATTCTTTCCTGACTGTGGGAATTATGCTTATCATGCGCAATAGCCGAAGTTGAAATGCATATTTATAAATTGAGTACCACAATGGTTCAGAAGTTAGCTCAGTGTGTTAAGCACTCATTGCAGACATATGTGACCACATGCAAGATTAGAAAAGCACATTCCAACAGGGCTGGCTAAACCTTTCCTGTGTCTAAACCTGCATTCATATATACGTGGTTTTGCAGTACAACAGGTTCTATTATTAGCAATGTTCCTGCACCAGATAATGGTTGCTATAAAAAGTAACATCTCATCCATATGGTGAAGGTCTAGAAATTGGTTTGTTCAGATGGGATTTTGTGAAACCGAGCAACTACATCCAATGATGAGCGTAAACTATTAGTTCAAGAGGTGAATAAGCATCCAAATTCAAGACTGTCGAACTAAAGCGTTCCTGCTTGTATCCTGGCTTTGCCAGCAGACAATTCAGCATTCCTGGTCAAATCATCTAATATCTCTTACATAGCTGTGCTGTCTTCTGTGGGGTTTCCCTTTTCGCATGTTGTGTTAAATGGTCATTATATAGTGCCTCCTTAGTATTTATATTGGCCTAAGCCTATTTGTGCTACACAGAATACCGCGTTGCAAAGTTCAGATTTTTTGGTTAACTTCGCCACCATTTTAAGATCCATTGGCCATTTTGACTTTCACTCGTGTGTTCTACGTTCTAAAATGGTGGATTATGTTTTCGACTTGCAGCCAAGCCTTCCGACCTTTGAGTTCTGTTAACGTTTAGGTTGTCCGAGAGCAGACTGTTTAGACTGAGCAAAGAGACCTTGTGCTTCATATGAACTATCATTCAAGTGTTGTCTGCACTCACAAGCCTCATCCTTGTATAAACATTGGGACAATGAAGAACAAACCTCAAGCGTATGCTTTAGCTGAACTACATTGTGAAGACATTTGGAATAAGGCTTACCGCGGGATCCGAGAACATACATCACTATTGTGTCTACATGGAAATACTAACTTATGTAATCCTTCGCATAATATTGTAAAAGCTGTATGTAAACTAGGCACAAACTCTGGACCATGAATTATTAACATGAAGAGAGGCTGCACAATATTACATGAAATGTACAAAATACGCTAGTGTTTAGATGTTCAGCACTCTCTCACCTCTCTTTGTCGGCAGGTACACACTGCAAGGTGTTGGGAGCCAGATAGCTATCTGTTTTGCTTTGTAAACTGTACAGTAATAAAAGATCTGTGAATCTTTTTAGACAGTGATGGGTGTATTTCCTTTGTGGTACTCAGCCTCGATTTTTCTTTGTTCTTTCAGATGGTGCCCGAATGGGGACCCTCAAGATTGATGCTACCTCATTGAAGAGTAGACGCGGCTATCGGACCGGGATCGGACGATGAGAAAAAGGGGGCCCCTTTTGGATGAGACGTGATACCTCAACAGTACTGCATGCTCCGATCCCGGGATGGTGAGCATGCGGTCCGAAACGGCATCTTGACGAGGGTCCATATATCGAGGTGGGCAGTTTGCCGAAATCACCAACCACGAGGGTCCTTTGTCCTTTGTAATCCGATCGGACTTCCCTTTGTCCTTTGAATCAGGTGATTCGTGCCCCGATTCCTAAGTATCCTGGTATTTGGTTGTAGATTTATACTCGCAAGCACAAATGATGCCAGGTAACACCAGTAATCTGACATGCCTGGGAAATTGTCTGCCCGTTTCAGGGCATTATTCCGCAGAGACGGACAATCTTTGGAATTTGACCAACCGGCGCCACAGTACGTAAGTACGGCATTGGTAGTATAGTATTCAACAATATTTGGCACAGGCAAACTAGACATGCTTCCGAACTTCAGAACTTCAGTGGCCAGTCAATGGTAGTTTTGAGATTGCCAAAATAGAGTATTTAGAATCCACATTGTTAAAGAAAAAACCTAGACCTGCAGCATTTGATGTAATACAAAATTGGAAAAGGAATCCATGCAGCAATTTAAGAGTAAAGAGAAGCATGCACGTCATCATATGTCAAATTCAGAAACGGCATTATTGTATGATCAACAAAAACAGTCAGAGTCTGTTAGAAACATGGATAGGGCTTTTCAACTTGGTATACAGAAAATACATCCGTCTAAACATTTTAATACCTCAGATGAGCTAATTGATAAACTCTTAAATGAACGTTGGCCTGGTGCCACTGCACCACCTCCAAATGTACCTATTACTGCTGTCTTACCTCTTCCTGCTGTCGCTCCTTCTCCCGTAGCAATTCCTGTTCTTCCTGTTTCTCCCCCACCACCAGTTATTGCTCTGCTTCCTGTTGTTGTTCCTCCACCTTTACCGACTGTTACTGTTCCAGTAAATCCGTCTTTGTTGCCAGCGCTAGTGTCTCCAATTCCTGTTGTACAGGATTTGTCTACTCTCTCTTTCCCAAGCAGTTCTGCACCAATTGTAGTTGATAAAGGGGCGAGTGCTGAATCAAAAGTTGTAACTCGGAACACAGTTTCTAGAGAGAAGAGGAGAAATTTGAATGCACGGGCGAAGCAATGTATAGAGAAAGGTGAACAATCTACCGTCTTAGCTACACTCCTTAATCTAGAAAGTATTTCCGATCAGAATGTCTTTATTGAGGGGATGGGGATCCATTTGGCTGTAATGTGGAATAGATTGACAGACACATGTGTCCCACAAGGGTTGAGGGATTTGAATGTTTTACCTTATTCAAGGGATACTGCAGAGAAAGTACATGAGCATTTCGAGAGGGTTTTTGAGTTTAGAAGGGAGGTAGAACGGTTATGGAATGATGAAATAGATGGTGATAGTTTGGATGCTTTTTACGTGCAGAAACGGTTCCTTCCTCCTTGTAAGTCAACGAGTGAAGAAACACGAATTTGCATGAGTAATGCACATAGATGGATTTTAGATATGTCGATATCTCCCGTAGAAGTATATGATACATATAGCCAGTATACTCCAGAAATGCAGAGGAAAGTTTTACAGGTAATGGTAGAATACCTACAGGATGAATGTATAAAGAAAAAGGTTTGTTGTCCCGCAGAATTATTGAATCTTCATAAGAGAGCTTTTCACCACTTTAGTGCTCGATTTGGCTCTGTTGCTTAGTAAACGTTCAGAGTTGCCTACTTCTCAGTTGCCTATGAGAGAGGTTCCTCCGACATTCCGACAAAGTTGAGATTCCGGCTAATGTCGCAACAGGGTCAGCAGCCATTGATATTGAAGCTCACTATGCATCACAGTTTGTTCACACCCAGTTCTCAAGACAGGAAGTGAATACTATTAGACAGTCGATTCCAGACATTAGGAAAAATCTGACAGGGTTTTACAAAGAAATAGAATCCATCCTGCATTCGTCAGTTTTCACTTTGGGTGATATAGATTTGTTGTTTCCTGTGATCCTACCTGCTGATTTATGGAAACAGATTAGGACTGTAGATGATCCAGCAGAGTTAGGTGACACATGGGTTAACTTGGTTAGGTTAAATGGAGAAAGGAAAGCTGGTGAAAGACCACCGCAAGTGATACTGACTTTGCCAGATAGAATAGTAACAAAATTAAAGACTTTGATTCCAGAGAGAAGGATTGTTTGGGACAAACTCACTGCTTGTACCCAAGGAAAATCTGAAGGTGCTACCAAATTTTTTAATTGGTTCGAACAAGTATTCTCAGATTTTAGCAGAAAGGATTTAAGCACAGGGAAAAGATTGTTTGTGGATACGTTTGTGCGTGGATTGTTGCCTGATATCCAGTCACAAATTATGACTTCTGAGAGTGCTTGGCAAGCTAAATCACAGTCCAAAGTATTGCATATGGCTCAGTATTACGAAAATAGAGTCAATAATGAAAAAGAAAGGATTAAAAAGAAAAGGGGAGATCTAAAAACCAAGGTATTATTGAAACAGATGCTCAGAGGGCCTAGAGGTGGAAGTACACAGTTTCAGAGTCAATTCGTTCCACAAAGTAATGCGCCGTTGGGTCCTGTACACGCAAAACAATGTGCTTATTGTAGACAAGAGGGTCATTGGCGAGAATAATGCCCGATCCTTCAGCAAAGGTTGAATAACACATAGGGTGTCATGGGTAGATGAAGCAGAGTGTGTCCAGTCAAATGGTCGAAAATAAAGGATCGAATGACCATTTGATCGACAGTCAAATGGTCGGAAAAAAAAAGGTTGAATTTTTTTATTTATTTATTTATATATTTTTTTTTAGTTTGGGTTGGTAGAAAAATGTGTTTAATAAAGAAAAGGGGGTGTTGGTGGGGGACCCCCCCATAAAAATAAAAAAAAATCAACCATTTTTTTCGATCATTTTAGTGTCGATCAAAAGGCATTCGATCCTTTTGTTTTCAACTATATGACCTACAAACGAAGCAGAGCCCACCCTGGGGTAGGGGGTCCTGGTAGAAGCCAGTTTGCTCAAAATTCTCAGTCATTTTTGCAAGTTAATCAGCAACCTAGTGTAGCTAGCAGAAATATTTTTGAAAATCCTTCAACTGCCTATCTTTCTGAAGATCTTGTCTTTGACAATATATTGTTTTGTTAGGAAAGCCCGAAGAAGGGTCTGGAACGGATGCCTATTCCCGTTAATCAGAAAGGTCCCTACATTGAGATGATGGTGGGGAATAGGAAGAATCTATTTTTGATAGACACAGGAGCTCAGAAGTGTTCCATTGATCATTCACGGGTTCCAGACATTCCACTGTCAGGGCAGAATAACGTTTCTGTAGGGTTTTCTGTCAAGTCAGTGGTTAGTCTGGTTTCTCTGCCGGTACCAATTTCACTAGCGCCATTTTCGGATCACTGACCGTTTCTCCTGCCAACAAACTGTGGAGAGAATTTGTTGGGGTTGAATCTGTTGAAGGAATTAAATGCAGTAATTCATTGTTCTTCGGATGAAGTGCGTTTGACGATTTAACCTCAGCAATCTTCTGCCTCGCAGTTTTTGACTAGACCTTTGCTGCCAGAATTTAGTGAAGTTCTGGCGTGTTTATGGGCGGTTGACGACAATGATGTTGGTAGTTTGCAAATTGAGCCTGTTCAAATTGTTTTGAAACCAGGAGTTAAGTTGCCACAAATTACACAATATAAGATTTCAGTTTATGGTGAGCAAGCTTTGAAGTGTATAGTTTCCAACTTTGTACATCATGGAGTAATCAAAGAAATTGCAGGAAGTTTGTGCAATAGCCCGATTTTACCAGTGTATAAGAAAGGGGATAATGCGATTCCTTTCCATTTTATTATCGATTTGCGTGCTATTAATAAGATTGTCGCTCCATAATTTCCAATTGTGCCTGATGTAACGACGATGCTAACAATGATTCCAGCTTCTGCTACTCATTTCAGTGTGGTGGATCTTAAGAATGCCTTCTTTAGCATTCCCATACACATGGATAGTAGATATTTGTTTGCATTCACCCTAGGGGGATGCTCGTTTACATTCAACGTGCAACACAAGGGTACACAGAGAGTCAGAGCATTTATAGTAGGGCTTTGAAAGAGCAGCTCGATACACTTGAGTTGCCTTCTACTTGTACATTGCTGCAATATGTCGACGACCTTCTCCTAGCTGCAGACTCAGAAAGTGCTTGCAAGGAAGGCACTGTGTTATTGCTTATTCATCTAGCAAAGCATGGGCATAAAGCTTCATTGAAAAAGTTTCAGTATTGTCTACAGGAGGTCGTCTATTTAAGCTATGTCCTGTCAAAGAAGGGAAGAAGATCGACACCTGAACAAATTAAAAGCATTTGTAGCATGTCTGTCCCAAATACACCGAAGGAAGTCCGAGCCTTGATAGGATTGGCTTCTTACTGTAGACAGTGGATCCCAAACTTTTCACAAGGGATTAAACCAATGTTGGCATTGACAAAGAAGGGAATTTCTTTGCCACTACTGTGGAACCTGGAACACCAGAGATCTGCTCAAGACTGCACTGTGTTCAGCACCGGTTTTGGGCACACCAAATTATGATAAGGCCTTCGAGTTGTATGTGCATGAACGTGATGGATGTGCTTTGGCTGTGTTAACGCAGGAACATGGGGGGAAGAATAGACTGTACAGTTATTTTTCCTCCACACTTGATCCTGTTGCATGCACTTTGCCGAGATGTTTAAGAGCTGTTGCTGCTGCGTCTGTAAAACAAAGTGAGGGCATGGTTCTAGGTCACACTTTAACCGTGATGGTACCTCACTCTGTAGACGTTCAATTAAACAGAACGCAAACGCAACACCTTACTTCTGCACAATTAACAAGATATGAACTGATCCTATTTGCACCGCATATCCAAATTAAGAGGTGTTGCATATTGAATCTGCCTGAATTGTTACCTCTTCCGCAAGATATTGCTTGCAGTGACAAAATGTCACATGACTGCCTTTATACCACAGAACAAGAAACTAAAGTCAGGATTGATTTAAATGATACACCTCTGAATGATCCACAAGGGGAGCTGTTTTGCGATGGCTCCTGCTTCAAACTTCCGGATGGTACATCTACTGCTGCTTATGCCGTCACTACACTAAGCACAATTGTGGAAACCAAGAGAATTCTGCATAACTCCGCGCAGGCCGCTAAGATTATCGCACTGACTCGAGCTTGTGAACTTTCCGAAGGGTTTAGAGTGAATATATTTACCGACAGCCAGTATGCCTTTGGGGTGGTCCACAACTTCGGTAGACTATGGGCAGAAAAAGGTTTCTTGACCTCACACTGAACAAAAATCCAACATGTCACCTTGATAGTTCAACTACTCTCAGCACTTGCGCTTCCTACTCAACTAGCAATCATGAAGTGTGCTGCACATCAGAAATTAACAGATGATGTAGGGAGAGGAAACTCTTTTGCTGACAGGATAGCTAAACAGACTGCTACTGATTTATATTCAGAAATGTATGTTACGAAGGAAGCCACAAATACTTATTCAGTAGATGAAGAGATGAAGGGATTGACTTGATAAAGAATATTCAAGCTGATGCCACTCTAGAAGTACTTAAACACTGGGCTGAGGGTTTAGCAAGTATGGATGAGGAAGGGTGTTGGGTAGACAGTTCAAAAGGAAGATGGATGCTACCCGAAGCATATGTCATCGCCATGGTCACAATGGCTCATGGTCCCACTCACATATGTCCTAGGAAAATCTGTAAATTACTAGAATCTGTCTGGGTGAATGTCAACATTGCAAAAATTGCTGAGCGTTTGTCCAGAATTGTATGGTTTGCTTACAGCATAATGCGTGGAAGGGTACAACGACACCAAGGGGTAGTTTTGGTCCCCCCTCTGTGCCTTTTGAAGTCATTCATTTCGACTTCATTGAGATAGAGTGCTGTTATAACGACAAATATGTCTTGGTAGTCATTTGTGCCTTTAGCAAGTGGGTGGAAGCCTTCCCTATGAAAGATGCTACAGCACTGACAACGGTGAAAACCATGCTTAATTAATATTTTCCTAGCTTTGGTTTGCCTAGGGTCATCTGGTCGTATAATGGTCCACATTTTATCGCTGCTGTTATCCTGCAAGTATGCGCAGGATTACAGATCAATAAATGGTTCCATTCAGCTAGACACGCTCAGAGTGCTGGACTCGTAGAATGCCACAATCGTATCCTGAAGAATAAACTTGCAAAGGTCTGTGCCAACAGTAATTTGAAATGGCCAGACACCTTACCTATAGTGCTACTGTCCATGCGAACAACCCCACAGACTAGAACTGGACTCTCCCCCTATAAAATTGTGATGGGGAGACCAGCTAATATTTGGAATTTGCCTAAACCTAAGAAACTGAAATATGTGGAGAATTTGCTTCTTCCTGAATACTGTGACCAGTTAACTCAAAACTTGTATTTGATTTATAAACAGGTGCAAGAAGTCCTCCCAGTTGAATACAAGGGACCAGGTCACAGAATTCGACCCAGTGACTGGGTTCTCACAAAGTCATTTGAGAGAGCATCCGATCTCGCACCGCGCTGAAGAGGACTGTTTTAGGTCCTGTTAGCCACAGAGACTGCTGTACAAGTAGCTGGAAGAAAACACTGGATACATGCTACACACATCACGAGGATACCTTTCCCTTTGCCACACAACAGAGAAGAAAAGAAGGAAACTACTTGCTCTGTTTCTGGTGATCAATCAGTCTTGAACAAAACCAAGGGTGTCTGAGAGACTCTTCCTGAGTCTTTGGGGCCTGGGGAGACTGCTGCTTTGTCTCTGAATTCTTCTTCAGATCTTTTTGCACCCTTCAGTAACTTTGCCTCTGCTTCATAATTTCCATCAGGAAGCAATGACACACTGTTTGCAGATCACACAGCGCCTGGAGCCTTAAGGTACGATCTGCGTCCAAGGCACTAGACTTACAGCACATCATGGCTGTGCCTACAGGAAACGACTGTGGAGCTCATCCTTTGCCACGTTTGCACTGAAACATAAGTAAGTGGCTGGGACCCACAAGAGCTATCTTCAATCAAGAAAAATCACGTGGTCAGGAGATAACCAACAAACAAACTTACGGAGTTTATCGCAGAAACTTTCCGGGAAAGAGCTTTGAGGAACAATCTATGGCACTATCTCTACTCGTACAGAGCAACCGATCAATTGTGTGGCTAACAAAGACATTGGGCAGAAAAATACATGGTCCGTGAGGACGTACTGTTTTCTTGTAATTAGTTAACTGGTCTGACAGTAGTAATTGCTCTTGGATTTTGGTACATCGAGGGGGTGCATCCTCTTGAAACTTTTATACCCACTGAGAGTGTTCCCACTATGTCTTCTCCTTTCGTGCATCTGCACAGTCGATCTTCTAGGGATTCCCAATACAGACAGAGTGATCACAACAATACGCATTTGGTAATCATGAATGCGACCCATGCTATCTTGAACAGAACTAATTGCTGGATATGTTTGCATCTGCCACAACATGGGGATAAAGGGTTGGGCTGGTATATTCATCCTTTGCCTCTAACTACTGCATGTTACGCCTCTCTGAGGGCATTATTCTTTGGCCATTGGAATGACAGCATCTCAGGGAATTTTTACGGGACTCATTTAAATGAATTTGAACGGCGAGTCCTGACGCTGCTGGGATGCTCCCTCTTCGCAAATAGGAGCAAGCTTAATATTGCTTCTAACAGACCTTCCAATAGACTTTCTAGACCTTTCCAATCGCTAATTTCTTTCAAGATGGCTCCCATAGGCAACCAGGATGCCACGCCTCCTTCCTACACTATCAATCACAGCCCCGACTCTGTTTCCTTCTACATGCAAAGGAATGGTTCCCAGTCAATGGGTACTTTTGAGGGTTGTACCAATATTGCAAATTTGACTAGTGAGGACAGACCCTTGTATGTAGGTGATCCTGTTTATTTTGTTTGTGGCAATGAAGCTTATTCTTGGCTACCTAGGGATTGGCATGGTACTAGTTATTTGGATATCTTGCTACCAGGGGTATATGTAGCTAGCACCTCTGAGGTCTCTAGCGCTCGTCCAAGGCGGGACGAGAACAGTGATACTCCTTCACAAGTCATGGGTGATGTAGCAAAATCCTTTGTGAACCTTTGGGGACAGATCGTGAATTCCGAGGATATTAGGAGACTAGCAAGTGTATTGGAAAGAACTATCAACCGGACTACCGATATACTCTAAAACATGACGTTAGAAGAGAAAGATATTAGAATAGTGGCTCTACAGAACGGGATGGTGTTAGACATCATCCTGGCTGAGCGTGGTGGATTATGTAAGTTGGTGGGATCTGCTTGTAGTGTTTTCGTACCTGACTCCTCCTCCCCTACCGATTCAAGGCAATACAAAATCTGCACGTCCTAAGTACAGAAATACATGTTCCCGAGGGAAACTAGGATCTTAGTACTTGGTTCTGGGGTTTTTTACGGTCTTGGGGAAGGAAACTCTTTTCAGTCTTAATGGTAATCCTTGGTGTTCTGTTGTTCTATTGTTGTTTCATACAATGTCTTCTTGTCATATGTTCAATATTAGGAGGATGTTGTGCGCAAACTGTAGGAACACTAGGACCAAAAATACACGCACCAGAGAAGATGACTAATGTTTTTGTAATGGAGGATATAACTGTCAAGGATTTGATGGCAATCGATATATCTGATTAATGTGATTCAGAATGTACGGACATTTAGACGTGGAGTTACAAGTAAAGCGAATATTCTTAGTAAGGCTCTTGGCTTTGGCCAAAAGGATGGTTTGTTAAACAGTATTTATATAGTGACTCCTTATTATCTATATTGGCCTAAGCCTTTCTGCGCTACACGAAATACTGCTTTGCAAAGTTCCGATTTTTTGGTTAACTTCACTGCCATTTTAAGATCCATCCGCCATTTTGATTTCCACTCGTGCGTTCTATGTTCTAAAATGGTCGACTATGTTTTTGACTTGCAGCCAAGCCTTCTGACCTCTGATTTCTGTTAACGTTTAGGGTTTCCGAGAGCCGACTGTTTAGACTCAGCAAAGAGACCTTGTGCTTCATATGAACTGTCATTCAAGTGTTGTCTGCGCTCACAAGCCTCATCCTTGTATAATCATTGGGACAATGAAGAACAAACCTAGAGTGTATTCTTTAGCTGAACTACATTGTGAAGAAACTTGCAATAAGGCTTACCGTGGGATCCGAGAACATACATCACTATTGTGTCTTCATGGAAATGCAAACTTATGTAATCCTTTGCATAATATTGTAAAAGCTGTATGTGAACTAGGCACAAACTCTAGACCATGAATTATTGACATGAAGAGAGGCTGGACAATATTGCATGAAATATATAAATGCGCTAGTGTTTAGATGTTCAGCACTCTCTTACCTCTCTTTGTTGGCTGGTACACACTGCGAGGTGTTGGAAGCCAGATAGCTATCTCTTTTGCTTTGTAAACTGTACAGTAATAAAAGATATGTGAATATTTGTAGCCGTGATGGGTGTATTTGCTTTGTGGTACTCAGCCTTGATATTTGTATGTTCTTTCAGTTGGTGGCATGGTTCAACCCATTGCTTGATCTTTCTTCTTATGTAGGCCATTTGAGTGGAAGGGGTGGTAGACAGAAGGGAGTGGACCATATGTTGCAGGCCTCAGGCAAGCATCATTTAAGGTCTGCTTGTTTGACACAAAAAACGGTTTGCTTTTTTGTAAAACCTACTTTTATAAATGACAAGTTGACCAGCCAGTGTTTTGGAAGTATTTAAAGTTTTAAAATACAAAAGACAAACCCAGATTAAATCTGTTAAATCACATCGATTGATATGCTGGTACTTATATACCTCCCTTGATGATGGAGAGAATGAAGCAAGAATCATTCCCATTTTGCGCAACACAGAGCAATAATATTTTGTTTTTAAAAATTGTCATATTTGATAATGTGATTTGTGTACTTCAAAGTCAGTTTTCAAAAATGAGATTATTTTAGTTCATGGTAATATCTGGAAAGAAAATTGTTCAAATGCAGAAATTGCATTTGGCACAAATCCCACCGTCAACCCTTAACCAAAGGGTAATTCTGGGAATCTCATTTAATTTTGTATTGCCTAACCTCTCAAAATAGCCAGTCTCTAAATCTTTCAAAATTGTCAGGCACTTCAGAGTGATTTCCTTCTCAGGGGGTGATCTTCGAAAAAGCCCCACTCATGGTTTCACTGGCTATAATGTTGCTTTCACTATAACAGTGAACATTGGTACATTGAATACCACAGGCACTTGTTCCTTTGATCTCTAATGGCTACGCTATTTGAAAACCATGTCCCAAATCAAACCTCAGTTTGTGTGGATACAGACACCTTCCTGGTAGTTTCCAATCTGCATCCAGTATCCATGCTATGGTATGTGTAGGTTTCTCCTTCCTTCCAAATGGTCTCCTATATCGATGCATGAGCACTTTTGCATTGTGTGAGGCAGCTGTTGTGAGTTCTCTATCTGTTCTGGGTTACATGTACCTTTTACATATATCCTGCAGTAGCATGCCTTCCTGGATGCTACTGATAAAAAGAAAAATCTCTGGTAATACTAGAACAGAAGTAACCTCTGCTTAGACTGCTAATGTTGGCCTTCAAATGCTACTTGTTTATCATTCTTATTAGAGCAAGAATGAAGAGGGTAAGGGACGTAAAGGGAGTAAACATGCTTATTTTGAATGCTGTGAGGCAGCATATCAATCTATGGGTTGTGATGGTGACGAAGGGGGTAGAGGGGGCAGCGATCAGATATTCTTGTCACTTAATTCCAATGGTTTGGTGGAGAGGGCAGAAAACATGTCTGTGCCCAGGGCCCCAAAAGTGGTTAAGATGGCACCGTGTTAGTATTCTAGTGCTGAGCAGAGTTATTTTAATGGTGCCTACTGGTGGTCGTGACTGCCACCCCTCATGCTGAGTCATCTGCTGTAGCTTTACCACCCATGTTCCATGTTAACCACATTTGCAATGCTATGCCTACCAAAACATGCATCACCCCTCTGCATCCCTATCTTTGGGAAGCACAACACAGTGCTTAATGAGAGCAGTGTCTGCAGTAATAGTTTACAAAAAGTAGTGTTCCCGTGTAGAAACATGTTTGGATTGTCATTATACTTAGTAAATCTCACTTGTGACAGTGATTAAATCAACTTATTCCTAAATACAGGGTAGCTGTGTAGTGAACATAACTATTTAGAAGAAAGCCAAAGTTAAAAAACAAGCAAAAAGAACATATCAAGTGTATGCTTTTTATGTTTTATGAAAACAAAAAGAGAAATATATCATAAAAGGAGTGACAAATTTATCAGTATGCCACTAACCGAACGATTCTGTTTACAGAACATTAGTACACATGCAAACGTGCTTAGTGAAGAAGCAACAACAGAGAAACAATAGTTAATGGAGCACAAACATTGCGCTGAAGAACTCATTAATCACAAAATAAGTCAGACCTTTCAAGACATAGATGCATAGATATCTATAATCATTTCCTGTAATAAACCAACAGCAGAAATGCATGAGTTGAAAATGTACAATCAATATACACAACAGAAAAGTTGAACCCTAGGGCAAACTAATTTAGTAAAATATGAAATTAACTGACTGTCCATAGCTAGTTCATAACGTATGATTTACACATCACAGTATGCCAATAGGCAGAGAGGAAATCTCCATTTGCATTTTTGTGGAAAAGATTAATATAGATATCAACACACAAAGATGCCAGGATGAGGCTGAAGAACAAAAGTCGTTTTCTTTTGGAGTTTAAGCAGGTCAGTGCCAGAGTTGGTATTGGCCAAAATAATAGTTTGTCATTAACCGGTATGCTACAATTCCACATTGACAGTGCAAAAATCTTGGACCTTTAATTGCAGAAAGCAGTGCAACCTTAAAAAGTGACAGTACACCCAAATCGCATCACTGACTGCCTTAGACCCCAAGTATGGCCGTATCCACACCAACTTCTGCTCCTCCCACCCCTAAAGCACAAGGAAACATTCATTCATTCATTCATTCATTCATTCATTCATTCATTCATTCGCAGAGCTCTCAAATGTCATGTGGCCATGCGCTAGAAGACCCGACAGATCTGGTTTTTCTCTTTGTAAACTGATACTTTTAGATTTTCATGCATTTAAAAAGGGAGAAAAGAAGTCCCATAATCCAAAGTGAAAAAAACAGGACTGGATGGCTTTCTCAGGCAGGGCCAGGGAATTTCGAGACCTCCGCATTAATCATGCAATTCTCCTGCATACCATTTAATCATTTTCAAAATGTATTGTCCCCTATTTCTGGAGTTGGTGGCAATCTACATTTCAGAAACATCTCCACCAATTAACCATGCTGCATTTGTCCTGTTCAAACATGTGATTGAGAATATATGCACGTTATGGCAGCAGTCTTGTTTACCATATTGCCCTGGGGATAACCCCATACATTTGCCACAGGTCATGCACACCAGTTAAGAGAAGTTATTTATTATTATTAGGGTATTTATTGACCCTAGACCTAGCTCTGAGAAGCAACAGAGCGCCTTACAATCATAGGGGAAATAACACGGTAAGGGGAGTAGAGCAACAAGGGAATGTGGAGCGAACAACAGAGGAGGGAAGGTGGGAAATTTGTCAGAAAGAGAACTGCAAGCAACCAGGGGAGGAAACAGTGGAGAACAAATCCTGCAGTCTCTCGTAGGGTGGGGAGTGAAGGGTCTGTGGACCTAGGGGTTAGGGAGGAGTGTATTGAGCTCCTCCCGGAACTGTTGAAGCGAAGGACCAAATCTGATTTAGACAGGGAGGAGGTTCTATAGTCTAGGGGCCTAGACAGAGAAGACTGACTCGGATGCCATTTTACCAAAATGCCTGGGGTAGCGGAAGTGACACCACACGACCCTTGACCTCTGATGACATCTCAGGAAGTGATGTAATTTGACCCCACCCCGAAGTCACCTCACGGGAAGCTATGGAACACAACCTTTCACCCCTTGACAAAACAGGAAGTAGCATTGTTTCTAAGTACACTACGAAAAATATGGTAACAATATCACTGTAAAGTGATATACATTTCATACATGAATGGATAACCATATGTATTGTTAACATCAGCAAGTACAGGCCCATTTACAAAATTACTGTGGATGCAGGCAGACGTCCAAGGCCAAACGATAATGATGTGTTATTATATAGCACTTATGCGTAAGCGCTTCATATAGAACAAATATACATACAATATCACCCAACCTGTGTTGGTACTCATTTATCAACCTCAGCAGAATGGAAGGCCGAGTTGACCTTGCTGTGAGTCAAACCTGCAACCTGCAGAGCATACGCACATTGCAGCAGCAAGCACTCAACCCACTGAGCTATCTTACTGGCTATAGCTATCAGAAAACCAGCCACTCAAGAAACACAGAGCCACATGCTGCTGGCCACAGCCCAGGAGCCTCAATGTAAAAAAATGTAAATGTTTGTTTTACTTTTTTTGTTTGGGGTAGCAAGGGAGACCAAAGGGGTAGCAAGTGAGACCTCAGTGGTCGCAGGTGCGACCCCTGGTGACCCCTAAACGACGGCCCTGAAGCATGGCTCTTTCCTTCCTTATGATTTTAGTCACTGAGTTAAGTGGAATTAGCAATGGTAATTCGGCCATATCTGTTTACGGTCAACCGCGCTGTACATGGAGGTAAAACCCCACATTAAAATGTATGTGATTCTCCATTATTGAGTCCCCTTGTAATCCACTGGTGATTGGAGTTATTGCCACCAGTGGAGATTCCGCTGGTGGAAAATTCTGAATTTTTGTGGAGAAAATACTTGGCTGCAAATATATCATCCAGCTTAAACACCTAATTCAGCAGAGCAGTAAAATGGCAGCAATTAGATTACCCACCTTTTTTTACTGCAACCTCCATACTCGTAACAAGGCCCAGTGTGTATTTTACAATTTGTGCCTGAAACACTGAACAGGACTTATCCACTGATATATAGAAAATGGACGAACAAGAACCCTAAAAACATATCAGGGTCACCCCAACCTTTACTTGCATGCGAGATGCAGTGGTTTCCCTCGTCCTTTGGCTTCATTAATCCTTGCTTCATTCGGTGTTAAAATCAAGCTACACCCCATGACCTAGTGGAGAGGTTGAGGAGAGGGGAAGGGTTCATGTTAGGCCGATTCGATAGATACTCGACCTTCTCTGTGAGCCTAACCTGAGCACATGCGAAAAGCCTGCCCTGCAGGCTGCACCAGCAACAAAAGGTTACTGTACAGAGCGAACAGGATAGGCTCACTGGAGCCCATAGTATCCAATGTTTACAGGCATGCCTGCATTTAGAAACACTTGCAGCAGAAATATGGTGTTTTATTTAACCACTGACTTGCACTTGAGGGAGGTATATTTTGAATGGAAAATGAAAATATGTTTTCATACATATGTGACCACTTGGGGAATTAACCAGTATGTAAATATTAAAGCAGGGTGGTTGAGGTATTTATGCTGGTTGACTTGGACTGTAGTGGACAGAGAAGAAAATGTGGAGCTAGATCAGACCACCTAGATCAGACCAGCTGTACTACTGCAAACTGAGGACCACTCTTGGTAGTGAGAGTGTCCCGCTACCCACTACCCCTCGGTCCCTCGGCCATCCGAGTGCTCACCTCTGTGCTGTGCCTTTGCAGGCGTTCAGAGACACTCCAGGTCCTCGGACGGCTAGGGGCATGTGCCAGCCGGAGGGGAGCCTGCATGCACCGGGCATGGTGTGAAGAGGAGACCACCACACAACAATCAGCCCCATTCAACGCAGAGCAGGAATGGAAGCGTGAGCTTCAGCTGAACACCTCATGGGCCCCAAAGTTGAGGGCAGCAGCCCCATTCACAGCAGAGCTAGAGGCCCGGACTCGTAGTCCTAAGGTGTCACTGCCTCTGGCAGGAAACCTGCACCAAGGGCACACGTGTAGCCCCGTTGGGGCATGCTCTGCAACGATTGGGCTCCTGCAGCAGCGCCTCTGTGATTCTGCAGGCTCGTCTCCAGGAACAGTAGGAGTAGGAGCTGAGAGAGGCATGTGACATACTCAGAGCATGCCATAGCATTGATGTTGTGAGACACTGAAACATTACTGAAACAAAATGTCTGCCTCCATGGAAGAGCTCAAAGAGTTCTGAGAAGGGCAGAAATGGGTGGGATTAGCCATAGACTTTAGCATGGCTAAGGGCAGGGAATGGGAGGGATTCAAAATCCCTAACAACTGTGTATCCCTCCTCAAATGCCATCTCCATTGGAAATGCATTACAAACCCTCATTTAAAGCCCATATTTGAAGCTCTTATGTTAAAGCTCTTATTTTAATGACAATAGTTTCGGCTTAAAGGAAGCGCTTTCAGTGCCACCTAATAGCCCAAACTAAAAAGGGAGATTCCAATATAGAAAATAATTTGGAGCTTCTGGAGAGGATGGGCTGAGGCGGGGGGTAACTAACGAAAGGACACAAGTATGGAAGATGGGACCAATCTCGACATTGGTTTGTTATTCCTGAGTCAGTGAGCATTGCACGAGAAGACATTTTATCGGTTCATTTCCTTTTTGCATCTCTTACATTCAAGTCTGGTTCTGCGGTGGGTTCTGGATGATGCAGAGGTATTGAGAGACCTTCAGGTTTTAAGTCAAGTACAATGGAACTGGTTACTGCGTTGCATGTAAACAAGGTCATTGGAACAGTGATGCTTGATTAGAGGGCATCAATTGTAGCTCTCTGAGGTTATGAGAGATGAAGTCATATTTCTTGGGTCATGTGATGAGAGTGTGCAGTGTGCTCAGCAGCTTTCAGGGCAGTTAGGAAGGAGCATGGCACTTGAGTTAGGTGAATGTTGCCCCTGTGTATATTGGAAAGAGCCAGGGTCTGGGTGACAGCTCTGAAGCCTTTCCTGGTGTGATGCTGGCAATGCCTTTGGAGGAATAGGTCCTCCTGATTCACATACTTCCACTTCTGTGTGTGTGTTTTCTGTATGTTGTCTGCCTCTGAGGTCCAGTCTGGATCTCTGGCAGTGTAGTTCTTCAGTTTTCCTTTAGGTGAACAACACCAATGGGATGCCCTTAGCGCACCCTTGGGTGGGGGTACATCCTTGTACCACTTATGTGTGATTTGTGCACCTGTGTGTTGCCCCAGAGCAGAATATGGGATGGTGGTAGCTACATGTTGACTTAGCAGTGGCTCTGAATGAACTCAATTTTTGGGATGCCCAGATCCCCCCATAGGAATCCAAGATTTCCTGAACAAAGTCAAGATGGCTACCACATTCTCTTGGTTTTTATTGCCTTTACACCTTGTTTCCCATAGTCCTGGTAAGCCATAACTCAGCTCATTCTCCCTGACTGGCTGTTAATTGGAAGAACGATATATGGCTCTGGGTCTGCCTCCTGTCAGACTGACTCGAGCCTTCCAGCGTACTGCGAGTTGTGGGTACACCATTGGGGTGGGACCTGTGCGAATGTAGTCTGAGGTCAACTCAGATTCTTTGTTGTGGGTGCCTGGTTTTGGTGTGTGTGACACAATGCCTGGGCCAGCCCTGCCTGAAAATGGAGTCAATGTATTGTAGTGTTCTAAAAGGCTGGGTGCTTACTCCAATCAACATTCTGTGTTATGGGTGTCTGGATGGAGTGAATGTCCTGAATGCCTGTGAGCCTGATTGGCTGCCTGCCTGCATGAATGCACTCATGAATGATTGGCTGCCTGAGCCTGGCTTTGCCTGAGTGAATGGTGAAAAATGTGTATAACTAGGGACTTCTCACTCCCCAATTTGTTCTGATGCTGAATCTTGAAACGGAAGCTATTCTGAAGCTGAACCTTAAACCAAAGCTTGAATCCTAGGTCCAGTTGGAGGAAGAAGTCAGCGACTGCATCTCTGCAAGGAATTCAAAAACTGCAAAGCTGACCCAAGGACACATCCAAGACAGGACCTGGATAGGACCTCTTTCTATGATGGACTATCATGCACCTGCTTCATCAGAAGTACCCTGGAAGCCACTCATGTGTGCCTGCCATCCAGAGAAGGGGTCTTTGTGAGTCCAGAAGAGGAGTGATTGGACATCTTGAGTCACAGAAGTCCAGTTGCATCACCTAGGGTCTGGAGGAGTGTTTTTGACTGATGGATGCCAAATTGATGTCTACCACCCAGAAGATGGGCTACCCTGGCATAGTGCTGCTTGATACACAGAGCTGCAAAAGTTCCAACTGATCAAAGAATCCTCCAAGGGACATACCTGATAGAATATTTGACCACTTTTTCCCGCCAAAGACGATTCAAGTTCACAGTATGCAGATTAAGGTATGCCAGAGGGTTTCACGACACCAAAATCTGAAGAAGACGCCCGAGGGGCCAGCCTTGGTGAGAGTCTGTGTTCCTGGCCAGTGGTAGGGCCCAGGTCACCAGAAGCCATCCAGGGGTCTGTGCTGCCTCTGCAGCACTGAAGATACAAAAGACAGTAAACTGCAAAATCCTGAAACCCAACACCTACTTCAGCAACTCCTCCTGTCATGTCACCACTGAATGTTGTACAAGGTCACCAAGGGGCTTATCTTCATCAACCAGGTATTTTCGGAGTCCACAGCAGGTTTCACCTTCCTAGGGTTTTTTATGGCAGCAGTCATAACCGTCCAATGGAGAGCACTGCAAAAACAAAACTGCTGCCTTTCCGAGAGCATTTGCTTCCTTATTTTCTCCCTTTTCCGACATCCCATCAACTCCTGCTTTCAAGGAGGGGGTGGGGCTCCATCTTTCAGGGGTCCTGTCATGTAACACTAATAAACTCTGTCACTTCACCTGCCAAGGCATCAAAAGTACTGTGATGAAGAAGAGCATCTTCCAGCCTCAGGAGTCACCCAGGTGTCCCAGAGCCATCTTGGATCTTGTTCTCCTGTGGCATTCCAGCTACATTGGTGTGGTAGAACCTGTATAAAGAAAGCAGAGCATTATTGAACATTGTTGGACTGGGTTGCAAATGCAAGATAAGGTACTCTCTAAAATGCCCATTACAGGTTGCCCAGGTGAGGGGATCCTCACACAGTGTCACTCTATAAGTCTAAAGAAAATATACTGTCTATGTTCTGAAACTAACCTGCCTTTCTTCCTTAATCTATGAAAGTACACCTTATATAAGAATTTAGTTGAGATGGGGTTGATTTCTAATTGATTGCCCCTGACTGTTTCTGAAGTCACTAGGTCACAGGTGTTCTGACTGTCAGTTAATTACCCAAGCCAAGGTGGAAACAGAAGCAAAGAGGGAGAGTAAGAAACCACCTCTGTGAAGGAGGCTCCTCTCTTCCTGCTGCTTCAGCAAAACCCACTGTGGTCCCAGCTCCTGGGGACTAGGCCCAGTGGTGTCCCTAGACTCAACTCCTGAGGGAGAAGAGCCACATGCAGAGGTACTCACCCCAGAGGATCACCCAGACCTCCATTGCTTGCTGGCTGAAGGTGGGCCCTCTAGGGTGGATTTTTGTAAGGGTCAGAAAGTGCCACTCTCTTGAGGGTCTAAGGAAACAGGCACAGGCACAAGGTGAAATCTCTAGGTCTTTTAAGATTTGTTTGGTGGGTGAGCTCCTTTACAATGAGCCCACTCAGCCTGAACCTTGTACAGTCAAAAGGATGGTTGTACACAAGATAAAAAGGCCTTTCCCTTTTCAGTTGGCACATGAGATGCCTTTAGCTGGTCCAAGCAAAGGCTCTCAACCCACTTTTGTTTGCCCAGGATGGAAGTAGAAGTGGAACCCCACTAGAAGAACTGCCCCACTTGTCAGTTGTCTGGTAGGTGTAAATGCAATACATTGCCCCACCACAGCCTTTGCCAATGGCTGGCAAACCATTTGAGAATGTGGCCATCAAAATTGTTGGTCCCCCAGACTCTCCAAAATCAGGTAGACACAGGTTCATCCTGTTACTAGTAGATCATGCCACTAGGTACCCTGAGGCTATAACGCTTCAGACCATAACAGCCAAGATGGTTGCCAGGGCTCTCCTGGCCATTTTCAGCAGAGTTGGTTTTCCTAAAAATGTGATTTGCGACAGAGGAACCAACTTCTTTTCTAGTTACATGCAAGCTATGTGGTGTAACTTACAAGCTCTCCACCTCCTACCATCTTCAGACCAATGGTCTGGTTGAGAGGTTTAACAAGACTCTCAAGGGCATGTTTGGTCCTTTGGAAGAGCTCCTAAGGAGGAAATGGCATTTCCTCCTGCCATGCCTGCTGTTTCCCTATACAGAGGTACCTCAAGAGGATGTTGGTTTCCGCCCCTTTGAGCTCTTGTTTGGACATCCAGTGAGGGGCTCCTTGCCTTAGTAAGAGAAGGTTTGGAAGCCACACCTCCAGTTCCTACCAAGCAAGTGGGGACTATGTGTTAGGCCTCAGAAGGAGGATGGCACAGATGATGTGCCAAGCATCAGCATATCTTAAGGCAAGCCAAGAATTGAAAAAGTACTAGCATGACCTTAAGGCCTCATGTGAACTGGACTCCTTGTAAGGAGATCTTTGTGATGGAGCCCACCAAGCCCCGAGCTTTGGCAGATAAGTGAAGTGTACCCTTTAGGATAATCTCCAAGCTGGTTGACATGGGCATTCCTGGGGTAGCCTCTCAAGTCTTCCATATCAACAGGCTCAAACCATTTCACAGCAGAGAGGAAGTCTCATGCCTCTTGCTTGCTTCAGAGCAATAAGGGGATGAGAGAGAGCCCCTTCCTGATTTGTTGCATAGCAACCCTCAAGATGACTCTGTGGAGGGAGTGCAACTCTCCCCAGAGCTGACACCAGAGCACTAGAGTTCCTATCAGGCTTTGCTCCAGCAGTATGCCCCTCTGTTTTCACTGACACTAGGCCTCAACCCATGGTGTAAACGTGATATTGACACTGGTGACAGTGCACCTGTCAAACGTAGATGCTCCAGAATGGCAAACACTGTTAAGAACCACATCCAGGATGGGGTTGCCAAGATGTTGGATTTGGGTGTCATTGAACCCTCAACCAGCCCTTAATCTATGAAAGTACACCTTACATAAGAATTCACATGCCTTTTCAAAACTGTCCTCAGTTGGTGCATTATTCCTGAATGTAAGTCTCGTGTGTTGCCACATAGAGTCTATATTGTTGCAATGTTTAGTAGGGTTGTCAAAGTACAAAGTGTGTTGTGTATCTGTAAAAGATTGATAGCAAAAGTTATTTTTCACAAATAGCTGTGTTATCACCTATCATAGTGTGTTGACATTCCTTTGTGGAGGCTTCAGGATTCACTGTACTGAGGAACCAGTTTGCATCACCTCTGAGAGCTTAATCCTAGTTGCTCATCTAAGGTTACCAAATTGAGAGCCTTGGATGTGGTGTTTTGTTCCTCTGTCACAACCATATAGAGGACACAAATACAGATACCCTTGTCCAGTTTTTATGCCTGGTTAGGAAGGGATTGAATTATCAGATGAGAAAGTTGTTTTAGTGCCAGGCTATTGGTGGTTTGTTCTTAACGTGCATCTTGAATGAAAGGTTTTTTACCATTGATGGAGATTAAGGCTATTAATGATTGAAAAAAGAAACAGTATTTTCACCTGAACCTCAGAACATTGCTGTTTGGATGAAGAGTGAAGGCAAGAAACCAAATCTATTTGTCACCAGGTTAGAGGGAGTGATTGTATGCATCAGTGTTATGGCCTCATTCTGACAATGATAATGACTGAAGAAGGAGGTATTATTCTATATATCTCTTGTTAGAAAAACACCACCTAATGATGATTTGTCATATTATTGTGGTACATTGGGCAACATTGGGCACTTAGAAAGTTCTCCACATGGTAATTATTGCTTATTTATGCTACAGAGTGCTGCTTTATATTCGCCCCATGCTCTGGGGTGTTGCTAGGTCTGGCAAAGATCTGGGGCTACGCTAATGTCGGGACTGGCAGACCTCAGGGCTAGCCTTTTGGTTGTAGCCCCGGAGCTTCTATCTGGGACTACAAACAAAAGACCCAGGGCTATAGCCCCCTGAGCCCCCCCTTAGCAACGCCTCTGCGGCCATGCTTTACGTTTCCTATGTAATTCCAGCTCAGGAGGCATTATAAAGACAAATGGTATTTCATATACCGCAAGATTTTAATATTACTCCCGTACTCATTATGGCTTAGCTGTAATACAATAGTATAATCCTGTGACACAGATATATACACTCAAGAGTGGGACGAATGCACAAGAAATGTAGCTGATAAAACCAGTGCCATTAAATTGTTTTTGACTAAACCTGAGTTCTGCAAAAGATTGATCTAAATGCATGCACATTTGAAGGGGTTAGGCATAAAAGGAATGGTTATGCCTAGCACCTAGCGTATGTAGAGAGCATACTTACCTTAGACCAGTTGTCTTTAAGAGTTTTCCTTGAAAGCCCCAAACATACCAAGGTTTTTGGGACAATCAATGACGATATGAATAGATCCTGCTTAGAGCAACAAAATACAGACATATTATTTTAATACCCTGAAAAATCAAAGAAATTCCTCTAACAAGAGGTACTGAACAAGGTTCAGTTCCCTGTGTATGATGTCACTGTAGGCTTATGAGATGTATGAGGCTTATGAGGCGTATGAGATGTAAATATTTGGGAGCATGTTTGCAGGGCATATCAACCACACCATAGAGGTGAAATTGTGGAATATCTAAGTGGCCAAAAATCTGTAGTGATGACTGTACCAACTTTCTTTTAAATAAAATATTTGTGTTATGACTGGAACCAGAATGGAGCAAACACATGTACACGATTATTTGGGTGGTTGGATAGACATGTTATTAACTGATAAACATGGTGTAATACATGGAATATTTGTTTTTGCTAGGTATTTTAAAATGTCACCAGTAGATTAGATGCTCAGGGTGTAGCAAGTCAAGCAGAGAGCTATCACCAAATTTGAGATGGGATTGTGGGGCTTGAGAAGTGATGAAACGATACAGATATCAGACCGCAATTTTTGCAAGGGCTGCTTGATCACCCATTTCTGCACCTTCTTATGGCGTTCACACTGAATTAGAGTTAATTTAGCTTGAGAATTAAATGAAACTTCAACCTTTAACATGGTTTTAAAATGTTGTTTGGAATCCAGCAGCCTTATTAACTAGACTGTTAATATATTGTATCATGCTAATGGACAAACATGAGTCGATTTGATGGTTCAAGCATGTATCGTCTTACTAACTGGAACTTAATGCACTTAATATATTTACTGGTCGATTCATGGAATTAATGTGCGCCGAAAATTCCTGCGCAGAGGTGCCAAAACGTGCGATTCGCAGAAAAAGTGCGAAAATCGCAGTGCAACTGCGAAAATCGCAGGGAAACTAGCGCACATCGATTCATGGAAGTCCGTGCGCGAGAAAAACATTGGATGTGCGCTGAAAAAGTGTGCGGTGCACGCCGGCGCACAGGTCATCCAACGGCGTGCGCCATGGCCACTGCGAAATCGCACATAGCGCGGCGCACATCACAAAAGTAGGGGGAACACAGGGCGTAACACTCAGAATGGGGAACAACGCGTGAAAATATGGGCGTCACGTGGGAAGTACAGGAGGCAAGTGCGCGGAACGCCGACACGCTCGCCTACAACCTGTATTCATGGAATCGAATAGCGCAAACCAGCGCACGGTGAAAGACGCGCACAGGGCCAAACAAGTACGCCACAAGAAAGCAGGCGGTAGCGTCCCTGCGCCTGAAATAAATGTACGTCAAAATGTGCGCTAACAAAAAGCACCCATATACAGCCATGATGAATGGTCCATACAGTGGCCCTCTAGGACAAATGAGGTGCAAAGGGGTACCGACAAACAGGCACACCCGCTGTGTGAAAATTAGCGTGTGCGTGTATTACGGGGTTCGCAGGAAGTTCCACACGCGATTGGCCTGGGCACGTGTATTCCGGGGTGCGCGGGAAGTTTCACACGCAAATTTGCAGGGTACGTGTATTACGGGGTTCGCGGGAAGTTCCACACGCGATTGCCCTGGGTCCGTGTATTTCGGGGTGCGCGGGAAGTTCCACACGCGAATTAGCAGGGTACGTGTATTTCGGTGTGCGGGGGAAGTTTCACACACGAATTAGCAGGGTACGTGTATTTCGGTGTGCGCGTGAAGTTCCACACGCAATTTCAGCAGGGTACGTGTACTCCGGATGCGCGGCAAATTCCACACGCGAATCCAGCAGCCTACGTGTATTTCTGGGGTGCCGGGGAGTCTCACACGTGAATTGACCGTCTGGGTCCTCCCAGCTGTTCCCTCTACACCCTCCACGGCCCCTGCAGGCGGCCCACACCACAGGGGACTACCCTGCACATATCCCGCAGGCAGCCCATCCACCATGGCCATGCCCCCCAGCCAACCCACATGTCACCTTGCACTACTGCCCACCAACGCATGTCTCCCAGCACCCCCACCCCCCAGCATCCAGGGGCACCCTCCACCAGGCCCCCACTCATGTCTCCCTGCACCCCCACCCCCCTGCATCCAGGGGCACCCTCCACCAGGCCCCCACTCATGTCTCTCAACACCCCCACCAGTCAGGGGCACCCTCCACCAGGCCCCCACTCATGTCTCCCTGCACCCCCACCCACCTGCATCCAGGGGCACCCTCCACCAGGCCCCCACTCATGTCCCCCTGCACCCCCACCCCCCAGCACTGTGTGGCACCCTCCACCAGGTCCCCACCCATGTCTCCCAGCACCCCCAACCCCCAGCATCCAGGGGCACCCTCCACCAGGCCCCCACTCATGTCCAACTCATGTCCCCCTGCACCCCCACCCCCAGCACTGTGGGGCACCCTCCACCAGGCCCCCACTCATGTCTCCCAGCATCCCGACCCCCACCAGTCAGGGGCACCCTCCACCAGGCCCCCACTCATGTCCAACTCATGTCTCCCCGCACCCCCACCCTCCAACATCCAGGGGCACCCTCCACCAGGCCCCCACTCATGTCTCCCAGCACCTCCACCCCCCTGCATCCAGGGGCACCCTCCACTAGGCCCCCACACATGTCTCCCTGCACCCCCACCCCCATCACTGTGGGGCACCCTCCACCAGGCCCCCACTCATGTCCAACTCATGTCTCCTTGCGCCCCCACCCCCCAGCATCCAGGGGCACCCTCCACCAGGCCCCCACTCATGTCTCCCTGCACCCCCACCACCCACCAGTGAGGGGCACCCTCCACCAGGCCCCCACTCATGTCCAACTCATGTCTCCTTGCACCCCCACCCCCCAGCATCCAGGGGCACCCTCCACCAGGCCCCCACTCATGTCTCCCAGCACCCCCACCCCCCAGCATCCAGGGGCACCCTCCACCAGGCCCCCACTCATGTCTCCCTGCACCCCCACCCCCCACCAGTCAGGGGCACCCTCCACCAGGCCCCCACTCATGTCCAACTCATGTCTCCTTGCACCCCCACCCCCCAGCATCCAGGGGCACCCTCCACCAGGCCCCCACTCATGTCTCCCAGCACCCCCACCCTCCAGCATCCAGGGGCACCCTCCACCAGGCCCCCACTCATGTCTCCCAGCACCCCCACCCTCCAGCATCCAGGGGCACCCTCCACCAGGCCCCCACTCATGTCCCCCTGCACCCCCACCCCCCAGCACTGTGGGGCACCCTCCACCAGGCCCCCAACTCATGTCTCCCTGCACCCCCACCCCCCACCAGTCAGGGGCACACTCCACCAGGCCCCCACTCATGTCCAACTCATGTCTCCTTGCACCCTCACCCCCCAGCATCCAGGGCAACCCTCCACCATGCCCCCACTCATGTCTCCCTGCACCCCCACCCCCCACCAGTCAGGGGCACCCTCCACCAGGCCCCCACTCATGTCCAACTCATGTCTCCTTGCACCCCCACCCCCAGCATCCAGGGGTACCCTCCACCAGGACCCCACTCATGTCTCCCTGCACCCCCACCCCCCACCTGTCAGGGGCACCCTCCACCAGGCCCCCACTCATGTCCGACTCATGTCTCCGTGCACCCCCACCCCCCAGCATCCAGGGGCACCCTCCACCAGGCTCCCACTCATGTCTCCCAGCACCCCCACCCCCCAGCATCCAGGGGCACCCTCCACCAGGCCCCCACTCATGTCTCTCAACACCCCCACCAGTCAGGGGCACCCTCCACCAGGCCCCCACTCATGTCTCCCTGCACCCCCACCCACCTGCATCCAGGGGCACCCTCCACCAGGCCCCCACTCATGTCCCCCTGCACCCCCACCCCCCAGCACTGTGTGGCACCCTCCACCAGGTCCCCACCCATGTCTCCCAGCACCCCCAACCCCCAGCATCCAGGGGCACCCTCCACCAGGCCCCCACTCATGTCCAACTCATGTCCCCCTGCACCCCCAGCACTGTGGGGCACCCTCCACCAGGCCCCCACTCATGTCTCCCAGCATCCCGACCCCCACCAGTCAGGGGCACCCTCCACCAGGCCCCCACTCATGTCCAACTCATGTCTCCCCGCACCCCCACCCTCCAACATCCAGGGGCACCCTCCACCAGGCCCCCACTCATGTCTCCCAGCACCTCCACCCCCCTGCATCCAGGGGCACCCTCCACTAGGCCCCCACTCATGTCTCCCTGCACCCCCACCCCCATCACTGTGGGGCACCCTCCACCAGGCCCCCACTCATGTCCAACTCATGTCTCCTTGCACCCCCACCCCCCAGCATCCAGGGGCACCCTCCACCAGGCCCCCACTCATGTCTCCCTGCACCCCCACCACCCACCAGTGAGGGGCACCCTCCACCAGGCCCCCACTCATGTCCAACTCATGTCTCCTTGCACCCCCACCCCCCAGCATCCAGGGGCACCCTCCACCAGGCCCCCACTCATGTCTCCCAGCACCCCCACCCCCCAGCATCCAGGGGCACCCTCCACCAGGCCCCCACTCATGTCTCCCTGCACCCCCACCCCCCACCAGTCAGGGGCACCCTCCACCAGGCCCCCACTCATGTCCAACTCATGTCTCCTTGCACCCCCACCCCCCAGCATCCAGGGGCACCCTCCACCAGGCCCCCACTCATGTCTCCCAGCACCCCCACCCTCCAGCATCCAGGGGCACCCTCCACCAGGCCCCCACTCATGTCTCCCAGCACCCCCACCCTCCAGCATCCAGGGGCACCCTCCACCAGGCCCCCACTCATGTCCCCCTGCACCCCCACCCCCCAGCACTGTGGGGCACCCTCCACCAGGCCCCCAACTCATGTCTCCCTGCACCCCCACCCCCCACCAGTCAGGGGCACACTCCACCAGGCCCCCACTCATGTCCAACTCATGCCTCCTTGCACCCCCACCCCCCAGCATCCAGGGCAACCCTCCACCAGGCCCCCACTCATGTCTCCCTGCACCCCCACCCCCCACCAGTCAGGAGCACACTCCACCAGGCCCCCACTCATGTCCAACTCATGTCTCCTTGCACCCCCACCCCCCAGCATCCAGGGCAACCCTCGACCAGGCCCCCACTCATGTCCCCCTGCACCCCCACCCCCCAGCACTGTGTGGCACCCTCCACCAGGTCCCCACCCATGTCTCCCAGCACCCCCACCCCCCAGCATCCAGGGGCACCCTCCACCAGGGCCCCACTCATGTCCAACTCATGTCCCCCTGCACCCCCACCCCCAGCACTGTGGGGCACCCTCCACCAGGCCCCCACTCATGTCTCCCAGCACCCCCACCCCCCACCAGTCAGGGGCACCCTCCACCAGGCCCCCACTCATGTCCAACTCATGTCTCCCCGCACCCCCACCCTCCAACATCCAGGGGCACCCTCCACCAGGCCCCCACTCATGTCTCCCAGCACCTCCACCCCCCTGCATCCAGGGGCACCCTCCACTAGGACCCCACTCATGTCCCCCTGCACCCGCACCCCCCAGCATCCAGGGGCACCCTCCACCAGGCCCCCACTCATGTCTCCCTGCACCCCCACCACCCACCAGTGAGGGGCACCCTCCACCAGGCCCCCACTCATGTCCAACTCATGTCTCCTTGAACCCCCACCCCCCAGCATCCAGGGGCACCCTCCACCAGGCCCCCACTCATGTCTCCCAGCACCCCCACCCCCCAGCATCCAGGGGCACCCTCCACCAGGCCCTCACTCATGTCTCCCTGCACCCCCACCCCCCACCAGTCAGGGGCACCCTCCACCAGGCCCCCACTCATGTCCAACTCATGTCTCCTTGCACCCCCACCCCCCAGCATCCAGGGGCACCCTCCAACAGGCCCCCACTCATGTCTCCCAGAACCCCCACCCTCCAGCATCCAGGGGTACCCTCCACCAGGCCCCCACTCATGTCTCCCAGCACCCCCACCCTCCAGCATCCAGGGGCACCCTCCACCAGGCCCCCACTCATGTCCCCCTGCACCCCCACCCCCCAGCACTGTGGGGCACCCTCCACCAGGCCCCCAACTCATGTCTCCCTGCACCCCCACCCCCCACCAGTCAGGGGCACACTCCACCAGGCCCCCACTCATGTCCAACTCATGTCTCCTTGCACCCCCACCCCCCAGCATCCAGGGCAACCCTCCACCATGCCCCCACTCATGTCTCCCTGCACCCCCACCCCCCACCAGTCAGGGGCACCCTCCACCAGGCCCCCACTCATGTCCAACTCATGTCTCCTTGCACCCCCACCCCCAGCATCCAGGGGTACCCTCCACCAGGACCCCACTCATGTCTCCCTGCACCCCCACCCCCCACCTGTCAGGGGCACCCTCCACCAGGCCCCCACTCATGTCCGACTCATGTCTCCGTGCACCCCCACCCCCCAGCATCCAGGGGCACCCTCCACCAGGCTCCCACTCATGTCTCCCAGCACCCCCACCCCCCAGCATCCAGGGGCACCCTCCACCAGGCCCCCACTCATGTCCAACTCATGTCCCCCTGCACCCCCTCCCCCAGCACTGTGGGGCACCCTCCACCAGGCCCCCACTCATGTCCAACTCATGTCTCCCCACACCCCCACCCTCCAGCATCCAGGGGCACCCTCCACCAGGCCGCCACTCATGTCTCCCAGCACCTCCACCCCCCTGCATCCAGGGGCACCCTCCACCAGGCCCCCACTCATGTCCCCCTGCCCCCCCCCAGCACTGTGGGGCACCCTCCACCAGGCCCCCACTCATGTCCAACTCATGTCTCCTTGCACCCCCACCCCCCAGCATCCAGGGGCACCCTCCACCAGGCCCCCACTCATGTCTCCCTGCACCCCCACCTCCCACCAGTGAGGGGCACCCTCCACCAGGCCCCCACTCATGTCCAGCTCATGTCTCCTTGCACCCCCACCCCCCAGCATCCAGGGGCACCCTCCACCAGGCCCCCACTCATGTCTCCCAGCACCCCCACCCCCCAGCATCCAGGGGCACCCTCCACCAGGCCCCCACTCATGTCTCCCAGCACCCCCACCCCCCAGCATCCAGGGGCACCCTCCACCAGGCCCCCACTCATGTCTCCCTGCACCCCCACCCCCCATCAGTCAGGGGCACCCTCCACCAGGCCCCCACTCATGTCCAACTCATGTCTCCTTGCACCCCCACCCCCCAGCATCCAGGGGCACCCTCCACCAGGCCCCCAACTCATGTCTCCCTGCACCCCCACCCCCCACCAGTCAGGGGCACACTCCACCAGGCCCCCACTCATGTCCAACTCATGTCTCCTTGCACCCCCACCCCCCAGCATCCAGGGCAACCCTCCACCATGCCCCCACTCATGTCTCCCTGCACCCCCACCCCCCACCAGTCAGGGGCACCCTCCACCAGGCCCCCACTCATGTCCAACTCATGTCTCCTTGCACCCCCACCCCCAGCATCCAGGGGTACCCTCCACCAGGACCCCACTCATGTCTCCCTGCACCCCCACCCCCCACCTGTCAGGGGCACCCTCCACCAGGCCCCCACTCATGTCCGACTCATGTCTCCGTGCACCCCCACCCCCCAGCATCCAGGGGCACCCTCCACCAGGCTCCCACTCATGTCTCCCAGCACCCCCACCCCCCAGCATCCAGGGGCACCCTCCACCAGGCCCCCACTCATGTCCAACTCATGTCCCCCTGCACCCCCTCCCCCAGCACTGTGGGGCACCCTCCACCAGGCCCCCACTCATGTCCAACTCATGTCTCCCCACACCCCCACCCTCCAGCATCCAGGGGCACCCTCCACCAGGCCGCCACTCATGTCTCCCAGCACCTCCACCCCCCTGCATCCAGGGGCACCCTCCACCAGGCCCCCACTCATGTCTCCCTGCCCCCCCCAGCACTGTGGGGCACCCTCCACCAGGCCCCCACTCATGTCCAACTCATGTCTCCTTGCACCCCCACCCCCCAGCATCCAGGGGCACCCTCCACCAGGCCCCCACTCATGTCTCCCTGCACCCCCACCACCCACCAGTGAGGGGCACCCTCCACCAGGCCCCCACTCATGTCCAGCTCATGTCTCCTTGCACCCCCACCCCCCAGCATCCAGGGGCACCCTCCACCAGGCCCCCACTCATGTCTCCCTGCACCCCCACCCCCCAGCATCCAGGGGCACCCTCCACCAGGCCCCCACTCATGTCTCCCTGCACCCCCACCCCCCATCAGTCAGGGGCACCCTCCACCAGGCCCCCACTCATGTCCAACTCATGTCTCCTTGCACCCCCACCCCCCAGCATCCAGGGGCACCCTCCACCAGGCCCCCACTCATGTCTCCCTGCACCCCCACCACCCACCAGTGAGGGGCACCCTCCACCAGGCCCCCACTCATGTCCAGCTCATGTCTCCTTGCACCCCCACCCCCCAGCATCCAGGGGCACCCTCCACCAGGCCCCCACTCATGTCTCCTTGCACCCCCACCCCCCAGCATCCCGGGGCACCCTCCATCAGGCCCCCACTCATGTCTCCCAGCACCCCCACCCTCCAGCATCCAGGGGCACCCTCCACCAGGCCCCCACTCATGTCTCCCAGCACCCCCACCCTCCAGCATCCAGGATCACCCTCCACCAGGCCCCCACTCATGTCCCCCTGCACCCCCACCCCCCAGCACTGTGGGGCACCCTCCACCAGGCCCCCAACTCATGTCTCCCTGCACCCCCACCCTCCACCAGTCAGGGGCACCCTCCACCAGGCCCCCACCCATGTCCAACTCATGTCTCCTTGCACCCCCACCCCCCAGCATCCAGGGCAACCCTCCACCAGGCCCCCACTCATGTCTCCCTGCACCCCCACCCCCCACCAGTCAGGGGCACCCTCCACCAGGCCCCCACTCATGTCCAACTCATGTCTCCTTGCACCCCCACCCCCAGCATCCAGGGGTACCCTCCACCAGGCCCCCACTCATGTCTCCCTGCACCCCCACCCCCCACCAGTCAGGGGCACCCTCCACCAGGCCCCCACTCATGTCCGACTCATGTCTCCGTGCACCTCCACCCCCCAGCATCCAGGGACACCCTCCACCAGGCTCCTACTCATGTCTCCCAGCACCCCCACCCTCCAGCATCCAGGGGCACCCTCCACCAGGCCCCCACTCATGTCCCCCTGCACCCCCACCCCCCACCAGTCAGGGGCACCCTCCTTCAGGCCTCCACTCATGTCTCACAGCACCCCCACCCCCCTGCATCCAGGGGCACCCTCCACCAGGCCCCCACTCCTTCCTACCACCCCCCCACCCTCCAGCAGTGCGATTCACCTGTGTACGTGTATATCAGGGTTGCGTGCGTAGTCTGACACGCGATATCAGCAGGGTACGTGTATTACGGGGTTCGCTGGAAGTTCCACACGCGATTTCAGCAGGGTATGTGTATTTCGGTGTGTGCGCGTGAAGTTACACACGCGGCTCTGCCTGTGAGAGTGGAGTACGTGTATTCCAGGGGTGGGCGGGATTATTTACTTGCGACTGGGCCTGGGAGAGCGTGTTACGTGTATTCCTGGAGTGGGCGGGAAGATTTACACGCTCGCCTACAACTCGCCAAAAAATAAAAGGACCAATCCTGAAACACGTACGCCAGCATGAAGCAGGCGAATGTCCCGTGCAGCATAAAAGAGTGCGCAAACAACAAACAAGCTCAGACGCCAGGATGAATATACCGTTCCTAGCAGCAGTGGCCGTGGGATACCGCAGGAGGAGGAGAAGGATAGTCAGGGCCAGAATCTTCACACCCAGAACCAGCCTATTTGGTATGTCAGATGACCAGGTGTATGGGAGGTACAGGTTTCCACCACACATAATACTCGACCTGGTCAGTGAGTGGGACGGTGACCTCACATCACCCACCCTGTGCTCCCAAGCACTCAGCCCCCTGGAGAAGGTCCTCAATGTACTGCACTTCTTGGCTACCGGATCATTTCAGCGGACAAGTGCCATAGTGGGGGTGGGTGTCACAGGCCACACAGTCACGGTGCCTACACCAGGTGTTGGCAATCATCACTGCACGCCCATCAGTCCGCAGGCACATTTACCTGCCCAGAACACCTGCGGAAAGGCAGGCTGTCAGCCAGGATTTCTATAGGGTGGCACAATTCCCCAAAGTGCTTGGTGCCATTGATTGCACCCATGTGGCTCTACGTCCCCCCAGGGCATCTGAGCACATCTATAGAAACCGCAAGCACTGGAATTCCATCAACGTCCAGGTAGTATGTGATGCCAAGGGAATCATCACCTCAGTATATGCCAACTATCCAGGGTCCACCCACGACAGCTTCATTTACAGTATGTCAACACTAAACCGGGACATGGAAGCTGGGCGGCATGGCGATGAATGGCTGCTTGGTGAGTAGAAATGCCACAGCACACGCATGCATGACAGATACATAGTAATGCCAATACCCCACTAATGATCCCCATCACCACCTCCCCAGGGGACAGTGCCTACCCTCTGAGCACACAAATGATGACACCAATTCGGAACCCCATCACGCCTCCCGAGGTAAGATACAACACAGCCCATATTACAACACGGGGCATAGTGGAGCGCACATTCGGAGTGCTCAGTTCACGCTTTTGCTCCCTTGACCGTTCTGGCGGGCAGCTGTTATACGCTCCCCCAGTAGTGTGCAGGATCATAGTGGCCGCATGTGTCCTGCACAATGTTGCAACACGCCGGGGCCTGGCTGTGGACATGGTGGTGCCCCCACATCCCCAACCACATGCACGCCCGCTGCGCATGGGAGGGCAAAGGGCACGGGGTGAGGCAGCCCGTACGCAGCTGGTGGCTAATTACTTCACATAGAAAGCACACCCCTGTGGAGTGCACACAGCCCTGGCACATACCATCTGACAATCAATGATGACTCAATCTGACAATTATGATGAACAAAGGGACAGTCAACTGTCAGAACCATAGCAGCCTGAGATTGTTCATCTGGAAGTGTCACAATGTGTGCATCCCTACCTACACAAACACCACTAATGCAGTGTCATCAAAAGACACACTTCCATGCAGCAAAATGAATACCCACTTGCAAAATACAACATGAGAACAGTGCCATGTCACCCAAACCCTCCCCGGCACGGCCACACAACACACCATGGCATGTCATGCAATGTGAGAGCAAACAAATTAATCCCCACAACATGCCCCAAGTGTCACCAACTACAGTGTCCCTAATGGAAACTGGCCACACATGAAATGCTCACAGTAATGCAGGACCAACAACACACATTACCAAATACTTACCAAGAATACCAATCACCTACACAACCTCCAACCTACCATAAACATGACAGTACAGACTTAAAAAATTGGTAGCCTCACTACCTGATAATGGCAGCACTTCAAACACTTCCAAGTATACAGTTTTAGCAAGAGTGTAGGTGCACTGCTTACAACATGGACTCCAGTCCCAAAGTAGACCGCCTTGTGAAGACATGAGAAATGGACCTGCAAATTAGGAGAATGAGATGGATGCAGAGGCACATATCAATACACTATGCAGTGTGCAATATGCACTAGGAATGTATACACAGTATTGACTACAGACTGCCCACACGTCAAATGGGAGTCCAACGTCACCGTGTACGTCAATGTCACTTGGGCACACCCTTTGCAAGCCCATGGAAACGGGAAGCAGGAGGGGTGTGTGTCACACAAACCCAAGCATCTGACCCAAATTCAGGACAAGCCTGCATGTGCCCAGCCACAATACAACGTATGCCCACGGGAGCCACACAAGGCAACACACTGTCCCAAAAAAAATAATAATAAATAAATAAATAAAAATAAAAAAAAATAAAAAATGGCCATTGATGGGCCCGGAGGGGTGGGGGAGGCCACCCAGGAGGTCCGAGGACAGGGTGCACACCAAAACCCACCTGTGTGGATCTTGCGAAAAAAAAACACCTCCATGGGCTCATGGCCTGCACGCTACCCTTTTGTGAGAGATTCGCTGCTGTCGCTCTCCTCACCCTCTGCAGCTGCATCAGGAGGTGGTGTCACTATGGGAGGCAGCCCACGCAAAGCCCTAGTCTGGTCCTCCATGGCAGCAAGCATGCGGGTGTGGAAGGTCTGGTTCTGGAGGATAATTGTGCGGAGGTCCCCATGCAACAACTCACGGGATGCCCGGACCTCCGCCCTAGTTGCCTGCATCTCAGCTGAGAGCGTACTTGTGAGCCGCTCCAGCTGCTGTTCTCTCCTCGTGTTAGCTGAAGCCTCAAGCTCAACCAGAGTTGCCCTGAGCTGACGGAGTTCCACCCTCAGGGCTTCCCTGTGGCCCTGGGACTCAATGGAAATGGCTTCCCGCAGAGTCTCCAGTGCCGCCCGTCCCTGTTGGACGCCAACATGTCCTCCCTGTGTGACTGGCTAATGGAGTCTGTTGCCTGCTGTAGTTGTTCAATTAGCCTTTCTTGGGGGACAATGAAAATGGCCACCCTATCCATGGCCTGACCCATCATCTCAGTTGATGCTGCCTGTTGGTTTGCCATACCATATATGGATTGCTCCCATGCGGTATTGCCTGGTGGCGTATGGCCACCGTGTCGGCGGGCACCACACCTGTCTGGGTCAAGGTGAACTGCGCCTAGCTGTGCCGGCACTGCCTGAGGCTGCAGGACTGCATTCCCCCTCTGATCTGCTGGCCCAGGAACAGGATCAGATGTAGCGGAGTGTGACCCTGCATCTGTAACCACCAAAGGCTGACCTACCAACACTGACATCTCCATTGAGGGTTCGACCCCTGGTGCAGGTGGGTTGGACAGTACAGAATCCCTCCCAGAGTCACTTACCTGCAACAGCACATAGGTCTCATCATCCGAATCAACACATGAATAGAGCTCGGGGGAGGTGCACCCAGAGACACCCCTTGAGATGACGGCCTGCAGCAAGTGTGGGTTCTCACCCACCACCACACCACGTCCCTCACTGGTGCCCGGTCGGGCCTGAGACCCCTCCTGGGTCTGCACCATCTCCACAACCCCAGCAGTATCAAGTGCGTCATCCCCTGCAAAGACATGAAAGAAAAGAAATGGGAACAGGCATTAGCAACATGGAACACAATTAGGGCTGAGAAGCAACAGAAACAGTACTTCATTGACACATGTCCCACATGACTATAACCCTCCCATGCATGCACTGTCACTTCGTATGAAGGGGAGGCAAATGGCACACATTGATGACACCAAGATGGAAGACCAACACATTTGCTGCATGCTGCCTAGCAGTGCCATCACACATTGGCCTGTGATTGGCATGTCCAATACACATACACGAGACATGCCATCACAGAGATGGCATGTACCCTAGCCATGTCACACATGTGACAATAGGACTGAGAAATGCCTAGTGAAAGTGGTGGAATGCAGACAATCAGCCAGAATGAACTCAGAATAACATGCAACTATGTTGTGGCAATATGACAATTCAAGGGCAACTGGCGTGAGGTTGGGCTGAATGTCTACTGTTGCCAGAAGGGATACTGCAACACCCAAATCCTGGTGCGCAGAATGTTTTGGATGAAGCACATGGGTGACCCAAACCACTCAGGCACACACCCCCTCACCTGGCACTCAATCAGAAGCACTCACACACACGCCATGCACATGGATGACACACACATGCATGTGCACTCACCGGACAATGCCTTGTAATCTGGCAGGTCTCCCACGCCTTGGATCTGTTCCTCCGTGACGTAGGTCCCAGCAACATACTCATGTCGAGTGAGTTCTATGTCCTCTTCCGGAGACCCACCTCCAGTCCCTAGAGTTGCGGCATGACTTGAGGCCAGCTTTTTCTTTGCCCTGCGCTTAAGGTCATTCCAGCGCTTGTAGCAATCATTAGCTGTGCGCCTCACAAATCCAAGGGCACTTATGAGTTCCGCAATGGTCTGCCAGTGTGCCTGACTTTGTGCAGGTGTGGTCTTGAATCCTTCAGTAATCACCATTTCGCTGACATGTGCGGACACATACTCCACAAGTGCATCAAGTTCGACCCGATTGAAGCTGGGCTTCCTTGGTGGGCCGGACTGTGTAGCCGTGTCTGGGGCATCAGCCTGTACTGGACGAGCACTCTTCCTCTTCCGCTTGGAAGGTGGTGGTGATACTGAGTGTCCTACGCCGCTCTGGACACTAGGGGCAGGAGCCCCGGTGGACTGTGGACTAGGAGTGTGGGAATGAACACTCACCATGGGAGTTGGTGCAGGCATTAGCTGAAGTGTGATGTGGTCAGGGGGAACGTCAGCAGGATGGACTAGGACCGACACTGTCCTGGCTGGGACACTCAGAGCTGGGGTGGATGGAGCCGCAGCTGCCCCTGCAGCCTCCCCACCCTGCCTACCCGGGGCAGCAGATGACATAGCTGCCACTGATCCACGTGGGCTGGTGACACCAACATGCAAAGCCACACGTGGCCTAGACCTGCTGACCTGGAAGTCAGCCATGGAGTCATCCAGTGCCAGGTCTGGTGCCACAATGGGCTGGTCAAACAAGGGCTGAGCAGGGATGGTGTCAGCCACGTTACCCTCAACCAGGGGGGCGGGGGGCATGGGTGTCCCTGACTGGTCAACCACACATGGGGGGCTAGGGGCACCCTGCAAGTCCTGGCCACGTCCCCTACCGTATCCACCACGGCCACCTCTTGTGGCTCACCCACCTTTGCCACCCTTACCGCATGCTCGCCTCCCAACCATGGCACTGATGTTATTGTGCGTATGGGAGTTGCAGTAAACTATTGTCCTGGGCAATTGGGGGTCAAAGGGGTAGGGTACTAGATGGAATTCGTACCCTAGTGCTCTAGCAAGGCTGTATGTGACCCCAGGGGGAAGATGACGGGTCACGCAACGCACAGGCACCACGAAAAAGGTAGATAATGTGCACGCAACCCCTCCTAGACCACGTGCGTGGAAAAAAAAACCTGCACTACGCTGTGGCACCCAGAAACGCAAAAATGAACCTATGCGTGTCACACGCAGCCTAGTATGACCTCTGAAGGTAGGCAACACACGGGGCAAGCACAGATGTCAAATACGTGTGCAACTCACCGTCTGCCAGGAAAAATCACGTTAAAATGCAACACCCCCGCCAAAAGAAGAATTGTACGCTGTCTGAGGAGACAGGACAACAGGAGAAGTGAACGCTGTTTGAGGAAACAGGCCCAGGAAAAAGACAAGAAGAGAAAAAGCTGTCAGAGGTAACAGGGAGTACGAACTTGGAACGCTGTGAAGTAAATCGCGTGTGAACCGACAAGAAGTACAGATTTCACCCACTCGCTCTCCACGAAAAGCACGTACAAGGAAATGGCATTCTACGCGTACCTTTTAAACATGCCCACACGTCCAGCGTCACTTCTGCGTGTACACGCTAAGGCCCCATCCTCCAATTACACGCGCTGACACTCTGACGTGCAGTCATTGGACGTGTAACATGCACCCGAGTACAGGGAAACGCCTGCGCACGCACATCACAGACGCGCATACGCGCTGTTGGCCTTTGGGCCAATGAATTCGCGTACGTGTGCTGACGCGCTTACGCACTAAGGCCCTTTCCTCGAATTACACAAGATGTGCTGGATTTTCACGTGCCAAATCACTCGGTATCAAGCTGGCCACGCATAAGCACACGGAAGACCACACTCCTGCCCAGAAGGCCAAATTACTGCCCACCAGAGCCCCGAGCATGCTCCCACCTGCCATCTGCAGCTGCCTGATTGCCTGCTGCCCACGTGCCCTGCCATTTGCTGCCTGCACATCAGCCAGGGGTGCTGTTGCTGTGACCACCCCTGCTGGAACCGAAGACTCCCGACTGGGATTCCATCGCTCCACAGCTCAGCCCCAGGACCCAGTTGCCCACCCACTCCTGCCTCTGGGGTTGTGATGTCGGGCACTGCAACATCTGGCACCACTGACAACCCCCGGCCAGAGAGGGAGAGGGGCACCAGCTTCACTGCCACCGAAGTTGGTGTCCTGGTGGAGCAAGTTCTGGGGCAGTATGATGCCCTGTTCGGAAGTTTGCGCGCTGACAAGGAAGGACGGACTCGGATCTGGACGGACATCGTGACTGACTTCCAACATGTCAAGAAGCGCTGGGAGGACTTCAGGTCCAGGGCCCTCAACGAGGCCCAGCGCCTCTTGAAGGCAGCGGATGCTAAGGGGCGCTGGGGCCACTTGTCGGAAGGTCAGATGAGGGTCCTGGAACACATATCCCCAGCGCTCCACGTCCAGGTCCTTGAGAGGCAGACCCGTCTGGAGTCGAGCGGTAAGTGTACATGCATCATGATTGTAAGCTGTGCATGTGGTGATGTGCCAGAAGTGTGCAGGTTGCACATCTGTTTGTATGGGGCCGAGAATGGGTGGGGGTGTACAGGGCCGTGAGGCTAACACATGCGAGGGCTGTCATGTGTGAGACATGGATGCTGCTTGTGTGTGTAGACTTGCATGCCAAGTGCAGTTGTGTGGGCACACATGTTTCGATGAATGTGTATGTAAGTAGGCATGTTCGTGATGTCACGCATGTATGTTGTTTTCAGCTGCATGTATCAGAACTGTGTACATGTGCATGTGTGTGTATTTGACAAGGGTGCAACAGTGATGCAACATGGATGCATGTGACAGCGGGATGTGGAAGCCTGATTGGCAGATGTGACATGGATGCCCATCTGAACACTGCGACAGTTGGCAGAGGTGTACACATGCATGCAAGTGTGGTGGTGTGTGTGCATGTGTAGTCCACTCCCTGTGTTGCATGTGATGTCTGGCTCACCTTTGCCTGCTCATGCTGTTGTATGTGTATGGATGGTGCTGGCAGTTGCGATATGGCTGTGGTATGGCTCATGTGTGCAAGTTGAAATGACATGTGTGTTGGCGATTGTGATGCCATGTCTGAGGTTTGCCAATGCCACTCATGTACAACTGTCATGTGTGTATGTGTCCATTGTACAGTGCCCTGATGCCTGTGTTTTATTTCTCCCTGTCTGCAGCGTCAACTGATGAAGAGGGCGGAGAAGGTGCTGTGGAGCACAGCGGCGGGGATCGCACTGCCAGCCGGAGACGCAAGGCCCGGCTCCCCTCCCAGGTTGTGATCTCGTTGGGGAGTGAGGAGTCCGGTGCCGCGTCCCAGGCCGCAGCTGCCGGGGGGAGGTCCAAGTGGCGGAGGTCGGAGTTGGACTCCTCGGCAGCAGAAGGGGCAGCTGGGACCCCACAGGGCCCAATGGGGGAAGATGGCATGGAGTCATCCAGGTTGGTGGGGGGTTTGGTGGAGGAGGTGGCCGTGCAAGCAACAGAGACGGGGTCTGGAGGTGGGGATTCCACTGGTGCTAGTGGTGCAGTGCAGGACCAGGGACAGGAGGCAGCAGAGGCCACCGCGGAGGTGCCTGTGTGTAATCCTGTCCCTGATCTTGTCACTGCATCATCTTGCACCAGCAGGGATGCCTACGTCCAGACCCGTTTTCAGGCAGGGGATGAGCTCACAACAACTGGCCTTCCTCTGCCTGCGGACGTGGCTATCCGGGTCCGGGTTGAGCCTGTCCTGACTGGTGTGGCGTTGCGTCAACGGGCCATGCGAGGTGACCTGCAGTCTTTTCATGAGGAGACTGCATGTCATCTCGAATGGCTCGTTGACCGCGTCGGCCTACTGGGACAGGTCACCCAGGCCGGATTCCTCTGTTTGATGGGACTTGCTCAGACCCCCTCCTCAACTTAACCCCCTATGCGCCAGTCGTCCTCCGTGCCATCTTCCCACCCATTAGTCACCTGGGTGCCCTGTGGAGCTGCCTCTGACGGTGCGGCAGGCTGGTGGAGGAGGCATCCCTGCCACAGTCAGGAGTCGGATGTCCAGCAGGGGTGGCCACATCAAGGACTGCACCCCAGCCAGTGGAGGATGTGCAGGCAGCAGGAGGAGGTGCACGGGCAGAGGCACAGCGGCAACAGCAACGAGGTGGGAGCCATAATGGCTCGGGGCCTTCGACATCGGAGGGGCAGGCATCGGCCGGAGGGCAGGAGGACCCAGGACGGGAAGTGTCTTCCGTGTGGCAGAGGTTGGGCCACGCCATAGATGCGGAGCGGCAGCGGGCGGAAGAGGCACGGCTCACGATGGTCAGGGCGAAGAACTCCATGCAGAGGGCCCTGAGGCGGGCCGAGTGCCTCGAGGCAATCCGCAGGGAGTTGGAGGTGAACATGTCGACGGCCCTGCGGACCCTCGGGGCCATGGAGGAGGACCGCCTCCGGGACATTGAGCAGGAGTTTGATGATGCCCTGGCCCGGAACATCCCAAAGTGAGCCGTCGGACTAGCCCGCTGCCCTTGTAAATAGTTCTGTAGTTAGTGTTAGGTTTCCTTTGTTTTGGCATTTTTTTTGGACCTTTTGGACAATGGGACACATTTTTGTATATAGTTTGTTTTTATTAGCTAGTGCTAATGGACCCTGGATTGTTTATCTGTATATAGTTGACTGTTGGATTTTCATTTTTTTTTATGATTTACCCATGGAGCAATGGTTTTCGTTTTTAATTTTCCATTGGATTTACTTTTGTGGACTGTGACTTTGGACACCTTTCCTTTGGATTATGATTTGTGGTTTTGCATTATTTCACGGACATGCTGTTTTTTTTTTTTAAATTCCCATTTTTGTTTGTTTATTTTTGATTCAATTTATGTTGCTTTTAATACATATTTTTTCTTCAAACTTCAATGTGTAGTATCATCTCATTGGTTTCATGCATATCATGATATGGGTTTTGACATTCACTGACACCCATTGGGTGTATGTAAGGGACATGTGTTCATTTCCAAACTTGCAATTGGGGTTCTATCATGTTATTGCCATTTCTAAGTGGGTGGATGCAATACTCGGGTGGGTGTTTGGCATTTGGAGGCTGACCATAAGGGCCAGGGATCTAGATTGTGATGACATGTTGGCTGGGGGACATGTGTGGGGGCCTGGTGGAGGGTGCCCCTGGATGCAGGGAGGTGGGGGTGCTGGGAGACATGAGTGGGGGCCTGGTGGATGGTGCCCCTGGATGCTGGGGGGTGGGGGTGCAGGGAGACATGAGTGTGGGCCTGGTGGAGGGTGCCCCACAGTGCTGGGGGGTGGGGGTGCAGGGAGACATGAGTGGGGGCCTGGTGGAGGGTGCCCCTGACTGGTGGGGGGTGGGGGTGCAAGGAGACATGAGTTGGACATGAGTGGGGGCCTGGTGGAGGGTGCCCCTGACTGGTGGGGGGTGGGGGTGCAGGGAGACATGAGTGGGGCCTGGTGGAGGGTGCCCCTGGATGCAGGGGGGTGGGGGTGCTGGGAGACATGAGTGGGGGCCTGGTGGAGGGTGCCCCTGACTGGTAGGGGGAGGGGGTGCTGGGAGACATGAGTGGGGGCATGGTGGAGGGTGCCCCTGGATGCAGGGGGGTGGGGGTGCTGGGAGACATGAGTGGGGGCCTGGTGAAGGGTGCCTCTGGATGCTGGGGGGTGGGGGTGAGGGGAGACATGAGTGTGAGCCTGGTGGAGGGTGCCCCACAGTGCTGGGGGGTGGGGGTGCAGGGAGACATGAGTGGGGGCCTGGTGGAAGGTGCCTCTGACTGGAGGGGGTGGGGCTGCAAGGAGACATGATTTGGACATGAGTGGGGGCCTGGTGGAGGGTGCCCCTGACTGGTGGGGGGTGGGGGTGCTGGGAGACATGAGTGGGGGCCTGGTGGAGGGTGCCCCTGGATGCAGGGGGGTGGGGGTGCTGGGAGACATGAGTGGGGGCCTGGTGGAGGGTGCCCCTGACTGGTGGGGGTGCTGGGAGACATGAGTGGGGGCCTGGTGGAGGGTGCCGCTGGATGCAGGGGGGTGGGGGTGCTGGGAGGCATGAGTGGGGCCCTGGTGGAGGGTGCCCCTGGATGCTGGGGGTTGGGGGTGCAAGGGGACTTGAGTTGGACATGAGTGGGGGTCTGGTGGAGGGTGCCCCTGACTGGTGGGGGGTGGGGGTGCAGGGAGACATGAGTGGGGCCTGGTGGAGGGTGCCCCTGGATGCAGGGGGGTGGGGGTGCTGGGAGACATGAGTGGGGGCCTGGTGGAGGGTGCCCCTGACTGGTGGGGGTGCTGGGAGACATGAGTGGGGGCCTGGTGGAGGGTGCCGCTGGATGCAGGGGGGTGGGGGTGCTGGGAGGCATGAGTGGGGCCCTGGTGGAGGGTGCCCCTGGATGCTGGGGGTTGGGGGTGCAAGGGGACTTGAGTTGGACATGAGTGGGGGTCTGGTGGAGGGTGCCCCTGACTGGTGGGGGGTGGGGGTGCAGGGAGACATGAGTGGGGCCTGGTGGAGGGTGCCCCTGGATGCAGGGGGGTGGGGGTGCTGGGAGACATGAGTGGGGGCCTGGTGGAGGGTGCCCCTGACTGGTAGGGGGAGGGGGTGCTGGGAGACATGAGTGGGGGCCTGGTGGAGGGTGCCCCTGGATGCAGGGGGGTGGGGGTGCTGGGAGACATGAGTGGGGGCCTGGTGAAGGGTGCCCCTGGATGCTGGGGGGTGGGGGTGAGGGGAGACATGAGTGTGAGCCTGGTGGAGGGTGCCCCACAGTGCTGGGGGGTGGGGGTGCAGGGAGACATGAGTGGGGGCCTGGTGGAAGGTGCCTCTGACTGGAGGGGGTGGGGCTGCAAGGAGACATGATTTGGACATGAGAGGGGGCCTGGTGGAGGGTGCCCCTGACTGGTGGGGGGTGGGGGTGCTGGGAGACATGAGTGGGGGCCTGGTGGAGGGTGCCCCTGGATGCAGGGGGGTGGGGGTGCTGGGAGACATGAGTGGGGGCCTGGTGGAGCGTGCCCCTGACTGGTGGGGGGTGGGGGTGCTGGGAGACATGAGTGGGGGCCTGGTGGAGGGTGCCCCTGGATGCAGGGGGGTGGGGGTGCTGGGAGGCATGAGTGGGGGCCCGGTGGAGGGTGCCCGCTGGATGCTGGGGGGTGGGGGTGCAAGGACACATGAGTTGGACATGAGTGGGGGCCTGGTGGAGGGTGCCCCTGACTGGTGGGGGGTGGGGGTGCAGGGAGACATGAGTGGGAGCCTGGTGGAGGGTGTCCCACAGTGCTGGGGGGTGGGGTGCATGGGGACATGAGTGGGGGCCTGGTGGAAGGTGCCCCTGACTGGTGGGGGTGGGGGTGCAAGGAGACATGAGTTGGACATGAGTGGGGCCTGGTGGAGGGTGCACCTGACTGGTGGGGGGTGGGGGTGCTGGGAGACATGAGTGGGGGCCTGGTGGAGGGTGCCCCTGGATGCAGGGGGTTGGGGGTGCTGGAAGACATGAGTGGGGGCCTGGTGGAGGGTGCCCCTGACTGGTGGGGGGTGGGGGTGCTGGGAGACATGAGTGGGGGCCTGGTGGAGGGTGCCCCTGGATGCAGGGGGGTGGGGGTGCTGGGAGGCATGAGTGGGGGCCCGGTGGAGGGTGCCCCTGGATGCTGGGGGGTGGGGGTGCAAGGAGACATGAGTTGGACATGAGTGGGGGCCTGGTGGAGGGTGCCCCTGACTGGTGGGGGGTGGGGGTACAGGGAGACATGAGTGGGAGCCTGGTGGAGGGTGTCCCACAGTGCTGGGGGGTGGGGGTGCAGGGGGACATGAGTGGGGGCCTGGTGGAGGGTGCCCCACAGTGCTGGGGGGTGGGGGTGCAGGGAGACATGAGTGGGGGCCTGGTGGAGGGTGCCCCTGACTGGTGGGGGGTGGGGGTGCTGGGAGACATGAGTGGGGGCCTGGTGGAGGGTGCCCCTGGATGATGGGGGTGGGGGTGCAAGGAGACATGAGTTGGACATGAGTGGGGGCCTGGTGGAGGGTGACCCTGACTGGTGGGGTGTGGGGGTGCAGGGAGACATGAGTGGGGGCCTGGTGGAGGTTTCCCCACATTGCTGGGGGGTGGGGGTGCAGGGGGACATGAGTGGGGGCCTGGTGGAGGGTGCCCCACAGTGCTGGGGGGTGGGGGTGCAGGGATACATGAGTGGGGGCCTGGTGGAGGGTGCCCCTGACTGGTGGTGGGTGGGGTGCTGGGAGACATGAGTGGGGGCCTGGTGGAGGGTGCCCCTGGATGCTGGGGGGAGGGTGTGCAAGGAGACATGAGTGGGGGCCTGCTGGAGGGTGCCCCTGGATGCTGGGGGGACGGGGTGCAAGGAGACATGAGTTGGACATGAGTGGGGGGCCTGGTGGAGGGTGTCCCTGACTGGTGGGGGGTGGGGGTGCAGGGAGACATGAGTGGGGGCCTGGTGGAGGGTGCCCCTGGATGCAGGGGAGTGGGGGTGCTGGGAGACATGAGTGGGGGCCTGGTGGAGGGTGCCCCTGACTGGTGGGGGTGGGGGTGCAGGGAGACATGAGTGGGGGCCTGGTGGAGGGTGCCCCTGGATGCTGGGGGTTGGGGGTGCAAGGAGACATGAGTTGGACATGAGTGGGGGCCTGGTGGAGGGTGCCCCACACTGCTGGGGGGTGGGGGTGCAGGGGGATATGAGTGGGGGTCTGGTGGAGGGTGCCCCTGGATGCAGGGGGGTGGGGGAGCTTGGAAACATGAGTGGGGGCCTGGTGGAGGGTGCCCCATAGTACTGGGGGGTCGGGGTGCAGGGAGACATGAGTGGGGGCCTGGTGGAGGGTGCCCCTGACTGGTGGGGGGTGGGGGTGCAGGGAGACATGGGTGGGGGCCTGGTGGAGGGTGCCCCTGGATGCAGGGGGATGGGGGTGCTGGGAGACATGAGTGGGGGCCTGGTGGAGGGTGCCCCACAGTGCTGGGGGTGGGGGTGCAGAGAGACATGAGTGGGGGCCTGGTGGAGGGTGCCCCTGACTGGTGGGGGGTGGGGGTGCCAGGAGACATGAGTGGGGGCCTGGTGGAGGGTGCCTACATTGCTGGGGGGTGGGGGTGCTGGGAGACATAAGTGGGGGCCTGGTGGAGGGTGCCCCTGACTGGTGGGAGGTGGGGGTGCAGGGAGACATGAGTGGGGGCCTGGTGGAGGGTGCTCGTGGATGCAGTGGGGTGGGGGTGCTGGGAGACATGAGTGGGGGCCTGGTGGAGGGTGCCCCACAGTGCTGGGGGGTGGGGGTGCTGGGAGACATGAGTGGGGGCCCGGTTGAGGGTGCCCCTGGATGCTGGGGGGTGGGGGTGCAAGGAGACATGAGTTGGACATGAGTGGGGGCCTGGTGGAGGGTGCCCCTGACTGGTGGGGGGTGGGGGTACAGGGAGACATGAGTGGGAGCCTGGTGGAGGGTGTCCCACAGTGCTGGGGGGTGGGGGTGCAGGGGGACATGAGTGGGGGCCTGGTGGAGGGTGCCCCACAGTGCTGGGGGGTGGGGGTGCAGGGAGACATGAGTGGGGGCCTGGTGGAGGGTGCCCCTGACTGGTGGGGGGTGGGGGTGCTGGGAGACATGAGTGAGGGCCTGGTGGAGGGTGCCCCTGGATGCTGGGGGGTGGGGGTACTGGGAGACATGAGTGTGGGCCTGGTGGACGGTGCCCCACAGTGCTGGGTGGTGGGGGTGCAGGGAGACATGAGTGGGGGCCTGGTGGAGGGTGCCCCTGACTGGTGGGTGGTGGGGGAACTGGGAGACATGAGTGGGGACTTGGTGGAGGGTGCCCCTGGATGCTGGGGGTGGGGGTGCAAGGAGACATGAGTTGGACATGAGCGGGGGCCTGGTGGAGGGTGCCCCTGACTGGTGGAGGCTGGGTGTGCAGGGAGACATGAGTGGGGGCATGGTGGAGGGTGCCCCTGGATGCTGGGGGTGGGGGTGCAAGGAGACATGAGTTAGACATGAGTGGGGGCCTGGTGGAGGGTGCCCTGACTGGTGGGGGATGGGGGTGCAGGGAGACATGAGTGGGGGCCTGGTGGAGGGTGCCCCTGGATGCAGGGGGGTGGGGTGCTGGGAGACATGGGTGGGGGCCTGGTGGAGGGTTCCCCTGGATGCTGGGGGGTGGGGGTGCAAGGAGACATGAGTTGGACATGAGTGGGGGCCTGGTGGAGGGTGCCCCACAGTGCTGGGGTGTGGCGTGCAGGGGGACATGAGTGGGGGCCTGGTGGAGGGTGCCCCTGGATGCAGGGGGGTGGGGGTGCTGGGAGACATGAGTGGGGGCCTGGTGGAGGGTGCCCCTGAATGGTGGGTGGTGGGGTGCTGGGAGACATGAGTGGGGGCCTGGTGGAGGGTGCCCCTGGATGCAGGGGGGTGGGGGTGCTGGGAGACATGAGTGGGGGCCTGGTGAAGGGTGCCCCTGGATGCTGGGGGGTGGGGGTGCAGGGAGACATGAGTGGGGGCCTGGTGGAGGGTGCCCCTGGATGCAGGGGGGTGGGGGTGCTGGGAGACATGAGTGGGGGCCTGGTGAAGGGTGCCCCTGGATGCTGGGGGGTGGGGGTGCAGGGAGACATGAGTGTGAGCCTGGTGGAGGGTGCCCCCACAGTGCTGGGGGGTGGGGGTGCAGGGAGACATGAGTGGGGGCCTGGTGGAAGGTGCCTCTGACTGGAGGGGGTGAGGGTGCAAGGAGACATAAGTGGGGGCCTGGTGGAGGGTGCCCCTGACTGGTGGGGGGTGGGGGTGCTGGGAGACATGAGTGGGGGCCTGGTGGAGGGTGCCCCTGGATGCAGGGGGGTGGGGGTGCTGGGAGGCATGAGTGGGGGCCCGGTGGAGGGTGCTCCTGGATTCTGGGGGGTGGGGGTGCAAGGACACATGAGTTGGACATGAGTGGGGGCCTGGTGGAGGGTGCCCCTGACTGGTGGGGGGTGGGGGTGCAGGGAGACATGGATGGGAGCCTGGTGGAGGGTGTCCCACAGTGCTGGGGGGTGGGGGTGCAGGGGGACATGAGTGGGGGCCTGGTGGAAGGTGCCCCTGTCTGGTGGTGGTGGGGATGCAAGGAGACATGAGTTGGACATGAGTGGGGCCTGGTGGAGGGTGCACATGACTGGTGGGGGGTGGGGGTGCTGGGAGACATGAGTGGGGGCCTGGTGGAGGGTGCCCCTGGATGCTGGGGGTTGGGGGTGCTGGGAGACATGAGTGGGGGCCTGGTGGAGGGTGCCCCTGATTGGTGGGGGGTGGGGGTGCTGGGAGACATGAGTGGGGGCCTGGTGGAGGGTGCCCCTGGATGCAGGGGGGTGGGGGTGCTGGGAGACATGAGTTGAACATGAGTGGGGGCCTGGTGGAGGGTGCCCCTGACTGGTGGGGGGTGGGGGTGCTGGGAGACATGAGTGGGGGCCTGGTGGAGGGTGCCCCTGACTGGTGGGGGGTGGGGGTGCAGGGAGACATGGATGGGAGCCTGGTGGAGGGTGTCCCACAGTGCTGGGGGGTGGGGGTGCAGGGGGACATGAGTGGGGGCCTGGTGGAAGGTGCCCCTGTCTGGTGGTGGTGGGGATGCAAGGAGACATGAGTTGGACATGAGTGGGGCCTGGTGGAGGGTGCACATGACTGGTGGGGGGTGGGGGTGCTGGGAGACATGAGTGGGGGCCTGGTGGAGGGTGCCCCTGGATGCTGGGGGTTGGGGGTGCTGGGAGACATGAGTGGGGGCCTGGTGGAGGGTGCCCCTGATTGGTGGGGGGTGGGGGTGCTGGGAGACATGAGTGGGGGCCTGGTGGAGGGTGCCCCTGGATGCAGGGGGGTGGGGGTGCTGGGAGACATGAGTTGAACATGAGTGGGGGCCTGGTGGAGGGTGCCCCTGACTGGTGGGGGGTGGGGGTGCTGGGAGACATGAGTGGGGGCCTGGTGGAGGGTGCCCCTGGATGCTGGGTGTTGGGGGTGCAAGGGGACATGAGTTGGACATGAGTGGGGGCCTGGTGGAGGGTGCCCCTGACTGGTGGGGGGTGGGGGTGCAGGGAGACATGAGTGGGGCCTGGTGGAGGGTGCCCCTGGATGCAGGGCGGTGGGGATGCTGGGAGACATGAGTGGGGGCCTGGTGGAGGGTGCCCCTGACTGGTGGGGTGTGGGGGTGCAGGGAGACATGAGTGGGGGCCTGGTGGTGGTTTCCCCACAGTGCTGGGGGGTGGGGGTGCAGGGGGACATGAGTGGGGGCCTGGTGGAGGGTGCCCCACAGTGCTGGGGGGTGAGGGTGCAGGGATACATGAGTGGGGGCTTGGTGGAGGGTGCCCCTGACTGGTGGTGGGTGGGGTGCTGGGAGACATGAGTGGGGGCCTGCTGGAGGGTGCCCCTGGATGCTGGGGGGTGGGGGTGCAAGGAGACATGAGTTGGACATGAGTGGGGGGCCTGGTGGAGGGTGTCCCTGACTGGTGGGGGGTGGGGGTGCAGGGAGACATGAGTGGAGGCCTGGTGGAGGGTGCCCCTGGATGCAGGGGGGTGGGGGTGCTGGGAGACATGAGTGGGGCCTGGTGGAGGGTGCCCCTGACTGGTGGGGGGTGGGGGTGCTGGGAGACATGAGTGGGGGCCTGGTGGAGGGTGCCCCTGGATGCAGGGGGTGGGGGTGCTGGGAGGCATGAGTGGGGTCCCGGTGGAGGGTGCCCCTGGATGCTGGGGGGTGGGGGTGCAAGGACACATGAGTTGGACATGAGTGGGGGCCTGGTGGAGGGTGCCCCTGACTGGTGGGGGGTGGGGGTGCAGGGAGACATGGATGGGAGCCTGGTGGAGGGTGTCCCACAGTGCTGGGGGGTGGGGGTGCAGGGGGACATGAGTGGGGGCCTGGTGGAAGGTGCCCCTGTCTGGTGGGGGTGGGGATGCAAGGAGACATGAGTTGGACATGAGTGGGGCCTGGTGGAGGGTGCACATGACTGGTGGGGGGTGGGGGTGCTGGGAGACATGAGTGGGGGCCTGGTGGAGGGTGCCCCTGGATGCTGGGGGTTGGGGGTGCTGGGAGACATGAGTGGGGGCCTGGTGGAGGGTGCCCCTGATTGGTGGGGGGTGGGGGTGCTGGGAGACATGAGTGGGGGCCTGGTGGAGGGTGCCCCTGGATGCAGGGGGGTGGGGGTGCTGGGAGACATGAGTTGAACATGAGTGGGGGCCTGGTGGAGGGTGCCCCTGACTGGTGGGGGGTGGGGGTGCTGGGAGACATGAGTGGGGGCCTGGTGGAGGGTGCCCCTGGATGCTGGGTGTTGGGGGTGCAAGGGGACATGAGTTGGACATGAGTGGGGGCCTGGTGGAGGGTGCCCCTGACTGGTGGGGGGTGGGGGTGCAGGGAGACATGAGTGGGGCCTGGTGGAGGGTGCCCCTGGATGCAGGGCGGTGGGGTTGCTGGGAGACATGAGTGGGGGCCTGGTGGAGGGTGCCCCTGACTGGTGGGGTGTGGGGGTGCAGGGAGACATGAGTGGGGGCCTGGTGGTGGTTTCCCCACAGTGCTGGGGGGTGGGGGTGCAGGGGGACATGAGTGGGGGCCTGGTGGAGGGTGCCCCACAGTGCTGGGGGGTGGGGGTGCAGGGATACATGAGTGGGGGCTTGGTGGAGGGTGCCCCTGACTGGTGGTGGGTGGGGTGCTGGGAGACATGAGTGGGGGCCTGGTGGAGGGTGCCCCTGGATGCTGGGGGGAGGGTGTGCAAGGAGACATGAGTTGGACATGAGTGGGGGCCTGGTGGAGGGTGCCCCTGACTGGTGGGGGGGTGGGGGTGCAGGGAGACATGAGTGGGGGCCTGCTGGAGGGTGCCCCTGGATGCTGGGGGGTGGGGGTGCAAGGAGACATGAGTTGGACATGAGTGGGGGGCCTGGTGGAGGGTGTCCCTGACTGGTGGGGGGTGGGGGTGCAGGGAGACATGAGTGGAGGCCTGGTGGAGGGTGCCCCTGGATGCAGGGAAGTGGGGGTGCTGGGTGACATGAGTGGGGGCCTGGTGGAGGGTGCCCCTGACTGGTGGGGGTGGGGGTGCAGGGAGACATGAGTGGGGGCCTGGTGGAGGGTGCCCCTGGATGCTGGGGGGTGGGGGTGCAAGGAGACATGAGTTGGACATGAGTGGGGGCCTGGTGGAGGGTGCCCCACACTGCTGGGCGGTGGGGGTGCAGGGGGATATGAGTGGGGGTCTGGTGGAGGGTGCCCCTGGATGCAGGGGGGTGGGGGTGCTTAGAGACATGAGTGGGGGTCTGGTGGAGGGTGCCCAATAGTACTGGGGGGTGGGGGTGCAGGGAGACATGAGTGGGGGCCTGATGGAGGGTGCCCCTGACTGGTGGGGGGTGGGGGTGCAGGGAGACATGAGTGGGGGCTTGGTGGAGGGTGCCCCTGGATGCAGGGGGATGGGGGTGCTGGGAGACATGAGTGGGGGCCTGGTGGAGGGTGCCCCACAGTGCTGGGGGGTGGGGGTGCAGAGAGACATGAGTGGGGGCCTGGTGGAGGGTGCCCCACATTGCTGGGGGGTGGGGGTGCTGGGAGACATAAGTGGGGGCCTGGTGGAGGGTGCCCCTGACTGGTGGGAGGTGGGGGTGCAGGGAGACATGAGTGGGGCTTGGTGGAGGGTGCTCCTGGATGCAGTGGGGTGGGGGTGCTGGGAGACATGAGTGGGGGCCTGGTGGAGGGTGCCCCACAGTGCTGGGAGACATGAGTGGGGGCCTGGTGGAGGGTGCCCATGGATGCTGGGGGGTGGGGGTGCAAGGAGACATGAGTTGGACATGAGTGGGGGCCTGGTGGAGGGTGCCCCTGACTGGTGGGGGGTGGGGGTGCAGGGAGACATGAGTGGGGCCTGGTGGAGGGTGCCCCACCGTGCTGGGGGGTGGGGGTGCAGGGGGATATGGGTAGGGGCCTGGTGGAGGGTGCCCCTGGATGCAGGGGGGTGGGGGTGCAAGGAGACATGAGTTGGACATGAGTGGGGGCCTGGTGGAGGGTGCCCCTGACTGGTGGGGGGTGGGGGTGCAGGGAGACATGAGTGGGGCCTGGTGGAGGGTGCCCCACCGTGCTGGGGGGTGGGGGTGCAGGGAGACATGAGTGGGGGCCTGGTGGAGGGTGCCCCTCACTGGTGGGTGGTGGGGGCACTGGGAGACATGAGTGGGGACCTGGTGGAGGGTGCCCCTGGATGCTGGGAGTGGGGGTGCAAGGAGACATAAGTTGGACATGAGTAGGGGCCTGCTAGAGGGTGCCCCTGACTGGTGGGGGGTGGGTGTGCAGGGAGACATGAGTGGGTGCATGGTGGAGGGTGTCCCTGGATGCTGGGGGGTGGGGGTGCTAGGAGACATGAGTTGGACATGAGTGGGGGCCAGGTGGAGGGTGCCCTGACTGGTGGGGGGTGGGGGTGCAGGGAGACATGAGTGGGGGCCTGGTGGAGGGTGCCCCTGGATGCAGGGGGGTGGGGGTGTTGGGAGACATGGGTGGGGGCCTGGTGGAGGGTTCCCCTGGATGCTGGGGGGTGGGGGTGCAAGGAGACATGAGTTGGACATGAGTGGGGCCTGGTGGAGGGTGCCCCACAGTGCTGGGGGGTGGCGTGCAGGGGGACATGAGTGGGGGCCTGGTGGAGGGTGCCCCTGGATGCAGGGGGTGGGGGTGCTGGGAGACATGAGTGGGGGCCTGGTGGTGGGTGCCCCTGACTGTTGGGGGGTGGGGTGCAGGGGGACATGAGTGGGGGCCTGGTGGAGGGTGCCCCTGGATGCAGGGGGGTGCATGGAGACATGAGTGGGGGCCGGGTGGAGGGTGCCCCTGGATGCAGGGGGGTGGGGGTGCAGGGGGACATGAGTGGGGGCCTGGTGGAGGGTGCCCTGCACTGATGGGTGGTGGGGGTGGAGGGGGACATGAGTGGGGGCCTGGTGGAGGGTGCACTGCACTGATGGGTGGTGGGGGTGGAGGGGGACATGAATGGGGGCCTGGTGGAGGGTGCCCCTGACTGTTGGGGATGGGGGTGCAGGGGGAGATGAGTGGGGGCCTGGTGGAGGGTGCCCTGCACTGCTGGGTGGTGGGGGTGCAGGGGGACATGAGTGGGGGCCTGGTGGTGGGTGCCCCTGACTGTTGGGGGGTGGGGTGCAGGGAGACATGAGTGGGGGCCTGGTGGAGTGTGCCCCTGGATGCAGGGGGGTGGGGGTGCAGGGGGACATGAGTGGGGGCCTGGTGGAGGGTGCCCTGCACTGATGGGTGGTGGGGGTGGAGGGGGACATGCATGGGGGCCTGGTGGAGGGTGCCCCTGACTGTTGGGGATGGGGGTGCAGGGGGACATGAGTGGGGGCCTGGTGGAGGGTGCCCCTGGATGCAGGGGGTGGGGGTGCAGGGGGAGATGAGTGGGGGCCTGGTGGAGGGTGCCCTGCACTGCTGGGTGGTGGGGGTGCAGGGGGACATGAGTGGGGGCCTGGTGGTGGGTGCCCCTGACTGTTGGGGGGTGGGGTACAGGGGGACATGAGTGGGGGCCTGGTGGAGGGTGCCCCTGGATGCAGGGGGGTGGGGGTGCAGGGGGACATGAGTGGGGGCCTGGTGGAGGGTGCCCCTGGATGCTGGCGGGTGGAGGTGCAGGGGGACATGAGTTGGACATGTGTGGGGGCCTGCTGGCAGGTGCCCCACAGTGCTGGAGGGTGGGGGTGCTGGGAGACTTGCATTGGTGGGCAGTAGTGCAAGGTGCCATGTGGGTTGGCTGGGGGGCATGGGCATGGTGGAAGGGCTGCCTGCGGGACATGTGCAGGGTAGTCCCCTGTGGTGTGGGCCTGGTGCAGGGGCCGTGGAGGGTGTCGTTTGAACAGCTGGGAGGAACCACACGGCGGATTCACGTGTAGGACAGGCCGGCACCCCCGGAATCCACGTAGGCTGCTGGATTCACGTGTGGAATTTCACTTGCACCTTAGAATACATGTACCCTGCTGAAATCGCATGTGGAACTTCCCGCACACCCCGAAATACACGTACCCAGTGCAATCGCGTGTGGAACTTCCCGCGAACCCCGTAATACACGTACCCTGCTGATATCGCGTGTCAGACAACACGCGCAACCCTGATATACACATACACAGGCAAATCGCACTGCTGGGGGGTGGGGGTGGTGGTAGGAAGGAGTGGGGGCCTGGTGGAGGGTGCCCCTGGATGCTGGGGGTTGGGGGTGCTGGGAGACATGAGTGGGGGCCTGGTGGAGGGTGCCCCTGGATACAGGGGGGTGGGGGTGCAGGGAGACATGAGTTGGACATGAGTGGGGGCCTGGTGGAGGGTGCCCCTGACTGGTAGGGGGTGGGGGTGCAGGGAGGCATGAGTGGGGGCCTGGTGGAGGGTGCCCCTGGATGCTGGGGAGTCGGGGTGCTGGGAGACATGAGGGGGGGCCTGGTGGAGGGTGCCCCCACAGTGCTGGGGGGTGGGGGTGCTGGGAGACATGAGTGGGGGCCTGGTGGAGGTTGCACCACAGTGCTGGGGGGTGGGGGTGCAGGGGGACATGAGTGGGAGCCTGGTGGAGGGTGCCCCACAGTGCTGGGGGGTGAGGGTGCAGGGGGACATGAGTGGGGCCTGGTGGAGGGTGCCCCTCGATGCAGGGGGGTGGGGGTGCTGGGAGACATGAGTGGGGGCCTGGTGGAGGGTGCCCCTGAATGCTGGGGGGTGGGGGTGCAGGGGGACATGAGTGGGGGCCTGGTGGAGGGTGCACCAAAGTGCTGGGGGGTGGGGGTGCAGGGGGACATGCGTTGGTGGGCAGTAGTGCAAGGTGACATGTGGGTTGGCTGGGGGGCATGGTGGATGGGCTGCCTGCGGGACATGTGCAGGGTAGTCCCCTGTGGTGTGGGCCGCCTGCAGGGGCCGTGGAGGGTGTAGAGGGAACACCTGGGAGGACCCACACGGGCAATTCACGTGTAGTGCTCCCCGCTTCACCCCTGAAATACACGTGCCCTGATGGAATCGCGTGTGATACTTCCCGCGCACCCCTGAAATACACGTACCCTGCTGCTTTTGCGTGTAATACTTCCCGCGCACCCCTGGGATACACGTACCCTGATGGAATCGCGCGTGATACTTCCTGCGCACCCCTGAAATGCACGTACCCTGCTGATTTTGCGTGTGATACTTCCCGCGCACCACTGAAATACACGTACCCTGATGGAATCGCGTGTGATACTTCCCGCGCACCCCTGATGTACACGTACCCAGGACAATCGCGTGTGAAACTTCCCGCGAACCACTGAAATACACGTTCCCTCTCTTGGTGTTTGCTGTTTGGCAGCCCTGTGAACTGGTCCAGGGTTAGCACAGCCCTTTGCGATGATTGGGGAATTTTGAAGGCTTTTCCTTGCGCGAGGGCGTTCTGGGTGTAGCTGGCGCTGCTGCAGGGTCGCTGCGCCACTGCACCACGGCTGGTTTTTGAGGATAAAATCCATGAATACACTGTGCGATGAAAAGGATTTTATCACACGCGGCTGGCGCAGTGTATCGCACGGGGACACTGTGCGCCAGCCGCGTGCGCCACTTTTGTGCGAAATTCTATGAATTACCCTGTTTGTCATCATGATGAGTTGGTACTCATAACTCATAACTCAAAGACTCTGCACACTCTGAGAACTCTGAGAGACATTTGTTTTGCCTTTTGCTGAATTGCATTCTGGTATTTGCAGTTTCCCAGTCAAGATGGGCGGAGTAATGCCACAACCGTACACTTTTAGGCTAACATAGTTCTACAAGGATGTAAATATTTGAGTGGCACCATTGTATGTGTATTTTTTTTTAAAGTTTTCTTTATAAAGCATAGTATTGTTGAAATCCAGACATGGGAGTGAGGAGGGAAAATGACGAAAGGGCAAGTAAGTCATGAGTATTTGTCCAGGATGTTGCAAGAGAGGTTACTGTCAGGTTCCAGAGTAGATAGATTGGTAATAAGAAGCATTCTTATGTTCTTTTATTTATTCAAGGTTTAATATTAATTAATTGTTCTTTTCATTTTTGGATTGGTTTGGGCCTTAACCTTTATTTTCAGAATGCAGGGGGGACCCCAAACCAAGTTGGAGGGCAGAAGCAGGAGTATTGATTGGGTGGCAGATAGACAATGGTCAAATCCCAACATTCTAAAATTCCTTCAGTGCAGGTCATGTTTTTGCTTCTCTGCTGAGTTTTGGGCCTAGTATCTCTTAAGGAAATAATTGTTTAATGAAGACATTTCATCTAAGTCAAGATACAGCTCTCAAGAAGAAAACTTCAGAACAGCAAAGAAGATATTCTGAAAAGTCTTCAACTTCTGTCAAAAAAGCTAAGTATTCAAAAAAGTTGTTTAATACTTTGTGCTGTCCATTTTTAAAAAGATACATTTCAAGTTGCTGTTGCCTTTTTAAGACTTTTCTCCAGGAGTGTTGGGGTTAATGACAGATGAGAAAGCATACTACGTTTTATGTGAAATGACTGCGCGCGTGCGTGTGAACTGTTTCTAACGTTCTTTGCTTACCTTGTTAGTTATGTCATGTGTGGATCCAGTGCGAGGACGGCTGCAGCGTCGCGCTTCATGAATCCTCTGAGATTAGAGATTCTTCCGCGGTAATCGTTTTGCTTTGTGAATGAAAGGTTAGAGAAGGAGATTCTTTTCGAGCGCCATCCCGAACAAGGTAAGCCAACACGTTTGTTTTTTGTTGCTTCAAGTTGTTTTTTCCAGTTTCCTGTTTGCGCGGTGAACTTTATAAAGACTAAGACTCAACGTACTTTAATGGCAACAAAGTCAGTGTCAGCACAAGCACATTATTTATATTTGCAACTGTTATAAGTAGTTTAAAGGAGAGTAGATTTTGAACATTTTTTGCTTCAACAAGAAACCGATGTTCTTATTCTGTTTTAAAGACAACTTTATTTTGATATAAACCTTTTCCACATTTTTGCTTGTAAATAACACTATGAAAGTAACGTTCCACTTTTAACTTCAATTGCTTCATGTGCTGAGCTATCCATCTTCTAAGAGATAGATCAAGTTAGGAATTAACTTGTGAAAGAGTTTTAAACGTTAAGAAAAGTTATACTAAAAAGTCCTTTTTTAAAGGCTCATCTGAAATCTCAAAAAGAAGGTTCTTCATAAATCTCTCTGAACTCAAAACTACAGTGCCTAAGGATGTTCAATGTGCTCAAAATCTAGTTTTCTGCACAGTTTTACAAGTGCTAGGTATTGGGTTTAAAGAGTGTCAGGAGACAAACATTTAAGAGCAAATCCATGAACAAAAGTTTATATCCTCTAAGCTATTGCAGAGGAGAATCAGTTAGGATTGTTTAGATGTAGTTAATAAATGTTTGGTAAGTTAAAATAATATAGATATTAAATGCTTCATAAATTCTCATTTATGCAGAGACCGGATGAAGACAGAAGATCCAGTTTCTGAGTTTATTATTTTATCGCTTTTCCCCCTTAATCCCAGAGTGTCTCGAACTCAGCTGTTTAGTTCAGTTGAGAGTGCGACATCTTAGTGGGACCATGGGACTCAGCAGCTCCTGTGTTTGATTGAAGACTGGTCGTGACAGTTACAATCCTGGACACTGGTGCAGTTATTCGCCCCTGATTATGGCTACTTTAGAGGGCACAAGTAAAGCATAGATGTGGGTGAGCAGCGTAACCTTTCTTCAGAGGGCAGACAAAACTCTTTGGGTTTTTATGAGGTTGAATAGCTTGCTCAAGTATTTGGCTACCAGGATTTTACCCAGGTTGTCATGTTCCCAGTGCAGATGCTTACCCACAAGAGCACAAGCACTTGTTTCGTATTGGGATTTTGTTTTCTACTGAATATTTCACTACAGATTGCTTTAGTGTTGCACAGCCTTTGACCACAATGATGGCATCACAGATGATATCATCACTGATGACATCACTGGTGACATCTCTAATTAAATCACCTACAACATCCCTGTTAAAATCACAAAACTAACCAGTCAAGACCAGTGACCACAGACTTTAAATGTGCCCACTGTGTATTTGAGCACATTAAGAAGTCATTAGCCATGGCCTTTTGCTATTGCCCGTGGTCACAGCCTTCAGCCATGCTTCCGGTTTATTTTAACACATTAAGGGGCTAGTAGCCATGCCTTATATTCATGGCCGGAATTTACTAAGGAAGATACGAGTTTTAAGTCCAATTATGCCCAAAATGAGGCATAACTTACATGCAGGGCACTTACACAAATTTACTAATAAATGATAAAAACAGACAAAGGCAGAAGACAAGAAAAGGAGCATATGTCAAAGTGGAACTTCAATCAAAGGCGGAAGATACGCGAAGGTGAATATGGGTAGATACACCCAAGAAGGCATACACATCAATCTCTTTGGTAAATAATTACTGAAAAATATACAAAATTCACAATCACCACTGAGCCACCCCAGAGTAGAATGGACACACTAAACCCAACAGAACACACCAAACACACATACTGCTACATAATACATGTAACCAATACAATGTACTAGAACAGGCATCGCTATCACCCCATAAATGTGAAACAGGTCTGTGATGCTGGTGGGCTGATCCTGGATGTGTACGCCAATTTCCCAGGATCCATCCCCCAACAGTCACCTATTCCAGGCCTCCAGCCTGTGCACAGTTGGAAGCTGGACACTACAGGCACATGCACCGTATAGGTAAATATTGTAACTCCCACCACATTCCACCACACGCATGAATCCACAAACAGGTGCACAAGCACATGACCATCAGAACACGTGCATGCCATCACTGGTTCCACACAAACCCAACTAGCAGGCATCCAACACGACACATGAAGGAATACCCAATGCCAAAACACCATTCCTGTCTTTCTTCATGCAGGTCCTGCTGGTTATTTATTGCTCCCCAACCTTATGACACTCTACAGGTGGCCTGCCAGTATGCAACAGGAAAGGTGCAATATGGCATACAGGGCCATCAGGGGCATCATTGGGAAGCCCATAGGCTTCCTGTAGTCATGATTCAGATATCTAGATCACTAGTGGGTGTTCTCCTGTACAGACCACACGTTGTGTGTGACATCATACGTGCCTGTTCCATCCTGTGTAACAATGCAGTGTGCAAAGATGTATATGCAGAGCTAGTACCTGAACTCAGGCCAGATCCATGTATTAGGCCACCAACCCAGGCGGAGCCCAGTGCAAGAGAAGCGTGAGTGAGAGAGTGGCTGGTCAACAGCTTCTTCACATGAGCACACATGCTGGAAGAAAGGAACAGTGACTGCACAGGAGACGGTGTCTATGATGAAAGGATGGCAAGTGTCATGCATGGCCTGCACACATGTACCTGCCTGAGGTACCCATGGAAACAGGCATATGGACATGCCAACATATAGAAAACATGCACGGTATGCAGTGAATTCAATGGGGAAAAAATTATTAAATAATAACAAACTAATATCGAAAAATATATATATGGGGATAGGGGAAAGGGTTAAAAGGTGTGTAGAGGCATTCGGGTGGGGTAGAAGCATGGGGAGACGGGGGACTTGAGGGGTGGGCCCCCTATTTAAAACAAAAAAAATCGATATTCTTTTGTGTTACATTTTATTTATTTTGTCATTTGTTCAAATCACATGTAAGCAACATTCACGCCTCCACACACACATCCCCACACAGCATGAAAAAAGCAATGGACAGATACATACAACAATTCTGCAATGCCAGTACTGCACATCCCCAAAATCCCATAATGGATGATCATGGAGTGAACAGGTATGAAAAGCAACTCTATTGCACACAGCAGCACTCAAACCACCATGTAGCCCTCAGCACAATCAGATCCATCGTCAGTTTCCACACATATACCACATATGCGGTCAACATTACATGTCACACATGACCAATCAACAGCATGCCGTACCCACAAAAATGACCACTTGCACACGACACATCATGACACAACTACAGTTCATTCAAACACTCCCCAGCACCGTAACTAATGTGTCACACTGGAGAACCAATATAAACACATTTGCAAACTTGACATGCTGTGCGTAAAGGGAAGAATAAGCCATCCACCTTTGGAACATCTGCAACCAACCCTCATTCGGAATCAGGCAATGGCAAGAAAGCACCACACAAAACTCACTTGTGGAAAAGGGGCCTAGGTACACAGAGAAACATCAGAGAGCAGACATGTGAAAATGCATTACCACATTGCATGGATGTAGTTTCATTTCGCACAGCTAGAACCTCACCCACAATGACATCACATGCACGCATGGACAACAATTGGCGCACACTACATTTGTACTGAATAAACATGCCTGCATTCAATCAGAGCAGGAGTCTCAAAGTGCCCCCATAGAGTGAGCAAAGCAAACATCCCACCACCAAATTACACAATGAGCAGCTGGAACACTCTGTGACTGCACTTTAGGATTAGAAAGAGGGCAGGTGTCCACTCTAGTGGAACACTCCCATCCCCTGCACACGTATTTGTATTGTAATCTATTCAATACTTAGTTCCTTTAACATTTTCAGTTACCAATTCATAATTAGATAGATACTAAAACAATGTTGTCTTCTTAAATTGTCTCAAATAAGATATTTTTTATATAAATATATATGTATTCAATTAAAAAAGTGTGTTAAAGGGAAGTTATGGATACAAGTAAAACAGAAAAACCATAGAAATTCGACCAGTTATGGTAAACTAAGCAACTATAACTCGCGCCACCACTGTGCACTGCTAATACTAACACCCAGAACATCAAAGATGACATCACAAATGCAATTGATTATATCACTGATGACATCACATATGAAATACATTTTGATGATGACATATACAGAAATCATTACCGAAAACATCATAAACACCAACGTCCTAATAAAGATATTCAACAAAGAAATAGCTAAGTTTCAAAACACATCTGTTGAAATACCTGACCAAATATGTGTCTTTTGTCGCAGAATGTTTTATGAAAAGAGTACAAAAATAATAGATCTATCCTACAAAATAGAAGGCAATGAAGAATCCCAATGGTTCCAATTAGCTTTATATCTAACAGCAGAAACTAAACACAAAACAACTGATCCCTCAACAGTTTGCACATACTGCAACACAAAACTTGAAAATAACCAAATGCCACCACGTGCTATCACTAATAACTTAACAGCTTAACTTGCACTAGAGCATTATATGGTAAACTAAGCAACTATAACTCGCGCCACCACTGTGCACTGCTAATACTAACACCCAGAACATCAAAGATGACATCACAAATGCAATTGATTATATCACTGATGACATCACATATGAAATACATTTTGATGATGACATATACAGAAATCATTACCGAAAACATCATAAACACCAACGTCCTAATAAAGATATTCAACAAAGAAATAGCTAAGTTTCAAAACACATCTGTTGAAATACCTGACCAAATATGTGTCTTTTGTCGTAGAATGTTTTATAAAAAGAGTACAAAAATAGTAGATCTATCCTACAAAATAGAAGGCAATGAAGAATCCCAATGGTTCCAATTAGCTTTATATCTAACAGCAGAAACTAAACACAAAACAACTGATCCCTCAACAGTTTGCACATACTGCAACACAAAACTTGACAATAACCAAATGCCATCACGTGCTATCACTAATAACTTAACAGCTTAACTTGCACTAGAGCATTATATGGTAAACTAAGCAACTATAACTCGCGCCACCACTGTGCACTGCTAATACTAACACCCAGAACATCAAAGATGACATCACAAATGCAATTGATTATATCACTGATGACATCACATATGAAATACATTTTGATGATGACATATACAGAAATCATTACCGAAAACATCATAAACACCAACGTCCTAATAAAGATATTCAACAAAGAAATAGCTAAGTTTCAAAACACATCTGTTGAAATACCTGACCAAATATGTGTCTTTTGTCGCAGAATGTTTTATAAAAAGAGTACAAAAATAGTAGATCTATCCTACAAAATAGAAGGCAATGAAGAATCCCAATGGTTCCAATTAGCTTTATATCTAACAGCAGAAACTAAACACAAAACAACTGATCCCTCAACAGTTTGCACATTCTGCAACACAAAACTTGACAATAACCAAATGCCATCACGTGCTATCACTAATAACTTAACAGCTTAACTTGCACTAGAGCATTATATGGTAAACTAAGCAACTATAACTCGCGCCACCACTGTGCACTGCTAATACTAACACCCAGAACATCAAAGATGACATCACAAATGCAATTGAGTATATCACTGATGACATCACATATGAAATACATTTTGATGATGACATATACAGAAATCATTACCGAAAACATCATAAACACCAACGTCCTAATAAAGATATTCAACAAAGAAATAGCTAAGTTTCAAAACACATCTGTTGAAATACCTGACCAAATATGTGTCTTTTGTCGCAGAATGTTTTATAAAAAGAGTACAAAAATAGTAGATCTATCCTACAAAATAGAAGGCAATGAAGAATCTCAATGGTTCCAATTAGCTTTATATCTAACAGCAGAAACTAAACACAAAACAACTGATCCCTCAACAGTTTGCACATACTGCAACACAAAACTTGACAATAACCAAATGCCATCACGTGCTATCACTAATAACTTAACAGCTTAACTTGCACTAGAGCATTATATGGTAAACTAAGCAACTATAACTCGCGCCACCACTGTGCACTGCTAATACTAACACCCAGAACATCAAAGATGACATCACAAATGCAATTGAGTATATCACTGATGACATCACATATGAAATACATTTTGATGATGACATATACAGAAATCATTACCGAAAACATCATAAACACCAACGTCCTAATAAAGATATTCAACAAAGAAATAGCTAAGTTTCAAAACACATCTGTTGAAATACCTGACCAAATATGTGTCTTTTGTCGCAGAATGTTTTATAAAAAGAGTACAAAAATAGTAGATCTATCCTACAAAATAGAAGGCAATGAAGAATCCCAATGGTTCCAATTAGCTTTATATCTAACAGCAGAAACTAAACACAAAACAACTGATCCCTCAACAGTTTGCACATTCTGCAACACAAAACTTGACAATAACCAAATGCCATCACGTGCTATCACTAATAACTTAACAGCTTAACTTGCACTAGAGCATTATATGGTAAACTAAGCAACTATAACTCGCGCCACCACTGTGCACTGCTAATACTAATACCCAGAACATCAAAGATGACATCACAAATGCAATTGAGTATATCACTGATGACATCACATATGAAATACATTTTGATGATGACATATACAGAAATCATTACCGAAAACATCATAAACACCAACGTCCTAATAAAGATATTCAACAAAGAAATAGCTAAGTTTCAAAACACATCTGTTGAAATACCTGACCAAATATGTGTCTTTTGTCGCAGAATGTTTTATAAAAAGAGTACAAAAATAGTAGATCTATCCTACAAAATAGAAGGCAATGAAGAATCCCAATTGTTCCAATTAGCTTTATATCTAACAGCAGAAACTAAACACAAAACAACTGATCCCTCAACAGTTTGCACATACTGCAACACAAAACTTGACAATAACCAAATGCCATCACGTGCTATCACTAATAACTTAACAGCTTAACTTGCACTAGAGCATTATATGGTAAACTAAGCAACTATAACTCGCGCCACCACTGTGCACTGCTAATACTAACACCCAGAACATCAAAGATGACATCACAAATGCAATTGAGTATATCACTGATGACATCACATATGAAATACATTTTGATGATGACATATACAGAAATCATTACCGAAAACACCAACGTCCTAATAAAGATATTCAACAAAGAAATAGCTAAGTTTCAAAACACATCTGTTGAAATACCTGACCAAATATGTGTCTTTTGTCGCAGAATGTTTTATAAAAAGAGTACAAAAATAGTAGATCTATCCTACAAAATAGAAGGCAATGAAGAATCCCAATGGTTCCAATTAGCTTTATATCTAACAGCAGAAACTAAACACAAAACAACTGATCCCTCAACAGTTTGCACATACTGCAACACAAAACTTGACAATAACCAAATGCCATCACCTGCTATCACTAATAACTTAACAGCTTAACTTGCACTAGAGCATTATACTACAAACAGTGCACCCAGTTCAAGCTATAAAATGCCTTCAACCGAAAACAGCCAAATTACCTCCATCCGAGGTACTAAAGGGCATCCGTGGCAAAGTAGTATATTTGCCATTAGATCTAAAAGAAAATGTACAAACTCTAGGAGTATAACAACCATGAGGTCAATCTTTGATTGAACAAGTTAATGGTGTGCCAACAAAAGACAAAAAGAATTGGCAACAACTAGTTGACTTAAACAAAGTTAGGCAAGCCCTACATTATCTAAAAGAAAACAAAGAATACTACAAAGATATAAAGATATAGGAAAACATAAGAGAAACCACCCAAATTATTCAAAACTCACCAGCTACTTGCCAATTTAAGCTTGTAGATCCTGTTACTGCAGCCAACATTTTAGACCAGTATATACAATTCACCCACTACACTCCAAAGACTCAAATGACGATTCATTAGAAACATATCAAATGCATGAAGCCAAAGCATCCCCAATGAGCATATGGGAAAAGTGTAGAAGCATGCTCATTTCCTTGAGTCTTTCCTACAGGAAATGGAGGAAAATATGATGAAAGGTACACGCAAATTAGTCCATCAGAATATCGCTCTTTAAGAATGTATTCTGAAGACCCCAGATTCAGACAAAATGTTGGATGCATTTTCCACCTCCTCTTCGAAAGAGAATTAGCAACTGTATGTTATAGCGTTGCACACATATTAAAAACAGGCTCTAACTTTTTAAACATATCCGCTACCTAACTGCTTCCAAGAATAAAAGACAAAGATGCAGTTTTGCAGTCAAGTATCACAAATCTCTGAATACTGGTTTCGATGTCAGGTTGATGTATTTTGTATGCTAATGAACCTAGGCCTATCTACATGGTTTGCTACTTTAAGTTTTGTGGCGTACACATGGGATGACTTGCATGACTTCTTATGCACTGCAAACCAAAATAAAGACGGAATAGATATAAACACCAGGAGCACTAGGATCTCTTGACCCTGTCAATGTATCAAGGTTCTTTCACCATCGCTTCATTACCATGCTGCATTTTATCTGCTATAAAACTACTCCTCTGCTCGGAGAAGTGCAAAACTTCTTTTGGACAAAAGAATATCAATGCAGAGGAGCACCACACATCCACATGCTTTTGTGGATAAAAGATGCTTCGAAATATGGCCATGACAGTGACGCCACTATTTTAAAGTTTATTAAAAATTACATTACCTGCAGCATCCCTTCAGAAACCACAGAGAGTGACCTACATACACAAGTCTTATGCTTCCAAAAACATAAGTGTGGGAAATACTGCTGATGTAGATATAAAAACAAAGGCAAATATTATACCAAATGTTGCTTTGGCTTCCCTAGATCAGTTTTCAAAAAAGACAAGAAAATAGCTTGAAGTCTTCTGTTAGACACTGGGCCTCATCACGACTTGGGCGGTAACGATTAGCACCGGCACTATCTGCTCTACCGCCGAACCCCCTGGCGCTAATAGTACCGGATCACGAGTTCGGCGGTAATGGTATTCCCCATTGAGCCCATTCGGGAATGCCCCATTCCCGATTGGGCTCAATGGGGAAATTTCACGCTCATACCGCCGGTGGATTTCCCGCCGGCGGTATGAGCGCAAATTTTCGGCGGATTTCCCCCCAGCTCAGAGCTGGGGCGAAATCTGCCGAAGCCCTGATTTGGTGGACCCTTAAATCCGGCGGTAATAGTGCTACCGCCGAATTTAAGGGTTACCACCAAAGTCGTGATGGGGCCCACAGTGTAAAAAAAGGCAAATCCCCTAAAAATCCTTACAACATTAAAGTGGACAAGGCATTCAAGTACACCAATGATTACAATGCAATCATTTCCCTCTTGTGGAATGCAAACATAGACATATAATACATGGCAGACAATTCCACTGCAGTTGCAAGATGTTTCACAGACTATGTTACCAAAGCTGAGAAAATCGAGCTGAAAGACCTTTGGGACGACATATCATCTGAAAAAACACTATCACAATCATTGAGCCCAACAGCCAGGACATTTTAAAAAACAATTTAATTGACACATACTACCCAAACAGAAGTACTGCTAATGAATAAATGTGTCTGTATGACATTGCCCAAAAGTACACTTACAAAAACAATGACACACCAAATGACACAACAGACACATTTTCAGCCTCAATTTGTAAAGGAAGCCTAGTGAAACTCACCAAACCCAGTCTAATTAATCATATAAATGTATCATTTAAATCTCCACAACATAGAGAACTGTATTACATGGCCCTAATCCAACGTTTTTGTTGTAAAGTAGCTTCTGTAGTCGTCTTAGGTTAATTAAGTAAATACTTTATTTAAGTTACATAAGATGTTATCTATGAGAGACCACCGGGCCCCATCACCCAGGCTCAACTGACAGCATTGGAACACTGGAGCGAAGCTCATAGTAAAACATTCCAGGCACACTCAGTGTTCCAAGCCATCTAATAGTTCTGCATAAAGAAACATCACAACACATCTCCCTTTCTATCGACAAATCAGAGATGAAATGTCCAACGCACTCAACATCATGCATAATATCTCTTCCCTTTCCGATGGCAACCTGTCAGGGAGATGTTTAGCTCGTTCACTGGTCAACCTTAAAAAAAACGCTTTGCTGGAGGATCAACCGAACATATCACTGTATGCATACCTCTCCTCACATAACACTTCCAGGAAGGACCCATCCCAAGGTAAACCTTCATGGACATGTCACTAAGGTGAACTATACTGATGAAACATCATCTTTTAGAGATGATGCAACTCCAAACATCTGGGCGGCACCAATGTCCACATGGTATCGGTCACCCACACACATGTGGAAGGATCCTCCCTACCAACGTGATACTAACCAAAAACACTTGGGGTATATAATCAGCCACCTCCATATACTTTGGCCTACTCAAAACATGGCGCTAACTCCTCACACAATGGGACGCTATCCCTTCATATAGTGGGACGCTATCCCTCCTCAAAGTGGGACGCTATCCCTACATACAACGGGACGCTATCCCTACATACAACGGGACGCTATCCCTTCAAACAGTGGGACGCTATCCATACACATGCTTCAGACTTCAAAACAGTGGGACGCTATCCCTACATATAACGGGACGCTATCCCTTCAGACAACGGGACGCTATCCCTTCTCAAACGGGACGCTATCCCCTCAAACTGTGGGACGCTATCCCTACATACAACGGGACGCTATCCCTTCTCCAACGGGACACTATCCCTTCAAACAGTGGGACGCTATCGCTACTCTTAAATGGGACGCTATCCCTACATACAACGGGACGCTATCCCTTCAAACTTCAAACAGTGGGACGCTATCGCTACTCTTAAATGGGACGCTATCCCTAATCAAATGGGTTGCTATCCCTATTCAAATGGAAAAGTATCCATACTTGTCCGCACCACGCAACCATGGAGATCCACTCCTACTTCATGCACTCTCATAACTGTGCCATCGTATTCACATATAACTACATATACCCTTTAAGACATCTTGCAGGGTAAAGTAATCCTAAAAGTCCATGCTGTTTTCCAGCCGCAAACCTAAAATGCCTCAAACGTGTTAGTACTAGTTCATATCTTCACACTACCATTCGCATAAACTCTCTTCCTGCAAACTTTAGTGCACAGGAATTAACTCCTATAAGTCCATGTTGCTTTTAGTAACGTACCCTGAAATGCCTCAAACGTGTTAGTGCCTGCACATTAGGGATCTCTTTCTTGTTCTCTTTCATACAGCATCACGAGAACCTCCATCAACTCTCTACAAAGCCAATGTGATGACACAGCCGTAACATGAACGTTAACCATAAGCTCACGTTTCAAAACTTCCAAGAATATATGTCAACAGGATGCATATATGAAGATATCTTCACCGTGCGCTCACCTCTCATGCTCAAACACTCACATTTTTTTTTGACGCTTCTGTTCCATCACACATGAATTAGACTAATACAGCCTTGAAAGATGTCACTACATTGCACACTCTGCCTTCGGCATCTCCAGCTCTATACACATTCGCATATTTTTGGGTTCATCTGCAATGGTTCTATTTAATACCAACAAACTTTCCCTACCACACGGAAAGCCGTACAACTGATACGAAACATTTATTTTCCATGGGTTGTACAAAAGGAACCTGTACTCTCTACCGACAATATCTTTACGCGTGGGCATTTTTACTTCTTACATCAACGGAGGCAAATTAGGTTACTTTCCCTGTCAACTGACACCTTCACTTGTACCCGTAAGTATCAGTCCCAAATGAGCGGTGCTCTTCCCGCTTAATCGGAGTATTATTTTCCTCATTACGAGCTTATTTGCTCCTACAGAAAGTACTTCGCGCTGCAGCACTGGATGACCAACATTATTACTCTAAACGCTATATTTTCTTTAGGCTCCCTATTGCTTTTACATAACTCTTCTCGACATATATAATCGGCATAGCTTCCCTTATACCGCTTATACCGGTGTACTCACTACTTCTTGCCCATCTGTATCTACGTTGTAGGTACTATGCTCTGCCTGTCCTCAGTGTCATCTTGCCTGCCCCGAACTAACGTAACGGCTGGCATGAAAGCTTTCACAACTTTCTGTTCTGTCACTAACACGCCCCTCAACACAGTGACATCATAACTTTCTATCTTACTTGGGAACATGTTGTATCTCCCGATTGCCAACCGTCATTCTTCCTCAATGCTTCTTTCCACCAATAACGCCACTTCCTTTAACGCATACACATTATGGCCATTTGCTTTCTTGATAACTCGATGTCGGGACCACCTTCACTACACATACACTGTCCCTTTTTCTGAAAAGCATCACTTAAACTCAAATCTTACGTATTTTTAGTCCTGTGCCTTTTTCACATGACTATATACTATGGAACGCTATTCCTACACACAATGGGTCGCTACCCCTACAAATAATGGGTCTACAACCCCTCGCAATGGGACGCTATCCCATATTCTCTAGCACAATTGTCCTAACACTTTGTGGCACTCACCCACACACTAGGAGTAGCTCCTTCCCTACACACTGTGGGGCTCACCCACACTCACTTGGAGACGCTATCTCCCTAACTCTTTATGGGACGCACACACTCACATTCTCTGGCTGCCTTTCAATTTGTAAACATTACATAGTCACTTTATATTCCTAAGAGTCCATTGTTGCAATTGCAATTTATCCTGAAATGCCTCAAAACGGGTTACTCCTAGCACATTTCCATACTCTTTCTACACACTAAATGTTGCTCATGCCTTTCCGACACTCACATAAATAAGAACCATATTCTTATGAATAAGTCCATTTAAGTTCATGTTCAGCTGCAAATCCTGCAAAAGGTTAAACTCAAACACTTTCTACCATCCACCACACTTCTTCCAGACACACACCTCTCTAGTACAATGTCCATGCTCACTTTCATCCATATACTGTTTATAGTACACACTGAAACTTCATCCTATATCATGAAACAGTAAAGGATACATGGCGAACTTCCCTTCTGAGCCACATGCTCGTGGTTCAATGCTTGAAACCTCACTTACACCACGAACGTTCAGCTCAGTTTGAAACTTGCACTGTTCCCACGTGTGAAACGCTCGTGGTGGTTAACTTCACTTGACAAATCAGGAGTAAACTTCATTTTCTGCTCAAACGTTGAGGCGTACTGAGCCTTTCACAAAGTCTCCAAATCCCGTTCACCTCAACATATCCAATCTGCAAATTGTTCTGTGTCAACTGCTTACCACTTTTCCAGTGCGGCTTCCAAGGTATTAAGACAAAACAAAACAAGCCGGTTCAGATGTCACTAGCTCCTGACCATATGCAGATTGTTTCTCCCCCATCGTCCAATAGACACGGGTCTTGCATATTATTTCTCCCCCATCGTCCAACAGACACGGGTCTTGCAGATTATTTCTCCCCCATCGTCCAACAGACACGGGTCTTTTGTACTTTCGCCATCGGGAGCCGGACCTATCGCCACTTTACAATCTTCCATAGTTCCTGCAATCACATCTTTTCATAACTTCCGCTTTGGCTTACTTCCGCTTCTACTATATGCTTGTCGCTCGTCGTTAATCCACGCTCGGCGTTTAAGCTTTCTTTTGTATGACGACGTCTGCAGGCTCACGCAATTTAGGGTCCTTTCCTCTTCCTCCACGTCGACTTCAGCTCCTCCCGTATCACTGAGTGGCCATTTCACTGACCCTCCACCATGATCATCAAGACCGTTATGGCAACCATGGTTCGCATCGCCACTATGACGTGACTATCCCAGTTTCGCCATCCCCAGTTGCTTGTTGTGTGACGTCACCAGTCACTGCTCTGTACTTGAGCGATGCAGATCTCCTCCGGCCAACCGTCATTTATACGGTAACACACTGCGTCTCGCCCCAACACAAATCACCGACAGCTCCCAGGTGATTTTAAACGTACCACAAAAAACTTGGTACTGTTGATTGCTTTCTTCTCTAGCATTACGTGCCCTACATCTCTGGGCACGATGGAGCAATTCGTGCTTCTCACTTTCAGTCTTTCTTGTGTCTCTTTTACTGTGAACACACAGAACTATTTTCACGCTATCAGGGCTCCGCTTTGATTCCCCATTCACCTTCACCCCTTGTGGCTACTGCGCTTCTCTGTGGAAAATGCGGCGCTAGGGCTCACTAAGGAGCTTCTCCCCTTCCTGTAATTCAGGGACCGCTCTGCTCGCACCGGGGCTTCCTCATACAGCTTGCTCACTTCAAATTTCAGACTGCCACGTCCATTCATAAGGGCGCCGGGGCTCCTTTAACAGCCCCTACTCCACCTCTGCTTGTGGTCCAACAGGGGTTACTGCACTTCTCGCCCACTGGCTTCTGTTTCTGATTTGCTTGAATGTACTTCACACTTCATTCTTACGGGGCCCTCGCTTCGCATTAGGGTTTTATTTTCTTAAAGAGCTTAACTTCTTCAACTCCCTGTCTCTTTCTAACCCCCTACGCTCTGCGCCCCTGGGTGATGGGACTTACTTCTGGATGGCTGGGGGCAGTGGTCTCTCTCCTTCTTCTGCTGCTCCCCCACCACAGCTTTCTTCATCTCTGCGTGGGTTCTTACTATCCCATCCTCGTCGCCATTGTTGTAAAGTAGCTTCTGTAGTCGTCTTAGGTTAATTAAGTAAATACTTTATTTAAGTTACATAAGATGTTATCTATGAGAGACCACCGGGCCCCATCACCCAGGCTCAACTGACAGCATTGGAACACTGGAGCGAAGCTCATAGTAAAACATTCCAGGCACACTCAGTGTTCCAAGCCATCTAATAGTTCTGCATAAAGAAACATCACAACAGTTTTAAACCTTGGAGAAAAGAAAAAGAATGATTAGGTGACTATGACCCATCTCAAGCTGCATTCAAAGCAAATTAAAGCAGTATAAAAAATGAAAATTTCAAACAATACAAACAAATGTTGGACAATGAACACTAACAGGTGGAAGAAATTCAAGCTCAAATAGACCCACTCCTGAGGGCAGTCAACCTTCCCTTACAGGAAGCCATTAATCACTTGGAGAACCACTCATTCTAAATGAAGCAGAAATAGCCATTACTGAGGTAGAAAATACCATGTATCAATATAAATAATCTGAGGAAGACTTGTCAGTGCTAGAATCACTGTTAAATGATAAACAACTCACCATGTATCTAGAAGTCAATCAAGAAATTCAACATGATTTTAAGCATGAAACTAAAACCTGTAGTTGTAATACTTATACACTTCTGCTCCTGTAAGTGTGAAGCTGGATCTGGCAAAACATTCTTAATTAAAATAATCAGCACATTTCTACAAAACTTAACAAACAACCTTTTTGCTGTAGTATCAGCTCCCCACATGGTTAGCTGCCTACAACATAGGAGATGTAACTTTACACCGACAACTGCTCCTCCCTGTAGAACTACCCAAACAGAAGTACTGCTTTTGAAAAAATGTGTCTGTACGACATTGCCCAATAGTACACTTACAATAAGAATGTCACACCAAATGATGCAACAGACATATTTTCAGCCTCAATTTGTAAAAGAAGCCTAGTGAAACTCACCAAACCCACTCTAATTAATCAAGTTATTATTATAACACGCCTATACACAAGTGTAATCATGGCTTATTATGCCCTTTTTGCAATTCAGACAATCGTTCCACATACAAATAAACTCACATACCCAATATGTCATACTAATGCTTCTAAGGTACAATGCAGATGGCAGAGGCAGAATACCAGTAATTAGTCTTGCTGGTTTGTGTATATTAGGTCTTCAATGACCAGTAAAACTTTGTTCTCCTTTATATGTTACATGAATGTTTAAATAGGAGACCTTTCCTAGGTCATTTAGAAACTAGGAATGAATTGTTACAATTTATTGTAAGCATTTTGCTTGGTGTCACTTGCACTTTATTCTGAGTTATGTTTTAGCATGTATTTGTATTTTATGATGTTTTTTAATGATTATTAATAAAATGTATATGTTATGATAAATTGGTGTTGCTGAATGTTTTTCTCTACCTTATACCTTTATATATTATCTCTTTAAACCCTTTACGCTGAAGGTAGAGACCTTACTACCTCTGGGAATTGATTTTTCTGAAGGGGTTCCCCCATTAGTATATATTCCACAATGCAGATGGTACCAAAAATAACTATAAGCTTACGGGCTTCACACACGGCCAAGTATCTCTTGGAAAGAAAACCTTCACAACAGTAGGCATAGTATACCACACTGGTGCCACAACCACTTCAGGGCACTGCACTGCATATGTCAAAAAAGAAATGGTTGGTTTGATCGTAACAATACCTCTGTTACTCCAAAACATAGGTTACCAGAACATTTAACAAATGCCTACTTAATATACCTTCAACCCATATTTACGGGCCGATTCATGGAACAAACGTGCGCCGAAAATCTTGGTGCAAGCTGGCGCAAGTGTGAAAAAACAGGCGCCCGCGCTTGTGTGCGATTCATGGAAGTCCCTGCGCGTGTATCCCTCGGGATGTGCGCCAAACCCGTGCATGACGCACACCGGCGCACAAGTCATTGCAACATCCCAGACGCCGAGCGCAACGCGCACAGTGAAAGCGCAAAACGTCCGTGCACACACCAAAAAGGGGGCGGGACATGGGGCGTAACACACGGAATGGGGAACAACGCGTTGTAACTGAGGAAGTACTGCAGGGAAATACACGGAACGCCCACACGCACGCGAACAACCCGTATTCATGGATTTGAATATGGGAAACCCACGCACGGCAAAAGACGCGCATAGGCATCAACGCGTTCGCCACACGAAGGCAGTATAAAAGTGCGCGCAAACAACAAACACATATATACAGCTACGATGAATGCCCCATTTGTCGCAGCACTGATCGTGGGACACCGCAGGAGGAAGAGAATAGCCAGGGCCCGCATTCTTTTTCCTCGGACCAGCCTTTTTGGGATGCCTGATTACCACGTCTATGGAAGGTATAGGTTTCCACCTCGTATCATCCTAGACCTTGTCAGGGAGTGGGAAGATGACTTTACATCCCCCACCCTGTGCTCCCAAGCATTGAGCCCCTTGGAAAAGGTGCTCAATTTCCTGCATTTTTTTGCAACTGGGTCATTTCAACGGACTACTACCATAGTGGGGGGTCTCACAGGCCACGCAGTCACGCTGCCTACACCAGGTGTTGGCAATCATCACTGCACACCCCTCAGTCCGCAGGCACATATACATGCCCAGAACACCCACAGAAAGGCAGGCCGTGGTCCAGGACTTTTACAGGGTGGCACACTTCCCCAAAGTGCTCTGTGCCATAGATTGCACCCATGTGGCCATCTGTCCACCTAGGGCCACTGAGCACATCTATCGAAATCGCAAGCACTAGCATTCCATCAACGTGCAGGTTGTATGCAGTGCTAAAGGAATCATCACCTCTGTCTATGCGAACTACCCTGGCTCCACCCATGACAGTTTCATATAAGAATGTCCGCCCTGAGCCGGGCCCTGGAACCTGGGCAGCATGGCGACACATGGCTCCTAGGTGAGTACAAATGCCTGTACAATGCAAGTCACACACAGACAAATACCCAAACTATAATAATCTCAACTATTACATCACCCTAGGTAAAATACAATGATGCCCATATTGCAACCAGGGGCAGAGTGGAGCGCACATTCAGAGTGCTCAAGTCACGCTTCCGCTCCCTTGACCGCTCTGGTGGGCAGCTACTATATGCGCCTCCAGTAGTGTGCAGGATCATTGTGGCAGCATGTGTCCTACACAATGTTGCAACACGGCGAGAGGTACCGGTGGACATGGTGGTGCCCCCACATCCCCAACCACAGGCACAGGTGCTGCTCATGTGAGGGGACAGGGCACGTGGCGAGGCAGCCCGGACCCAGCTTGTGGCCACATTCTTCACCTAAACTCCCACCCCTGCAGAGTGCACACATTCCTGGCACATACCAGGTGACAATCAATGATGACAAAGAGACAGTCTACTGTCACAACCTTACCACCCTGAGAATGTTGCCATGGAAGTGCTACATTGTGTGCATCCCTAGCTACTTAAACATAACCAATCCTGTGTGACCAAAAGGAACACATGCAAAGTGTGTCTCACACACCCCTGCAGAACAGTCCATCATAATCCCTGGTATGTCACCAAACCCTCCCAAACCACATCACCCTTGTCTGCCATACTATGACATGGCATGCAATAGCAAAAGGCCAACACATGACCAATAATATACAAAGTGACATGTCATAAATGAAAACTGGCATGAGACAATGATGCCTGACATGGAATCAGATGAAATGACTGACCAACAACCTCCCACACATACAAAGTCAGACACAAATGCTTTCCAACAGTCGTAGCATGAACACAACCCTGAATGCCCATTCACATGCACATTGGGCATGGCAAAATCCCGACTCCTGAACCATTGTGCTGTGTGTGTCTCCTGTAACACACTGATCAGCACACAGCACTTTGAGCAGTCATTGTGTTTTGCATATACAGCTTGAGCATCACATGAAAAAGACTAATGAAATCTACAACCAAATGACGCATGTACACAGTACCCAAATGGTAATAGATCATGTGCTGCATGGACACCACAGGCCTGAGAATGCAATCTGTGTCCACCTGTGGCCATGGAAAGGTGGATGTACGTGTGGTGGATCATTGTGCAAATGTGTGTGTCATTAGGGACATGCACTCAATATATGCATGTGAAATCAAGTGACCCTCAGTGTCCTGTACACATCACATGTGAACATTGGCCATGTGAACACCCCAGCATGTCAAACCACACCAATCCCGTGACACCTGAAAAGTAAAGACAACACAGGAACAGGCATTGAGCAGCACAACACATCATGTACGTAGAAACCCACAATTACAATGCCAGAGTGCCCAAAACACTGTAGGCCAAGCCAACTGTCCAACAACAAAAGGCCCTCCCTTACACATCACTGTGACCTTCTGAACAACTGTCTCTGGGGTATGTAGCCTTCTCTCATCAAGTCTACCTGGCTACAGGATCACCCTACTCCTTTGTCTCCTTGTTCCAGCTTGTGTAAATAGGGTCCAGCCCCCTCAGAGGCCACCTTGACTGGTAAAAATGCCAAATCGCAGAGAACTCCAAGTAAACAAACCCACAAACCAGAGAAAAAGGCTGTAGGCACCAAAAAACCCTGGAAGAGTCTCCAGTAGATGACTTGAAGTAGCAGGAAATGTCAAAGCACAATGATAGAACAACCAAGGTAGCACAGTTGAACAATGGTCCAACAGGATGGGTACCATTTACGGTACATTACATACAATGATGATGCAACAACTGATGGGTACTGTTACAGCTCTGGTGTCCAGGCGCAGGAGTGGCACGAACCAACGACCCCCTCCGTGGTCTGGGCGCCTGCAAGGTCAAACTAACACAGGCCTCTGAGACCCCGGCGGGGAAGGAGGGTCAGGGATATGTTGCATGGACAGGCATTGGTATTCAGTATAACCGGAAAGAGGGGCAGGAGAGTGGATGTGGATTTGCAAGGGAAAGTAGTCAAAATACAACTATTCACAAAAACACATACTCAATTAGAGAAAACATGTTCATCATGCACATTGTACCAAATTAGTGAAATGCAAGCCAAAGAGAGATGTATCTCTGGGGTGAGTGCTGGCCTCCTGCCTGCGCACTCTCTGGTCCGGTAACAGGAGCACTTCAATGCTGCAACGAGAGCGTGAGTTACTAATCTTAATGTGCGTTTACAACACACGCACACACAACCCCATCCATGGCCCAAAGTAAGTGACTTATCCACAAACAAACACCACTGTCTGCTGCTATGTACCCATGCATTAGCTTGGCCCACTGATGGTACATACACTGTCAATGCAATAAGGCCGGCTCATGTGGCCGCGCGGGAAATGGAAGACCAATGGGTTAAGAACCAAACATGATACAATGGACCCTAGGTGAGCTGCTAGACACGTTTAGCAAGGTGCAACTTCAGTACAAGTTGTGTTCTGGCTGACGCAGATTTACATAGGAAGTGCTCGTGGCAATTTGCACATGCAAATGACATGCACCCACCACGAGTCTGAGCCTCGCTGGTTGTCCCTGTGCATTGTATCAGTTTCTGGCTAGGAATGCTACTGCCTTAATTACTCTGCTTCAATGGAGCAGGGGGTACTCGTGGATATGTTTAATGGCCCCTGCGTATGCCCCTGACAACATCTAAAGCCACTTGGCATTTGGCCCTCAACACATGTCAGCTGTACTGTGTGCTTCTCCAACAATGCCTGGCAAAGCTCCCCAGCACTGGTGCTGCTTAGCATCGATTTGCAAGTGGCCTGGTGGAAGGTAGTCTGCGGTGGGGGTCCTTGTGTTGCTCACCTTGCCAGGAGCTCCTGGAAACACATCTGATGCTGTCGGACGTCTGAGCACAAGCCCTGTGCTTGTGCTTGCGCACACATCCACACGTCTGCACCACCGAACGTGGCCAGTTTTCTGGATTAGTCGTCCCTGTGTCTGCTGGCAAAGGTAGTCTGGAGGCTGATCTTCCTGCAGAAAGGGCATCAAATAAATCAATAAGGCTGGAAAGTTCCCTGTGTGTGTGTCTACATGCTGGTTGTCACTGGGCCAGGTTACAGACCTACATCCAAACTCCTCCCACCATCAGTGTCACTTTGACAGGCCAAGGGTGCAGGCTACTGTCTACAGCATGAAGTGCATCAAGCACATATACAGGCAAGAAAATAACATACATCACAATCCACATCAATTAATGGAGACATCAATCACATACTCACCCAAATTTATTACAGACATGGGATGGATAAAACGCAACCAATCCCCACTAGGGGTGTTAACACAAGCAGTACAGCAGCAGACAGACCACAGTTATTAACAAAGTCCAAAGCCCTTGTGTACAATTTTGTAACACCGAACCATCCTAGCGAGCCCATGGGTAAGGGAAGCAGGAGTGGCCTATGTGAGTCAGGACCCCAAGCTGCAAACACATACACAAGACAAGCTTGAAGGGCCCAGCTGGAACAGACAGTGGATGCTTTCAAAAGCCACAAAGCACCACACCGTCACAGGAATGCACAATAGACAAACAATATTAAACCATATTAACTAATTAAACTAACAATGAACAACCTACATAACCTAATTAAAATAACTATCAAAATAGTTAATATTAACTAACTAAACTAAAAGCAAAAATAAAAAATGCCCACATACGACCCGGGCGGGGGGAGGCATCCAGGAAGGGGGAGGTACAGGACGCACCTCAACACCCACATGCGATGATGTTGAGACAAAAAAAAAAATCTCCATGGGCTCAACACCTGCACAGCGTGACCTGTGTGGGAGATATCTCGTTGCGCGAGTCTGCCTCATCCTGATAAGAAGGACGTGGGCCAGGAGCCTGACCACGCTTAGGTGCAGCTTGCCCCTTATCGGCAGCAAGTCTTCCGGACAGGTGAGCCTGGTTCTGTGCGGCAATGACACGCAGGTCTGCATGCAGAACCTCCCGTGATACACGTGCTTCCTCTTGCAAGGTAACACGTGTAACACAGAGTTCTTCCTGCGTGGTCTGGCTGGACAACTGATGCACCTCCCGCAAGCACGTAGCTCAGCTGAGATGGTATCCTCAACCTGCTCAAACCTCTCCTCCGACCGCACCCACTGGGACGTTAAGAGGGCACCCAGAGTGGATCTGAGGGACTCATACTCAGCCCTCCGAGCCTCCATGTGTGCCTCTGCATGAGCAGTTATTGCTTGATGCAGAGACAACATTTCAGCCTGGCGTGCCCTGTCAGAGGCTGCCATGCCCAGCCTGAGCGAGCGGGCCATGGACTGCACCGCCTGCCACTGGAGAAGCACCTGCCTGGCAGGGGGGAGCAGGGATTGGGCCACACGTTCCATGCTCATAGCAATGTTATCAAGTGCTGCCCCCTGACGTTTTGAGTTGGCAGTCATGTCTTCTCCCACTCAGTATACCTCGATGGTGCGCGGCCACCGTGTTGCTGGGCTTGATACCTGCGGGACCCAAGGACCGGGCGTCCTTGTTTGGTTGGCAACTCCCGCGGCTGCACGAGTACATGCCCCCGTCTACGTGATGCCCAGGCACATCAGTGACTGGTGTGGTGGGTGGCCCTGCGTCCCGATCCACCACAGGTGGAGGTCCCACCACTGTCTGGCCCCTGACGTATGGACCTAATGCACATCCAACTCGACATGGGCGTCAGAGTGGTCATCTGGGCTGGACTCATTGCCAGCCAAAGACAAGATGGTCTGTAGCACACGTGGGTTCTCGTGGTCTACCACCCACGGCCCCCACTTGTGCAGGGTTGCGGTTGTGATAACAACCCTGTGCCTGGCATGACAACACCATCCTCTGGCTCCATTGCATCATCATCTGAAAAGTGGAGAGAAAAAAACATTAGTACACATGTCAGAAGCACATAACACACTCATACACGGACATCACACAGACAGCCAACACATGAAGCAGACATGTCACACTCAAAAGAGAGCCTGCCATGCATGCCTGGTCAATTTGACATTGCATCAGTGATTACACATGTAGAATGGTGTCACATGGCTCAAAAGTGGGTTGATGCAGTGCAGAACATGTGTACGTTACTCACTATCTACATGAACAAGTACTTCATGATGTGTATCAAAAAACGTGAAGGCTGTGCATGGGCAAGTTCAGGCATCACGTGCAATGTGCATGCAATGGGTTGCATGGCTACAAGCAAACCCCCCGCCCCCCCCAGTGAAAATGCAGGGATGCCTTGCATGGTAGCAAAAGGGTGACCAGAGACCTGTGTATTGGCAGACAGTGTTGACTAGCATCAATGTCATCAATTGAGTCAACTGACAAAACAGCAGAAGATGATGGGACAGTAAGCAGGACACATGACGAACCCTCAGTAGTACACCCATGTGTGCAAAACCCACCACACCAGTTGGACAGAGTCAGTGCGCCTGAAACTGGGGGAGGACTGTGCCCCACACAGACTGTGACACACTAAACATGTGTGTGATGCAGGACTGGGCCAGAGTGGGCATGGGATGGCTGAAGATATGCCATGAAATGTTGCTCATCAAAGACACGTACTACAATGATCATCCAGTCAAGGACACATAGGGGCAAGCATGGAATGCACATGGAGAATGAATGGGCACTCATGTCCCTGCGGAGCATCTGCCATCTGCACAGTCCAAGTGACACACCCTGCATGAAGGGCAGAGGATATACCCCACTGCATGTGTCTGGTAGGTTGGCTGGTGGAAGTCAGCATGTACACAGGAGGCTTGAACAGGCCAATGCAGTACTACAAAATGATGCACACCAGTGCAATGGTGTAATTGGGGTGCAGGGATGGTGGAGGGGCCAGGGGGCATGCAGGCAGAGGACACATGCACGCCAGTCATGCAATGACATAGTCCCAGTGCTGAGAGGAAAGACACCCCTGACTACATGGAGAAGGGCCAGTGAGCTGGAACATGGACTGGAGGGGCATCTGGGTGACTAGCATGTGAGTAGGGTGCAAGTGTGGTGATGCGGACAGTCCCCGTCTGCTCTACATGTCTACCATCCTGCACAGCATGCACACATCAGTGAAGCATTGCATGACTAGCACATGAGAACCATGTACACATTGCATGTAGTGGCAGTCAAGCAGAACACATCACACAGGCAAACCACACATGGGCTGGAAATACATGCAACAACACTCACTGGACGGGGCATCAACGTCCTGCATCTCTCCCACTCCTTTGACCAATTTTTCTGGTATGAACTCTGCAATGAGTGCCTCGTGCGGAGTGAGGTCATCCTCCTCAGGTAGTGGCCCACCGCCAGTGATGAGAGTCATGTTGTAATTTGAGGCACGCTTGGCCTTAGTGCTGCGTTTGAGGTCATTGCAACGCTTCTTGCACTCGGCAGCTGTGCGCACCTCATGGCAGATTACACTCACATTATCCGCGACATGCTTCCAGTGGGTATTCCAATGGGCGGCCCTAGTTTTACAATTCGGCCCCACTAGCATGTCACGGCTGTGGGCCCGCACGTAGTCCACAAGGGATTCCAGTTCCTGCGCACAGAAAGGCTTCTTCCTTGACGTGCAGGAGGCTGTGGCTGTGCCTGGGGTCCCAGCCTGTGCTGCAGATGCAACCTTCCTCCTCTTGGATAGTGGCGCTGACCCTGGCTGGCGAATGCCACACTGATCAGTATGACCAGTGGCACCGGAGGATTGAGGCAAGGGAGTGGCAGGTGGAAGGATGACCGAAGGCCTGACTTGCGTCAGTGGCTGCTGGGTGCCCTGGAATGGACCCTGCACAGCAACATCCGCTGTGCCAGGGTCATTGACCGCGACTGTCCAGGTTGGTAGACTCACAACCGGGGTGTTGTTGGCTGCATCTTCCCCTGCACTTGCCAACATCACTGCCCCAGGGACACGTGTCTCGGTCAGGATAGCCCTGCATGCACCTACAGTCTTCCTCCTGACCTGCTGGCAATCCTCCATGGACTCTTCAAGTGCCAACGCAGCCTGTGCTGGCAGACCCTGAGCCTGGGTGGTGGTGTCCACAGCTGCACCTGTAGCTACCACAACCCTTCGGCCCGTGGCAGTCGATGAAACGGACTGCCGGGTCACATGGGCGCCAGTGCCAGATGCAAGTACTGCATCTCCCAGAGCCGCAGGGGGTGGTGGCATGACTGCACCAACACGTGGCACAACATCGTCACTAGCTGCTGTACCCCTGCCTCTACCCCCTCTGCAGCCACCCTGGACACCCTGGAGTTTCCCTACTCCCTGGTCACCACGGCCACGTGCCTGACCACGCCCACCATGAGGAGTACGCCCAGCTGAGGCACCCCTCACCTTGGGTGGCCTCCCAACCATGGCACAGATGGAGTAGTGCCGGCAGAGATGGAGAAGTGCCAATGGAGGTGTACATGACAATTGTCCTGGGCAATTGGGGTGAAGGAGGTGGATACAAGATGTTATAAGCGCCCCTGCACCTGCAAGGCTGTATGTGACGCCGGTGATGAAGTGACGGGTCACGCAACGCTCAGGCACCCCAAAACTACAGTAGAACCGTGCGTGCACCCCGGTAGCCCACATGTGTGGAATTAACCTCCCGCAGTACGCGGTGGCATCCAGGGACACGAAAAACACATATGCGTGGGACACGTAGGCTACTATGACCTCAAAAACGGGAACGCGATACACAGGGGCACCCATCAGTGGGAAAAATAGCGTGCGCGACTAACCGTCAGACTAGCGTGATAATGAAAAACATGCGTAGCCAATACCCCCACCAAAAGAAGAGATTCGTCCTTGATCCGCTGTGAAGTAGTGATGGTGCGCGAAACAACACGAAGTAGCAACACACATGTCAGTCTCCACGAACGGCACGTACAGCGAACTTCCGGGAGCCCCTCACCTTTAACCCGTGCTGAGGGAAACGCCCACGCGTGTCACGTCACTTACGCGCATAGGCCCTTTCCTCGGATTACACGCATTGACACGCGGACATGCTGTTTTTTCACGTGCTGAATCACTATGCACCCGTCACGAGCGAAACGCCCGCGCGCGTAACGTTACAGACGCGCTTACGCGCTAAGGTCCTTTCCTCGATTTACATGCTAACGTGCACTTTTTTCACGTGCCAAATCACTCTGTATCAACCTGGCCACACGAAAACACATGGAAGACCACGCTCCTGCCCAAAAGGCCATTTTCCTGCCCCCCAGTGCCCCGAGCACGCTCCCACCTGCCATCTGCTGCTGCCTGCCTGCCTGCTGCCCATGTGCCCTGCTATTTCGTGCCTGCACTTCAGCCATCTGCAGGGGTCGAGTTGCTGTGTCCACCCCTGCTGGAACAGAAGACTCCCGACTGGGATACCATTGCTCCACAGCCCAGCCCCAGGACCCAGTTGCCCACCCACACCTGCCTCGGGGGTCGCTATGTCAGGGCAAACACCATCCAAGACGACTGGTGACCCCCAGCCAGAGAGGCAGAGGGCCACCAGCTTCAGCAACAAGGAAGTTGGTGTCCTGGTGGAGCAAGTTCTGGGGCATCCCTCTTCACACCATCTTGCGCCAACAAGGAAGGACGAGAGAAGATCTGGAAGGACGTAGTGGTTGCCATCAACGCGGAGGGGGTGGCAACCCGCGACATCAAGCACAACCGGAAGCGCTGGGAGGACTTCATGACCAGGACCCTCAGCAAGGCCCGGCACCTCATGAAGGCAGAGGATGCAGAGGGTTGCCGGGTCAGCCTGAGCAACATCCAGATGAGGGTCCTGAAACGCATTAGCCCAGCGCTCCACGGCCAGGTCCTTGACAGGCAGACCCGCCAGGATTTGAGCGGTAAGTGGCCATGCATTGCTTTGTGAAACAGGGCATGTTGCAGTGTGCTGGTAGTCAGCTGCTTGCCTGTATGTGTGACATGGGCCATGTATGGATGTGTGTGTGCAGGGTCATCATGGCTCACCATGTGAGACCAGTAATGCATGAACCAGATGGATGGTGCATGTGTTCCAATGCAACATGGTGAGCAGCATGCGGAATGCACACATGAATGCATGCCTGTCCCTGTTCTTGGACATGGATGGGGTGAGAGATGGATGCTGCTCTCATGTACGTGTATGGTGTACATGTTTGTGTGTCTGAGAAGCGTGTGTGTGACTTTGAAACACCATGGATGCATGACACATGTCCGTGACGATGTGTAGATTCACTTATGCAGTCACTTATGCAGTCTAGTCACCCTTGTATCCACTGTGTCTGTGGTGTACGAGCCATGATGCATGACCCTCCGGTGATGTGTGTGCATGGGATCAGTATGAGCCATGATGCATGTGAGTTTTAAGGCAACATTTATGTCAATAGAGGCCCTGGTACATGGATTCTGATGTTGATTGCATGCGCCGTGCCTGTTTCTGCATGTGTGTTGCCTGCATTGACCCATGTGTTGTGGAGGGACAGGATGGAAGTGACGTTTGACAGTGCCACTCATGTGTTATTGCTTCCTGTCTAGGGGACTATTGTACAGTACCCTGATGCTTGTGTTCTATGTTTCCCTCTACACAGCATCGAGTGAAGAAGAGGGCGGAGTGGGGCCCCGTAGGGGCTTGCAATGGCGGAAGACGGTGCAGAGACATCCAGGTTGGTGGTCTCCACAGAAATAGGAGGAGCCGGCTACTGAGCCGCACATGGGGCCTGGTGGGGGCAGTACCACTGGTGCAAGTGGTGCAGTCCAGGGCCAGGGTCAGGAGGCAGCACAGGTCACCGCGGAGGGGCCTGTGCATGTTGCTGTCCCTGACCCTGTGACTGCACCACCATGCACCAGCAGGGATGCCCCGTCCCAGGCCCGTCTGCAGGTATGGGGGAGGCCCACGTCATCTGGCTCTCCACTACCTGCGGACGAGGAGTCCCATGACCGTATGGGCTCTGTCCTGATTTGTGATGATGTGCGTGCTTCCTGGGGGGACCATGCACGCCATCACGAAGAGCTGCGTGCCAACGTGGCACAGTTGAGAGGGGCCATGGTCGGAGGGTTCCTACATGTGTTGCGCACTCTGGCGGACCTCTCCTCCTCTGTGGAGACTATGCGCCAGTCGTTCTCCCTGCTGTCTTCCGGCCCTAATTCGATTCCACCAGGGCCCCCTTTGGACCTGGCCTGACCAACACAGTCAGCTTGGTGGAGATCCCATCCCTGCCACAGTCAGGAGTCGGCCGTCCCGCAGCGGTGGATACCCCACCAACTGGAGACCAGCAGATGAAGGATGTGCAGGCATCATCGGACAGGGCACATGGACAGCAGCAGCAGCAGGCTCAAGGTGGGAGCGATGATGGCTTGGGGCCATCAACATCAGAGGGGCAGGCATCGGCCAGAGGGCAGGAGGACCCTGGAATGGGAGTGTCTTCCGTGTGGCTGCGGTTGGGCCAGCGGATAGATGCGGAACGGCGGCGGGCGGAAGAGGCACGGCTCACCATGGTCAGGGTGGAGTTCTCCGTGTGCCGGGTGTTGAGGCGGGCTGAGTGCCTCGAGGCAACTTGCAGGGAGTTGGAACAGGCCATGACTGCATCCCTGCGAGACCTCAGGCCAGGGCAGAGGCCCGCCTCCAGGAGATTGATGTGGAGTTCGATGATGCCCTGGCCCACAACATCACAGAGTGAGCCGTAGGACTTGCCCGTCGCCATTGTATATAGTTAGTTAGTGTTAGGTTTCCTTTCTTTTTTTATTTCTTTTGGGACGCTTGGACAATGCCCCATGTTTTTGTATATAGTTCTTTATTAGATAGGGTTTTTTTTAATAGGTTTCATTTCATTTGTTGGGCTCATGGACCCTGGTTTCAATCGTTGTACATAGTTGAACTGTGGATTTCTGAAAATATATTATTTTAAATCAACATGGATCAATGGATTTTTGAATTTATGTTTCCTTTGGATTTGCTTTGGTGGACGGAGAGTTTGGACTAACTTTATTTTGGACTTCTTTGGATTGTGACTTCATTTCTTTTTTTTACCTTTTTGGACATGCACTTTTTTCTTGTTTAATATAATTTTCATGCTTTGATTCCATTTGCTTCATTTTATGCACAATACATTTTGATTTATTACTTCCATGTGTGGTATTCGCTCATTGGTTTACTGCATGTCGCAATGTGGGTTTACACAATCACTGGCACGCTGTCATGATTCCTGCCCCTCATGTCCCCAGCCCTCCAAGATGTCAGGCTGGAGCCAGGCCACGATCACCTACATGGCCCTCAAGGGCACCAGACTCACTCACTCCCATAGGATAACATTGGGGATTGGACTTGTAGTGCATTGATGGGGACAAGATGGATGCCCCCACATATTTCGGTTCCCAGAACTGCATGTGAGGTCTAGTCTTTTCGGTGTGGTTCAGCCCAGAGACACCTGGGATACCCAGAAACTATTTAAGCCACACCCAGGCTGAGAAACATGCTTTGCGTTTTCTGCACCTGTAGCGTGACACTCATCGTGTTCGGATCGGTCTCCAGTAGGCCTGCATCTTTCTTCTGCGCTCAGCTCCTGCAAGAACAAAAAGACCGTTAGGAACAGCCTTACCTTGCGGCGCTTCTGCCCATCATTCATCGCTCCTTCTGTTCTGCGGGCATCTTTGGCGCTGTCATTCCCATCCCTGCACGCCGCTTCCTAAGGAAAAGGGAAAAGAACAGAAAAAAGGCATTAGTAAGCATTCTGAAAATCTTTGCTTATTTTTAAGTACTGTACGAGCTTCAAACGTCTACCTGAATCCCAGCTGCTCTGGGGGAACTCTGTCTCCGGAACTTCTCATCCATCCCCAAGAGGGAAAAGACACTCCAGGTTAGCGTGGAAACATCTAGAGGCCCGCATACCGTGCTTACCCACTGCATTTGTTCTTCATAACTGGCATCCACGCTGAAAATGTTGCGGCACCTGAAGACACAGAAAAAGAACTCAGTTCAATAAAATACGAAAGGGGTGCATCGCGCATTGCGCTCTCACTCACCTTCAGCGCTACTCATCTCAGCAGCACGCCGCCATCCCCGGACGCCGGCCATCATCTAGGGAAGGAAAGGAACGAAGTTAGAGAACTGTTCAAAAGACTCTTTATACTTACCTGTCGGACTCTTGCCAGTGAAGTAACTAGGCAGCAATGAGCCTGCATCAATCAAAGCGCCCCTGCACTGAAAGCAGGACGGAGAGCACACTATCCAAGAAAACAAGGTGAGTTGTGGATCAAAGGGAAGGGTGGGAGCCCGGAGAGACAATAGGGAGTTAAACTCTACCAATCCTGTGTTTCAGGCCCAGTCTCCAGTCGAATAGCCTTCAGGGAAGGGTTTGAGGTCGTAAGAGGTCAGAACAGACTGAGTGACGTCCCTGTGGATACCAGGTGAGCGTTACAGAACACAAAGCCTGACATCAAAATCCACCTGGGCATCATGGAAACGTCAGAAACCGACCAGTTAGCCCACATGTTGGGGCAGCTACGTTCCGAAGTACATTCAGCCAGGCAGGAGACCAACACCCTGAGGAGAGAGCTGATAGTAGCCAAAGAACAAACTGATGATTTAAGCCGGCAACTTCTCCAGTCACAAGCAGGGCATGCACCATTGCCGGGAAGCATGCCCTCAATGCCAGCGCCATCAGCCAATCCCGTTCAGATAACCCTTCCTGGGGCAGTTCCCTTGGCCCCACCCAAATGATTTACGGGGGATCCCAAGAGGTTTGCAACGTTCATGAACCAGTGCTGCCTGCACTTCCTTTGTAGGCCAGGGGCCTTTCCGAATGACCAATCACGGGTCGCGTTTGTGCTATCCTGCCTGAGTGGTAGCGTCGCAGACTGGTCTATACCCTTTGTGGCCCAAGACGATCCTTTGCTGCATGACTTCAGGGGCTTTCAGCAGGAGATGGAAAGCTGTTCACCCGTCGTACTCATGGGCAGGCATTAGACAAAAAACTTCTGTCCCTACGCCAAGGGAATCAAGACCTAGTAACATACATAGCCACGTTCAATAGACTCGTAGTTGAAGCAGAATGTCCAGTGGAGAAGAGAACCATGTTATTTCATCGGGGGTTGCAGGGGGAGCTCAAGGATGTTCTCGCACAAGTAGTGAACCCCCTGAAAGACTGCTCAGAATTCATTGACTTTGTTGTTCAACTGGATCATAGGTTGCAGGACCGAAGAGCAGATCGAACCAGACCGGACCCTCGCCCTATGTATGTGCGTTCAAAGGACAATACAGCCCGAACAATGGAAGGTTCAGGAGAACCAATGCAAATCGGGGGGGGTCAGATACCCCTTGACTAAAGCGGAAAGGGATAAAAGGAGACAGCAGCAGTTAGGTCTGTACTGTGGTAGGTCAGGTCATTTCCTTAAAGAGTGCCCTGTGAAGCCACCGAGGAGGACGGTAGGGGCCACGGACAAGGAAGATACCATCAAGGAATCGGAAAATTCCCCAGCCCGGCAAGTGTAGGGGTCCACTTGTCGAGCGAAGTCTGTGGTCTTGATCAGTCACCAACAACCATCTCGCATGCACGCAGTAAGAGCGTACATAGACAGTGGAGCCGTTGGGAATTACATCGACCAGGATCTTGTGGCAAAGATGGGGCTTCCGTTACACACTAAATCAACCACCGACACTGTTACCACTGTTGACGGCACGGAAATAGCTTCTGGTCCAGTATCCCAATACACTGCAGCTTTAACCCTTCTGTGCCAGGATGGACACCAAGAATCTATCGTTTTCGACCTCATTAAGGCACCACAGTTCCGATTGATTTTGGGAATGCCATGGTTGGTAGCTCACAATCCTCGAATCGATTGGCGAGCAAAAGAATTGGTCTTTCCAGAGACTTGCGCCCACGCATGTTATCGCCAAGAGAAACAACCAATAGACACCAGAACCTCCACGCTTGCGACTGTGGCAATCGGCACCCTACCTAGTGAATACCAGGACTTTCAAGATGTCTTTCAGAAAGAACAGGCTAATACCCTGCCACCGCATAGACCATACGATTGCCATATTGACCTGATAACCGGTGCACAAATCCCTTGTGGGCGAATTTACGCACTCACGGAACCAGAAAACCAGCACCTGAAGGCCAATCTTGACGAATACCTGGCCAACGGGTTCATCCGTTCCTCGAAGTCTCCACCAGCCAGTCCTCTATTCTTCGTACCGAAAAAGGAGGGGGACTTGAGAACGTGCATCAACTATCGCGCACTGAACCAGATTACCGTAAAAAAACGCTACCCCCTGCCACTGATCCCTGAATTGCTTGATCAAGTCAAAGATGCCTAAATCTACACAAAACTAGACCTGATTGTTCGCGTAAAACAGGGGGACGAATGGAAAACCGCTTTTCGCACCAAATACGGCTTGTACGAATATCAAGTAATGCCCTTTGGCCTTTGCAACGCGCCTGCTGCATTTCAATACTTCATGAACGATGTCCTACGGGAATTGATTGATGTCTGTGCTCTAGTGTACATCAACGATATCCTAGTATATTCCGCATCAAAGCAGGACCACGTTAAACACGTCCGATCCGAATTGGAGAAACTCCGTCAACACCAGCTCTACGCCAAGTTCGAAAAGTGCTCATTCCACGTCTCCAATGTGGAATTCCTGGGCTTTATTCTCAGCCTGAATGGAATCCGAATGGATGTACACAAGGTAGATGCTATCCTGAACTGGCCATCCCCAAATTCATTCAATGGGGTTCAAAGTATGCTGGGTTTTGCAAACTTCTACCACCGGTTCATCCCAGGATTTTTGCAAATCATGCATCCCATCACATCATTACTAAAGAAAAGCAACACAAAGTTCCAGTGGACAACAGAAGCCGAGGAGGCTTTCCAGGAACTCAAAGCAAGATTCACATCTTCCCCAATCTTATGCCACCCTCGCCCTGATCTCCCATACCTGGTGGAAATGGACGCCTCAAGCATGGCTATGGGAGCTGTCCTCTCAAAAAAGGACCCCGAAACGGGCTAGTTACACCCTGTTGCCTTCTGGTCACGTAAATTCACACCCCATGAACTCAATTATGCTATCACAGACAAAGAACTCCTGGCCATTAAGTCAGCCTTTAAGGCATGGCGGCACTACCTCTTGGGTGCCAGACACACAATCACTGTAATAACTGACCACCGGAACCTCCAGTACCTAAAAACAGCAAAGGCCCAATCCTCACGACAACTACGTTGGGTTCTTTTTTTTTCTGAATATGACTACGTGATTACATTTCGACCAGGGGTGAAAAACGGGAAGGCCGATGCCCTTTCCCGTATGGGGGTGGAAGAGCAAGGGTATCAGACCCCTGACCCAATAGCAATCATCCCAAGTGACAAGCTCCTAGGAATCACAGCAACCATAACTCAGAAAGAATTACATGAAGAAATCCAAAACCTGAGGAGTCCGGAGCAATTACACGTGTGGAGTGCACAAGGAGAACATTACATGATAAAAGATCAGTTGCCCTACTTCAGGAATCGCTTATTCTTACCAAACCAAGAACTATGAGAGCAAGTCATGTCTGGTTATCATGATTCCTTGATTGAGGGCCACCCCAGAATCGCTAAAACGCTAGCCAGGGTAAAACGAAATTATTGGTGGCCCACGTGGCGTAAAGACATTATCCAATTCATCCTATCTTGTGGAGTGTGTGCTCAAAACAAGTCATGCAAGCAGAAACCGGTTGGGCTATTACAACCATTGGAAATCACACCAGCACCCTGGCACACGTTGTCCCTCGATTTTATTACTGACTTACCACTCAGTCAAGGGTTTAACACTATTCTTGTGGTCATGGACCTATTTTCAAAAATGGCACATTTCATTCCTCTTAAGGGGCTCCCAAATGCTTCCACTCCGGCAAAGGTATTTCTTGAAGGCATTGTACGGCTCCATCGGTTTCCTTCAGTTTTGGTCTCAGACCGAGGTACTCAATTTGTATCTAACTTCTGGGGAAAATGCTGCTCTATGGCCCAGATAGACATCCGGCTATCCACCAGTCACCATCCCCAAACGGATGGTCAAACTGAGAGGACAAATCAGACGCTCAAGCAGTATCTGCGTTGCATGTTACACCAAGCTGAAGGAAGCTGGTTCGACCTATTATGGATAGCTGAATATGCTTATGATAATTCCCTACACACCAGCACTGGGCAGACACCCTTTTATACCATGTATGGCAGGCACCCACGTACTTCTGAGTTGGACGTTCCTACAACCCAAGGAAATGCCAGCAGTCAAAACCTTGCACACGACCATTTCTCAAACCTTTAAAAGGGCAGCTGAACACCTACTTCAAGCTAAGAATCGCCAAAAGAAGTTTGCTGATCAACACCAAGCAAAGGCCCCCAACTACCAAGTGGGAGACATAGTCTGGCTGGCGTCTAAACACGTGTCCATTAAAGGAACCCAAACTTTCCGTCCAAGATACCTGGGTCCATTCACCGTCACCTCTGTGATAAATCCTGTGGCGGTCCGACTAGCTTTGCCGTCAAACATGCAGATTCATCCTGTGTTCCACGTGTCTCTCCTTAAACCTGTTCAGCCTGGTACCCGGGTAGCAACGCCACCGCAGCCAGTAGTAGTCGCCGGGGAGCCAGAATTCGAAGTCAAGGACATCCTAGATTCAAAGTACGTCAGATCCAAATTATACTACTTAGTAGACTGGAAGGGGTATGGTCCATAAAACAGGACATGGGAGCCTTGTGAGTACATCCATGCACCTCGCTTGCTTAGACAATTTCATCAAAACCATCCAACCAAACCAGGACCAGACAGAAGAGCCACCTTGAGAGGGGCCTTGGGGGGAGTGCTGTCATGATTCCTGCCCCTCATGTCCCCAGCCCTCCAAGATGTCAGGCTGGACCCAGGCCACGATCACCTAAAGTGCACTCAAGGGCCGCTCCAGCCCTCCAAAGACCCACTTGGAGTCAGACTTGGTGCTTGTGGCTAACCTGGAGTGTCTTTTCCCTCTTGCAGATGGATAAGAAGACAGAGTTCCCCGAAAGGGGATGGGATTCAGGTAAGCGTTTGAAGCTCGTACAGTATTTAAAAATAAGCGAAGATTTGCAAAATTCTTACTAATGCCTTTTTTCTGTTCTTTTCCCTTTTCCTTAGGAAGCGGTGTCCCGGGATGGGAATGACACCGCCAAAGATGCCCGCAGAACAGAAGGAGCGATGAATGATGGGCAGAAGTGCCGCAAGGTAAGGCTGTTCCTAACGGTGTTCTTGTTCTTGCAGGAGCTGAGCGCAGAAGAAAGATGCAGGCCTACTGGAGACCGATCCGAACACGGTGAGTGTCATGCTGCAGGTGCAGAAAACACAAAGCATGTTTCTCAACCTGGGTGTGGCTTAAATAGTCTCTGGGTATCCCAGGTGTCTCTGGGCTGATCCACACCCAAAAGACTAGACCGCACATGCAGTTCTGGGAACCGAAATATTTGGGGGCATCCATCTTGTCCCCATCAATGCACTACAAGTCCAATCCCCAATGTTATCCTATGGGAGTGAGTGAGTCTGGTGCCACAAGGACATGAGTTGGGGCCTGCTGGCAGGTGTCCATCAATGCTGGGGGGATGGGGGTGCAGGGGGACATGAGTCAGTGCTCACTGGTGCATGGTTGCATGTGGGCTGGCTGGGGGGCATGGCCAGGGTGGATGGGCAGCCTACGGGATATGACCAGCATTGCAGGGTAGTCCCCTGTGGTGTGGGCTGGCTGCAGGGGCTGGGGAGGGGGTACAGGGCACACCTGGGAGTCCCACACTGGCAATTCACGTGTGGAACTCCCCACGCACCCCTCAGAATACACGTAAGCCCGCTCGCACAGGGCATATCGCGTGTGATTCTCCACGCACACCCCCGAAATACACATACCCCATTTGCACAGGGCCTATCGCATGTGATTCTCCACGCGCACCCACGAAATACCAGTACCCCGCTTGCACAAGGCCTTTTGCTTGTGATTCTCCCGCGCACCCCTCACAATACACGTACCCCGCTCGCACAAGGCCTATCGTGTGTGATTCTCCATGCGCACCCCCAAAATACATGTACCCCGCTCGCACAGGGCCTATCGCGTGTGATTCTCCATTCGCACCCCCGGAATACATATACCTGCTCGCACAAGGCCTATCGCGTCTGTTTCTCCATGTGCACCCCCGAAATACACGTACCTCGCTCGCACAGGGCCATTCGCGTCTGATTCTCCACGCACACCCCGAAATACACATACCCACTCGCACAGGGCCTATCGCGTGTGATTCTCCACGCTCACCCCATAATACACATACCCCGCTCGCACATGGCCTATCGCGTGTGATTCTCCATGCGCACCCCCGTAATACACGTACCCCGCTTGCACATGGCCTATCGCATGTGATTCTCCACGCGCACCCCCTAAATACACGTACCCCACTCGCACAAGCCCTTTCGCGTGTGATTCTCCATGCGCACCCCTCAGAATACACGTACCCCGCTCGCACAAGGGCTATCGCGTGTGATTCTCCACGCGCACACCTGAAATACACGTACCCTCTCGCACAAGGCCTATCGCGTGTGATTCTCCACGTGCACCCCCGAAATACATGTACCCCACTCGCAATTGGCCTATCGCGTGTGATTCTCCATGCGCACCCCCAAAATACACATACCTCGCTCGCACAGGGCCTATCGCGTGTGATTCTACATGCGCACCCCCGAAATACACGTACCCGCTCGCACAAGGCCTATCACGTCTGATTCTCCACGTGCACCCCTGAAATACACGTAACCCACTGGTACAGGGCCTATCACGTCTGATTCTCCACGCACACCCCCGAAATACACGTACCCGCTCGCACAGGGCCTATCGCGTGTGATTCTCCACACGCACCCCCGAAATACATGTACCCGCTCGCAAAAGGCCTATCGCGTGTGATTCTCCATGCCCACCCCCTTAATACACGTATCCCGCTCGCAAATGGCCTATCGCATGTGATTCTCCATGCGCACCCCCGAAATACACGTACCCCGCTCGAACAAACACTTTTGCATGTGATTCTCCACGCGCACCCCTCAGAATACACATAGACCAATTGCACAAGGCCTATCGTGTGTGATTCTGCCGCCGCGAGCGGGGTACATATATTCGGAGGGGTGAGCGGGGAGTTTCACAGACGTTTTCATGGTTGGGGGGCTGTATGCTGGTCCACTGGCCTGTGCACCATGTACGGGATTTGTGCGCTGTTCATGCCACACAGGGCGGGGTTTGGGGCGTAACTGGCGCTGCTGCAGGGTCGCTGCACCACTCTGCGCCTCGGCTGGTTATGGATGTTAAAATCCATGAATACGCTGTGCGCAGAAATGGATTTTGGCGCACGCGGCTGGCGCAGACTGCCAGACGCGCACGTAGTGCGCAAGCCGCGTGTGCCACTTGTGCGCCGGATTCTATGAATTACCCCCTTGGTCACTAAACTATAGCACAATTAATAGTTAGAATATGCCAGCAGGTATCTAACTAAATCCATAATACTCTAATAGTACTTTGGAAGGTCAATCTAGTTAGAGTACGCCAACAGGTATCTAACTACTTGAAAAATATCCTTAATTCCAAAACACATATAATACGCCATCTCAATTCTTATATGACAAAACATCTTCTTTTTTAAAAAAATCTTTGGTTTTATTAACATTTTCTTAATATAACAAAAGGGCTCAATGCAAATTCAAAGGATATACATTCGACTGGCCCAGTAACACCTGACCCTTCTCCCCCCCCCACCCCAATACAGTCCCACCCCCCTAATAACCTGATCAAACATGAACCGTGATCTTGGGAGTCTCCATGAAACCTCTTTGTGTCAGGAGTTTAGGAGTGTATGTGATTGTGGACTTCTTCTATGGGTGTGTTTCGTCCACCATCCCCTGGGCCGTGGGCACCCGGCCTATTTTTAGTACATCCCTGACCCCGTCCCTGCCCGCCCCTGCCGGGGCCCCGACTAGATATCAATGAATGTCCCATCCCCAGGTCTGCTGCACCCCATACCAGTTTGCTTGGAATGAGCCAGAGTCATTGCTCTTCATTGCCGTTAGTTTGTCCATTAAGAACATATGCTTTACTTTTTTTTGCCAGTCCTCCTTTGAGGGGATCTCCGGGCTCTTCCATTTCTGCACCAGGGCCACCCTGCCCGCCCTCAGCATTGTTTCCCACATTCTAGGGTACCTGTGTATTTCTGTATCCTCCGGAGGGAGACCCAGCAACATCGTCAGAGGGTTCTGGGGGAGTAATTCCTCAGAGACTTCAGCAATCCAACCCATTACCTTCTCCCAATGCACCTTTACTTTTGGGCAGTGCCACCACATGTGGACCCTCGTTCCTGCCTGGTCACAGCCCCTTGGGCATTCGGGGGACACCCCAGAGAACATTTTTGACAACTTGACGGGGTCCCTATGCCACCCCTGCAGAATCTTAAAATTGTGTTCCATATCTGCTGTGAATAAGTTCCCATATAATGCTATTTTAAATATCCTTGACCAGACGTCCTCCGAGATGACCTCTCCTGCTAAATCGTTCCAGAATGAGCGGAAACCCCTCCTCTCCACTAGGTTGATAGTGTTCAGGATTTTGTACATCCCGGACACCGCCCCCTTCCTCGAAGTTGCTGTGTCAAGTAGTTTCTCAAAGGGGGTCAGCTGTCTCTTTAAATTTTGGCCCCATGACTGGTCGCAGGGGATACCCTTCAGGCGGAGGTATTCAAATATGGAGAGGGTCCTCTGCCCGAGAGTGTCTCTCAATTCCTCATATGTTAGGAATTCCTCTTCCCTGAACATCCGCCCCGCCCTCTCCATTCCCGAGTCTGACCAGGCCTGAGCATTACGGAACCCCCTACTTCCCAGTTTGAGGGGGTGTCCCCAGAGTGAGGACATCGTGGACGGCCATGACATTAGGTATGCAGTCTGGGGTCCCTCCTTCCAGATTGCCCAGAGAACTCCCAATGTTGGGTGAGATTTAAGTCTGTTCGGGTTGAACTTGCGTGGGGCCCACAGGAGGTCACGAACTTTAAGAGGGTGGGCGTCCATGTCTTCCAAGTAGGACCAATAGGTTCCCATCCCCTCTTTCATGTGTTCCAGGAGGACGCTCAGCTGGGCGGCACGGAAATAAAATTGAAAATCTGGCAACCCAAACACTCCCTCCTCTCTCAGTAAGGTCAGGACGGCCCTCGCAGTCCTCAGGGTACTACCCTGCCATATAAACTCTCGCACCACCTTCTGTAGTGCCCTAAAGGTTTGGTCGGGGACGCTGGTTGGGAGAGCAGTAAAGAGATACAGTAGACGCGGTAGTATATTCATCTCTACCGCCGTCATGCGGCCGTACCAGGACAGAATCATTGTGCCCCATCTCCTCAGGTCTGCGGTAATCCCTGCCATGACAGGGTCATAGTTGGTAGGGGCAAGTTTTGATAGATCCCTGGTGAGGAGGACGCCCAGGTATCGGATAGAGACCTTCCCCACTGCTATCCCGTTGAACCTGTCCAGAGAGTCCAACCCAGGATCCTGTGTTCTCATGGGGAGTAGTACTGACTTTGTTGCGTTGATCTTTAACCCCGACAAACGCCCAAATGTGGCCATCAGGGACAGGAGGGGGGGGAGCGAGGAGCTAGGCTCCACCAGGTAAGCCAGGATGTCATCTGCAAACAGGGAAAGCTTGAATTCTACTTCACCTCTCCTAACCCCGTTGATGTCCGGGTGTGCCCTAACTGCTATGGCCAGGGGCTCCATTGTGAGGACATAAATCAGGGGAGAAAGTGAGCATCCCTGCCTAGTTCCCCATGAGAGGGGGAATGGTTCCGACAGTCTGCCATTCACTTGTACCCTTACCGTTGGGGCTCTGTATAGTGTGGACACCCTTTCCCTGATGTGTACCCCAGAGCCCTTTTTCTGGAGGAGGAGGTCCATGTATCTCCACTCGACCCTGTCGAATGCTTTCTCCGAGTCCAGGGAGAGGACACTTGCGTCAAGATCTGATCCCTGGGCATAGTGGAACAAATCTATGGTTTTCCGGATGTTGTCTGAGTCCTGTCTACCCCTTATAAATCCCACCTGGTCCCCATGAACCAGCTTGGGCATTATCTCTTCCATCCGCCTCCCCACTACCTTAGCTAGGATCTTTACGTCAATGTTTAACAGAGATATTGGGCGGTAGGATGAGCATTCTGTGGGGTCCTTGCCGTCCTTGGGCAACACTACTATTATGGCCTCCATCTTGGATTCTGGGAGGGTCCCCCCCTCCAGCACTGCATTAAACACCTCACTAAGTGTGGGGCTAGGGTTGAGCAGAACCTTTTATAGAAGTACACTGTGAAGCCATCCTCGCCCGGGGAAGTACCCACCTTCATCCCGCTAATCACGTGTTCCACCTCGTCCTCGGTCACCGGACCCTCCAGACTCTCCGCCATCTCCCTAGTCAGGGCCAGGATTTGTATGGAGTTCAAGAACCCTTCATTCTCTGCCTCACCCCCGTCATATTCTGATGAATATAATTTTTCATAATATCAGCGGAAGGCCTCTCCTATGTGGGGCGTATCATGACCTATCGACCCCCGCTCGTTCTTCACCGCTTTCACCATTCTGCTTCTCTGTACCTCCATCAGTTTCCAGGCTGGAATCCTATCCGCCCTGTCCCCCTTTTCATAATAATTTTGCTTGACCAGTTGTAGACTCCTCTCTGTTTTGTGTAGGAGGAGGTCTATATCTATATATAAGGGTTGCACTCGGGGCCCCCCCGGCTGGAGTTGGGCTATTTTCTCTCTCTGAGACCTCTCCTGGGCTTCCCTTTCTCTTTTCTTCTGGGCTCCCTTTTTGATGAGGACTCCCCGCAAGGTTGCCTTAAAGGCGTCCCACAGGGTGTGCGTGCCTACCTCCCCATTATCGTTGAATTCAAAGAATTCCGTTATGGCGTCTAGCACTTCCTGTGCGTGGACCTCGTCCTTCAACAAGGAGTCGTTACATTTCCATCGTCCCCTGCGGTCACTTAGCCATCCCCTTGCTATGGTGACTCAGACCAGGTTGTGGTCTGACCAGGGGACGGGGTCGATCCTGTGGCCAGTGACGTATGGGCGCAGGGTCTCATCCACTAGGATGTAGTCTATTCTGGAAAATGATGTGTGGATAGCTGAGTAGTATGTGAAGGAGGGGTCGCCTGTCCTGGGGGTCGGGATCGTATCCACCAGGCCTAATTCCGTGTTAACCTTTTGGAAGCTTAGTGCCATGGCCTCGTCTGCTGCCCTGGAGATTTGGGGGCCAACGCGTTTCCTATCCTGGGTTGGGTCCAGGACCATGTTGAAGTCCCCCCCCACAAACACTGTGCCTTGGACAAATAGCTTTAGTCTATCCCTCACCTCTTCCCAGAATTGAGTTTGGCCTTTGTTTGGGCTGTATACTACGCTGAGAGTAAGTGGGGCGCCCTGCAGGAAGCCCCTTACCAGCAAGTAGCGGCCCTCAGGGTCTTTCAGTATGGCCTCCTTGTCAAAGCCTACATTCTTTGCTAATAAAATAGCCACCCCTCTTTTCTTAGCCTTGTAGGAGGCACAAAAAACCTCTCCAATTCCTCCACCCCGCATTTTGGGCTCCTTCCCCCATGCCCAGTGAGTCTCTTGCAGGAAGAGAAGGTCAAGGTTCACCCTTCCAAATTCCCTACAGACCAGGGACCTCTTGGTGGGGGTGTTCAGGCCCCGTACGTTGAGGGAACCCACTCCCAGGGCCGGCATACTTTCAGCCATAATCTAGATTTCCTTCTCTCTCGGTCAACATCATCACATTGCCCTTCCCTACACGCTCTCTTAGTCTTGCTTTCTGCTCCCCCTCTGCCACCTCCTCTCCCCGCAGGGTGGGCCTGAAACGTTCCCCCAACTGCCCCGCCACAAACCCCTAAATGAACAACCCCAACTTGCGTGCGGCCTCCTCCCCGGCATCCAGCCAGTTAGTTCCGCCATCACTGGCATTTGACCGAACCACCAGCCTGCCCACCTCGGCCAGGCTATCTATGTAGTGCTCGTCACTTTGAGCCCCCCCTCCTTCCCTGCAGCATCGTCCCCTCTATGGTCCCCTTATACTTCCTATTCATGGGGACGCTGCTTGTGGTAGAACCTCTGAGTTTTCAATCCTCATTCCAGAGCTGGTCGGGCCGCCCCCGTCCTCAGTCTTCAGAGTCGTTCCACTCTCCATCCTTCGCCGGTGATGGAGTATTAATTTTTCTGAATGTCCTAGTGCCAGTTTTCCTTCTCCTGTCTCCCGACGGGCCAGGACCACTTGATCTGCCCATCCCCGGCCCCGTTGGACCCCTCCGGGCATTCGGTTCTGTCACATAGTCTTGGATGGCTCCCCTTATGTCATCCTCCATGATCAGAGTCGACCGTTGACCCATATATCCGAAGGCCAGAGAGAAGGGGTAGCCCCATCTATAGCAAACTCCCTTCTCCTTGAGCAGCTGTGTTGGGGGCAGCACATTCTGCGTTTGGCCAGTGTATAGGCGGAGAGATCCTGGTAGATTGAAATCTGGGCATTATTGTAAGTGATCTCCCGGGCTTTCCTGGCCTCCTCCAGCACTTTTGTCTTTTCCGTATATTAATGGAACCGGACCAAAATCGACCGGGGGCCCCCTGCTCTTTCCCCTGCCCTGTGCACCCTGTCGAATGTGAGTTCCGTTGTCATCTCTTCTGCAAACAGGAGGGTGATGATTTCTCTCACCACTCGGGTAATATCTCTCTCTGTTTCTCCTTCCGATTCGGGGACCCTGAAGATTCTGAGGTTGTTCCTCCTTTCCCTGTTTTCAAAATCGTCCTGGCCCGTTCCTCGTCCCTCTTCTCCAGGGCAGCTAGCCTCATGCCTATTTTTACTTCTTGGGTTGCTGATGTTGATTGGTTGGTTTCCACCTGTAGCAATCTGTCCCCGACCTTATCCACCCTTTGGTCCATTTTTTCGAATTTCTGGTCGATGTCGGAACGCATGTCCCTGATTTCTTGCAGGATTGAGCCAAAGCCCCTTTCCATTGCCACTGTAGAAGGTGCAGCGGCCTCCGACTGGGCCATTTCTCTGTTGAGGTTCACACCGTTGTTGCTACTTCCTGCCTCCCGATAGCGATATTCTTGCAGGGTCTCCTGCCAGTTCATCTGGTTGCCCCCGGGACCCTGCCGCCGAGTCTTCCTTGGCCCCGGTGGGGTCTAGGGATCCCCTCCCAGACCGGCCGGTGTCTTCCTACTTGGTATACCCAGAGGGGACTGGGGGAGGGGGGAGCCGGGACAAGGCCACCCCCCACTTGTCTTTATTTGTCTTTGCTGCTGCTAAGGGGGCTGTTACTGGGCGGGCACACGCCCCACCTACAATGGGTGGGGGCCTCACACCCAGTCCAGCTTCTCCTTGGCAGTCGGGGACTTCTTTTTCCCTCCTAGGGGAGGTTGGTGTGGTCGGCTGGGTCCGCTTGGTCAGGCCCGTGGAGCCTCTCCACCAGGGTGGAGGGACAAAGTGCCGAGACCCTCGCCCCCCACTGGATGCCACTAGTCCACACTTCCACTCTGGGGGGGTTGTTTCTGGACGGGCACACCCCCCACCAACACCGAGACTGACTATATCTTCTTTGTGCTTCTGGGGGGGATGGAATGATCAGCGGAGGTCGTAGGAACAAGCCCCTGAGGGCACTCACTCTGGACGAGGGGCCTGGCGGCACTGACTCACTGCTGCTGCTTGATGCCTTCTGTCCACTTCTGGGTAATGGCAGGCGAGCTCACACCCTGGGAGGAATCCGGGGGCCCCCACCCGCCTGTGTCCCATGCAGTGAGTCCCCGCCCCTCCACCTGTTCTCCTGGTGATTGCGGCTCCTGTGCTCTCCGGGGGGGGTGCGTTCCCTCCCCGGGATATGTTGTGTTGTGGGCCCTGCTGTGTTGCGGGGGCCTCCCACCGGCTTGTACGACCTTCGTTCGGCCCCTTTGGCCTGCGCCGAGGAATACTGCGAGGGGCCTCCGCACCCAGACCTGCCCTGTCTCCGCACACCGCCTCGACAGGCTCCGGGGGGCGTTGGGCTCCGGTGCCTCCGCCCCAGTCTCCCGGGCGCCGGCCTCAGGTCTGTGTGCCCTCTCTGCCGCCGGCTCGGGCCTCCGGTGTGATACTCACCAGCACGGGGGGCGGGGGCCCGCGTCCCGCCCCGGGGCCGCTCCCCCGCTCTATTGAGGCCGCTGTCCCCGGTCAGTGCACTCCTCCAGCGAGTGCAGGGGGTGGATCGAGAAGAGGGGCCGGCCCGTCCAGCGCGGCCTCACGGCTCTGGAGGCCCATGTCTCCTCCCCCGGTGCTGCGGCCGTTGAGACCTCACGCCGCTTTTCTTCCGGAAGCCGCGGGTCTTGTTCTCGGTCCCCCTGGGGTCCCCGAGCATCGCTCTTTTGAGCGGGGAGGCTCAGGGGGTTCACCATGCCAATCCGACCAGTTGGGTCCGCCTGGGAAGTTCGGGGGGGCTCAATCCCCTATATCAGACTGGCTTCGGCGGGAGCAGTGTACTCAGGCAGCCATTGCCTGTGCGCCCCCTGGTGGCCTCAACAAAACATCTTCTAACCTCTAATGTAGTTAGAATACACCAACAGTAGGCATCTAACTACTTCAAGCATTCCCTTAATCACAACACACTTCAAACAAACATACTATTGCTCTTACTTACACTCACGTAACTGTAATAGTTTTTTTAATCCAGTATGTTTTTTCCCAATGACCCAATGATTATTTAATGTCATAACAACAGCAGTGTACCAAACATAGTACTTACAATGTACTGTTTATGAGGGTCTAAAAAAGTTTATATCTAAAATTGTATACAACTACAGCTTTTAAACTATCCTGCTTAACAAATTGTATTGTTTTATTTCCAAAGAAAGTAAAACAGGAGATCCCAGCTTCATATTGCGATACAACTAAGTAACCATAGCAATTGTAATCAAATACATATTAAATGAGCACTATACTCAATTTTACTACAATCATAAGTAGCATATACAGTTCAATCACATAATTCCTTCATATTACAAACACTTTGTAATACCACTACATTAACTATAATTGCTATACACACATTACTACAACGGGGATTCTGGCCATATTCCTACATTACCTATAATTACTATAAACATATTACTACTGTGGTGGTTGTGCCAACTTGACCAGTGAACATATTCTTGGGGCCATGGCCTGCAGCTTTGCCCCCAAAAATCTGGCCACTGGCCTCAGTCACCACAATCCAATTAACTGTGTAAGAGGTGTGTAGCATACAACATCAAGTTATAAAACTCACCCTGACCCCACCCCTGCAAGTGTAATGATGTCCACGGACACAGAAATTAACCGCGGACTAGGGGACATTTCCCCAACAAGTTTTCACCTATAAAAACAACTCTACATTACCTTCATTCCACTTCCCTACCATTTCTGCACCCTCTTTCACCATCCAAAAATGCCACATGTCTTTGCCAAGATGTCCGTTCATGGCACTGTCCGCAAAATACTGCAGTGTCCACGGACAGCCATGACACCTGCCTGACATTTTTCCACCTACAAAAATAGCCCTGTGTTATCTTGTTTCTACTCCTACACCCTTCCAGACCCTCTTTCCACCACAAAATAATCCCAAATGTGTTCTCCAAATGTTTCCCCCACCACAAACAGTGTCATGCTTACATTCTAAAACCATTTGTCATTGTAACCTCCGATGTTTTGTCTCCTGGATTTGGTTTTCTTTTTTAAAACGAAAATATATAATTATCATCATATATGACTTCACTCACTGATATTATCAAGAAAGCATCCCAGTGCTCATATGGCACATTATAGTTATATGACATCTGGTATGTTATCCTCTTTATTACTGCAAAGTTTTATGTTCAATAGAAAGACAAGTTCATACAGATTACACAGTAGCATTAGGTGATGTCTCTCACTTTGTAATTTCAGGCCACAATGCGTTTTTCTTATGTAAAGTAATGTATGGCTTGATGATATCTGGTGTAGTATAATCGTGTAACTGTAGAGTTGTTTAACAGAGACAGAAGATGATTAAGTTAAGCATTCATAATTAAAGTTAAGTAGTGTTTCTCAATTTCTAATTTATGGCTAAAATAAGCTAATCTGACATACAGTCTTGGCCTTGTCTCATAATAAGAAAGCTCCTAGATTAAACTCCTCATTCATTCCTCCGGGGGTCAAACTGTCCAGTTTCTTGATCCAAAATAGTTCTCTCTGGTTGAGTTTCTTGCTCAGATCCACCCCCCTTTCTCAATTTTGTACAAGCTCCAGTATTATGACTTTCAGCTGCGACACAGTGGGCCTCATTAGGACCCAGGCGGAGTGGGTTTCCGCCAGCGCTAATCGCGGCGGACCCGTCCGCCGTACTACGAGTTCCCTTAGCGCCATGGAGGTTTTCTCCGCCTGGTTTTACCAGGCGGAGAAAACCATGGCGCTACGGGACCTCGTTGTTAATTACGCCACCGTATTTTACGGTGGCGTAATTAACTCCTTCCCCACTCCCATTATACCCTATGGGGCAAGAATGGGAATGGGGAAGGGCAGAATGGGGATTGGGGATTTACCGCTCCGCCGAGGTCGGAATGGGGCGGTAAATCCGCCAACCCCCATGGCGCTATCGACGGCTTTCCGCCGTGCTTCGCGGTGCATTTAGCACCGCGAAATCCGCCTGGGTCCTAATGAGGCCCAGTGTGTCTTTTATCCCAAAAATGCCTGGCCACCAGCGAGCAGCCATTCTCTGTTCTGATGTTGCTCTTGGGGTTTGTTTCAGCGCTCTTTCGGCCTTCCTTATTGTTTGTAGAAGTCTCTACAGGGACAGCTTAGACCGCTAATCACAAGATGCAAAGTCTGTCAGTTTAAATCTTTGTGCTAGTGCATGGATGTCTTACGTAACAGCCTTTCATTATTATTTACAGGTATTGCGGTTTAGACATGGGAACATGCCCATATATCTTCTTTTGTAGTGTTAATTGTTTATCAATACTCTGTCTTTCTGCCCTAACCAGTTGGTCTCTAAAATTGTGACCTCTCTTGTACACCATAATTGGGGGATTTGGAAATAGTTTCTGGAGCTGAGGGTCAAGTTCTATCAATCTCCAAATCCTCTTGATTAGCCTTGCGACGTGATGACTCTGGCTAGTGTGGTTGAGGGCGTACAGAAACAGTATCTATTTTGTCTTGATTTTAGGAGTGAGGTCCTTCCTCTTTGATTCTCTAACCTTGTTCTGTGCTGTCACAACTTTTTCAGGATAGCCCCTCTTGATATATTTTTTGACAATATTTGTGTTCTCAGTTACTAGAGTTTCTTCCTCTCACACTATTCATTTTGTCTGTGTGGAAGATGGTTCTGAAGGCGTAGGGGATGGTGGCTGAGGTAATGCAATGAATTATTGACATGTGTTGGTTTATGGAATATGTTTGTTGTGAGGGTGTTCCCTTGCAATTGCAGGCCTACGCCATGGAAGTGCAGTCTAGGAGTGCCCACCTCCATTGTAAGCTTAATACGGTCATTAATTGAATTCAGGTTATCTAGAAATTCATCAAGTTCTGTTTGACTCCCCTTCCAAATTACAAATATGTCATCTTTATAACTTTTCCATGTTCTTAATTTGGGTGACCAATGTTCATGTGATAGTACGTGCACAAATGCAAGTTTATACATGAATAGATTAGTGTAAGCTGGTGCCATTGAAGATCCCATGGAGGTTCCAGAAGCCTGTATGTAAAACTGGGTTTTGTAATGGAAGCAGTTGCTGCTAAATTCTAGCATGAAAATCTTATTTGCTTTGCAATTTTCTTCTCTGATAGGGACGATTCAAGTGCTTCAAGTCTATCCTGGTGTGGAATGGATGTATATAGGCTTTGCACTTTGAAATAAACCAGTATGCCATGTCCTTGTAGGCCCTATATCTCTGCTAGAGTATTCAAGAAATGTGTTGTGTCTATCAGGTAAGTTGCTTTTCCTTGTCTATTGGTTGTAGTGCCTTATCAACATAAATCACCAGTGGGTCAAAAATGCTTTCAGTACCCTCCACTATTGGTCTTAGTGGAGGATTCCTTAGTGCCTTGTGTATCTTTGGTATGTCATAGAATATGGTGAGATAGGGTGGGCCTTTGTAAAAAATCTAATGGTTTTATCATTAATCCATTCATTCACCAAAGCTTTCTTCAGTATACCTTGTATTAGTGTAGCAATTAGACTAGTTGGATCCTGGTCAATTTTGATATAGCGATTGAGATCATCCAAAAAGTGCATGATCTGTGTATCGTAGAAACTAGTATCCATGATGACAATTGCTCCACTTGTATCTTCTGGCTAAAGTGTTATGGTACAGTCATTTGCTAAGTCCTTGATGATTTGGCTTTAATGTCTCCTAATGTTGTATCCCTTTCTTTTATTGAAATCTACCTTCTTTAGATCATTTAACATTTGTCTCTCTAAAACTTAATTGCCATGTTATTAACTTGAAGGTAAATTAACTGTTTGGTCTCATTTCCAAATAGTCATATGTCTCTGATAGTTCCTCCACCGGCAGTTGGAAGTCAAAGAAGACTTTCAATGTCATTTTTTGACTTAGTCTATAAAGATTGATCTTTCTTTCATTAAATTCTAGTTCTGTGTCGGAGTAAATGATAACCCCAAATTTAGCATGTCCATTTGGTTTTTAGAGAGGTTTTTGGAGGATATGTTTACAACTGGCTGTTCTGCTTTCTCCTTGACGTTAGGTTTCTTGTTGCCTCTTCTCATCGTCTATTTCTGAAAAAAGGAATTGGTTAGGTCGTTAGAGGAAGATGCTGGCTGTGATGAATGAAAACTACTTACTGTTGCGTTTCTCGTGGCCAAGTTTCCTGTGTCTAATATGTTGTTCGTCTTTGAAGTGGGTACAGTTCTTCTATTTTCCTCACTACTGTCTAGTGTGTCGCTACTCAGGTCACTCTCCCCTGTCCTGGTGCTTTCTGTTGTGATCTTGTATTTGGGTTAGGTGCCATTTGTTGGCAGTGTTCCTGCCAAGTGTAAAAAATGTCCTGTAAATAGCCTAAAGTGTTGCTCTTGACCTTTTGCACCTTCCTTTGTTCAATATCTTTTTTGTAACTCTCCAAGGAGGAGTTAACTTCCTGTAGAATGGTTTGCAGTTCATCTTTACTTTGGAAAGTCACCATCTGTTCTGTTAGTTCCTTAATCAAGCTCAAATATAAAAGGAGCAGGAAGGCTGCTCCAAAAAGAGGTATCGTCCAAAGACAGAGGCATGCCTCCCGCTCTATGTTTCAAAACACATTTCACAAGCAGAGTATTGGAGTTACAGCATCCAAGCGCTGTAGCAGTGCAGTATTTAGGGAAACAAAGTTTGACATATTTTAGTCCTTGCAATTAGCAGGACCTAATGTACACGTTTGGGCTGCAGCAATACCATCCCTTGGCTTCAGGCCAAGGATAAGTCTTGCAGCCCTATTTTAGATTAGCGAAATGGGGTATAGGCAACAAATGGGGAGTTTAAGGAAGAGGCTGTTGCAGTAGTCCGGCCTACACAGTACCAGGGCTCTACAGACGTTGAACTTCTGGGGGAAGGTAAGGAATGGTGCAATGCCTGTAAGGAGGTCAAACTCAAACAATGTATGTTTTCTTTACAAGCTCCAAAATGTAAGGAGTAAAAGAGAGAAAAGATTTAAAGATAACCCCAAGGTTTTTGGCCTGACAGAATGGTAAGAGTAGACAGCCCAAAGACAGCAGCCACAGGGTAGGAGGAAAAACAGGGTACAGGTGTCATAATAAGAAAGATCTCTGTCATACTGGCATTGAGACAGATATTGTTAGCCCACACAATGTCTCAGTGGCGGTCAAACAGTCAGGGATAAAACAACGAGAACAAATTTGTTCAGAGAAGTTTAAGGAAAGTTGTGTGTCATTAACATAACACTGGAAATGAGAAAAGAAGAAACACATCAGGAGAGCCAGAGGCTGAAATAGATATGTAATTGCCATAATGACAGGATAACACCCTGCAAGTACACAGTGACGTGTTGTAGTACAGTTGCATCTTGGAAGGGCGGTTAGTGAGGAATACAGATCAGCCAGTCCAGTGTCTGGTCTATGAGGCTAAAGGTATCATGTAACTGTTTAATAAGGATACAGTGATTCACAGTATGAAAGGTGGATGAGACATCAATGAGCAATATCCTCAATTGTAGTACAATCATAAATACTATATACAGTTTAATTATATCATTGCACCATATTCCAAACACTGTATCCACCCCCTGCATTACCTATAATTACTATACACATGTTATTATAGTGTGTGTGCCCAGTGCCCAGATTGGCCACTGGCCACAACAACCACAACCACCACAAAGGAATGAACACACCTTCAAATAACAGAACTTGCCCTGAACCCCCTGCAATTGAAATTATGTCAGCGGACACTAAAATTGACTTCAGACTCTATGACATCTGCAAACCCCTTTTTATCCTATACAATAGCTCCATGTGCTCTCTATTCCGCTCCCCTACCCTTTCCATGCCCTCTTTAAACCATCAAATAACCCCAAATGTGTTTTCCAAACTGTTCATTGACAGTGCTATATGCTGACCACCGCAGTGTCAGTAGACTTGCCAGCACCTGCGGGCCCTTCATTCACATATAAAAACAGCCCCATATTATCTTTATTCCAACCTCCCTCACTCTTCATTCCCACCTTTGACTACCAAATAACCGCAAATGTGTTTTCCAGACTTTTTCCCACCGTGCTATTTGTGGACACCGGCCGCTGTCCGCGGATCCAACATTGCGACCATTCCAGAAAATATGATGCACCTCGCGCTTTTCACCATCCAATCAGTGTGCATGTCCAATGTCCGTGAAGATCATGCCAGATCCTTATTGGTGCAGGAGGGTGTCAATGGACAAACTAGGGAAGTGAGCCACAGACCGTATCCAGATACCTAATGTTTGGGTTTTTTAAAAAACCAACTGATCAGTTTTACACCAAATTTATAAAAGCACGCTTTAGAGGCCAAGCTGCCGCTCTGTGCACACATTTGTTGAAAATCCATCCAGTGGTTTGCACTGCAAGTATGATTAAAATAATTTTTCCATTCCGTCTATGTGGAGTTCCACACATTTTGGGTCCCCCCTTGATGAACCACACCAAAGGATTCGTCCACGTGGGGTGAAGTTATAAGCCGGCCAAAAAGTGTTCTTCCTCTTGGTTGAGCAACTTAACCATAACTACAGGGCTGCTTCCGCAGTCCCCGTAATATACATATTTGGAGGAGGCAAGAGGATCTCCTCCATTTAGAGGAAAGTTGACGTCATGATATTATTGTATTCTTGCATGCGAAAAAGAGAAGATAGAGGAAATGGGTACTTCTAAATTCCCTCTTTCTGAGTCAAGGAGTTAGAGGTATGGTCTAAACCATTGTGTATAAAATTGTGTGTTTTTGTTTTGTTTAAGGTGGTTTTTGGAATTTTTAGGGTGGAGTGGTCGTTGTTGAAATGTGTGGTGTGTGGTGCAAAGAGAACGGGGAATGCAGGCAGTTGTGGGAGAACAGGGTAGATTGTTGCTTCTGGATAAGTGTGCAGGAAACAAAATAATATTACGAGTGTAGGATTAGACGTAACTATGAGTTCCCTTACCCCACTCGAATACATGTGTATCGCGCTCCTGCTGTATCGGGAGAAAATTATGAAATATTATAGGGAGAGGGACACAGATATAAGAGGAGGGATGCACACACTTTGGCTCGAAGAAGGAATGAATAATAAAGATATTCTGTTTTATAGGCACACTTATTAGGCTGCAACATTTAAGGGGAAGAAGTTGAAGAATAGGAAGGGCATTTGAGCTTTGCAGAATCATAGAGGATTTGGAAGATGTCCCAGGGATCCTAAAAAAGGAGAAATTGTAATACAAGCATCCTCTGTCACCGCTGGACCTCGAGCTTCCGTGTCCTGTGATACACCTACAACTCCCACACCCAAACAAATGTTACCCCATGCAAGCAGTCACAGGGGCCCCATGCAGCACAAGTAAGTGCCCTATGCAGCCCCACGACAGAGAACTCCCACAACATATGAAAATCCCCTGCAGACCCCAACAGCGAATGCCATGAGTGACCCATTAGTAATGGAAACAGAGAGCAAAGCACAGGGAGACTTGGAATCAGTGTTGTGAAAGACAGAGACTGAGCTTCTCAAGTGAAATTAGAATGAAAAGAAGAGCGAAGAGTGGCAATAGGCCCTGATGAATGGAGAGTGGATGATATTTTATTTAGACTTGACAGTACCGCGATTAGGGGCATACATGTTTAAAGGAAGGATGATGGCCGCAACAATGAGAGGTATCTATCGGCACTACTACAGGCAAATACTTTTGATTATGAGTCAATTAGATCAGATGCTAATGCAGGAATAGCAGAGGAGGAATGGGGAACAGATGAGTAACAGGGAGATGAGATGCTACCCAGAGTTACACTGAGAGTAGAGAGTTTGTATGGTCCAAGGCTGAGAGCGTGACTGGGTCGCATGGTGATGGTGAATCAGAATCAAGGGGCAGGAGGTAATTGGTTAAGCAGGTGGGAACACAGTTTCCATTGTTACATAAGGCTATTATTCCACATGGATAGAAACAATTTGATGAAGGAACTGCCATCACTCACAGCAGGGGCAGGCAAGTGGATATATGCACTTGAAAAACAGACGGCAGGCATTACACTAGCAGAAGGAGACATGCAAAGTTTGTTTGCCACATTATTAGGGGATCAAGCGGGTGATATTTGGAAAAAGGCAGAATATCCAGAGGTATGGATGGGCGTTGATAATCATGATGGGGAATACTATAACGATTGTCGGGCTACAGTGTAGGCCCCTTTAAGGACTGCCTATTCCAGCACACCAGATACACATTGAATTTTGGCATGCACTATGAAAGAAGACGAAGACCCGGAACATTACAAACTCCTGATTCAAGAGATGTGGAGGGCAGAGACAGGGGACTCATGGGATAAGACTATAGGCATATTCTATCACATGTTAAGGCAAGGATTTTCAAAAGAAGTGCAGAAAGATTTGGACAAGGTAGTGGGGATCGAGGCTAATGGATGGGCAGAGATTCAGATGATTATAGTACATCATTGTCAGCAGTATCAGGAAAAAGAGAATGAAGTGGTGGATAACATGCAGAAGGCTGAAACAAAGTTAGTAATGAAGAAATTGACAACATTGAGCATAGAAGGAGCAGTGATTATGGGCCCGCCTATAGAGCAAGCAGGGCTGAGAATGGCATTGGTGGAGACGAGAATGGCACTGGAGTGGATAGACGGGCATCAAGGCTATCTGGACAGCCAGGATTATCAGGGAGGGTATCAGGTGGGTTATCAAGGAAGTTTCCCACAAGGGAGAGGGGGATTTCAGGGAGGACGGGGAGGCAGAGGACGAAGATTTGGAGGGATGGGGCTAAGATTTGGCAGTCGTGTGGGAGACTGAGCCATTTTAAACAAGAGTATAGCAGTAGACAAGCTTATGCGTATGATCCCTGCAAGTATCCCAGTGGACGGTGGTCCCAATTACATATCAATAGTAGTACAGAATGCTGCCTCCAAGTGCCCCATATGGTGCAGTGCTCACAGATGTGCACCAGCAGGAACAAAGGCCCCAGTATCGGTATCAAGCACTAGTACCACCACAGATTCAACCCTGATATGCATAATAGTGTATGTGCAGCAGCAGATACAAGAAACAGTCCTGCATGTTTGGGACAACAAAGCTTTGCCACACAGCACAGTGACACCATAAAAAGAGGCAAGAGCAGTGGGCTGTAACCCCTTTGTATTCCCAGTGTTGAACACATACCCAGATTAGGACAGCCCACAGAGAACCCTGACATGTCTTGTCCTGTCAGTGACAGCCGACCCTGAAGAGGTACCCCTGGCAGGGCAACAAATCATGTGTTTTTATGGTTGACACAGGTGCAACAAAATCATGCATAAAGGAGAGTGCTTCCCCTTATCAGGTAAGGTAACAGGTATGCAGGGATTCTCAGTGGCAATACATTTGGTTTCACTTACAGAAGATTTACCCATCAAGGTAAGTAACCACAACGTGTTATCTCTGCTATTGTTTTCAATGGCGACACCCATGAACTTGTTAACCAGGGATTTGGTAAGCAAGCTGAATGTGACTATTCTGTCTCTCAGAAGAAGGGGTAATATGCTCCTCACCAGGAATGTGTATGCTTGGACCCTGTCAATAACACAACCATTGTACAGTGATGACACTACTAGGGGAATAACTTTGCACCCACATTTGTTTATGTATGGAGCGTCCGATTGTTGAGTTGCATGCCAGGCATCCAAAACGAACCATGAAGGGTGCCGTCAGAATTTCTGTTTAGGCCAGCAGTGCCCCAAGATCATGCTCTGGTTGATATTATCATTCTAGATTTGGAAGGGGTGCTGATTGCTGATTACAAGATAATGATTATAGGGAATGATGAAGAGGGAGATGAGTGGTATTCCATGTTGTGTATTAGCCTGACTGAACCATTAATTGGGGTGTCAGATGGGCAGCTGTTTGAGGATGCAGATAATGATAGTGAAATTATACTGGAGGTTGGTATCCCTAACAAATAATGATCCAGGATAGGAATTGACCTTGTCCCTTACTGATTGCCAAGTCCATGCCTGCGTATTTAGGGACAGGCAACTCCCATGATGTAGCATTCTTGAAGAGCATAGGAGCAGTACGTTTTAAGTTGAAGCACAGATCAGTGTTAACCAGAGTGCAACAGTATCCATTCTCAAGAGAAGCGGATGAGTCAATTGTTATGTTATTGCAGCAGGATATTAAAGTGCCGTCAGAGTCCCTGTGTAACACAGCGATATACCTTTTCCGAAAAGAGAAGACATCAAGTTGGAGGATGATACAGGGTTTATGCTGAAGCTGAAATCTCAGTTGTACCGAACCCCACCACAATTCTTTCCAATTTACCAACTGAGGCCACACATTTCACTGTCATTGATTTGAAAATGTTGTTATTTTCCATTCCACTGTAACGCGATTCTCAATATCTCAATGTGTTTACCTATCATGGGCATAGGTTCCAACACACCAGACTGCTCAGGGGTACTGCAAGTCTTCCAGAATTTTCAACAAAGTACTTCATATGGATTTGGGCAACATAAATGTACCAAGTACAGTCATTCAGTATGTAGATGATCTCCTAGTGTGCAGCATACAATAGAAGACCTATATAAACCAGATTTAATTACACTGCTACCAATGCTTGAGGACAAAGGATGCAAGGTAGATAAGTACAAGTGCAATATTGTCAGAAAGAGGTGGTGTACTTGGGACAATTTATATCACCTGCATGGAAAAGAGTAACCCCAGAGGGAGCAGTTGCTGTACAGAAGACATCACTTCCCACTACAGTTAAAGACATGCAACAGTTCCTGGGTTTGTGTAAATATGGCAGAACATGGATTATTGACAAGTCTAGTTACACAAACCTCTATTGCAGGGAAAAGAATCAAAGAAAATCAAAGGGACGCTCACATCGGCTGGAGAAATGATAACATGTTTCCAGGAGCTCAGACATGCCATAAGTAATGCACCAGTACTAACAACACCTGCTTACATGAAGTAATTCACAAAGTATAATGGCTTGGTCATGACTACAGTGTTGGCTCACCAAACATCATGGGACACAAACGCCCAGCATATTTTAATGACATTTTGGATTCAGTGATGCATGGGCAATTTCTTTTTTTGTTGTTGTTAAAACGCGTTTTTTTAAAGATACATATCAATTTGTATACAGGTCACAATTGAATGATTTGACTTTGGTGAGGTGAACAATGTCACATTGTATCAAGGCTATACATAAGTTAGGATTAAAAAGTAGTTTTTAAGGATAAAACAGGGAAGAGGTAGGGAAACATAAAACATACAAAACAGACATGAAGTGAAGGAAAGGGGAGGGAGAAGGAAGCTGGGGAAGGATAGGATGAGGGTAATGATGTTCTTAAACAGCATAGTTATCTAAGGCAAGACAATCCAAAAACATTTTCCATTTTGATTGATATTTTTGATAGAGTATAGGGCTTGAAACATTGCAACCCTCAAATCTATTTATGGTACATATGGAATTCCAACATATTTTATGGTTAATGAGAATAGGTTTTTTCCAATAGGTAGTCATGACCCGGACTGCTGCTAAAATGAAAAGATCAAATAAATTAGTGGTATGGGAATTTAAGTGATGAAAGAGGGTGCTACCCATAAATAAATCTTGACGTTAAAAGATTAATGTAGTTGAAAAATACCATGATAGTATGCATATATTGTCCCAGAAATGGCTTATAAATGTACATTCAATGAACATGTGTTTGAAAGATCGTTCATCTTGATGACAATTCCGACATTTGTTATTTGGGGCTATCTTACAGTGAAAAATGTTAGTGGGGCTAATAAAAAGTCTATGATACCATGTGGTTCACACATTACTGGTCTCACATGCATGACCATGATGTCCCTGCACACACACATCCATACATGGCCTATGTCACACATACAGGCAAGTATCAGACTACCAGCACACTGCAACATGCCCTGTCTCACACAGCAATGCTTGGCCACTTACCGCTCAACTCCAGACGGGTCTTCCTCTGCAGGATCTGGGCATGGAGCGCTGGGCCTACGCGTTCCAGGACCCTCATCTGGATGTCACTCATGCTGACACAGCCCCCATCTGCGAGGCGCCGGGCCTTGTAGAGGGTCCTGGACCTCAAGTCCTCCCAGCGCTTCTTGACGTGCTTGATGTCGCGGGTTGCCACCCCCTCCGCATTGATGGCAACCACTACGTCGTCCCAGATCCTCTCCCGTCCTTCCTTGTTGGCACGTGATGTTCCAAAGAGGGCATCAAAATGCCCCAGGACATGCTCCTCCAGGACACCAACTTCCTTCACACTGAAGCTGGTGGCCCTCTGCCTCTCTGGCTGGGGGTCGCCAGTGGTCTCAGATGGTGTTTGCCCCGACATCGTGACCCCCGAGGCAGGCGTGGGTGGGCAACTGGGTCCTGGGGCTGGGCTGTGGAGCGATGGTATCCCAGTCGGGAGTCCTCTGTTCCAGCAGGGGTGGACACAGCAACTGGAACCCTGGCTGATGTGCAGGCACCAAATAGCAGGGCACGTGGGTAGCAGGCAGGCAGGCAGCAGCAGATGGCAGGTGGGAGCGTGCTCGGAGCTCTGGGGGGCAGTAATTTGGCCTTCTGGGCAGGAGCGTGGTCTTCCGTGTGTTGTTGCGTGGCCAGCTTGATACGGAGTGATTTGGCACGTGAAAAAATTGCACGTCAGTGTGTAATTGGAGGAAAGGCCCTTAGCACGTAAGCGCGTCAGCACAAGTACGCAATTTCATTGGACCAAAGGCCCTTAGCGCGTAAGCGCTTCTGTAACGTTACGCGCGCGGATGTTTCCCTCCTGACGTGGGCATAGCGGTTCAGCGTGTGTGAAAAAACTGCACATCCACGTGTGAATGCGTGTAATCCGAGGAAAGGGCATACGCACGTAAGTGACGTGATGCACGCGGGCGTTTCCCTCAGCACGGGTTAAAGGTGAGCAGGGCCAGCAGTTCGCTGTACGTGCCTTTCGTGGAGACCGATGTGTGTTCCTGCTTCGTCTTGTTTCGCGCGCCATCACAACTTCACAGCTATCAAGGATGTATCTCTTCTTTTGGCGGGGGTATTGGCTACGCGCGTTTTTCTGCATCGCACTAGTCAGACAGTGAGTGCGCACGCTATTTTTCCCACTGCGGGTGCCCCTGTGTATCGCACACATTTTCGAGGTCATAGTAGCCTGCATGTCGCACGTGTACGTGTTTTTCATGTTACTGGGTGCCACCAGGTACTGTGGGAAGTTGATTCCACGCATGTAGGCTGCAGGGTTGCGTGCGCAGTTTTACTGCAGTTTTGGGGTGCCTGACTGTTGCGTGACCCGTCACTACATCACCGGGGTCACATACAGCCTTGCAGGTGCAGGGGGGCTGTTAACATCTTGCATCCCACCCCCTTCACCCCAATTGCCCAGGTCAATTGTGGTGTACACCTCCCATTGGCACTACTCCATCTTAGACGGCACTACGACATCTGTGCCATGGTTGGGAGGCCACCAAAGGTGAGGGGCGCCTCAGCTGGGTGTCCTCCTCATGGCGGGCGTGGTCGGGGACATGGCCGGTTGACCAGGGAGTAGGGGGACTCCAGGGTGTCCAGGGTGGCCGCAGAGGGGGAAGAGGCAGGGGTGCGCCACTTGAGCATGATGTTGTGCCATGTGTCGGTGCAGTCATGCCACCACCCCCTGTGGTTCCGGGAGATGCAGCTTCTGCATCTGGCACTGGCTCCCGTGTGACCCGGCAGTCCATTTCATAGACTGCCACGGGCCCAAGGGTAGTAGTAGCTGCAGGTGCAGCTGTGGACACCACCAGCCAGGCCCAGGGTCTGCCAGCACAGGCTGCGTTGGCACTTGAAGATCCCTTGGAAGATTTCCAACAGGCCAGGAGGGAAACCGTAGGGGCACGCAGGGCTGCCCTGACCAAGACACGTGTCCCTGGGGCAGTTATGTCATCTGCTGCCCCGAACACCCGGGTGTTGGCAAGTGCAGGGGCAGATGCACCCAACAACACCCCGGTTGTGAGTCTGCCAACCAGGACAGTTGCAGTCAATGACCCTGCCACAGCGGATGTTGCTGCGCAGGGTCCATTAGAGGGCACCCAGCTGCCACTGACACAAGTCAGGCCTTTGGTCATCCCTCCACCTGCCACTCCATTGGCTCAATCCACCGAACCCACTGGCCATACTGATCAGGGCGGCATTAGCCAGCCAGGGTCTGCGCCACAATCCAAGAGGAGGAAGGTTGCACCTGCAGCACAAGCTGTGACCCCACACACAGCTACGACCTCCTACACGTCGAGAAAGAAGCCTTTCTGCAAACAGGAACTAGACTTCCTCGTGGGCTACGTGCGGAAACACAGCCGTGACATGCTAGTGGGTGCTAATTGTCAGACTACGGCTGCCCACCGTGATACCCACTGGAAGCAAGTTGCGGTACATGTGAGTTTATTCGGCCATGAGGTGCGCACGGCGCAAGAGTGCAAAAAGCGTTGGAATGACCTCAAACGCAGCACTAAGGCTAAGCATGCCTCAAATTACAACTTGACTCTGGTGACTGGCGGTGGGCCTGCACCGGAGGAGGAAGACCTCACTCCGCCTGAGTCACTTGTTGCGAAGTTCATACCATCTGAATTGGTCGAAGGAGTGGGAGAGGTGCCGGACTTTGATGCCCAGTCCAGTGAGTGTTGATGCGTGTTTGTCAAGGACGTGTGTGTTTTACTTGTGTGATGTGTTGTGCATGACTGCCACTACATGTCACGCGTACATGGTTATGATGTGCGAGTAATGCAATGCTTACCTGATGTATGTCTACTCTGCTGGATGGTGGACATGTGGAGCAGACGGGGACTGTCCACATCACCACATTTACACCCTAGTCACATGCTGGTTACCAGTATGCCCCTCCGGTCCATGTTCCAGCTCACTGGTACTTCTGCATGTAGCGTGGGGTGACCTTCCTCTCAGCCCAGGAACTATGCATAGCATGACTGACGTGCATGTGTCCTCTGCCTGCAAGGGGGTAGCCAATGTAGGCATGCTCCCTTGCCCCTCAACCCCCTTCTCTGCACCCCAATTCCACCTTAGCACTGGTCTGCTACAATATTGCCCTTGGTTACTTCCCTGGTCATGCCTCCTGTGTACATTCAAATATCCAGCGGCCAATCTGCCAGACATATCCATTGAGGTACATCCTTAGTACTTGATGCAGGGTGTCTCACTTGGACTGTGCAGAGGTCAGATGCCCTGCAGGGACATGAGTGCCCATTCATGCTCCATGTGCATTTCACACATGCCCATATGTGTCCATGACTGGATGATCACTGTTACACAAGTCCATGATGACCTAAATTGCATGGCATTTCATCTGCCTTCCAATGTCAACTGTGGCTCAGTACTGCGTTGCACATATGTTTATGGTCTGACAATCTGTGTGGGTCACAGGCCTCAGCCTGTTTAATAGCCAATGACTCTGTCCAACTGGTGTAGTGTCTTCTTCACATGTGGGTGTACTCCAGAGGTTTCATCATGTGTCCTGCTTACTGTCCCATCATCATTTTCTGTGTTGTCACTTGACTCACATGATGCTTTTGATGCTAGTCAACACTGTCTGTCAATACACAGGTCTGTGGTCAGCCTTTTGATACCATGCTAGTCATCCCTGCGTTTGCACTTGGGGGGAGGGGTGGTTTGCTTGTAGATATGCTACCCATTGAATGCACATTGCACGTGATGCCTGAAGTTGACCTTGCACTGCCACACACCATGAAGTCCTTGTACATGTAGATAGTGAGTAACATACATATTTGCTGCACTGCATAGACCCACTTCAGTGCAAACTGCCACCTTCTTCACAAGTCTAATCAGAGAAACAATTTCAAGTTTACCCAGCATGCATGCCAGGTTCTATTTTGTGTGTCACATGTCTGCCTGATGTGTTTGGTGTCGGTGTGTGTGTGTGTAGTGTGCTTCTAACATGTGTAGTGACCTTTTTCCTCTCTATTTTTCAGGTGATGATGCAATGGAGCTGAGGATGGTGTTGTCATGCCAGGCACAGGTTTGTTATCACTACATCAACCCAGCAAAAGTGGGGGTCGTGGGGTGGTAAGCCACAAAAACCACCAAGTGCTACAGTCCATCTTGTCTCTGGCTGCCTATGAGTCCAGCCCTGATGAACACTCTGAGGACCATGTCGAGTTGGATGAGCATCAGGTCCATATGTCACGGGTGAGTGATTCTGATGTGGACACTCCTCTGTCCGCGACACCTGCACTGAGGGGTCAGACAGCTGTGGAACCTCCGCCCATGGTGGATCGGGACGCAGGGTCACCCTCCACACCAGTCACTGATGTGCCTGGGACATCTCGTAGACGGGGGCATGTAGTCGTGCAGCCGCGGGCGGTGCCAACACAACGAGGACACCCAGTCCTTGGGTCCCGCAGGGGTCAAGCCCAGCAACGCGGTCGCCGCACGCAACCGCTGTATACTGAGTGGGAGCAAGAAATGACCGCCAATTCTGAACGCCAGGGGGCAGCAATGGAGAACATCGCTGAGAGCATGGAGCGTGTGGCCCGATCTGTGCTCCCCCCTGCTAGGCAGGTGCTTCTCCAGCAGCAGGCGGCACGGTCCACAGCCCGCTCGCTCAGTCTGGGCATGGCGGCCTCAGACAGGGCACGCCAGGCTGAAATGTTGTCTCTGCATGAAGCAATTGCTTCTCACGCAGAGGCACACATGGAGGCCCTGAGGGAGGAGTATGCTTCCCTCAGATCCACTCCGGGTGTCCTTCTGATGTTCCAGAGGGAGCGGGCAGAGGAGAGGTTTGCACAGCTTGAGCGTACCATCTCGGCTGAGCTACATGCTTGCCAGGAGGTGCAGCGGTTGTGAAGCCAGTCCTTGCAGGAGGAACTCTATGTTACACGTGCTACCTTGCAAGAGGAAGCACGTGTATCACGGGAGGTTCTTCATGCAGACCTACATGTCATCACCACACAGAACCAGGCTCACCCGTCCGGCAGACCTGCTGCGACGAGGGGCAAGCTGAGGCTAGGCGTGGTCATGCTCCTGTTGCATGTCCTCCTTTCCAGGAAGAGCCAAACTCGGACGACAATCTATCTCCCACATAGGTCAGGCTGTGCAGGCGTTGCGCCCATGGAGGTTTTATTTTTCCTCAGCATCATCACATGTGGATGTTGAGCAGCACCCTGTACCTCCCACCTCCTGGTTGCCCCCCCAGGTTGTATGTGGCCATTTTTGATTTTCCTTTAGTTTAGTTAGTTAAGTTTCTGTTTGATAGTTAGTTTAAATAGGTAAAGTAGGTTTTTCATAGTTAGTGTAATTAGTTAATATAGTTTAAAATTGCTAGTCTATTGTGCTTTCATGTGATGGTGTGGTGCTTTGTGGCTTTTGAAAGCATCCACTGTCTGTTCCAGCTGGGCCCTTCAAGCTTTTCTTGTGTATGTGTTTGCTGCTTGGGGTCCTTGACTCACATATGCCACTCCTGCTTCCCTTATCATGGGCTCGCAAGGATGGTTCGGTGTAACAGCCTATTAAACAAGGGCAATGGACTGTCATATCTGTGGCATGTCTGCTGCTGTGAAACTTGTGTTAACACCCCTAGTGGGGATGATTGGGGTGTAATTGTCCACTGTTCTTCTTTTGCTAGATGGGGTGTTAAATGATTCATGTGTACATTCATTGCTATGCATTGTGTAGTATGTTTCTTATCTTTAATGAACATGTGCTTGTTGCAAATCATGCCATAGATAGTGTGTTCCACACTGTTGCTGTGAAAGACGGACTGATGGTGTGATTTCTGATGTACGTCTCTGACATCGTCCAGTCATGTAATGCCTGAAGAGACACACACAGATGAATATTAAGCATTAATCATGTGTTTCATGCACTTTCTGCAGGAACATGAGCCTCAAGACCACCTTTGCCAGCAGACATGGGCCATTGGACGTCTGGAATCAGGACACGTTTTGTGCTGCCGACATGCGCATGTGTGCACAAGCAGAGGCACAGGGATTGCGATCATACATCCGAAAATCGCTGACGTGTTTCAAGGGACTCCAGGCAAGGTGAGCAGCACAGGGGGGTCACGACACAGCAAACCTTCCACCTGGCCAGTTGAACATGCATGCTTAGTAGCAGCACTGACGGTGAACTTGGACAAATACTGGTGTAGAAGCGCACAATACAGCCCAGATGTGTTATTGGACTGATGGCTAGTTATGTTATGTGAAAGTTGTCTGGGGCACCTGCAGGGGCAGTGGCAGATACCCTCCAGTCAACCATGGTCCATTGAGGCACTTGGATTAGCCATGTAGCGTTCCGAGACATGGAATGAAGCAGCTCACAGGGACAGACAGCAAGGGACAGACTCGGGTGCAGTGCATTTCATTTCCAAGTAGAAATTGATACATGCACTGGCTTCTTTATTTTGGTCATGGTGGTACAGGACATGTTCTGAAGTCAGACCTTGCTATATGCGTATGCCTGCTTACACAGGGAACATTGCATGTTGTATGAATCGTGACACCTTGGTGTTCCATTTGTCACGCACCCACCGGTGCCTGACTTACTGCATTGACTGTGTATGAACCATCAGAGGGGTAATGTTACATATGGGTATGAAGCATCCACACAAGTTTGTCTGTTTGTAGTGTATTTTGTTACTTTGGGGCATATTTGGTGGTGTCTTCGTGTGTTTTGGGCATGCACATATTATCAGCTGTGGCTCTCTTTTCAGCATTGAAATGCTCCTGTTACCGGACCTGAGAGTGCGCAGGCAGGAGGCCAGCACTCACCCCAGCGATAAGTTTCTCTTTGACTTACATTTGAGTAATTTGGTGTTATGTGCACGTGAACAAGTTTGATCTAATTGTGTATGTGTTAATGTGTGTACTACATTTTGGTGCATTCCCTACTTTCCCGTGACAATCCTACTCCTGCCCCTCATTCCGGTTATCCAGTATGCCAATGCCTGTCCCGACTGCATATCCCTGACCCTCCTTCCCCACCAGGGTCTCAGAGGCCTGTGTGAGTTAGACCTTGCAGGCACCCAGACCACGATGGGGGTGGTTGTTTTGTGCCACTCCTGCGCCTGTACACGGGAGCTGTGACAGTAGACATCCGTTCGTGGTGCATCATTCTATGTTATGTGCCACACATGGTTTGGATCCTGTTGTGACATTGTTTTACTGTGCTACCTTGGTTGTTAATATCATTCTGGTAGTACTTGGCCTTTGTGGCGTACTGCTACTTCAAGTCATCTACTGGAGGCTGTACTGGTATGTTTTACTGCCTGCAGGCTATTTGCTTGGGTTCTGTGTTGTCCTGCTTTGAGTTCTGTTGGATTTTGTGCTTTTGCAAATCTAGTTGGACTCTGAGGGTGCTGGCAACTTTATACACACAAGGTGGGAGATGGTGACAAAGGGGAAGGGTGATCCTGTGGCCAGGTGGAATTCAAGGATGTCGGATGAATAACCCAGATGTAGTTGTTCAGTGGGTCGTGGTGATTTGTGAGGGAGGAGGGGTGTTTTGTTGTTAATAGTTGCCTTGCCCTGCAGTGTGATGGGCACCCTGAAATTGTAATTGTGCTTTCCTATTTAAATGATGTATTCTGCTGATCAATGGCTGGTCATGTGTTGTGTTTACCTTTCAGGTGTGAGGGGATAGTTGTGATTTTACATGCTGGGGTATACACATGGTGAATGTTCACATGTGATGTGTAGAGGACACTGATGGTCACTTGATTTCACATGCATATGTTGAGTGCAGGTCCCTACCTACCCACACACTTGCACTATGATCCACTACATGTACAACCACCCTTCCATGTCCACGTGTACACTCTGTTTGCCTTCTGGTGCCCACTGTGTCCCTGCAGCACATGTTCTATGACAATTTGTGGATCCTGTACATGCCTATTTTGTTTTTTTTATGTAGTTTGTCGCTTAGATGTGATGCTCAGGGTGTGCATCACACACAATGGCTGTTCACTGTGCTGTGCGCTGAGCAGTGTGTTGCAGGAGGTGGACACGGCACACAGTAGCTACAGTGTTCATTTTGCAATGCACACTGTGCATGTGGACAGGCATTCATTGTTGTGTTTAAAATACAACTTTTGGAATGCATTTGGGTATGACTTATTTCTGGTGGGAGGTTTTTGGTCAATCATTTAATCTGATTCCATGTCAGGCATCATTGTCTGATGCCCATTTACATTTTTCACATGGCAATGTGTACCTTTTTGGTACTGTGTTGGTGTATGGCTATTGCTTGCCATGTCATGTTGTGGTTTGGGAGGGTTTGAGTGACATACCAGTGATAGTCATGTCCTGTTTTGCAGGTCTGTGTGATTCACACCTTGCATGTGTGCCTTTTGGTCACACATGATTGCTTGTGTTAAAGTAGCTAGGGATGCACACAATGTGGCAATTCCATGGCAACAATCTCAGGGTGGTAAGGTTGTGACAGTTGACTGTCTCTTTGTCATCATCGATTGTCACCTGGTATGTGCCAGGCCTGTGTGCACTCCGCAGGGTTGGGAGTTTAGGTGAAAAATCTGGCCACAAGCTGGGTCCGGGCTTCATCGCCACGTGCCCTATCCCCTCTCATTGGCAGTGCCTGTGCCTGTGGTTGGGGATGTGGGGGCACCACCATGTCCACCTTTGCGACATTGTGCAGGACACATGCTGCCACAATGATCCTGCACACTACAGGGAGCGGAAGCGTGACTTGAGCACTCCGAATGTGTGCTCCACAATGGCCCTGGTTGCAATATGGGCCGCATTGTATCTTACCTGGGGTGGTGTGGTGGGGTTCCGGATTGACGTCATCATGTGGTTGCTCAGAGGGTACGCACTGTCCCCTGGAGAGGTGATGATGGTTGTGATTATTGGGGTTTGTGTATTTGTGTGTGTGTGGTGTGTGTGTGTGTGTGTGTGTGTGACATGCATGCATGTGCACAGGCATTTGTACTCACCTAGGAGCCATGTGTCGCCATGCTGCCCAGCTTCCAGGGCCCGGCTCGGGCGGACATTCTGTATATGAAACTGTCATGGGTGGAGCCAGGGTAGTTTGCATAGACAGAGGTGATGATTCCCTTTGCGTCGCCTACCACCTGTACATTGATGGAATGCCAGTGCTTGCGGTTTCGGTAGATGTGCTCAGTGGCCCTAGGTGGACGTAGGGCCAAATGGGTGCAATCTATGGCACCGAGCACTTTGGGGAAGTGTGCCACCCTGTAAAAGTCCTGGACAACGGCCTGCCTTTCTGCGGGTGTTCTGGGCATGTATATGTGCCTGCGGACTGAGGGGCGCGCTGTCATGATTGCCAATACCGGGTGTAGGCAGCCTGACTGCATGGCCTGTGAGACCCCCCCACTATGGCAGTAGTCCGCTGAAAAAACCCAGTGGCCAAAAAATGCAGGACATTGAGCACCTTCTCCAAGGGGCTCAATGCTTGGGAGCAGAGGGTGGGGGATGTTAGGTCATCTTCCCACTCCCTGACCAGGTCTAGGATGATATGGGGTGGAAACCTATACCTGCCATAGACCTGGTCGTTAGGCATCAGAGAAATGCTTGTCCGTGTCGAAAAAATGCGTGCCCTGGCTATTATCCTCCTCCTGCAGTGTCCCACAATCAGTGCTGTGACAAATGGGGCATTCATCGTAGCTGTATGTACGTGTTTGTTGTTTGCACGCACTTTTATGCTGTGCGCAGGGACACTTCCGCCTGCTTTCGTGTGGCGGACGCGTTGATGCCTGTGCGCGTCTTTTGCCGTGCGCGGTTTTCCCGTATTCGAATCCATGAATACGGGTTGTTCGCGTGGGTGTGGGCGTTCTGTATAGTTCCCTGCAGTACTTCCCCAGTTACGTCTTCTTTTTCACGCGTTATTCCTCATTCCGCGTGTTATGACCACTGTTCCTCCCACTTTTGTTGTGTGCACTATGCTATGTGCGCTTTCTCTGTGCGCTTAGCGCATGCTGTTTGGAGACGTGTGCGCCAGCGTGCACCATGCACAGATTTGGCGCACAACCAGTGGGAAAGTAGCGCAGCGCCTTCCTTGAATCGCACGCATGCACGTGCGCTTGCTTTCTCCCGCTTGTGCCTCCTTGTGCCTGCTTGCGCTGGGATTTTTGCGGTGCAGGTTTGTTCCATGAATCGGCCCCAAAATTAGTAATGCCACAGGAATTACTTATGGTTGCTTTTCAGCAACTGCATTACCCAGCACATATTTCAAAACAGCACATTGCTTCGGATATTCAGGAGGACTGGTTTGCCCCCATTCTGCAAGTTTACATTAACACGTTTGTGGTGAATTGCACAATGTGTCATCTTTACAGCAGGGACCAGAATCTTGCATGGCACATTTTCCTGTCCACTGGGCCATTCTGTGATCGCCACATTGATTATGTAGACAAGCTTAACAGGTGCTGAAATTTCTGTTCCCTTATTGTTGTAGTATGACTGTTCTCCTATTCAGTTGAGGCTGGTCCTTGTGCACAACCAGGCACCAAATCAGCAACCAAATTCCTGGTATGTGAGGTATTTATTTGTTGGGGGATATGTGATGTGCTAAAATCTGATAATGACACTCACTTTTTTAATGACTTGTTTAAGGAATTTGCATACCTATTAGGGATCTGGTATAAACAGTGCTCAATCTATCAACCACAGGTTAACATTACTGTTGAAAATATGAATGGCTTATTGAAGAATAAACTGTCTTCGATATGTACTATGTTAGGGAGGAACTGGCTGCACTGTCTCCCTCTTGCTTTGTTTAGCTTGGGAACACAGCTGAGTAAAGACCATCACTTGACCATGCATGAGATCGTGACGGAGAGAAGAATGCACACACCTTTTACACCTACGTGCACAGCATCTGATTCTCAGAATGCAGCAGCAGTTTTGGGGGAGGGGTTTTAGGGGTATTTGAAGGGGTTAACCAGGAGTATAGTGCTTTTATCTCACAATGTTGCTCCTAGAAGAGAAGAAACAGCTGAAGCATCACCAACAGATGAATTGAACTTGCTGGTGCCACAGCTATATCCAGGGGACCAGGTGTTTGTGAAGCATGTTGTCCACTGCTTTATCGAGCAGAGATTCCATGGACCCTATATGGTTGTCTTTGCAATGCCCTATGCAGTTCATGTAAAGAAGTTGCGGTACTGGGTCCACTTACCAATGTTCGGAAAGCACCTGTTACCACTCCACTCTCTCATGAGAGTGACAAAATGACTGAAAGATAGTAAAAGGCTGCAGCGCCGTTAACCTATTAGCGCCTAATCACGAGGTCGCTTTGCGGGACCCGACCTTAACGGCTGGTTTTACCAGCCGTTAAAGTAGGGACCCGCAAAGGGACCTTGGTGCTAAGTACGGTGCCACAATTTGCGGCATCATACTTAGCGCCTTCCCCATTCCCATTCCCATTGAGCCCTATGGGGCAAACATGGGGAAGGGCCATGGAGGAAGGGGGAATTACTGCCCCGCCAACCTTGTAATGGGGCGGTAATTCCCCCTTTCTCCATGGCGGAGTCGGTAAGTTACTGGCATGGACCATGGTGCTATTAGCACCATGGTCCTCCGCCTGGGTCGTAATGAGGCCCAATTACAGGCGTTCAGGATAATGACCCGTCAGAACAGATTTGTCCTGGATTTGCTCAAATGGTCTGTCTTGCTATACGTAAATCCCCCAAATGATGTGGACATTAGCTCTTTGACCCATGAGATGGGGTCCTTCACAATCTAATGATTGCCATGAAATCGGAATCAAGAGTAAATGCGGACAACTGGTTTGATTCAATATTTTCATGGGCCCTATGGGGTTTAGAAACGCGATAAAATTGCTGGTTCCCATCGTAGTTTTTCTGCTTGTACTTTATTGTTCATGTCAGATGATCCTGAGATGCTGTACGAAGACCCTGTCGAAGAGTGCAATGATGATGGTGTCAATAACAGCAAGAAGAGCTCCTCCACTCACAAAACAAGTACACCCAGACTGAAAGATGGGATCGGGTTGTATGACCCAGGATTGTGAAAATAGAGCAAGATTTTGGGTACCCCCAGGTACCTTGACCACTTCCCCTACCCCCCAGACCAAGAGAATTATGTTGAGCACTGGGTTGATATAGCAGGAAAGGGAGGGTGCTTTGCCTCATAACGGATACCCTGGAAGTATATAACCGAGCAGGGGTCTGGGATTTCCGTCACGTGATCAGGGCTTAGTTACCCAAAGATAATGACCATAGAAGGAAGGAGAAAGAAGGGTTAATTAATGGAATATTAACTGAAGGGGGAATGTTGGGATGCACATACAGCATCCCTGTAAGGCAAACATGTTAGGTCTGAGACAAATCTATTAGCACATGTCATTGTGTGAACAGAGTGAGGTTGGCATGGCACAAGGCGCATGTATTGTTTATAATTAGATTTGTCACTTATTTGATAACCACATATAGCAACACAGATGGAGCAACAAATGTATTCATGTTGTGGTTGCAAAAGTTATACATACGGCAGTGTAGCATAGGCCCTGTGCTTATACACAAAGTTATGTTTTAGTCAGATGTCAGATAAGCACCGAACTAGGTTGCCGATGGAGTCAGAAAGGTACTGTGGCAGGAACAAGGTCAGCATTTCATATGGCAGGAGTGTCATCATATTGGAAGTTAAGGCCTAAAACACAACAAACAGAATAGAATGTAGACCTTGATGTGGAACTGTTGCTTTGTTTAGCTCATGTCCAAAACAAATCTCCTTCTTTCATTCCCCAGGAGAGAAGCCGAGGTCAGAGGCACCCATGGTGCGCAGACAAGCACTAATTGTATCCAGATGCAGTATCTGAACATGGCGGGAATGGAATGTTAGTTGAAAGAAGGGCAGGAAGGGATGCGCCATTTGAAGGACAAATTCATGAGAATAGTGTGTGAGGTTTTGTGATGTTAATGGTCCAGGTGAAGATTTAGAGCACTACTGCCCTCACTCAAGAGCAGCCATCCCATTTGAATTACACACAGACACTCAACCAAAGCCAATAAATCTCTGAAATTCAGACTTGAGAGTGCTGCCCTTGTCACATTATTACCGGGCACCTGGGGTTGGAAGGAGATAAGGGGGAGCCATATCTGGAATGTTCCTTGATTTGGGATAGGAGGAGTAGAGATGATGCCAATACAGTTAGTACAAGGTTGGGGATGCAACTTGTGTGTGCTGAGGCAACTGGTATAATTAGAAAGCCCATTGTCCAACAAAGCAGAGTTGGCCTCACCAGTTTACATTGAACACATGTGGATTGTATGGGTGCACATCACGTGATGGTCTTGATTCATTAATGTGTCAATAAGTGTAAACGTCCAAACCTGTACCTGGATTTGCTAGTGGCAATGTAGCAGGCCACATGTCTAGGGGAATGTCTTTAGATAAGGGCTGGCCAAACGGTCAAGGGTCTAAAGGGGTGCAATAGCATGTTCTATAGGTGGTAGCCAATGAGGGTGGTGGGATAACATTGTGACCTACATATTCAGATTGTGCAGGTAATTGTGCAGGTTTCCGCTACATAACTTGTAACTTCATGAGATGTGCTGAGCTGCATGTCAGTTCAGTTGTACCTCACCGCCTGAGACCTTTTTACATGTAATAATCCTTGTTTTACCTTGTAAAGAGGTACAGGGCCTCATTACGACCCAGGCGGTAAGGGGTTTACGCCAGCGTAAACAGCGCCGACCCTTACCGCCTGAGTACGAGATCCCTTAGCGCCATGGCGGATTTAACACCTGCTTTTAGCAGGTGTTAAAATCCATGGCGCTAAGGGACCTTGATGTTAATTACGCCACCGTAATTTACGGTGGCGTAATTAACGCCTTCCCCACTCCCATTATGCCCTATGGGGCAAAAATGGGAATGGGGAAGGGTAAATGGGGATTGGGGACTTACCGCCCCGCCAAGGTCGGAATGGGGCGGTAAGTCCGCCATCCACCATGGCGGAGTTGGCAACTTAGCGCCATGGACCATGGTGCCAATAGCGCCATGGACCTCCGCCAAGGTCGTAATGAGGCCCACAGTGACTACTTGGCCTTTGGATTATTTGTAATGTTCCGTTTTTGTGTTGCTGTTTCCCTTTACACTTAGAATGTTGTCTAATATGACTCTTTTACTCTAAAAGCAGCGATCCCAGATGGCTGGTTAGAGTGAGCTCAGAGAGATGTGGCCCTGTTGCTGGGGCAACAATGTGATCCAAGGTAGGCAGACATCAGGACATAGCTAGTACACACCATCTGAAACCAGATTGCCAATGAAGTTCCATCTCGAACAGGCCAATGGGACTGCACCCAATGTATAGGCCTTAATCTGCTGAGTGGGTGGAGGCTCATATGGGGATCTTTCGCCAGATTGAGACGAATCACTGCAATCAACCCAGACTTGGGGATGGGACTAAACCTTTTCAGACTTTACCACTGCACAACAATTTGCAGATCAATGTACTGCGAATAGATGTTAGGCAGTGCTGGTCCGTCAAAGGGAGAAATGGATTCAGGATATGGTTCGGGAGGGGCAGAGGTTGAGGATGCCCACAGAGAGCCATCTAACAATGGCATGCAATTATATTTATTTGAGTGGGGTAGCGTTCACTTGGCTCAGGACCGCAGACACACACCGAATCTTGATGCAAGAAGTGGCCTATGGAGCGTTCAACTTTAGAATGTTTTGGAATTATTTGTTTATGTCGTACTGCTACCCTCAGGTATCTATGTGCGGAAGAACAGCAAAAAGCAGCAGATTCATTTCACAAAAACTGCCCACCCTGGATCAGCAACTCTGCAGAGTGAAAATATTTACTAGAGCTTCCACTTTAGTTGCCGATATCACTAAGTTCGTTAATGACCCGTTTAGCTCAGCTTTGATCCTGTCATCTCTTAATCAGACATGGATTACATCGTTTTTAAAAAAGAAAAATCTTTGGACCCCAATGTGGCAACTAATTATCAGCCCACAACCAATGTGCTCTTCCTATTAAAGATCATTGATATGGTTGCATACTTACAGGTAATGTGTCTGGCTCTCTGGGGATTATAAACAGGATGTGGCCAACATCAATGAGATTTGTAACATCATCCAAAATTGGATGGCCTTTAACGGATTGGTGCTCAATGATGCCAAAACAGAGCTTCTTATTATTGGTACACAATGTAGACCAGGTAGGCTTTCTCCAGGAGTTCACTATTGCCAGATTAGTAAACCTGATAACAGCAAGGTTAAGACCTTAGGGGTCTATCTTGATGCTACCTTAAACGTGAAGGCTCAAACCAACCACATTATGTCTAGAACTTTGTACTATTTGAAGCTGCTTTGCTGTATTTGTCCCTTTCTTTCTAGAGAGAATTGTTGGGGCAAAAATGGATTATTGTGGTACCATCTTACATGGCACTTCTCAGGGCAATGTATCTAAAGAGCAGACTTTGCAAAATAGTGTGGTCATGCCAATTTATCAGCTTCAGCCTAAGGACCACATGAGTAAGGATCATCGTGCCCTCCACTGGCTTACAGTGAGGGAGCGCTTTGCTTTCCTGGTCACGATTATTGCCCATAAGCATCTGTATGGGAGCGCTCCCTTCTACCTGAAAGTCAGATTGATCTTTAAATCCAGCGTGCACGCATTGCATTCTAATAACATCAACCTCTTAGTCATTCCATGTGTTAAACTTGAGAAGAGCTGGGAGATTGACTTTCGATGCCACAGCTTCTTGTGTCTGAAACAATCTTCCATAAAATGTCAGAGAAATTAATTCACTGCCACTTTTCCAGAAGGCTCCCAAGACCCACCTTTCCTCTTAATCAGCCTCTGCATATGATTGGGGTAGTATACTCAGTGGCAGCGCGCATGTCTTGGGAGCTAGACGACACAGACCCACACAGGTTTGAATCCCGGATCCTCGCATAGAAACCTCTTTGGTATTAAGCATGTTATAAAAAAACGAATAATTATGATAATAATGATAATTGATATTTATTGCAATGTTCATTACTGGTATTTTTTAAGTGGTTTTATGATTGTTGTTTGTTTTTTGTGTGCCACTTTGCCTGGCACATTATAAATATTGAATAAATAAATAGCAGTGTTAAACTCAAACCTGACAAAATGTAGGAAGGTTTTTTTTTTAATGTGAAACATGTTCCTTTTGAATAAAAGATGAAAGATGCACTGGGGCCTTTGGAACCTGCATGTTTGTAGATACATTCTATGTTAGCAAACATAACACACAAGCACACTTTCCAATAACAAATAAAGCATTCCGCATTCAGATAATAGTCCCTGAAGGCACTCTCCAGCCTAAAAATAATTAAAAGATTTGTTATTTGCAACTTCACAACTTGTAAGAAGTTTAGTTTAGTTTATTCATTTGTATTGCGCACCAGACCCGAGGGTATGAGGGCGCATGAGCAGCAAGGTGATTCAAAGCTTGGTTACAGGATGCTTATACTTTATATTACATAATTATACTTTACATTACATAATTACAGTGTGACGATGAAGGGACATGTGTACAGTTTGGCAGGAGAGAATGCAGTAGATGTATTTAAAGAATTACAAATATATACATATAAGAAGTATTTTGTCTGACCGTTATATGAAGGCTCAGTCACTTACATCCACTGAATATAATCTCCTCTTGCCTAAGAAGAATGATAAGACTTTTTAGATGCAACTAGTATTTGGTCTGCAAGAAGAATGGGGAAACGGTGGTGGCAAAAAACTTTCTGCTACTGGGTAAGCCCCAGGCATGTACTCTATTTGAAATACAGCATTATACTCAGTGATTCGTCTTTGTAGTAACTGGAACTAATGGGCTTTTCTTTTTGTTTTTTCCATTTCCCCGTTTCCTCATTTTTTGAAACAATTTTATTTTGTTTTCTTATGATTATTAATTTAACACGATATGATTATGGTTGATATGATGACTTTGTTTTTGAATATTCTCAACCCACTCAATCCTCCTTTTCACCAACCCCTGTTTCTCTGTCGAATGATAAAGTGCTATATGTTTTGTAACAAATTAATGTATATAAAATGTGTGCAACTGAATCATACATTTGCCTATTATATTATGTGTTTTATGAACAAAAACATTTTGGTTCGAATAATGAATGTAGCCCTGATTTGATAAAGGCTCGTGGGAGCCGAAACGCGCAATCGAGTAGAGGGCTCGCACAGAAGATTGTGAAAACAGATTGTGCCATTAAACAATCCAACTCTACACTGGCGCTGAGTCCTGGAGTTTTTCCATGTTTTCTAGTATTTGGTCTGTCCACACAAATATAATGCATTCCTTTACCGAAATGTAATGCACTCTAGCTTAAACATAATTCCAAGTATGTGTCCTTTTTAACTTCGAAACGTAACACAAATATTAGGTCCACAGCCATTAAAAATAATCACCTCCTGCTGATTAAAGATCATAAGCCTTTTTGAGGCAATTAGTCTTTGGTCAGGCCACTAAAATATGGCACAGTCATGTACAGTGACTTAGTACAGTCTCATCCTGCCTACCAACAAATACAACACTTTTATGCTGGAACTAATGATTTGCATGGCCTCAAAAAGACAGTGCACTGAGTTTCATATATACACTGAACGTACTCTCCTGCCTTAAAGGAATTCTAAGATGTTCTACAAGAAACATTGGAACCCGCCACCTTTATTTGGTTTGGCCAGTAAAAGCTTTTTGACCACTTAGCACCACTGACAATCTCCTCCTCCATACCAAGAGGCATAAAACGTGCTTCACTAGGGGTTAGACTGGTCACAAAAACCGAAAGCACGCAGTTAAAGATGGTACATGCACTCTTTCTCCTAACAATATATCTAAGATATGCAATTTACAACATTGCAAGATGCCACAATTATTTGGTCTTGCCACTAAAAGAAAATGCACTCACTTGCAGGGACTGAATATAATCTCCTCCTGCATACCAAGAAATAAAGCATCTTTTCTCTAAAACTAGTATTTGATCTGGCCACAAAGAGAAAACACACCTAGTTAAAAACCCTGAATGCACTATCTTGCATACAAATAATTCTAAGATTTTTGTATTCACAAATTTGAAGTTTTGTGCAAAATATTTGGTCTGGACATTAGGAGAGGACACAGCTTCCTACAACCACTGAATAAGATACACTCATGCATACTAAGAATGAAAAGACTAGTTCTCTGCAACTGGCCTTTTGTCTGGCTACAAAAGATGTCACAGGTACTTACAGTCACTTGATATAATATCCTCCTACCTGACAAGAAATATAGGACTCTTCTATCCAAATAGCATTTCATGTGGCCAAAAAAAGATGAACCACTCAGTTGCACAGTTAAACACAGACAGCTCTCTCTTGCTAAAATGTATTCTACAATTTGTTATTTACAACTTTGTAACTTTGACAAGTATTTGGTCTGGCTACTAAAAGGCAGCACAGTCACTTTCAACCACTAAATGTAATCTCCTCCGATCTACCAAGAAATATATAACTTTTTCTCTGCAGCGAGTTCTTAATCTAACCACTAAAGGAAGACATAGTCAATTACAGATACTGAATGCACTCTCTTGCCTAAAATACATTTTAAAATATGTTATCCTCATTTTTGCAGATTGTAACAAGTATTTGAAATGGGCAATAAAAGACACTGCAGTCCCTTACAAACACTGAATATAATCTGCTCCTGGTTTTCAATAAAGATTAGACATTTCCTTTGCAGCTAGTACTTGCCATGGCCACTAAAATATGGGACAGTTACTTACACTGACTGAATATTTTCTGTTTATGTCTACTGAGTGATATAAAGCTATGTCTATGCAGCTAGAATTTGCTCTGGATACACAATTATGACTTAGACGCTCATTACATGTCCCCCGGTATCCCATTGGTAATTCCGGCGTGATCCTGGAGGACTACCGTACTGTCTGTGCTGCCCAATATCCTGGTTTCTGGGATATTACGGGTGGTGGAGATGCTGGTAAATCCCCTTTCCCTTGGAGTCGAGTAGGACTCCATGGGATGGGGTGCGGCAATCACCGGCACCGGTGCAGTGCTGGTGCTTGCAGCCATCGTCTGCTGGTAGGGGCCTGACTACCAGCAGGTCAGGCATGCCGGTAGATCACAGCTCCTACTGGCAGGCTTGGAGTTTGCCGGTCCTGAAAGGTGCTTGTACACGTTGTTACCGGAACCTTATTTCAGGACCGGCAAACACATAATGAGCCCCTTGATTACAGATTCAAAATGCACTCACTTGCATCAAAAGAATTCTAAGTTTTGTAATTCATAACTTAGCAAGCAATACATTTTTATTCGGTCCACTGAAAGATGAACACACTGATTTGTATCCATTTAATGACATCTAACCCCTTGCCATCCTCAAAGTAAATATGTGCTTTTCTTCAGCTCACACTGACCAAGCTGGTCAGCGGTATGTAGTAGAACCAAAAAGATGGCATATCCTGTTTCAGTTTTCTCTTCCTTAGCTAACTACGATGTTAATCTACTACCCGCCCCTCTACTAGATACTAGTTTAATTTTGAACGGCCTCTTGACTAAGGAATATTTTATTTTTCTACCTCTCCCACAATCCAATACTACTAATGTTCTAGCTCTCCCTCAACTAAAGCCTATACCCTCAAATGTCCAAGAAACCGCCAGCCTCTGAATAATAATAGAAATCTGCCCGTACATACCATATTCATACTATTTTAATGCAAACTACCCAAAACACATAGACCATTTGATAATGATAGGAGCAATCCGATTTACCAAAAATGTTCAATGCTCAGTCATTTTAATTTATTTGCGTATAGTTTCACTTGGTCTTAGTAAAATGAAAGGTCACTTTGTATAATTTTCCATGAAACACCGGGAAATGCATTATAAACAAGATAATCACCTACTTTACTGTACCAAGAAAATGATGTTTTTAAGTTACTATGCAAGGGAAATAATGTTAACATCTTAGAAGTGAATACATACCAACAGAGGAACTTGCTTAGTTTTTCACACGATTTAGTTTTTCTCAGTCGTTGGGGCCCATTACTAGTCCGGCGGTAGCCGTGCTGGTAAAACCGGCAAGCTGCCGCCGGACCCATAGTGATTTACCAGCGCCAGACTTGCTGGATTAACTGGGGCATTACAGCCCCGGTCGTCCAGTAAATCCGGCGCCGGCAATTCTGTTAATCCCCATTCCCGTGGAGTCCAATAGGACTCCACGGGAATGGGGAGGATGGATGTGCAACAGTGCCGGTGCTTCCGTGAAATTCTGCGGGCAGGTGCCATATCGCCCACCAGGTCACCCGCCCGCAGAACTAGCAGTTTGCCGGTCCATAAACAATGTTGCTGGTAAGCTTACTGGTACTGTTGTTTCTGGTCTGGCAAAGTTGTAATGAGGGCCTTTGCCTTCTGGTCAGAGATGCAGATTAATGCCATCTGATTCTCGTCTCCTTTTCTATTTGCTTCTTTTTTTCTCAACCTGTCGCAGCAAGTCAAGAGATGTGGGTAATGTCTCCTCTGCTTTTTTCCCACTGGGGTTACTCCCAACCTATACTGCCTTCCCCCTCTTTCCTTACCACACTCCATACTGTATTTAGACTTCTCTCACTCATTGTTGATATGTTTTCTGGGTTAAGGTTTTTCAACAATATGTTACTGATAATGCTCTTTCTCACAAGTTTCTTTTATTTTGAAGGCATACTTGTTAATTATCTCATAGGGGGATCTGCTAACTGCCAAGCCTCTTATCATGTCCACAGTTTCCAGCTCAGCAGAAGAGTTGGGATGCTGATGGAGACATTATTAAAGCTCTTTCAAAAGGAGAACTAATACATACAGTAAGTTTAAGCAACTGCCCATGCACTCAATCACCATATTCGGAAAATCTGTGGAAGCCCACCTAAGAATTTCTCTTGTAAATTCAACTCAGATTGAGAATCCGGGAAATGGATTTAGGCATTGCAGATTCAACAGAATTGGATTCTGCTACTCGCAAGTGGATCTGGATGGGATTTTAGGCAGAAAACGAGTGAGTTTGGAAACCTATGCAGCAACTTCCTATTTCTTTTGTATGTTGAGTTTGGCTCGGGAAGGCGAGGCAGAGCTGATCCACACCCAGAGTTGGCAAAAGATAGACAATTATTAAATGGTTAAACAGGATTTCTTTTTGTTTGGGAAATGTGTCTGTTATTTGGAAACTTTTATTTTTAGCTTGGAAAGCTTTATTTTTGTTTTCTTTCTTTTTGATCCAGGCATTCAAGCAGTTTATTTGGGAACCCATTTTTTTCTTTGCTAAGGATTCACTTTCTTTTATGTTGTTAATTGAATTTTCAACTTTTTTGCTTAACTTGGCAACATATTCTTTTCTTTTTCTTGCAAGCCAGTTTATTTAGGAAGCCATTTTTTGTTAGGGAATCAGTTCACAATTTAGTCAATAAACAGTCATTTTGTTCTTCTTTACAAAAACAAATTGTATTTTGTGTTTTGTTTAGGGAATCTCTGTTATGTTGGGAAAAACTGCAGGTCTGCATGGGGAGTAGACTGATGTGGTGCTATCTATGCAGAACGAGAACGAGAACAGCACTATGGATCCACAGGTGAATGTGGAGTCCTTACCTTCTCAATTACAATATTCAGAGGCGGAGGCACAGGTGATTAACTTGCTTAGTTAAAGGGCACCGACAAACTTCCTCTTCCAGCAGGTGATGCTGCTGCAGGCGTTGTTGGAGGATTGATGGTGATGATGAGGATGGCACACTGGGTGATAGTTGAAACAGTGGTTACACGGATGAGTGGAAGCAAATTGAGCGTTTGCCATGCTCAGTGCCACAGGGGTCTTTGGAAGGTCAGCACAACAGGAGTCAGGAGGACAGCTGGTAACACATGGGTCAGGAGGAGAGCCAACACCACAGGGGTCTGGAGAAGGCACCGATCCCAGTGAGGGATCAAGGAAGGCCAATAGTTTCTCTGAAAATACTGGGAGGGAAGGAAGACAGCCACCATCATTTGCCACCATCCATTCATACTTCGGTATGTTCTTGCCTACCTGATAGGATTACAACTGCAGAGGATGAATCCATAAAGTGTGCCTTGTACCCATGGACAAAGACCGTTAGGAGTGGGATTAACTCTGCTACCTACCACTGGATTCCACAGCCATCCTGAATTACCTGTGCTACAGGAACCACTATGTGTCCGACAGGTTCCCCCCACCACAAGTCCCTACCAATCATGATGACGAGACTGCATCGGAGACCTGAGAGGAGGGCACAGGGGAATGGTGACTCAATCATCAGAAGCCCATATTTGTCCATGCAGTGAGTGGGTCGTGCTCATAAAGTGACAGGTTAGTACCTACCCCACAAAAGGGTTATGCCAATCACAGGTGCCATTCCAAGGTGAGTTGGAGTCAGGGTCAATGTCCTGTGGTTTTATGCAAACTTCCTACTTGTTTGAGGCTGCTCCTCCAATAAAGGCTGCCTTATAATAACCACCCTGGAGCATCCTCAAACAGCCAGGATTTGGCATCCATTGGATTGTTTCCCACCCAAAACATTCAAGAAGAGTTCCCCCTGCCTCACGCCATTTACCAAATCCTTTCCTTCTAGCCCATCACCCCAAAACATTCCATTGTGTACGACTCCCCCCCACAAAAGGCTGCTTCATTTCACCCCTTCCAACCTCTCAAATCCCTTACCTGCTCCAGTGCCCTACTCTCTCTCATCTGGGCCTACCTGCCTCAATCGTGCCTTCCTCTGTCAATTGATGGGCTTCTGTGGAGAATATTTCTCAGGTGGCTTTTTTTCTGGATGGTCCATGAAATGCAATCCATAGACCAACAATATACCCAGGAGGAATGTGCCACGAACAACATTCAATGGTAGATTGGAAGTTATGGCTTGTATGTGGGCACATCTTCAGCTTCGGAAAATTGGCGCAAGAGGCACTAATGACCAGTGCACAGCATCATTTTGAGAATCACCACCCTGAGTTCATGAGAAAATGCTGAGAGTTGTGCATTGGAGTGTGGCGTGTAAACCTGTGTACATAATGTTTGTTTTGATTCTGGTGGGGGGTATTTATGCTGTTTTCATTTTCACCTTCCTTTGAAATAAACTAACAAAACATTCCAAAATATCTAAAAAAAATCTAAATGACAACAAATAAACCCCCAAATTTCAGCATGTTAAACCTTGTTCTATTTAGTTTGGTGTGATGAATGTTGAAGGATAATCATTAAAGTTCAGGATTCATGATGGAATTCTTTGGAAAGAATTGAAACATATGACACTCACAGAGACTTTGTATAGCCTCTCTATCCATTTTTATTTAGGCAGTACAACATTCACTTGCCTAGGGAGAGAGCCTGTAAATAGGGACAAATATATTTCCCAAGATTACAAAAGCTAATATGTAAGGATGCTTACTAGCCTGAGGCAACAGAGTGCAATGCCTGCCTGTGATTTGGTCATGATGTTTTGCAATGAGTTCCCATCACATGAAGGCACTCAAATCAGACTTCAGAGTGGTTCATCAAGCTCATGTCTCAGGGGGAGACATACGCATTCAGTGTGTACCCCCTTTCCTGTAAGACAGGAGAGATATAAACATTGAGTTTGTCCCTTCACCCCTGTGATGTAAAAAAGTCAGTCTGTGCCCTCAGCACTTTGTGACCGGAGGGACATACTAATTTAGGTTTTATCCTCTCTCCTGAGAGACAGGAGAGATGAATAAGCTGAGTTTTTGCCCTTACCCCTGCGAGACAGGTAAGACAAAAAAGATAGTTTGCGCCCATAACCTTGCAATACAGGAGAGACACAGAAATTGATTGCATGCTCTCAACCCCTGCCGGACAGGAGTGATGTAAACCTTTAGTCTTTCTCCTCACCAATGTGAGACAGGAGAGATGTAAAAATTGAAGTTCTGCCATGTTCCCTGTGAGGCAAGACAGACATACACATTGAGTCTATGTTCTCACCCCAGCAAGCCAAGAGGCATGTACACATTAAGTTTCTGCCCGGACCCCTTTGGGATAGAAGAGATGTAAAAATGCAGGCTGTGCCCCTACTCCTGCTAGAGAGAATAGATGTAAAAAGGCAGTGTCTGAATGACTCTGATCCATCATTGGAATATCTATGGTCTATTGATCATGCACACACTTGTGTTATGCTCGCAAAATGCAGCACACTTGGTACTTCACATGCTGGGCTGGTGCATCATCCAAACTGTTGTTCATCATCAACTTTATCACCACCGTCCAGGGCTACCAAAATACAATGTCACCTCCAGAGTCTGAACAAGTAGTATCAGCAGAAACCAGAGCAGCCACCACCCCCCACTATGCCCAGGCTACCCTGTGCACTGAGACAGAGCTAATATTCTGATTCAACAATGATCTGCTTCTAGCTTTAAGAATCCTGTTACTTCGCTTGCAAATGTTACAGTATCTTTGTATATTTGACTGGGATGGGGTGTTCATTCATTCATCAGCTGTTTTACATGAACTACAGAGCTGCTTCTCTCGTGGTCTTAGAGAATAGTGCTAACAGCTCTAAAACTGCGCTCTCACTGTAACCTAGGTGGGGGCATTTTAGGATATAAATGGTGGCATGAACAAGTGCTGCTGATCACACAGACTTCTTGGAGAACCAATAAAGCAGAGGGTGAGTGTTCTTTCAAAGCTGGAATGTGTCAAATTTCATCTACCACTTGTGGCTGTAAGTGCCCTAACACTGTCTGTTGGTCTCCCAGGCCCAGATGCAATGTAGAATTAGGGATCTCCCACAGAGGTGTATGTGTTAGAGTTGCAAACCCTACATGGGTGTGCAACTCTAACACATACACCAAATATAGTTGTATGAAAAGGGTGCTACTAGATGAAGATAGACTTGTTACTGGCTGTTGGAGTGCTCAGTTGTTGTAAATGAGTATTGTACTTTAAGCATCTGCTATGCAAACAAGTGCTCTTGCAAATGCCTCTCGAGTGCAATCTTGCACATTCGAACTATGTCATCTGTATGTTTTGTCCTATTGCAGTCAGATATTCGCACACTTTAACCTTAAAATGGGGGTCAATGAATAATAATAATAATTTGGCATTTATATAGCGCTACGAACCCTCAGGTATCTGCGCGCTGCTTATTATTACCCACGGTGTGTGTTGCTCATTTGTCGACCTCGGAAGGATGAAAGGCTGAGTTTGGCCCCTGCCGGGACTTGAACCTGCTTTAGCAGGCTCTGCACCGATGTCAAAGCGAGCGCTCTACTCGCTGTGCCACTTGGCCAGCTGTTGGAGTTGTGCCACAATGACACCAAAAGATACTCAATGTTTTCTTTCAAGCACGTTATCTCACCAGCTTTGCCATCTCTGCCTCACCGTGTTATGTTCTGTTGCTCTTACTTGTGCATTTCAAGCAAGTAGCTGAATAGAAATGCACCACTCAATGGCACAGAGCTTTGGCTTGCACACTCTGTGGTTTCCTCAAAGAGACTTAGCAAATAGACATTGAAGAACGCCCCTTCCAATACTCAAGCGTGACTGCAGCTGTCATCACTTAGAGCATTGGTAAGCATATGCTCTCCGGAATTCCAGCCATTAGTAGCTGGCGTTGTGGGACTTTTGCTGCACCTGCAATGCACTCAAATCATTTCTGGTGATGTGTGAGCAGTTGAAACAGGTGGCAGACTGGTGTGCCACAGCAAGCATATCACTGACAGGGGTATAACTGCTGAATAAACATGTCACTGCATGGTGGAGGATATGTGCAAAGTAGAGCATATGCTTTGGGTTACCCAGCCTTAACGCAGCAAGGCCATTGTCTGCTGGCCGAAAGCCAAATGCTTGCAGTGGGCTAGCATTTGGCTTTGCCATGGAGTTAGCCACTCTCCCACCGCCTTATCCACTTTATCCATCAAAATCTTGCATACACAAAGTGGCTTATTTTTTGGACAGCAGGCAACTGCACTGGTAACTTCTCTTGCTCACCAGTGTAGGAGAAGGTGATCCAGCGCAAGGCCTTTCTCACCACAAAAACTACTACTTCATACAACACCTGTATAAGTTGGCATGATAAGTATCTCGGGCTGGGAATTTGCCAGCAGGCATCGACACTTGCCATTAGCTCTCTGAAACCATTATTTGCAACATAGTCATGTGGTAGAAAGTCTACTACCAGCGTTACCAGTTATATTGCATTGTGGAGCTGAACTCATGGATGGCTACAATAATATTCCTGGCTTTGTTAAAATTGATCACTGAGGATGCGCTTGTGTATAGACGTTGTTCTCCTACCACTACTTTGGGTCTGGATGCTGCGGATGGCAGTGGAAGGAACACTCCTTTGCTGTAGGCCTGACACAACTCTCCCTTCTGGGTTCACCACAGTCTCAGTATGCTGCTGAGTTTTCTCAGGCTTCTGGGGATATGCTGTGTAATATGTTGGTCCCATGTGACTTCCTATAGCCCAGCAATGCTGTCAGGCTCAGATTGGTCCCTTCCTTGCCATGGAACGCATCTTTTCTGCACAGAGTGGAACAATGCTGCTCTTGAGTATGTACAAAGACACCCCACATCATAGGTGAAGAGGCAGAAGAAGAGGGAACATTACACACAGGTGCAAGAGGTAATACAGGTTTTAATAATGGTCTGCTAGATGGTATCATTGATTGACATACACCACTGCCACTGCACGGTCTCTAGGTTTTTGCAAAGAGCGTGTACACTCAGCAAGTGTGGTGTAGTGTTTTTCTACACTCTGAACACACACAGGGGCCGTGGTGTTAGTAGGTTCCATTCATTTCATGCTGTGTTTGTTCCCCCAAACCTCCCTTTGAAACACTGATAGAGTTGGACTCAGTATCAGTGCTCATAGCAATAATAACCACTCTCAGTGTTCTTTTTCGAGAAGGGGGTGTTGTGAGTGCCTAGGTCATCATCATAATCACCACCTTTGCCATCATCAAACTATGAGTCCTAAGGGGTGCAAGTGGTAGGAGATGCAGTGGGTGTGAACGTCTTAGAAACCTCCTGCCCTTCTAACATGGACATTTAATTCATGGCTCTGCTGTCCCGGACCTACTGCTAAGAGCTGAGAAGCTCTGCAAATCCAAACCTCCTTCAAGAACATCTACTCCTTCATTCACATGTTGAGTGGCAGTCCCTTCAGCTGGCACAGCATCAGATCCCTACAGAACTTGGACTTATACACTGTTCTGTTTCAACAAGATAGCATGGGATAGATCCCAACTTGTGCTAGTCCTTGATCTTAGGGAAGATGGTGTTTGGGTTGGGTGCACAGTTTCAGCAGAAAAGGCTAAGCCAGAGATGGCATTGGAGGGACTGGTAGCCACCCCACAAGCAGAGAATGAATACTTCAAGTACCTGTAGCAGTGGTGGATGTATAACGTGTGGTTATTGAATGATTTTATAATATTATACTACCCTTGCTTTGTGTATCTCCAGGGATTGCAGCATCTGCTGTTTCTGCAGGAAACCATGCAACATTTGATGCCTTCCTCTCCTCTCCCATATTTAGTCTTTGGCTTTGGTGTTATCTTAATTTGTGTTGCTGTTTGCCTCAAACACCACAGGCACCGGAAGTTCTTTTTTCAAAAAGAGTTATGCTGTATGCCCTCGGTTCAACGGATGAAAGAAGCTGTTATGTTCTCATTTGATGAAGCAAGTTCATCTTGAATCCTACCACCTTCAAACAGGGTTGCATCACATTGTCAGTCAGCCTGCTGCTAATGCCCACTGCCTGTGATCCTCACCACCTCCAACAATATTTCCATCACAACAAAAGAAAATTATATTCTACAAATGAATGTAACTGCTTGTTTTGTGTGTGAATGGGCCCAATCAAACAAGATGGCCTGTCACAAATTCCTCCTCTGTCCTCCTGCTCATTCATTGTGTTCAAGAAGGTGATGTGTTGCATCACACAGCCAATTAAACAGTCACTAATGCCTACCACCTGCAATCACTTCCACCTCCACCAATTTTCACCCCAGCATTTTTTTCTGTTTCCCCAAAACAATTCAATTGATTGCTTTGTGTGCAGATGTACCTGTTCAAACAAGATGGCCCACAGCAAAAGTCTCGGCTACCCTATTGCACACTCAATGTGTTCAAGCAGATGCTGTGTTGTGTCAAACAACCTGCTACTAATGCCCACTGTGTGTCATCACCAACAACACCTATTTCTCCAGCAGCCTTGTTTTTCTGTTACCCCTCTGTTGTGGGAAATACATTCAACTACTTCAAGAAAAAGTTAACTCTCTCAAAATAAATCCCAAATTCTACCGTGCCTTTCTATGAAACACAGATTGACTGTGTGCAAGAATAAAAGATATACATTACATTCTGCTGAGCACTGCCTAAAAGGACCCTACAGAAATCCTCTACTATAATATTATATGTAAAACATGCAATGATGTTAAGTTTCATAGTCCAAAAAGCCCTACCTAAAAATGAATGTAAAATACTCCAGCTTTCAAACAACAACAGATCCCTACAGCTTTCTTCCCTATAAGATAGTCATTCTTTCTACCGTGCCCTGTACATAGACCAAGTGCACAGCATGCGATGATGGTTGTAGAAAAACCCCAAAAAAGCCATAACTAGAAAAAAATTTCAAATGCTCCAGCTCGCAAACAGCAACAGACACCAGTCGCCACAACCCACTTCCCTCTCTGAAAGATTCCTAGCGACTGCTGGGGAACTTTAGCAGGCTTCTCCTGCAAAAAGCCAAGCGAATCCGCCTCCCCAAACTCGAATACGCAAATCTTTTCAAAGTTTAGAATGTTTGGCAGATCCTACATACAGAGAATTCAAGGCCTGGATTAGTGATTCATCCAGGCATACATTACTATATAGGTTTTAGGAGCCACTTGGTATTGGCTGCAAGAGAGAGAACAATCTGTCATTACCCAATGGCATTGCACATTACCCATTATCTTGGAGTGCAACCTCAATGTCATTCTAGACTGCAGCTTGAGTATAGAGAAAAAGCCACAACTGCCAAGGGCAGACTTTTCGACCTGAGCGCACATAGCTATTAATGGGCATTCTGCTAGGAAAACATTGGTAACCCATTTGACCACAATCTTGAATTATGTACCATTTTCACAGATGACCTTCGCTGACCGATTGATAGCTGCTCTGATTGGTTTTCAAAGCTTGGCTTATCTGCTGGCTCGTTTAGGTCACAAAAGGTCCCATAAGACAGTCATGCGGGGTCTGCACCCAATCACGCAAGACATATTACAATTAACAGTCGAGGGAGCTAGTGCATGCATTTATTTCACCATGGCATTTTTCCATTGGGTCTAAAATGAGGTTTATGACACATATTTCATTGTTTGATCAAATGATCAATAGGTTGATTCCTCCGGGGGGGGGGGCTGGTGACACTTGCCTGAAAAGGAAAGATGCTGATTATTGTAAAGAGCCCAAATGTTGGATGGCAAATCACAGTATTTAATCAGACTTACACATATATGCATTGCATTCATTGCCTCCTTGCCTCTCTCAAACTTGAGCAGAACTACCTCTGGTTCTGGAAGCAACTCAAGACCTTCTTTTTTTGATTCCGCTTTCTCTCTTCCTCTCCCCTGCAGATGCACCTGACTGCTCTGCGCACTGGTCACCTGGCCACCCCTGAACTCGGGCCCAGACTCCTGCAGGTCCAGTTGCCCCTGCACTGCCTCTGGGCTCCATCAGCACTTAAGGGTCTGTATCTGTAACCCTACAGTCCCTTCTCTTTGCACTTAAGAGCCACCCTCTGGCAGCACTTATTGAGTCACCGGCACTTCTCCTCATCCCCCACGCCCCATTGGCACTTCTCCCCTCTTCCCCGCACTTGCGCGATGTGAATGAAACAAGGCCTAGTAAGATTGTTGTTTGTCCTTCTTCTGTTTCTCCCTCCTTGTCTTTTCGCGCCTAGAAATACTTGCGTACAGGCGCGTTATAAATGACTTATCATATCATATCATATTGAACTGTAGCCTGTGGGACCCAGTCGTTCAAAAATGTTAGAATGTGTAATATAATCTCATATTTTCATTGAAAGACCTGAATGTAAATGCCAAATAGCCGAAAATGTGTGCAGTGGTATTTCTAGGAAGTGGCAGAGGTAAGATGGTGGGGTTGGCATGGCTAAGTAGTTGGAAAAATAACCAGGAACATTGAAGAGGCTCTTAATTCCCATCAGCATTCACATCACTAGTCTTATTTTGCATTTGTGTTCATTTTCGTATTTATTTGAAGAACAGGGGTGTCAATTTTGATCAGAAATGACTTGCAGTAACAGCTTTACAGCAATGGGAGGCATTCCAAGGAAGGCTGCCTGCAAAATAACACAAAGTTGGTGAGCCAGATTATGAGGGTGTAAACACGGGGGACAGATTCCAGGGAAAACAAAATAAAGAGAACAAAATCATATATAAGACAATAGGTGACTTAGGAAGAAGGTAACATAAACCTAAGAGGGCAAATGCTTCAAACTAAAGAAGAGTACTATTTAAATATATGAAATGACATTATTAAGCATCTGTGGAGGCAGTGGTATGGCCTGTGAAAATACCATGCTTTATCGCGGATGCTGCATGGAAGCCTGACTTGTATGTGACATGCCTCAGAGTCTTCAGGAGGGGCGAGGATGAATCGGTGACAAATGATGCTATTTTCTGCAAGTGCTGCATTGCCTCAGGTCAGACCACCGACTGCATTGCCCTATCAATATTATCACACGAGCAACCAACCGCAATTACCACCCAGGCGGTGTAAGGCGTCCATCTAAGAGGATTATCGCACTGTAGTGTGTTAATAAGAAACACGATTGGGTGAGTTAATTGCAAATAAAAGAGTCCTGCGCCACGCAAACAGCTCGCCCAAGCATGGAAATGCTAAAGGTAGCAGTGTATAGCTGACAACTCATTATTGTAAGAAGAACACTGCTGGTATCTTAACAGATCTGGAGCCAATTTAGACATCTGCACAGGAAACCTCTTATGCGGACGTAGATATCGAGCCATTTCCCCCCAATCCCAATTTCTCATGACATTGATGGATAGGGCAGGCCAACCACAACAGAGACACCCCCCTGAGCCCTGTTGGCCACTTGGTGAATATCAACAACCATGTATGCCATCTGCAGGACTCCGCGACATCTGGCGCCGTTCTAAAGAATGCCTTTCATGACTCTGGGTCTCATTACAAGTGCAGTGGTGCGTAAAAAAAAAGGCAGTACCATGGTGGTAATTCCATTACCACCGCATTACAGCACCACCGGACTATAGATTTGACAGTGAGGTGGAGCATTTTCCTCCAGCAAAAACATGGGGGAAAATCTGTCACCTTGATGATGGCAGAATCAGCAAGATCAGCGGAATTACTGCTGGCGGAATTACCGCCAGTGGTAATTCTGCCGAAATCCCCATGCCATCCAACCACCATTTGTAATCCGAAGGTAAACCCGCCGGACCATGTGGCAGTAATGGTAATTCTATTTGGCGGTATTCCAGCAGATCTACCACCGGAAATACCCACAAACTTGTAATGAGGCCCTCTGATTGAGCACTCACAAAGTACAACAAAGGGAGACGCGTTTATGGTCCTCTGTGAACCCGAGTCATCTGTGGTTTTCTCCATAGTCCTCCATTACCTGCATGCTGCAGCGCCACGGGCCTGATGGCGGCAGGTAGAAAGGATCCCACCCTGACCATCATCTGGTGGAGAAGGCTTGCCACACAGCCAGTGCCTAGCCCTGAAGAAGGAACACGCTCCCAAATGCATTGGCTTACACTGTGGAGATACAGATCTGTGGACGCACACTCCCTACAAACTACTAACAGGTCTGGGACAATGTACCATCATTTTCGTAAATACTTATGGACTTGATATGAACAACAAGATTATCCATTTGCAGCTTGCTCCAAGAGCATTAGGTGAGCGTACTATGAACTAGAAATCTTGTGCGAGTTCTTTTTCTGGCATAGACGTGTTTGCTGGTACTGAGGCCTTAGTGGTACGCTCCGACACATAGTTACTTGATAGCTAATCAGCTATTTCTGACATAAGTGGTGCCCACTCTCTCCTTTTCACATATTTCTCCATAGTCGACCCTGAATCAGCCCTTTAATGTAACTGAGTTTTTCTAATGCAAGTGAATATACTGGACACAAAATATGAAGAAGGCGTGGCTATTGACAATTCAGCTGCCCTGTAATATAATGACTGGTGAATGCTTGTAGTGTATTTTCGATACTCTGCTGTTTGAAGTTAATCATGTTTAGGGTTTTAATGAGTGTAAGTGTTTTTTTTCTTTCCTTTATATGTTTTATTGTGAAAAAGGAGAAATTATAGTTTCAAATATGTGTCTTTATTATTGAGTGAGTGTGGACTTTTGTGTTAACCTATTATCAAATAACTAACTACACACAAGCACGTGAACTTAAAACATAACATGCATGAACTGCATTGAATAATCCTGTGCTCAAAACCTCGCAGCAACCCTTTGGAATTCTAAATAAAATGAACTTTCTCCTGACTTTCCACCTAATGCAACCCAGCAGCCGCATTTTTCAAGTGCCTACATTACTTGCGCTCTGCACAAAAATCCAATAAGAACTCTCAGGCCCCGCAGAATACATTAAGCCCATGTCAGTGTTCACAGCTCAAATTGGCAGTGCCAGCCTGCTGAGGGATTACATGGCATTTGTTCAGCAAAAAGGCACTCCACGCTCTGACTTTAATATCGCTTGTCTGAGCGCAATAGCTGCGTATGAAATATGGAAGAGCAGGCCGCAGTAGGACACACCGGAAATTATGCACAGAACGTTTTTACATGTATTTCAAGTCGTTTATGGCACACCCCAGACCCTGTTTGGTCTCTACACACCCCCTTAAAACACTTCACAAATGCTTAGTACTGCACATGAGAAAAAACATGAACAGTATCATTAAGAGCTACAGTATAACAAACCGCTTATCAACAAACGGCTGTAAAAAAAAATGTTTTTTTTTATTTTGTATCCTTGGTGCCGGCATGAGTTAAATAGAAAGCTTAAACAACAAGCATTAGAAATACCGACAGAAAAAATGAGCAGCAATGGGGAAGGCACTTGTCAGGCACTGCTACAGTGGTATTACTGGCCATAGATGGTCGAAGGTTAAAAACGGTGCAACACCGTGGGAATACCGGGCATTTTGAGTGCAACGTTTGATGGTAAGGCTTGAATAAAGCAAGCTCAAAGAGTTTCCATGAGGAGGTGTTTTGGGCTGGGAGGGACAAAAACTGGGTGGTAATTGCCACGAAGATTAGCCTGGCCGTGGGCAGTCAACAGGTGGGCAATAACCAAACAAAACCTGTGAATTGTGTGTCTCTCCTCGTATGCCTTTTCTGCGTATCTGTACTGTAATGTATCAATAGGTTTGGCTTATAGATGACACCAGCACCACCTAAGAGCCCAACTAATAAAACAGATGCATGATGCTGACCCAATGGTGGATAACTTAAAGACACACTTTGAGTACAGATCAGTTACGGAAGTGGAGATATTGGTCATTATTGCCCGGCTTAAGCCTACCTATTGTAAAGGCGATGAGTGTCCCACGGCTGAGATAAAGGCCTGTGCTCTGTCACTGATTCCCATTATTACAAATTGTATCAACAAATCTTCTGCTGAGACCCATGTGTTGGAATGCATTAAGCAGGCCTGGATCTCTTCGCGATTAAAGAAGCCAATTTTGTACCCCACTAATCCTGCCAATAGCAGGACAATCACAAACACCCATGTTTTACTAAAAATCCTTCAACCTGTGGTTTACCTCCAATTACAGGAAGACTTAGGGGGTAATTCATAGAATTCAGCGAACAAGTGGCGCACGCGGCTGGCGCACAGTGTGCGCGTGCGAATCCCTGCGCCAGCCGCGTGCGCTAAAATCCATTTCCGCGCACAGCGTATTCATGGATTCCAGCCACCAAAACCAGCCGTGGCGCACAGTGGCGCAGCGACCCTGCAGCAGCGCCAGTTACGCCCCCAAGAACGCCTCTCGCGCAGGGAAAAGCCATCAATATACCCAATCCAGCGCAAAGGGCTGCGCTAACCCTGTACCAGCACAGCAAGCGGGCTACGTGTATCACTGGGGTGCGCGGGAAGTACCTCACGCGATTGGGCCCGTGCGAGCAGGGTACGCGTATCTCAGGGGTGCGCGGGAAGTTCCACACGCGATTCCATCAGGGTACGTGTATTTCGGGGTGCGCGTGAAGTTCCACACGCGATATCAGCAGGGTACGTGTATTTCAGGGTGCAGGGGAAGTTACACACGCGATTTCCGCAGGGTACGTGTATTTCAGGGGTGCGCGTGAAGTTCCACACGTGATATCAGCAGGGTACGTGTATTTCAGGGTGCAGGGGAAGTTACACACGCGATTCCAGCAGGGTACGTGTATTTCAGGGGTGCGCGGGAATTTCCACACGCGATTGGGCCCGTGCGAGCATGGTACGCGTATCTCAGGGGTGCGCGGGAAGTTCCACACGCGATTCCATCAGGGTACGTGTATTTTGGGGTGCGGGGGAAGTTTCACACGTGAAATCAGCAGGGTACGTGTATTCCAGGGGTGCGCGGGAAGTTCCACACGCGATTCCATCAGGGTACGTGTATTTCAGGGTGCAGGGGAAGTTACACATGCGAAATCAACAGGGTACGTGTATTCCGGGGGTGCACGGGAAGTTCCACACGAGATTACATCAGGGTACGTGTATTTCAGGGTGAAGGGGAAGTTACACACGCGATTTCAGCAGGGTACGTGTATTTCAGGGGTGCGCGGGAAGTCACACACGCGATCTCATCAGGGTACGTGTATTTCAGGGTGCGCGTGAAGTTCCACACGCGATATCAGCAGGGTACTTGTATTTCAGGGTGCAGGGGAAGTTACACACGTGACTTCCGCAGGGTACGTGTTTTTCAGGGGTGCGCGTGAAGTTCCACATGCGATATCAGCAGGGTACGTGTATTTCAGAGTGCAGGGGAAGTTACACACGTGACTTCCGCAGGGTACGTGTTTTTCAGGGGTGCGCGTGAAGTTCCACACGCGATATCAGCAGGGTACGTGTATTTCAGGGTGCAGGGGAAGTTACACACGCGAAATCAGCAGGGTACGTGTATTCCAGGGGTGCGCGGGAAGTTCCACACGCGATTCCATCAGGGTACGTGTATTTCGGGGTGCGGGGGAAGTTCGACACGTGATTCCATCAGGGTACGTGTATTACAGGGGTGCGCGGGGAGCACCACATGTGAACTGCATGTGTGGGCCCTCCCAGGTGTTCCCTTAACACCCTCCACGGCCCCTGCAGGTGGCTCACACCACAGGGGCCTACCCTGCACATGTCCTGCAGGCACCCCATCCACCATGGCCATGCCCCCCAGCCAACCCACATGTCAACTTGCACTACTGCCCACCAACGCATGTCCCCCTGCACCCCCAGCCACCAGGGGCACCCTCCACAGGCCCCCACCCATGTCTCCCACCACCCCCCAGCAGTGCAGGGGCACCCTCCACCAGGCCCCCACCCATGTCTCCCACCACCCCCACCCCCCAGCCACCAGGGGCAGCCTCCACCAGACCCCACCCATGTCTCCCACCATCCCCACCCCCCAGCAGTGCAGGGGCACCCACCACCAGGCCCCCACTCATGTCTCCCACCACCCCACCCCCCAGCCACCAGGGGCAGCCTCCACCAGGCCACCACCCATGTCTCCCACCCCACCACCCCCCAGCAGTGCAGGGGCACCCACCACCAGGCCCCCACCCATGTCTCCCACCACCCCCACCCCCCAGCCACCAGGGGCAGCCTCCACCAGGCCCCCACCCATGTCTCCCAGCACCCCCACCCCCCAGCAGTGCAGGGGCACCCACCACCAGGCCCCCACCCATGTCTCCCACCACCCCCACCCCCCAGCCACCAGGGGCAGCCTCCACCAGGCCCCCACCCATGTCTCCCACCACCCCCACCCCCCAGCAGTGCAGGGGCACCCACCACCAGGCCCCCACCCATGTCTCCCACCACCCCCACCCCCCAGCCACCAGGGGCAGCCTCCACCAGGCCCCCACCCATGTCTCCCACCACCCCCACCCCCCAGCCACCAGGGGCAGGCTCCACCAGGCCCCCACCCATGTCTCCCACCACCCCCACCCCCCAGCAGTGCAGGGGCACCCACCACCAGGCCCCCACCCATGTCTCCCACCACCCCCACCCCCCAGCCACCAGGGGCAGCCTCCACCAGGCCCCCACCCATGTCTCCCAGCACCCCCACCCCCCAGCACTGTGGGGCACCTGCCAGCAGGCCCCCACCCATGTGCAACTCATGTACCCCTGCACCCCCACCCCCCAGCACTGTGGGGCACCTGCCAGCAGGCCCCCACCCATGTCCAACTCATGTTCCCCACCACCCCCACCCCCCAGCACTGTGGGGCACCTGCCAGCAGGCCCCCACTCATGTCCAACTCATGTACCCCTGCACCCCCACCCCCCAGTACTGTGGGGCACCTGCCAGCAGGCCCCCACCCATGTCCAACTCATGTTCCCCACCACCCCCACCCCCCAGCACTGTGGGGCACCTGCCAGCAGGCCCCCATCCATGTCCAACTCATGTTCCCCACCACCCCCACCCCCCAGCACTGTGGGGCACCTGCCAGCAGGCCCCCACTCATGTCCAACTCATGTACCCGTGCACCCCCACCCCCCAGCACTGTGGGGCACCTGCCAGCAGGCCCCCACCCATGTCCAGCTCATGTTCCCCACCACCCCCACCCCCCAGCACTGTGGGGCACCTGCCAGCAGGCCCCCACCCATGTCCAACTCATGTTCCCCACCACCCCCATCCCCCAGCCACCAGGGGCAGCCTCCACCAGGCCCCCACTCATGTCCAACTCATGTACCCCTGCACCCCCACCCCCCAGCACTGTGGGGCACCTGCCAGCAGGCCCCCACCCATGTCCAGCTCATGTTCCCCACCACCCCCACCCCCCAGCACTGTGGGGCACCTGCCAGCAGGCCCCACCCATGTCTCCCACCACCCCCACCCCCAGCAGTGCAGGGGCACCCTCTACCAGGCCCTCGTCCATGTCCCATCCATGTCCCCCTGCACCTGGGTCCCACCAATCCTCAATCATGTCCGTAATGGCCATCCTCCCCTGCCAAAAGGCCCAACCAACTATCACATCCACCCACATATCAAAGGCAATTACATGTTACACACCCAATGTAAATAATGCAAATGAACACATGTCTGTCACACACAATGGCTGCAAGTGAATGTTAAAACACCCAACATGACATGCATGAAAGCAATGAGATGATACGACACATTGAAGGATGAAAATATAAATGTATTTAAAATCAACTTGAATGGAAATGAAATGAGAAAAACCACAAAGCAAAACAACCAAAAGAAGATGAATGTCCATGAAAAAAATCAAAAACACACAGCACAATCAAAATAAATGGTGTCCAAAGTCACAGTCAGAAAAGAAATCCAAGGGTAAATGATAAACAAAAAACATTGCTCCATGGCGATGAAAAAACTCCATAAAAAAGAAAAATCCATTGAAGAACTATTTACAAGATAATCCCGGGTCCATGAGCCCAACCAAATGAAACCTAACTATGACAACTAACTAAAAACTGAACTACATACAAAAACGTGGCGCATTGTCCAATCGCAACCAAATAAAAAAATAAATAAAGGAAACCTAACACTAACTATATAACTATATACAAAGGCGGCGGGCAAGTCCAGCGGCTCACTCCGTGGTGTTCTGGGCCAGGGCATCATCGAACTCCTGTTCGATGTCCCCGAGGCGGTCCTGTTCCATGGCCCCGAGGGTCCGCAGGGACGACGCCGTCTCCTCCTCCAACCCCCTGCGGATTGCCTCGAGGCACTCGGCCCGCCTCAGGGCCCTCCGCATGGAGTTCTCCGCCCTGACCATTGTGAGCCGCGCCTCTTCCGCCCGCCGCCGCTCCGCACCTATCTGCTGGCCCAACCGCTGCCACACAGAAGACACACCCCGTCCTGGGTCCACCTGCCCTCCGGCGGATGCCTGCCCCTCCGATGTTGAAGGCCCCGAGCCTTCATGGCTCCCACCACGTTGCTGCTGCTGCTGTGCCTCTGCCCGTGCACTGCCTCCTGCTGCCTGCACATCCTCCGTCGGCTGGGGTGCAGTTGTTGATGTGGCCACCCCTGCTGGACGTCCGACTCCCGACTGTGGCAGGGATGCCTCCTCCACCAGCCTGGCCGCACCGTCAGAGGCAGCTCCACAGGGCACCCAGGTGACTGATGGGTGGGAAGATGGCACAGAGGACGACTGGCGCGTAGGGGGTCCAGTTGAGGAGGGGGTCGGAGCAAGCCCCATCAGACGGAGGAATCCGGCCTGGGTGACCTGTCCCAGCAGGCTGACGTGGTCAACGAGCCATTCGAGATGACATGCAGTCTCTTCATGAAAAGACTGCAGGTCACCTCACATGGCCCGTTGACGCAACGCCACACCAGCCAGGACAGGCTCAACCCGGACCTGGATAGCCACGTCCGCAGGCAGAGGAAGGCCAGTTGACGTGAGCTCATCCCCTACCTGAAAACGGGTCTGGACGTAGGCATCCCTGCTGGTGCAAGATGATGCAGGGACAGGATCAGGGACAGGATTGCACACAGGCACCTCCGCGGCGGCCTGTTCTGCCTCCTGTCCCTGGTCCTACACTGCACCACTAGCACCAGTGGGATACCCACCTCCAGACCCCGTCTCTGGTGCTTGCACGGCCTCCTCCTCCACCAAACCCCCCACCAACCTGGATGACTCCGTGCCATCTTCCCCTGTTGGCCCCTGTGGGGTCCCAGCTGCCCCTTCTGCTGCCGAGGAGTCCAACTCCAACCTCAGCCTCTTGGACCTCCCCCCGGCAGCTGCGGCCTGGGACGCGGCACCGGACTCCTCACTCCCCGACGAGATGACAACCTGGGAGGGGAGCCGGGCCTTGCGTCTCCGGCTGGCGGTGGGATCCCCGCCGCTGTGCTCCACAGCACCTTCTCCGCCCTCTTCATCAGTTGACGCTGCAGACAGGGAGAAACAAAACACAGGCATCAGGGCACTGTACAATGGACACATACACACATGACAGTTGTACATGAGTGGCATTGGCAAACCTCAGACATGTCATCACAATCCCCAACACACATGTCATTACAACTCGCACACATTAGCCATACCACAGCCATATCGCAACTGCCACCACCATCCATACACATACAACAGCATGAGCAGCCAAAGGTGAGCCAGACATCACATGCGACACAGGAAGTGCACCACACATGTACACACACCACCACACTTGCATGCATGTGTACACCTCTGCCAAGTGTCGCACTGTTCAGACGGGCATCCATGTCACATCTGCCAATCAGGCTTCCACATACCGCTGTCACATGCATCCATGTTGCATCACTGTTGCATCCTTGTCAAATACACACACATGCACATGTACACAGTGCTGATACATGCAGCCGAAAACAACATACATGCGTGACATCACAGACATGTCTACTTACATACACATTCATCCAAACATGTGTGCCCACACAACTGCATTTGGCATGCAAGCCTACACACACAAGCACCATCCATGTCTCACACATTACAGCCCTCGCATGTGTCAGCCCCACGGCCCTGTACACCCCCACCCATACTCGACCCCATACAAACAGATGTGCAACCTGCACACTACTGAATAATCACCACACGCACTGCTCACAATCAAGATGCATGTACACTCACCGCTCGACTCCAGACGGGTCTGCTTCTCAAGGACCTGGACGTGGAGCGCTGGGGATATGCGTTCCAGGACCCTCATCTGTTCTTCCGACAAGTGGCCCCGGCGCCCCTTGGCATCCGCTGCCTTCAAGAGGCGCCGGGCCTTGTTCAGGGTCCTGGACCTGCAGTCCTCCCAGCGCTTCCTGACATGTTGTAAGTCGCGGACTGCCACCCCCTCCGCGTTGATGGCAGTCACGATGTCAGTCCAGATCCGAGTCCGTCCTTCCTTGTCGGCGCGGGAACTTCCGAAGAGGGCATCATACTGCCCCAGGACTTGCTCCACCAGGACACCAACTTCGGTGGCACTGAAGCTGGTGCCCCTCTGCCTCTCTGGGCAGGGGTTGTCAGTGGTCCCAGATGGTGTTTGCCCCGACATGACAACCCCAGAGGCAGGAGTGGGTGGGCAACTGGGTCCTGGGGCTGGGCTGTGGAGCGATGGAATCCCAGTCGGGAGTCTTCGGTTCCAGCAGGGGTCGTCACAGCAACAGCACCCCTGGCTGATGTGCAGGCAGCAAATGGCAGTGCACGTGGGCAGCAGGCAGTCAGGCAGCAGCAGATGGCAGGTGGGAGCATGCTCAGGGCTCTGGGGGGCAGTAGTTCGGCCTTCTGGGCAGGAGCGTGGTCTTCCGTTTGCTTACGCGTGGCCAGCTTGATACGGAGTGATTTGGCACGTGAAAAATCTGCACGTCAGCGTGTAATTCGAGGAAAGGCCCTTAGCGCGTAAGCGCGTCTGCACGCATACGCATTTTCATTGGACAGAAGGCCCCTCAAGCGCAAGCGCCCCTGTGACGTGACGCGTACAGACGTGCATGGGCATTTCAGCGCGCGTGAAAAACTGCACGTCCGCGTGTAATACGAGGAAAGGGCCATGCGCGTAAGTGCGCGTGGAAACTGCATGTCCACGTGTAATACGAGGAAAGGGCCATGCGCGTAAGCGCGCGTGGAAACTGCACGTCCATGTGTAATACGAGGAAAGGGCCCATGCCCGTAAGTGACGTGACGCGCGCGTGCGTTTCTCTCAGCACGGGTTAAAGGTGAGCGGGCCCAGCAGTTCGCTGTACGTGCCTTTCGTGGAGACCGACGTGTGTTGCTGCTTCCTGTTGTTTCGCGCGCCATCACAACTTCACAGCTTTCAAGGACGTATCTCTTCTTTTGGCGGGGGTATTGGCTACGCGTGTTTTTCTGCATCGCGCTAGTCAGACGGTGAGTCGAACACGCTCTTTTTCCCACTGCGGGTGCCCCTGTGTATCGCACCCATTTTCGATGTCATAGTAACCTGCGTGTCCCACGCGTACGCGTTATTCTTGTTACTGGGTGCCACCGCGTACTGCGGGAGGTTGAATCCACGCACGTAGGCTGCAGGGTTGCGTGCACGGTTTTACTGCAGTTTTGGGGTGCCTGAGCGTTGCGTGACCCGTCACCACATCACCGGGGTCACATACAGCCTTGCAGGTGCAGGGGGGCTGTTAACATCTTGCTTCCCACCCCCTTCATCCCAATTGCCCAGGTCAATTGTGGTGTACACCTCCCATTGGCACCACTCCATCTGTGCCAGCACTACTAGATCTGTGCCATGGTTGGGAGGCCACCAAAGGTGAGGGGCGCCTCAGCTGGGCGTACTCCTCATGGCGGGCGTGGTCGGGGACGTGGCCGTGGTGACCAGGGAGTAGGGGGACTCCAGGGTTTCCAGGGCAGCCACAGAGGGGGAAGAGGCAGGGGTGCGCCACTTGAGCACAATGTTGTGCCATGTGTCGGTGCAGCCATGCCACCACCCCCTGTGGTTCCGGGGGATGCAGCTCCTGCATCTGGCACTGGCACCCATATGACCCGGCAGTCCGTTCCATCAACTGCCACGGGCCCAAGGGTAGTGGTAGCTGCAGGTGCAGCTGTGGACACCGCCACCCAGGCTCAGGGTCTGCCAGCGCAGGCTGTGTTGGCATTTGAAGAGCCCTTGGTAGATCTCCAACAGGCCAGGGGGGAAACCATAGAGGCAGGCCGGGCTGCTCAGACCAAGACACGTGTCCCTGGGGCAGTCATGTCATCTGCTGCCCCGAACAGCCGGGTGTTGGCAAGTGCAGGGGCAGATGCACCCAACAGCACCCCGGTTGTGAGTCTGCCAACCAGGACCGTTGCGGCCAACGACCCTGCCACAGCTGATGTTGCTGCGCAGGGTCCATTAGTGGGAACCCAGCTGCCACTGACACAAGTCAGGCCTTTGGTCATCCCTCCACCTGCCACTCCCTTGGCTCAATCCACCGAACCCACTGGCCATACTGGTCAGGGCGGCATTAGCCAGCCAGGGTCTGCGCCACAGTCCAAGAGGAGGAAGGTTGCACCTGCAGCACAGGCTGGGACCCCACACACAGCCACGACCTCCTGCACGTCGAGGAAGAAGCCTTTCTGTAAGCAGGAACTGGACTTCCTCGTGGACTACGTGCGGGGCCACAGCCGTGACATGCTAGTGGGTGCCAATAGTCAGACCACGGCTGCCCGACGTGACACCCACTGGAAGCATGTTGCGGAACATGTCAGTTCATTCGGCCATAAGGTACGCACGGCGCAGGAGTGCAAAAAGCGTTGGAATGACATCAAGCGCAGCACTAAGGCCAAGCGTGCCTCAAATTACAACTTGACTCTGGTGACTGGCGGTGGGCCTGCACCAGAGGAGGAAGAACTCACTCCGCATGAGGCTCTCGTTGCGGAGTTCATACCACCTGAATAGGTCGAAGGAGTGGGAGAGAAGCTGGACTTTGATGCCCAGTCCAGTGAGTGTTGATGCATGTTTGTTGAGGACGTGTGTGTTTCACTTGTGGGATGTGTTGTGCATGATTGCTGCTACATGTGACGTGTACATGGTTCTGATGTGTAAGTAATGCAATGCTACCGTCATGCATGTCTCCTCTGCCTGCATGCGGGACTCCATGTAGGCATGCTCCCTTGTCCCTCCTCCGCCACTCTGCACCCCAGTTCCACCTTTGCACTGGTCTGCTTCAATCTTGCCAATGTGTACTTTCTTGTTCATATGTCCTGTGTAGATGATAACTTCCAGCGTAGAATCTGCCAGACATATGCCGTGTGGTACAGCCTTAGTACTCGATGCAGGGTATCTCACTTGTACTGTGCATGGGTCAGATGTCCCGCAGGGACATGAGTGGCCATTCATGCTCCATGTGCATTGCACGCATGCCTCTATGTGTCCTTGACTGGATGATCACTGTAATATAAGTCCTTGGTTACATACATTGCCTGCCATCTCATCAGCCTTCCCATGTCAACTGTGGCTCAGTCCTGCGTTGCACACATGTTTAGGCTCTGACAATCTGTGTGGCTCACAGGCCTCAGCCTGTTCATTGGCCAATGACTCTGTCCAACTCTTGTTGTGTCTTCTTCACACGTGGGCGGCCTCCGGAGTTTCCATCATGTGTCCTGCCCAATGTCCCAGCATCATTTGCAGTGTTGTAATTTGAATCACATTAAGCTGTTGATGCCAGTCAACACTGCCTGTCAATACACAGGTGTATGGTCAGCCTTTTGATACCATGCTAGGCATCCCTGCTTTGGTACTGGGGTGGAGGGGTGCTTGGCTTCTAGACATGGTACACATTGAATGCACAATGCACGTGATGTCTGAATTTGACATTGCACTGCCTTCACATTTCCTGGCACACACCATGTAGTGCTTGTACATGTAGGTAGTGAGTGGCATACACATTTTCTGCACTGCATAGACCCACTTCCATGGAAACTGACACCTTTCAACAGGTCTGATCACAGAAGCTATTCAAAGTATACCCAGCATGCATGCCAGGTCATATGTTGTGTGTCACATGTCTGCCGGATGCCTTTGCTGTCGGTGCGTGTGTGTGTCGTGTGCTTCTGACATGTGTATTGACCTTTTTCTCTCTATTTTTCAGGTGATGACGTAATGGAGGCAGAGGATGGTGTTGTCATGCCAGACACAGGGTTGGTAACGCCACATCAACCCGGCACTAGTGGGGGTCGTGGGGTGGTAGGCCACGAAAACCCCCAAGTGCTGCAGTCCATCTTGTCTCTGGCTGCCTATGAGTCCAGCCTTGATGACGACTCTGACGTCCATGTTGAGTTGGATGAGCATCAAGTCCATGTGTCAGGGGTGAGTGATTCTGATGTGGATACTCCTCTGTCTGCGACACCTGCACTGAGGGATCAGACAGTCTTGGTTCCTCCGCCCGTGGTGGATCGGGACGCAGGGTCACCCTCCACACCAGTCACTGATGTGCCTGGGACATCACGTCGACGGGGGCATGTAGTCGTGCAGCCGCAGGCGGTGCCAACACAGCGAGAACCCCCGGTCCTTGGGTCCCGCAGGGGTCAAGCCCGGCAACGCGGTCGCCGCGCGCAACCGCTGTATACTGAGTGGGAGCAAGACATGACTGCCAATTCTGAACGGCAGGGGGCAGCAATGGAGAACATCGCTGAGAGCATGGAGCGTGTGGCCCAATCTGTGCTCCCCACTGCTAGGCAGGTGCTTCTCCAGCAGCAGGCGGCACGGTCCACGGCCCGCTGGCTCAGGCTGAGCATGGCGGCCTCAGACAGGGCACGCCAGGCTGAAATGTCGTCTCTGCGTCAAGCAATTGCTGCTCACGCAGAGGCGCACATGGATGCCCTGAGGGAGGAGTATGCTTCCCTCAGATCCACTCTGGGTGTCCTTATGATGTCCCAGAGGCAGCAAGCAGAGGAGAGGTTTGCACAGCTTGAGCGTACCATCTCGGCTGAGCTACAGGCTTGCCGGGAGGTGCAGCGGTTGTCCAGCCAGGCCTTGCAGGAGGAACTCCGTGTTACACGTGCTACCTTGCAAGAGGAAGCACGTGTATCACGGGAGGTTCTGCATGCAGACCTACGTCACATCGCCACACAGAACCAGGCTCACCCGTCCGGCAGACTTGCTGCCGACGAGGGGCAAGCTGCGGCTAGGCGTGGCCAGGCTACTGTGCCACGTCCTCCTTTCCAGGATGAGCCAGACTCGGACGACCATCTATCTGCCACATAGGTCGTGCTGTGCAGGCGTTGAGCCCATGGAGGATTTTTTTTTGGCTCAGCATCATCGCATGTGGATGTTGAGCAGCACCCTGTACCTCCCCCCTCCTGGGTGCCTCCCCTCCCCCCCGGGTCATATGTGGCCATTTTTGATTTTTCTTTTAGTTTAGTTAGTTAAGTTTCTGTTTGATAGTTAGTTTAAATAGGTAATGTAGGTTTTCCATAGTTAGTGTAATTAGTTAATAGTTGATTTAGTTTAAAATTGCTAGTCTATTGTGCTTTCATGTGACGGTGCGGTGCTTTGTGGCTTTTGAAGGCATCCACTGTCTGTTCCAGCTGGGCCCTTCATGGTTGTCTTGTGTATGTGTTTGCTGCTTGGGTTCCTTGACTCACATATGCCACTCCTGCCTCCCTTATCCATGAGCTCGCAAGGATGGTTCGGTGTTACAGCATTTTACACAAGGGCTTTGGACTGTCATATCTGTGGCATGTCTGGTGCTGTGTGACTTGTGTTGACACCCCTAGTGGGGATGATTTAGGTGTCATTGTCCACTGTTCAGCTTTTGCTAGATGGGGTGTGTCATGATTAATGTGGACATTGATTGCTATGCATTGTGTAGTATGTTTCATATCTTTCCTGTACATGTGCTTGTTGCAATTCATGCTGTAGATAGTGTTCCACACTTTGGAGGTGAAAGACGGACTGATGGTGAGATTTGTGATCTGACATGGTGAAGTAATGAGATGCCTGATGAGACACACACAGATGACTTTGAAGCATTAATCATGTGTTTGATGCCCTTTCTGCAGGGGGATGAGCCTCCAGAGCACCTTTGCCAGCAGACATGGCCCATTGGACGACGGAATTCTGGACCCGTTTGTTGGTTCCCACATGCACATGTGTGAAGAAGCAGAGGCACAGTGATTGCAGACCCACATCCTAGAACTGGTGACATGTTCCAAGGAACTCCAGGCAAGGTGAGCATCACAGGGGGGCCACGACACAGCAAAGCTTGCACCAGGCGAGTTGCACATGCAGGCTTAGTCACAGCACTGAGGGTGAGCTTAGACGAATATTGGTGTTGAAGCACACAATGCAGCTCAGATGTGTTTGTGGACTGATGGCTGCTGTAAGTAGGGTTGTCTGGGACACATGCAGGGGCAGTGGCACATACCCTCCGGTACACCAAGGTCCAATTGAGCCACTTGTAGCCTTCCGAGACATGGAAAGGGGCAGCTCACAGGGACATACAGCAAGGGACATACTCGGGTGCAGTGCATGTCTTTTCCACGTACTTCATGATAAATGCACTGCCAACTTTGTTTCAGTCATGGTGGTACGCAACTTGCTCTGTAGTCATGGCTTGCTATATGGGTCTGTCTGCTTACCCAGGGAACATTGCATGTTGTGTGAATTGCGACACATTGGTGTTCCATTTGCCACGCACCCAGCAGCGGCTGCCTTACTGCATTGACTGTGTATGACCCGTCACAGGGGTGATGTTATATATGGGTATGAAGCATCAACCACAGATTGTCTGTTTGTAGAGTAGTCTGTTGCTATGGGGCATGTTTGGTGTTGTGTTTTTGTGCAATTGGCACGTACAGGTTGTTGACTGTGTCTCTCTTTGCAGCATTGCAGTGCTCCTGTAACCGGACCTGAGAGTGCGCAGGCAGGAGGCCAGCACTCAAAACCAGAGCTAAGTGTCTTGTTGTTTTTCTTACGAACTGCTCTGCATAGGCTTGCTGGGGAGTGTACTGATGCATGGATGTATGTGTGGTTCAATTTGGTATGTTTTTTTCTCCCTAATCACCCGTAATCCTATGCAATTTTGAAACCTGTACCCTCTACCCGGTGTTCCTGCTTCCCGTGCCTATCCAAGCAACGTTCCCTGAACCTCTTTCCCCACTGGGGTTGCGGATGCCTGTGTAAGCCCCGAACTTGCAGGCGCCAAAACCCTAGAGGGGGTGGTTGGTTCGTACCACTCCTGAGCCTGGACTACAGAAGGCCATGACAATGATGTCCAAGTTTGTTTGGATTGTGTATGTGTTCATGCAGGTTGTACATTTTCGTGCATTCCCTAGTTTCATGTGTCATTCCTCCTCCCCTCTCCTGCCGCTCATTCCAGTCATCCAGTGTGTCAACACCTGTCCCGACTGCATATCCCTGAACCTCATTCCCCACCAGGGTCTCAGGGGCCTGTGTGAGTTTGACCTTGCAGGCACCCGGGACATGGTGGGGGTGGTTGTTTCGTGACACTCCCGCGCCTGTACAGGGGACCTGTGACAGTACACATCCATTCATGGTGCATCATCCTATGTCATGTACCACACATGTCTCACATCCTGTCGTGACATTGTTTTGCTGTGCTACCTTGGTTGTTGCATCATTGTGGTAGTACTTGGCCTTTGTGAGGTACTGCTACGTCAAGTCATCTACTGGAGGGTGTTCGGGTTCGTTTTCATGCCCTGGATTTTGTGATTTTGGAAATGAGTGTGGATTCTGAGGGTTCAGGCATCTTTTTACACACAAGGTGGGAGATGGTGACGAAGGGTAAAGGTGATCCTGTGGCCAGGTGGAATTGAGGTTTGGAGGCTCCATGACCCAGGTGCAGTTGTTCAGTGGGTCATGGTCATTTGTGAGGGAGGGGGGGGTTGTTGTTGATAGTTGCCTTGCACTGCAGTGTGATGGGAACTCTGACATAGTAATGGTGGTATCCTATGTACATGTTGTGTTCTGCTGATCAATGCCTATTCATGTGTTGTGTTTTCCTTTCAGGTGCGAGGGGATAGTTGTGGTTTGACATGCTGGGGTGTACACATGGTGGATGTTCACATGTGATGTGTAGGGAACACTGATGGTCACTTGAGTGCACATGCATATGTGGAGTGCATGTCCTTGCAGAACCACACACTTGCACTCTGATGCACTACATGTACTCCCACCCTTGCATATCCACGTGTACACTGTTTGCCTTCTGGTGCCCACTGTGTCCCGGTAGCACATGTTCTGTGACCGATCATGGATCCAGTACATGCCTAATTTGATGTTTGACGTGGTCTGTCACTTAGATGTGATGCTCAGGGTGTGCATCACACACAATGGCTGTTCACTGTGCTGTGCGCTGAGCAGTGTGATGCAGGAGTAGGACACTGCACACATGAGCTGCAGTGTTGATTTTGCAATGCATAATGTGCATGTAGACAGGCATTCATTGTGATGTTACGTCTACGACTGTTGTAATGCATTTGGAAATGACTTATTTTGGGTGGGAGGTTGTTGGTCTGTCATTTCATCTGATTCCGGGTCAGGCAGCAGTGTCCGATGCCACTGTGCATTTAGAACATGGCAATGTGTACCTTATCGTTACTGCATTGGTGTATGGGTATTGCGTGCCATGTCATGTTGATGTTTGGGAGGGTTTGAGTGACATGACAGTGATGGCCATGGCCTGGTTTGCAGGTGTGTGTGATGCACACCTTGCATGTCCGTGTCATCCGCTTCTCAGAGCAACTAGCTGGGGGTAGATTTCTCTCCGCAGCAGGGCCCTCCCCCTGGAACAGACTTCCAGCCTGACTTGAACTTGAGGGGAATCATCTCCAGTTCTGGAAGCACCTCAAGACCTTCCTCTTTGCTTCTGCTTACTGTCTGCCTCTCCCTTGCAGAATTCTCCCCTGGAACTGCACAGGAGCTGCAACTGGGCCACTCTCACCGACCTCGGTCCCTGGCCCAGCCACTCTCCACTTACACTGCCTCCCTGGCAACCCCTGCACTGCAGTACTGTCTCTCTACCCCTACAGCCCTCCCTTCCCAGCACTTGTCTGCACTTACCTTTGTAGTTGCCACCAGGCGACCTATGTATTATTTTTTTGGGCTACTTCCCCTGTACTGGACTCCCCCCCACCCTTCCCCTTGCACTTTTCCCATTCCCCCTACCCCTGCACTTGCACGATCCCAATGACACTTGGCCTAGTAGTACCGTTCTCTGTGTTCCCTTGTTCCCCCCTCCCTGCCTCATTGCGCCTTGGAATACTTGTGTATGGCCCATATCATGTCATATGTCATATGTGTGCCTTTTGGTCACACAGGATAGCTTGTGTTTAAGTAGCTAGGGATGCAGACGATGTGGCACTTCCATGGCAACTTTCTCAGGGTGGTAGGGTTGTGACAGTTAACTGTCTCTTTGTCATCATCGATTGTCACCTGGTATGTGCCAGGCCTGTGTGCACTCCGCAGGGGTGGGAGTTTAGGTGAAAAATGTGGCCACAAGCTGGGTCCGGGCTTCCTCGCCACGTGCCCTGTCCCCTCCCATGGGCAGCGCCTGTGCCTGTGGTTGGGGATGTGGGGGCACCACCATGTCCACCGGGACGCCCTGCCATGTAGCAACATTGTGCAGGACACATGCTGCCACAATGATCCTGCACACTACTGGTGGTGCATAGAGTAGTTGCCCACCAGAGCGTTCAAGGGAGCGGAAACGTGACTTGAGCACTCCGAATGTGCGCTCCACTATGCCCCTGGTTGCAATATGGGCGGCATTGTATCTTACCTGGGGTGGTGTGGTGGGGTTCCGGATTGGCGTCATCATGTGGTGGCTCAGAGGGTAGGCACTGTCCCCTGGGGAGGTGATAATAGTTGAGATTATTAGGGTTTGGATATTTGTCTGTGTGTGACTTGCATGCATGTGCAAGGGCAGTTGTACTGACCTAGGAGCCATGTGTCGCCATGCTGCCCAGCTTCCAGGGCCCGGCTCAGGGCGGACATTCTGTATATGAAACTGTCATGAGTGGAGCCAGGGTAGTTTGCATAGACAGAGGTGATGATTCCCTTTGCATCACATACCACCTGTACATTGATGGAATGCCAGTGCTTGCGGTTTCGGTAGATGTGATCAATGGCCCTAGGTGGACGTAGGGCCACATGGGTGCAATCTATGGCACCGAGCACTTTGGGGAAGTGTGCCACCCTGAAAAAATCCAGGACAACGGCCTGCCTTTCTGCGGGTGTTCTGGGCATGTATATGTGCCTGCGGACTGAGGGACGCGCTGTCATGATTGCCAGTACCTGGTGTAGGCAGCGTGACTGCGTGGCCTGTGAGACCCCCCCAACTATGGCAGTGGTCCGCTGAAATGACCCAGTGGCCAAAAAATGCAGGACATTGAGCACCTTCTCCAAGGGGCTCAATGCTTGGGAGCAAAGGGTGGGGGATGTGAGGTCATCTTCCCACTCCCTGACCAGGTCTAGGATGATATGGGGTGGAAACCTATACCTGCCATAGACCTGGTCGTCAGGCATCCCAAAAAGGCTTGTCCGTGGTGCGAAAATGCGTGCCCTGGCTATTCTCCTCCTCCTGTGGTGTCCCAAGATCAGTGCAGCGACAAATGGGGCATTCATCGTAGCTGTATATACGCGTTTGTTGTTTGCTCGCACTTTTATGCTGTCCGCGGGGACGCTTCCGCCTGCCTTCGTGTGGCAGACGCGTTGACACCTGTGCACGTCTTTTGCCGTGCGCAGGTTTCCCGTATTCGGATACGGTCCGAGTGTCATCGCGTGTGATCGGAGGGGAGTGAGCGTACACGCAACTGGCCTGGGTACGTGTGTTTCGGGGTGCGCGGGAAGTTCCACACGCGATTAGCCTGGGTACGTGTGTTCCGGGGTGCCGGGAACTTTCACACGCGATTGGTGGAAATCCACGTGTGTTCTGTCATCACGTGCAATGAGGGAAACACCTGCGTGCGTCAGGTCACAGACGCGCTCACGCGCTAAGGGCCTTTGGTCCAATGAAATCGCATATGCGTGCTGCTGTGCATACGCGCTAAGGGCCTTTCCTCGTATTACACGCGGACGTGCAGTTTTCCACGCGCGCTTACGCGCATGGGCCCTTTCCTCGTATTACACGTGGACGTGCAGTTTTTCACGTGCGCTGAAATGCCCATGCACGTCTGTACGCGTCACATCACAGGGGCGCTTGCGCTTGAGGGGCCTTCTGTCCAATGAAAATGCGTATGCGTGCAGACCCGCTTATGCGCTAAGGGCCTTTCCTCGAATTACACGCTGACGTGCAGATTTTTCACGTGCCAAATCACTCTGTATCAAGCTGGCCACGCATATGCACACGGAAGACCACGCTCCTGCCCAGAAGGCTGAACAACTGCCCCCCAGAGCCCCGAGCACGCTCCCACCTGCCATCTGCTGCTGCCTGACTGCCTGCTGCCCACGTGCACTGCCATTTGCTGCCTGCACATCAGCCAGGGGTGCTGTTGCTGTGACCACCCCTGCTGGAACCGAAGACTCCCGACTGGGATTCCATCGCTCCACAGCCCAGCCCCAGGACCCAGTTGCCCACCCACTCCTGCCTCTGGGGTTGTCATGTCGGGCCAAACCCCATCTGTGACCACTGACAACCCCCGGCCAGAGAGGCAGAGGGGCACCAGCTTCAGTGCCACCGAAGTTGGTGTCCTGGTGGAGCAAGTTTAGTTTAGTTTAGTTTAGTTTATTATTTGTATAGCGCCGCCTGGCCCTAGGGCATCCAGGCGCTTGCGATGAATACAACAAGAATAATGAATACAACAAGAATAATGCAGCAGAAATGTACAAATCGATTACATATTTACAAATTTACAGTCTTGGTGCATGCTAGTGCGGTAGGGCTAGGCAGTTTCTTTGGATAGAAGCCAAGTTTTGGTGTTGTGTCTAAATCTGTGAAAGGATGGTTCTGATCTCAGCTCGAGTGGAAGTGAATTCCAAAGTTTGGAGGCAAGCACGGGGAAGCTGGAGCCACCTGCTTTTTGGAGCTTAAATCTTGGGATATTTAAGCAGTGTGTTTGAGCTGATCTGGTAGGGCGCGCTGGGGTGTGGTGCTTGAGGTTGTCGGATAGGTATCTGGGTGCTTGGTTAGCTAGGCATTTGTGTGTGAGTGAGATGGTTTTATATTCAATTCTTTGTGGTATGGATAGCCAATGGCAGGTGCGTCTGGCGTCCGAGATGTGTTCTTGTTTGGGTATGTTCAGGGCTGCTCGCAAGGCGTTGTTTTGTATGACTTGTAGTTTGTTGATGTTTTTCTGACTGGTTCCCAAGTATAGCGCATTGCAGTAGTCAACTTTGGAAAGGACTAGCGCTCTGGCTAAGGTGATGCAGTTGGATGGTGAGAGGTAAGGTCTGCTGGCATTGATAAGTTTACAAGTGTAAGCAGTGGCTGATGAGATGGAATTGATCTGTCTTGTCAGTGTGAGGGAGGAGTCGAGGTAGATTCCTAGGGTTTTGACGCTGTTAGAGACGGTGATGTTATTGCCATCTATAGTGAATGCTTGATAGAGTTTGTCGAGTTTATTAAGTCTGGGTTGGGAACCTAGGAGAAGAAGCTCGGTCTTGTCGTCATTAAGCATAGGCCATGCTTGGCCATCCATTCTTGGATAATGGAATAAATGTTGCTGAGAGCAGTGAGGTCGGTGGAGTAGTCGCCTGTTAAAGGGATCAGTATTTGGGTGTCATCTGCGTAGTTGGTGTAGATGACACCCAAGCGGTCCAGTATGTCAAAGAGGGGTTTCGTGAATACATTGTATAGAGTGGGGGAGACGCAGGAGCCCTGGGGGACACCGCAAGTGACTGGGGCTGGGATGGCAGAGGCTGTGGGTGCGAAGACTCTCATGGATCTGTTGTTAAGGAAGGAATGGATCCATGCGTTGGCGTTATCTGAAAATTTGGCTGCTGAGGATAGATGTTTGCAGAGGATGTCGTGGTTGACCAGGTCGAAGGCGGCCGATAAGTCAAGGAGGAGAAGGAGGGCTAGTTTACCATTGTCTTTAATGTTGTCCATCTGTGTCTTAAGGTCAATCAGGGCGGTCTCAGTGCCGTGTTTGGGGCGGAATCCTGATTGTCTGAGTCCTAGTAAGTTATTTTTCTCGAGGTGGTTCTGTATCTGGAGATAGGCAGCTCTGTCGAGGATTTTTAGTAGGAAGGGTACAGTCGTTATGGGTCTGTAGTTGGTGGGGACATTAGGGTCAAGGGTGGGCTTCTTAAGTAAAGGAAGAACCCAGGAGTCCTTGAGGTTGTTGGGCACTATGTTGGAGGTGAAAGATGCGTTGATGAGGGAGGTGATGAAGGGAGCACGTTGTTTGGCAGCATCTTTAATGATAGGGGCTGGGCAAGTGTCGCCTTGGCATTTGGATGGTTTAAGAGAGTAGATTATTTCTTCAACCTCTTTAATGGTTATGGTGGAAAACTCAAAGAGGTTATTGTCATCATTTTGGGGGGTGGTGTGGGTGTGTGTAGAGGGGGTGATGTTATCGGAGAGGGTGAGGCTTTCTTTCTTTGTCAGGATTTTGGCTTGTAGCGTGGCAATTTTGCCTAGGAGTGCTTCCTGGATGTTCGTGCACCAGTGGATGTCTTTGTTGCAAGTGTCTGGAATGGGGGAGGGTGATTCGAGTTCTCTCAGGATATTGAAGAGCTCTTTGGTATTAGATTTGGCGTTGCTGATTCTTTCATTGTACATGTTTTTTTTAGACTGGATGATGGCTGATTTATAGATGTTCGATGCTAGTGCGTAGGATGTCTTATTAATAGTGGATGGTGACTGTTTCCATGCTAATTCAGCTTGTCTTTTGGCTTTGCGGAGTGTTTTTAGTTTGGGGGTGAACCAGGAATTGAGGTGTGCTCGTGGTTTGGCTTTCCGAAGCTTGAGTGGTGCTATGGTATTTATGGCCTTAAGGATAGTTGTGTTGTATAAATCTACTAATTCAGTAGGGTTGGTCATGGTGGGTGAGAAGTCGATGATGGGTTGGAGTAGCGGGAGGAGTTTCTCTATTGTGATATTTTTGTTGTTTCTTGTGAGTGTGGGTGGGGCATTGGAGGAGGGCCCTGGTGTTTGAGTGCCTTTGTTGATGGTGAAGGTAATAAGGTGGTGATCGGTCCAGGCGCATGGAGTGTTGGAGAGGATGGTAGTGTTGCAATTGAGGTCAGCTATCCAGTCAAGGATGCGGCCTTTGTTATGTGTGGGTTGTGCGATATGGTGGGTGAGTCCTAATTCTGAAATAGTGTTGGCGATAGTGTGAGCTTTGTCATCTTTCTCATCATTGAGACCTAGATTAAAGTCTCCTAGGATGAGTAGTCGAGAGTTAGGTTTGATATTGTTAGAGAGTAGAAGGGCTATGTCGTCATTAAAGGATAGTATGGGGCCTGGCGGTCTGTAGATGAGGTGGATGGTGATAGTGCTTGTGTGCGTAGTGGATAGTTTGAGGGTGAGTAATTCCACTGATGTCAGTGATTGGTTTTGTATGTGTCTAATGTTGATGGAACTTTTTGCAATAACGGCTACTCTACCACCTTTCTGGGGCAGTATGATGCCCTCTTCGGAAGTTCCCGCGCCGACAAGGAAGGACGGACTCGGATCCGGACTGACATCGTGACTGCCATCAACGCGGAGGGGGTGGCAGTCCGCGACTTACAACATGTCAGGAAGCGCTGGGAGGACTTCAGGTCCAGGACCCTGAACAAGGCCCGGCGCCTCTTGAAGGCAGCGGATGCCAAGGGGCGCCGGGGCCACTTGTCGGAAGAACAGATGAGGGTCCTGGAACGCATATCCCCAGCGCACCACGTCCAGGTCCTTGAGAAGCAGACCCGTCTGGAGTCGAGCGGTGAGTGTACATGCATCCTGATTGTGAGCAGTGCGTGTGGTGATTATTCAGTAGTGTGCAGGTTGCACGTCTGTTTGTATGGGGTCGAGTATGGGTGGGGGTGTACAGGGCCGTGGGACTGACACATGCGAGGGCTGTAATGTGTGAGACATGGATGGTGCTTGTGTGTGTAGGCTTGCATGCCAAATGCAGTTGTGTGGGCACACATGTTTGGATGAATGTGTATGTAAGTAGACATGTCCGTGATGTCACGCATGTATGTTGTTTTCGGCTGCATGTATCAGCACTGTGTACATGTGCATGTGTGTGTATTTGACAAGGGTGCAACAGTGATGCAACATGGATGCATGTGACAGCGGTATGTGGAAGCCTGATTGGCAGATGTGACATGGATGCCCGTCTGAACAGAGCGACACTTGGCAGAGGTGTACACATGCATGCAAGTGTGGTGGTGTGTGTACATGTGTGGTGCACTTCCTGTGTTGCATGTGATGTCTGGCTCACCTTTGGCTGCTCATGCTGTTGTATGTGTATGGATGGTGGTGGCAGTTGCGATATGGCTGTGGTATGGCTCATGTGTGCGAGTTGTAATGACATGTGTGTTGGGGATTGTGATGACATGTCTGAGGTTTGCCAATGCCACTCATGTACAACTGTCATGTGTGTATGTGTCCATTGTACAGTGCCCTGATGCCTGTGTTTTGTTTCTCCCTGTCTGCAGCGTCAACTGATGACGAGGGCGGAGAAGGTGCTGTGGAGCACAGCGGCGGGGATCCGACCGCCAGCCGGAGACGCAAGGCCCGGCTCCCCTCCCATGTTGTGATCTCGTCAGGGAGTGAGGAGTCCGGTGCCGCGTCCCAGGCTGCAGCTGCCGGGGGGAGGTCCAAGAGGCGGAGGTTGGGGTTGGACTCATCGGCAGCAGAAGGGGCAGCTGGGACCCCACAGGGCCCAACAGGGGAAGATGGCACGGAGTCATCCAGGTTGGTGGGGGGTTTGGTGGAGGAGGAGGCCGTGCAAGCACCAGAGACGGGGTCTGGAGGTGGGGATCCCACTGGTGCTAGTGGTGCAGTGCAGGACCAGGGACAGGAGGCAGCACAGGCCGCCGCGGAGGTGCCTGTGTGCAATCCTGTCCCCGATCCTGTCCCTGCATCATCTTGCACCAGCAGGGATGCCTACGTCCAGACCCGTTTTCAGGCAGGGGATGAGCTCACGTCAACTGGCCTTCCTCTGCCTGCGGACGTGGCTATCCAGGTCCGGGTTGAGCCTGTCCTGGCTGGTGTGTCGTTGCGTCAACGGGCCATGCGAGGTGACCTGCAGTCTTTTCATGGAGAGACTGCACGTCATCTCGAATGGCTCGTTGACCACGTCAGCCTGCTGGGACAGGTCACCCAGGCCGGATTCCTCCGTCTGATGGGGCTTGCTCCGACCACCTCCTCAACTGGACCCTCTACGCGCCAGTCGTCCTCTGTGCCATCTTCCCACCCATCAGTCACCTGGGTGCCCTGTGGAGCTGCCTCTGACGGTGCGGCCAGGCTGGTGGAGGAGGCATCCCTGCCACAGTCGGGAGTCGGACGTCCAGCATGGGTGGCCACATCTACGACTGCACCCCAGCCGGCGGAGGATGTGCAGGCAGCAGGAGGCAGTGCACGGGCAGAGGCACAGCAGCAGCAGCAACGTGGTGGGAGCCATGAAGGCTCGGGGCCTTCGACATCGGAGGGGCAGGCATCGGCCGGAGGGCAGGAGGACCCAGGACAGAGAGTGTCTTCCGTGTGGCAGCGGTTGGGCCACGCCATAGATGCGGAGCGGCAGCGGGCGGAAGAGGAACGGCTCACAATGGTCAGGGCGGAGAACTCCATGCGGAGGGCCCTGAGGCGGGCCGAGTGCCTCGAGGCAATCCGCAGGGGTTTGGAGGTGGAGACGTTGACGGCCCTGCGGACCCTCGGGGCCATGGAGGAGGACCGCCTCCGGGACATTGAGGAGGAGTTCGATGATGCCCTGGCCCGGAACATCCACAAGTGAGCCGTGAAACTAGCCCGCTGCCCTTGTACATAGTTTCTAGGTAGTGTTAGGTTTCATTTTTGTTTTTATTTTATTTGGACCTTTTGGACATTGGCCACATTTTTGTATATAGTTTATTTTATTAGTTAGTGTAGTTAGATAGGTTTCCTTTATTTTGTTGGGATAATGGACCCTGAATTGTTCCCATGTACATAGTTGACAGTTGGATTGTATTTTTTTTTCTATTTTTAACCATGGAGCAATGGCTTTCTTTTTTATTTCCCATTGGATTTTGTTTTGTGGACATTGACTTTGGACATTACTTTGGATTTTTATTTTTGGTTTTGCTTTTTTTGACGGACATGCTTCTTTTCATTTTTGTACATTCACGTTTCTGTTTCTTCATTTTTTATTCTATTGATGTTTCCTTTAAAACATATTATTTTTGGTGAACTTCAATGTGTGGTATCTCATTGGTTTCATGCATTTCATGATATGTGTTTTGAGATTCACTGACACCCATTGGGTGTATGTGAGGGAAATGTGTTTGTTTCGGAACTTGCAATTGGTGTTCTGTGATGTAATTGCAAATTATGAGTGGGTGGATGCAATACTCGGGTGGGTGTTTTGCATTTGGAGGCTGACCATAGGGACCAGGGATCTAGATTGTGATGACATGTTGGCTGGGGAACATGAGTTGCACATGGGTGGGGGCCTGCTGGCAGGTGCCCCACAGTGCTGGGGGGTGGGGGTGGTGGGAGACATGGGTGGGGGCCTGGTGGAGGCTGCCCCTGGTGGCTGGGGGATGGGGGTGGTGGTAGACATGGGTGGGGGCCTGGTGGAGGCTGCCCCTGCACTGCTGGGGGGTGGGGGTGGTGGGAGACATGGGTGGGGGCCTGGTGGAGGCTGCCCCTGGTGGCTGGGGGGTGGGGGTGGTGGGGAACATGAGTTGGACATGGGTGGGGGCCTGCTGGCAGGTGCCCCACAGTGCTGGGGGTGGGGGTGGTGGGGAACATGAGTTGGACATGGGTGGTTGCCTGCTGGCAGGTGCCCCACAGTGCCGGGGGATGGGGGTTGTGGGAACATGAGTTGGACATGGGTGGGGGCCTGCTGGCAGGTGCCCCTGGTGGCTGGGGGATGGGGGTGGTGGTAGACATGGGTGGGGGCCTGGTGGAGGCTGCCCCTGCACTGCTGGGGGGTGGGGGTGGTGGGAGACATGGGTGGGGGCCTGGTGGAGGCTGCCCCTGGTGGCTGGGGGGTGGGGGTGGTGGCGAACATGAGTTGGACATGGGTGGGGGCCTGCTGGCAGGTGCCCCACAGTGCTGGGGGGTGGGGGTGGTGGGGAACATGAGTTGGACATGGGTGGGGGGCTGCTGGCAGGTGCCCCACAGTGCTGGGGGGTGGGGGTGGTGGGGAACATGAGTTGGACATGGGTGGGGGCCTGCTGGCAGGTGCCCCTGGTGACTGGGGGGTGGGGGTGGTGGGAGACATGATTGGGGGCCTGGTGGAGGCTGCCCCTGGGGGCTGGGGGATGGGGGTGGTGGTAGACATGGGTGGGGGCCTGGTGGAGGCTGCCCCTGGTGACTGGGGTGGTGGGGGTGGTGGGAGACATGGGTGGGGGCCTGGTGGAGGCTGCCCCTGGTGGCTGGGGGGTGGGGGTGGTGGGGAACATGAGTTGGACATGGGTGGGGGCCTGCTGGCAGGTGCCCCTGGTGACTGGGGGGTGGGGGTGGTGGGAGACATGGGTGGGGGCCTGGTGGAGGCTACCCCTGGTGGCTGGGGGGTGGGGGTGGTGGGAGACATGGGTGGGGGCATGGTGGAGGCTGTCCCTGCACTGCTGGGGGGTGGGGGTGGTGGGAGACATGGGTGGGGGCCTGGTGGTGGGTGCCCCTGCACTGCTGGGGGGTGGGGGTGGTGGGAGACATGGGTGGGGGCCTGGTGGAGGCTGCCCCTGGTGACTGGGGGGGTGGGGGTGGTGTGAGACATGGGTGGGGGCCTGGTGGAGGCTGACCCTGGTGACTGGGGGGGTAGGGGTGGTGGGAGACATGGGTGGGGGCCTGGTGGAGGCTGCCCCTGGTGACTGGGGGGGTGGGCGTGGTGGGAGACATGGGTGGGGGCCTAGTGGCAGCTGCCCCTGGTGGCTGGGGGGTGGGGGTGGTGGGGAACATGAGTTGGACATGGGTGGGGGCTTGCTGGCAGGTGCCCCTGGTGACTGGGGGGTGGGGGTGGTGGGAGACATGAGTGGGGGCCTGGTGGAGGCTGCCCCTGGTGGCTGGGGGATGGGGGTGGTGGTAGACATGGGTGGGGGCCTAGTGGAGGCTGCCCCTGCACTGCTGGGGGGTGGGGTGGTGTGAGACATGGGTGGGGGCCTGGTGGAGGCTGCCCCTGGTGGCTGGGGGGTGGGGGTGGTGGGAGACATGGGTGGGGGCCTGGTGGTGGCTGCCCCTGCACTGCTGGGGGGTGGGGGTGGTGGGAGACATGGGTGGGGGCCTGGTGAAGGCTGCCCCTGGTGACTGGGGGGGTGGGGGTGGTGGGAGACATGGGTGGGGGCCTGGTGGAGGGTGCCCCTGGTGGCTGGGGGTGCAGGGGGACATGCGTTGGTGGGCAGTAGTGCAAGTTGACATGTGGGTTGGCTGGTGGGCATGGCCATGTTGGATGGGGTGCCTGCATGACATGTGCTGGGTAGGCCCCTGTGGTGTGAGCCACCTGCAGGGGCCGTGGAGGGTGTAGAGGGAACACCTGGGAGGACCCACACGTGCAATTCACGTGTGCTGCTCCCCGCGCACCCCTGTAATACACGTACCCTGATGATATTGCTTGTGGAACTTCCCGCGCACCCCTGTAATACACGTACCCTGATGAAATTGCGTGTGGAACTTCCCGCGCACCCCTGTAATACACGTACCCTGATGGAATTGCGTGTGGAACTTCCCGCCGCACCCCTGGAATACACGTACCCTGCTGATGTTGCGTGGGATACTTCCCCCGCACCCCGAAATACACGTACCCTGATGAGATCGCGTGTGTGACTTCCCGCGCACCCCAGAAATACACGTACCCCGCTCAATCGCGTGTGTAACTTCCCGCGCACCCCCGAAATACACGTACCCCGCTCAATCGCGTGTGTAACTACCCGCGCACCCTCGAAATACACGTACCCCGCTCAATTGCATGTGTAACTTCCCGCGCACCCCCGAAAAACACGTACCCCGCTCAATCGCGTGTGTAACTTCCAGCGCACCCCCGAAATACACGTACCTCGCTCAATCGCGTGTGTAACTTCCCGCGCACCTCCGAAATACACGTACCCCGCTCAATCGCGTATTTAACTTCCCGCGCACCCCCGATATACACGTACCCCGCTCAATCACGTGTGTAACTTCCCGCGCACCCCCGAAATACACGTACCCCGCTCAATCGCGTGTGTCACTTCCCGCGCGCCCCCGAAATACACGTACCCCGCTCGATCGCATGTGTTGCTTCCTGCACACCCCCGCAATACATGTGCCCCGCTCGCACAGGCCCAATTGCTGTATGTTGCCACTTTTGTGATGCGCTGGGACTCTACCGCCTGCCTTCGTGTGGCGGACGTGTTTCAGCTTGTGCGTGTCTTTGGCTGTGCGTGGCTTTGCCCTATTCGATTCCATGAATACGTGTGGTTCGAGTGCGTGTGGGCGTTCCGTCTGCTTCCCTGCAGTACATCCCCAGTTACGCCCCTTATTTTCGCGCGTTGTTCCCCATTCCGCGCATTACGCCCCGTGTCCCGCCCACTTTCTGGTGTATGCGCCGAGGTTGTGCGCTTTCACTGTGCGCGTCACGCACGCCTTTCGGGATGTTGCAGTGACTTGTGCGCCATGCACGGGTTTGGCGCACATCCCGAGGTGAACACGTGCAGGGACTTCCATGAATCGCACGCGTGCGCCTGTTTCTTTGCGCTTGCGCCTGCTTGCGCCTGCTTGCGCCTGCTTGCGCAACGATTTTCGGCGCACGTTTGTTCCATGAATCGGCCCCTTAATTGTTAATAATATTCTTGGCCAGGGACAATCTGGTTTTAGATCTGCACACTGCACGGCCACAGCACTAGGAGACATGAAGGCCAATATCTTGCAGGCAATGGAGAATGGTAACATTGTGTTACTCATGTTCCTCGATTTATCCACAGTCTTTCATATAGGCGATCACACTATTCGTGTTAACAGGTTAGTACACTCTGTTTCTTTTTCAGCCTCTGCAGCCAACTGCGTTGATTCTTTTTTGATCAATTGTACTGCTAGAGTGTTTAGCAGTGAAGCATCTGCTGACGACTTCAAAGCGCTGTGTGGAGTTCCACAGGAGTCATGTCTGTCTCCCACACTGTATATAATATTTTCACTAAACCATTGTTCGAGTTGCTAGATGCAAAAGGAATTATGTTCACCAGCTACGCTGATGATACTCAGAGCTTAATTCCGACTCTCAGGCAACTATGACATACATACTGAAAATATTAAAAAGCCCTTTTCTCTTATCCAGCAATGGATGGTGGAAAATGGTTTGGCTCTGAATGACACCAAAACCGGATTGATGATAGCAGGTACAGCGGATCGGCTTAGGAAGCTTGATATTGATTATAAGGATTGTGTGATAGCAGGCTGTACCACCACCACCACCCTACTTAAAGTAAACACACTAGGGATTTTCGTTGATCAGGAGATGAATATGAAGGTGCATGTTTACAACTGGGTTGCCTCTTCTGCCTATTACATTAAGCTAGTAAGCCAATTGAGACCTATCTTGACCACGAAAAGCTGTGCCATTATTTCTAGAACTATCATTGGAGCCAAACAAGGGACGTAATGTGGGGGTCACCCGAGATTGCAGCTGCAACCCATCAACCCATGTGGTTGCAGGTTCTACCCCTGCCGTCTCCCCTGCGACACATTCATGGAGCTTGCGTTTAAAAAAAAGTTTGTTGTATTCATCACGGGACAGACCCCTGTTGAAACAGCAAACTATAGAAGTGCAAGCTGCGTGATGGGCGCCACTGTGTCTGCTCCTGGAAACCTTGAGCTATGGTTGCTAATCAGCTATGTGCTCTTCTGACATCCCTAGTTGAGCACGTTGTCTCAGCGCCTGCACCAGGTCGGATAATGAACCCCAGGGTGATGGCCAGGGCTGAGGCCAGAAGAGTGGTGCACAGGATATGTAGCCCACTGTGATACCCCACAGCCAGCCCAGGGAGAGTGTGTTCAGGCTGGGGGAGCCAGAGACCAGGCTGCACGCCAACAGGGGCAGGATAATCTGCAGCAGCATGCAGAGCAGTATCTCCCCTAGGAAGCAGAAGTGTGCCATCTGTGACTGTGTCAGGTGCATGCTGTCCACCGCCATGCCCAGGCTCATGCCCGTCAGCGCCCCAGACACTGTCAGGATCACGATGGTGTTCCTCCTGAGGAAGTGGAGCTAGACCCATCACCAGCCGCCCCTGCAGCCTTCACAGCTCGTCCCATAGCGGACCGCAATGTGGGAGCCTCCAGCATGTGATCGTTCATCTCACTCTTCTCCATGTGGTCGGAGGGGCTCTTTGATACCCCACAGTGGAGGGGACAGTGACTAAAGTAGAGCCCTTTCCCTTGCACTCTACTGATCCCAGCCTGGAGCATGGATCCCACCACTGCACCGTCACTCAAGGAGGTGCACTGGAGAACGGCTCCCCTAACTCTGGAGCAGCTTGTCAGCTCCTACTGGCTTCCCCAAGTCATGAGGACAGTGGTGAGCAAGTAACAGCACGTAACAAACATATGTTTACATTGTTCGTATATATGTATGCTCTGACTTTTATGCAGGGCAGGCTTAGCTGGGAAGCAACAAAGCACCTCACAAGAAGAAGATGGAGCACCACCAGGGCTCAACATTCCACAGGTCTGTGCATCATGATTGCTACGCCTGGCCACCATATTGGAATCAGGCAGCACTTCCCATTAGGCTACTCTCTGCCAGTAACTACCCACAAGAGATTGTTGGAGCCCATCTTCTCCTGCATTATGGCTTCTGCCCCTGGAGCACCGCAAGCTGCTGTGGTTTGTGGTGTGCTGGGTTTTCAATGCTGCATGCGAGCTGTACTCGTCCATCTGTCCTACTCATGCAGATAAACGTTATCATCCATAACATGCAGTTCCCCAAGACCTGTGATTAGGGAACACGAGTGGCATTCTGTGAAGCCACTGCGTGCCTCTATTCTTAACAGAAATCTGTTGGAACAGGACACTGTTGTGCATCATGATAAGTTGCAGGCTGTGTAAAGCCATCAAATAGTATGTACCATAGTACTCGAAAGAATTGAAAGCTCGTTTCCTCTCAGGGCATTCCTCTCACATTATTATGCAATGTGTGCTACGAGGGATGCGGAAGAGTGCACCCAGCGAGCATGTGGGTCACTTTGACTGATGTGAGGATGTGGTCATCCGACAAAGATCACTGTGTGACCTCGACACACAATGCAGCGTTTGTGTTGCACGTGGCGGCCTAGACAACTCTCCACTAACTCTCCACTTCACTAATTTACGTGGAGAGAAAAAAACCTTTACCTTTCCATATTCCAGATTTTTGCTGTTTGGGGGAAATCAGTTCTTGAACAGAAGGCACTTGGTAGGCACTGGATGTCTGTGCTTGAGGGTTTAGGACTCTCAAAGATACTCTGTCTGTTTACAGTTTAGTGATGTGGTAATATTGGCCTATGCAGACTGATATTAATTCTGCATATGGGGATCCATTCTTGTATGAAATTTATATCATATTACAGCGATATCGTAACCATATTTTTCTTAGTATACTGAGGAATAATGATATATGATGTCACTTCCTGTTTTGTCAAGGGGTGAAAGGTTGTGTGCCATTCCTTCCCGTCATGTCAATTGGGGGCGGGGTCAAATGACATCAGTTCCTGTGATGTTATCATTGGTCAAGAGGCATGTGATGTCACTTCCAGTCTCCCTTGCATTTTGGTGAAATGACGTCCCTGAGCCAAACTCGACTATTGTGAAAGCTTGCTTCAAGCAATCGGGAAAGCAAATTATGAAAACTGCAAGCCATTCAAAATAGCGCTGGGCGTGCAGTCGAAGGCATTGGGAAGAGAGAACATTTCTCTCAAGCAAGGAGAGCTCTCCTCTGATTGCAGGTGGAAGCAAGGATCTCCTTTCACCTTTTCTCCCTGACACATGAATGCCTCTTTGGTCAAAATACGGTCTATCAGAGTGGTTGTCATAGTTGCCTTGCCATAAGACTTTGAGATCAAATAATACACATCTCTTGCTTGCACTGTTCAGCACATACACTCTGGAGTGCTTTACCTCCAGATCTAAGAGGTTGTGTCTCTCTGTACTGCTTTAAGCGTGCCCTGTAGACCCATTCATTTGCTTGAACTCTCCCTTAGACCTTCTTAGCCTTCATGGTTGCAACCAGAATATTTTTTTTTTCTTTGTTTGTCTTGTTAGCGCTCTGATGCCTCCGAGCTTGGCTGGCTTTCAGTGCTTTATAAATAATAAACAAATGAGGTAATCACGGTTGTTCTTTCTTTTTACACATTTTATTTTGTCCTTTATAAAGCACTCACCATGAGAATGTTGCTTGAGGGTGCAAGGTATGGAAATGTCAAAAACTGTGCTTAAGTAAAGGAGGGGGTAATACCCAACCCTTAAAGGTGAATGTATGACTGTCAGCTGGCACTGCAGTCTTACAAGTTAGCACAAGGTCGATGTTGCAGATCAGAATACGGCGAAAGGGGTAATGAAATCCATGGATGGTCAGCATCAACCAACCCCTACATCAAACAGATCTCGCTCGCCAAGGCGCACTGAGCATTGCGAGGGTGGAAAGCTACAAGGCCTGCACTAGGGATCCCAGGAGACAGGCATGTTTACAAGTGGAGTGAGTAGCTACGTTTCCATCCTAATGCTGAGACAGAATTCCTGATGGCAAAAATGTAAGGTCGAATCTCTCACGCCCATTTTGACTTTCCTGACAGGTGACATTTTCCTTATGAGCTCTGTCATCAGAGCTCGACAGGGGTGCAAATCCTCAGCACCTGTACTTTGTCAGAGGAGATTGGCAGCATTATCTCTAGTAAAACTGCCAAACTCATTTACCCATGCAATGAGTACTGGATATGCAGGCTTTTCTGTTATTCCACATTTCAAAGTCCCAAAGCACTACACGGCGTCCAGTATTTACTGCCTGTGGTAATTACTGCATATGGCAATTCATTTAGGTGGAGGTAATTACCGCTACACAAAAGTAGGCTTTAAACAAGATTGTTGGTAACAAAAGTCAGAGTTTGGAGTGACAAAATGTCTTGTAGTGGAAATTATAAGATGTTTTACCACTATGGCCAAACTCGTAATCAGGTCCAGAGTGGAGAAGCCCTGTTGAAGAAGCTGCAAGTCTCACTGAGACCTATGAACAGCCAATCTCTAGTACAAACTCCAACTGACACCTTGGGAAACAGGGCTTCTTATCTTCCAGTCTGAGACCAGAACCAGTTCTCATATCCCTTGTCTCAAGCGAACCAAGACATCACCTCATTAGCTGCCACCTTCTCTATTTCCCGTTCCTGGAAATGGACGTGAGCCGAGATGCTCCACAGCTGACAGAGCCAGGAACCTGCAGTTGTGAAGCCTACCTATAGGGTAGGGCTGACTCTGCTGAGAGGCAGGGGGTTACGTCATCCATAACGACTGACCCTCCCCCGGCCCACAATGCACAGGTGAGAAAGGTTACTCACAAAGGCAACCATACCGCCCATATCTCAGGCAGGCATAGCAGGAGATGCGCACAATGCAAACTAAAAATGGCACCAGCAAAACCAACCTAATGTTACATTATATGTCCATGCATTAGACACAAAGTAAATGTGCACTCAGCATGAAGAACATGAACACTAGATAATATATATATATATATATATATATATATATATATATATATATATATATATATATATAAGTAAAAAAAACTTTGTTAACGGGATGTTATGGTTAAGTTGCCCTACTAAAAACCTGTGAAATTCATTAAAAAAACTTTGTTAACGGGATGATGTGGTTCCAAGTAAAACCGAAAAACCCTTGAAATTCGCCAGTTATAGTAAGCTAAGCAACCACCACCGTGCACTGCTAACACTAACACCCAGGACATCAAAGATGACATCACAAATTTCATTGATGACATCACTGATGACCTCACATGTCTAGCCCCTTCTTTTTTGTTCACTGCCATATCGAGGGCAGGTGGTTTTATTTACTGACAGTCAGAAATGTGACTTTCAAAAGGTATTACATTTGTAGATATTGCTATTCTATTCTCAGATGTTCTTACACTACTTTCCTTACAATTTAATTCCATCTTATGATGTACATATATAGGGGAAGAAGCAGCCCTGAAACACAGCAATCATTTTTGGGCGTCAATGCAATCATGTACATTATACACAGTTGCTAATGATACTGCCTCTTGTTTCCTTACTTTACTCTCCATATATAAGGGCCAAATTTGTATGCATTGTAGTCTATTCATGTTTTGTGTGTAGTAGTAGAAATATGTAGTAAGTGATGGATTATTAGCTACTTAGTACATGTTTCACAGTACGGAAAAGTTTGATACAGAAGCATTCAACATTTCTTTATATAACTTTGGAAAATTACAAATGTAGAACCTCTGTGGTGTATGCTGCAGGCAATACATACATTTCTGTATGAGTAGTCTTTAGAACACTACATTGCATAATGAAGTATGTAGTTTATTACACATCTATCCCTGATACTTTTTTTCCAACATTACATTCACAACCCCTTGTATGAAAAGTAAATGCACATGTGATGTCATCAGTGATGTCATCAATGATATCTGTGATGTCATCTTTGATGTCCTGGGTGTTAGTGTTAGCAGTGCACGTGGTGGCGCAAGTTATGGTTGCTTAGCTTACCATAAGTGGCGAATTTCAAGGGTTTTTCGGTTTTACTTGGAACCATAACGTCCCGTTAACAAAGTTACTTTTACTGAATTTCCCAGGTTTTTAGTAGGTCAACTTAACCATAACGTCCCGTTAACAACGTTTTTTTACTGAATATACACATTCATCATATGAAATAGGGAGATAATTACTAGGATTCCCTTACTTTATGTACATGTAACATCGAACATACTGAACCTCCTTCGCTAATGATATTTGAAGGCCTTGGACTGAGCGCCTGTCCGCGGACGAGCGCGGACGAGAGCAACACGACACAAACAGTCAGCGGGTAATTGAAATTGTTCTATCATGCCATATAAAAACTGCACAAGGTTAAAAAGCAGCACATAAACACATTATAAGTAGTAATAAATAACCATTGGAACCTACACGTCTCACACATAACCCATCCATTTAAATACCATGGGCCTCATTACGACCCAGGCACTGGACCATGGTGCTATTAGCACCATGCTCCATGCCAGTCTCCGGCATGGTGGATGGTGGAATTACCGCCCCCATCACAAGGTTGGTGGGGGCGGTAATTCCCCATTCACCATTAGCCCTTCCCCAATCCCATTTCGCCCCATAGGGCATAATGGGGATGGGGAAGGCGCTAATTACGGCACCGTAAATTACGGTTGCCGTAATTAGCTCCAAGGTCCCTTAGCGGGTTGGATTTTAACGCCTGCAAAAAGCAGGCGTTAAAGCCTCCAACCCGCTAAGGGACCTTGTAATCAGGCGCTAATGGTTTAACGGCGCCAACGCTCATTACGGCGCCGTTAAACCATTAGCGCCAGGGTCGTAATGAGGCCCCATGTGTAATGAAATGGATTATACCATAACAAAAAAAGATATGCCTCCAACGTACTTACCTCACAGAAACTGTACAGCTAGGAGCGACAGTAGACGAACACAACACAATGAATACAAATTACAAGAAAGTAGTAAGTGAAATTCATTTTTCGTGTATGTTGGTACACTTTTTGTATGAGGTGCCGAACAAATAATGTATTTCTGTTGTTTTCACACAGAAATGTCCAGTCCTTTGGACAGGCTGGAGGAGAATTTTCCACATGGTGAAATGTCGGAAGATGGTGATAATAATGGTACACACTTCTCTGCATAAGCTAATTAATAGTCAGTACTGAATGGATACTTAACATATATATATTTATTTTTAACAAACCAGGTAAAAAATGAACAAAATCCACCAAAAGACACAGTGCAAGACACCTTGAAACGCATAGAAGGCAAAGTGGACATGCTAAAGGAGAATTTTAACGGGCTAAGGCAATTTGTGGAGGAACACAGCAAAGGAAAAATAAGATACCACTGTCCTACCTGTACCTGTCCTCCTTCACCATTTCCCAGTGAACTATCCCCAAACCCTGAAGAACAACATAAAACTTTCGATGAAACTTCCATCCCTTCATCCCCTCACAACAAGCCTGTGGAAACCCCTAATTCCCCTATATTTGTTTCAGTGTCTGCTTCCCCCTCTCTCTCTTAATTGCTGTATATGTGTTTAATAAAAAAACATGTTATGTTACTTTTAATAGAATTGTGTGCGTCAAATATTTTTTTTATGAAGACTTAACATGTCCGCGGACAGAGCGCCTGTTCTGCCTGTCTGCAATTAATAAAATATGGATGTCCTAAGGGCAATACACCAACCCGTACCATTTGCAACCAAGATGGAACTGTTCTTAGAACACACCAGGTGGCCGGGTTGTCCGTAAATGAACAAAAGAGGAGTGTCCTAAGGACACTATACCTCTCTGTACGGTCCGCAGCGAAGATGGAACTGTCCGTAGAACAGGCGCGGTGTCTGGCATATCCGTAGTCAAACAAAATGGAGGTGTTCTAAGGACAATATACCTGGCTGTACAGTCAGCAGAACATCTACGCACATGCGCACCACACCCGTAAATCCTGCGAACATCGCGCCTGTCCGTAACTGTCCTTCTCACTTGAGTCACACTTTTAATTAGTTGCAGGACCTGAACACTGTCCGTAGAACACCCGCGCGCATGCGCACAACCGTTCCTTTGCATTTGGTGTCCTGCGGGCACCCATTTCCTTCGCGGATGTGTTCACGACATCATCATGTGACCGCACCCACGCTGAGCATGTGCCCAAATTTGAGCACTTTTTCTGCTTACGCAACATTTCAAAAGAACTTATGCAGACAAGGCAAATTATTTTACAATACAAAATCACCATTTCACATGTCCTATACAATGGCACTAGCTTTCTACATATTGTTTGGAACTTTTTCATAGCTTTTGAGTGATCGATATGGTCAGGAGGTGCACCCCTCCACCCGCATAAAAGGCCACACCCCCAAACTCATCTTCATTGTACTTCTGGCGATTGTAGATTGAGTTTTGCTGCCTTTAGTGCTCTAGTGGAGATTATATCACCAACGCTAATGGCATCCATGGCTCCTATTGCTACATCAGCCTCAGCACCACCCCCAAACTCTCCACCGCCACCACCTCCCCAGGGGCCTGCAGAGGGAAATACGCATGAGGATGTAGAGAGCGAGGAAGAAGAGGATGAAGAGAATGAGGTGGGGGAACTCCCTACTACCACCACTCACCGGGAGTCGTGGGTGTGGCGGTTGTTTACCGTTTTTGGTAACGTACCAAAAGCATGTGCGCACCTGGTCACCTGTAAAAAGTGCAATTTGGTGCTGAGTCGTGGGAGACTTCGCGGATGTGTTCACGACATCATCATGTGACCGCACCCACGCTGAGCATGTGCCCAAATTTGAGCACTTTTTCTGCTTACGCAACATTTCAAAAGAACTTATGCAGACAAGGCAAATTATTTTACAATACAAAATCACCATTTCACATGTCCTATACAATGGCACTAGCTTTCTACATATTGTTTGGAACTTTTTCATAGCTTTTGAGTGATCGATATGGTCAGGAGGTGCACCCCTCCACCCGCATAAAAGGCCACACCCCCAAACTCATCTTCATTGTACTTCTGGCGATTGTAGATTGAGTTTTGCTGCCTTTAGTGCTCTAGTGGAGATTATCTCACCAACGCTAATGGCATCCATGGCTGCTATTGCTACATCAGCCTCAGCACCACCCCCAAACTCTCCACCGCCACCACCTCCCCAGGGGCCTGCAGAGGGAAATACGCATGAGGATGTAGAGAGCGAGGAAGAAGAGGATGAAGAGAATGAGGTGGGGGAACTCCCTACTACCACCACTCACCGGGAGTCGTGGGTGTGGCGGTTGTTTACCGTTTTTGGTAACGTACCAAAAGCATGTGCGAACCTGGTCACCTGTAAAAAGTGCAATTTGGTGCTGAGTCGTGGGAGACCTGGTGCGTACAGCTTTGGTACAACAACCATGAAGCGACACCTAAATTTGTTCCACGGTGCGGACATTCGCAAGTTGGTACCATGTAAAGAACGTAGTAGGTTGAGTTCCTCCACAGCATCCTCCGTGTCCGATCCTCACTCCACAAGAGACACTCCTGTGGGAGAGCGTATCCCTCCAGCTGCCTCACAGGCCATTCATGATGCTGTTGACCCTTACCTTTCGAAGGTCACAATATTGTGTATGTATTGCGACGCAGCACTCTGCAGGGGGGAGAGTCTTCGAAGTGCTTTCGAGACTTCGGTCACGGAGCACCAGAAGACCTACTACCTACCTAAATAAGGCCCACCCTACATCTTTTTCTCTCCACCTGCCCTTTCTTATCCCTGTGGTTGGTGTCCCTTCCTTACCCTCCTTTCCCCACCTCTCCTAGTGTGTCGTGTGTAAAAAATCCCCAAAAATATAAAACAACAAACATTTTTAAAAAAGGCTCTTTTCGGAGCCGCCTTTCTCAGTTTAAAAAAGGAACTATCAAATAAACGGTGTAGGCCCTCGCGCATTTTTCAAAAAGTCCGCGGACAATACTTGGACAGACAACATTTTAGGGTGCAACCGTAGCAAAACCAATGCACTTTGGCAGTAAGTGGTGGCTCTGAAAAGAGCCTTTTGGTGGTGTTGTGTGTGTTTGAATAACTTGGATTGCTCAACATGTAATGCAAAATAGGTGACTATAATGGCAAAAAAGGTTGCAATGCATTTTGTACATTTCGAAGAAAAGTCTGATTGCCAGCATATGTAAAATGGACTCCATCTCTGCGAAAAATGAATGCGCTACGAAACATAATATTTTCATTGTGGAAAAGGACATGCCAACATCTCTTAGAAAGGCACAAACATCCTTATTGACATTGTGCCTCGCTTTCTCCATTTGTGGACCATATAAAGAAGAACACAGCCACATTTGTCTTTGTGCAATACGTGAAAAAATTGCTTGGCAATTTGGAAACATGTCCATGACCTTCTCAAGTTCTTCCTTCATTGCAAATTGCAAAGAAATTCCAGACACATGCCCTAAACTGTTTCCTCCACAATGAATGATAATTATATCAGGATGACGCTCTGTCTGTAAAGTAGCACAGAGAGGTACCAAGTCCAGCCACTTCATTCCACGCACTCCATGCCAGTGCACTTCCACATGAAGGAATCCAAGATCTGCAGATATACCACAATGTTCTGCATGCACCTTCAACCAATGTATTCATGAGTCTCCCAAAATCCAGATAATCTGTTTTCGAGCACACACAGCCATAGCTGTCTGTTCTCCTCTCAGGGAAAAGACGTTCTCACTAAATCTCTCTGTTCACAACACACCCACTGAACTTTACTAACCAATCCCTAGCTCCGCTCATTCTCATTTGCATGCCTCTTCTCCCCAGAATCCACGTATGTAGTACGCGCTGCCTGCAGACTACCGCCATGTCCGCGGACATATAGTGGATCTGAGCGTGATGACTGTACATTTAAATAGTGTTCCCCTTTTCCCCTTTAAGGTGGGCTCTGAAAAGAGCATTTTCTTGTTGTTTTTTTTGCAGATGCCTGACACGCACCTGTTATTTTGTATTTATTTGGGTTTTTTCTTCTTAGTTTACTCCTACAATCATTACATAACCTTCTCCAAAGCAAGCCTTACATTGCAAAAGAACATGGCATTTTCCAAAAAAGATAACGAAACACCATCTACTACAAATTAAACCGCATTACTGGAAACAATGTTCTTGTGGCTGCAGAAAAACATACCAGCTCTTAACATGAAAGCACGCATGCCGTAATTGATTGCACACCAAGCAATACTTTGATGAGGACAAAAAACAGAACTGTTGTCCCATTTTGCTCGAAAAAATTACTTTAGCAGTTGTAGAGATATTGATGATTGCTTGAACCAACTGTTCCAAATCTCCCAACAAAGTAGGTGAACTCCTATCCTAGGCATATCTCTGCAAACTTGGAGAATTGCCTCTACATTGCAATCTGTCACAGCGCTCCACAACACCTCCACTCCTCGCGCATTGAAATTGTTTGCCACATGCTTACATTCAGAATAGTGCTGTAAACCATGGACACAAATATCTCCGAGCACCAACACCCTGACTGTCTCCAGCCCTGCCATCTTCACTACACACACTCTCTTTCTAAACAAATCAACAATGTCATCATCTGATTGGCTGATCTCTACAGTCCCCTTTCCATGCTGGACTTGCTGGAAAACCCTCTATGTGGCACACCCGATCCGCAGACAAGCACGGTGTCCGTGCGGCACGTGACTCTTAGCCAGCCCGTCTACCATTTCCATATCACTTGCAAATCCATTCCCTCATTGGACACAGCTGAGCAGTCACACAACCATCCACCAATCACATCCAAGAACTATACATCTAACTCTGTCATCAGAGTTCCGCACTTCAAATGTACTGTTGATCACTCGGAATACAAGTCTCATATCATTGCAAAGCACCTGCTACAAAAAGTACTGTGCAAGTTTCGAGGATTTCTACTTACAGCTCCATGCATACCCACATGCATGATTACAAAGTACAGGTATGCATATATTATTCAGAGTACATGTGCAACTCTTATGAATCCTTTTAAACAAATTAATGCCACTAAATCTGCATAGCTTTAAGCGCGAGACTTCCGAGTTGTCAATGAAATATCTCACTACTTCTTACAATCTCCCACATAACCTACACATATGTGCCAACCCTCCCGATTTACGTGCAAAACTTGATTTTTCATTGAAAAATGTCACAATCTTTCACTGTCTTCTGCCTAAATTAATGCTACTTCCAATGCAAATAAATGTTCCCGATTGCTGTGGTGACATCTCCCTCTCAGGTGCTCCCGATTTTTTGAATTCTTACTTACAATATGAAAGTATTCAAATTTTTCCCATTTACTATAATAACCTATCACTTCCAGACCTCCCTGCTATCTGCAGCACAGCTGCAAAAAACAAGGGAATTTCATGAACTTAAAATTGTACTCATTTGCAAAGCAGGTTCAACTAACATATTTCAAATAACATATAAAGGCTGCACATAGTCAAATGAAATGCACGCATACACTGTGTCGAGATATCAAACGAGAATACGAACCTGAAACCTGAAAAATGTACGTGTACATTAACATCAGTTCTATAAACACACAAAATTACTAACTTCTTCCTTTTACAATTGCAGTGAAGACCACTCTCCTGAAAATCAACAGCATCTACACTACAAACAACATATCAGAAGAAACCTGGTCATTCCACAAAAAAGTAAGTACAAAACTACCTTTATATTTTTACTGTTCCTCAAAGAGATTGTGTGGGTTATGTATGTAATTTGCGCACCAAAAAAACATCGATTTCTGAACCATTCTTCCCACAAATCCCCATTTATTAAACAGAGATTAGCAGGCAGAATGCCACACAAATCTCAATGTTTTTGGAATACAAATAACATACTCATCCCTTAGAATGTTAGTACTAGAAAAAAAAAGAACTGTTTTAATTTCATACCATTACATTTACTATTAATGCTTCTCCTCACCACTAGCTCACTTTCTACTCTCATCTGAACCACAGTGTAGTAACATACAAACAGAAGAATAGCCTTCCCAGCTCATTGTAACTGCCCAACGCACATTCACACACCACCACATACATCTTCCCCATCAAACACATACACGCATGCACACAGCACACATACATTGTAAAACAGACCAAACCATACCTTCTTTTTTTTTCAACAGACCCCAAAGAATGCCTACCAAAAAGCAAGTCCATAGAAAGGGACGCAGAAGTAGAGCAAATGAAAATAAAAGTGTCCAAAGTAAGCATCCATCTCAACCAGAGTTTGTACAAAACGGTAAAACAAAACAGCGTATGCAGTCATTTAGCAAAACAAATGAATCTACAACTACAGAAACGTTGCCTCCTCTATCAAAATGTGGCACGAAACAGAAAATGCTTAACAAGATTTCAGCTATCACTACTGCTAACACTGCTCCTATAAATCCTGATATAGTAGGAAGAAACCATAGTAAAAAAAGTATTTTAGCAAAAATGTTTCGCCACAGAGTCATTCAGAATCTAATAAGAAGAGCAGTGAAATCATCCACAACCCTTAAAACGTATCGTAGAAAATTAATCCTAGAAGCTCTCGTAGACAGTGCAATCCTTCTCAAAAGGAAGTTGTTTATTTTAGTTATGAACAGGATGAAACCACTAAAAAAACAAAGTACTAAACTACAAAAGAAACCTCTGAATAAACGCAATGTCAACAAAAATAAATTATTAAATTTTTGTATAGGTGAATGGAGTCACACCAGGACCAAAGAACCATATTTTAATGAAGAAGCATACAAACAAAATCAAACAAACACAATTGCCATCCATAGCAGTGGACGAGGATATGAAAAAATCAATAATACCATCATGGAACAAGAAACACTGCTTACCAAAGTTCCCCCAGAAAACTCAGAATTACCTCTCCATTCAACTGAACCAGACCATCCAGTATACAAATGGCCTTGCACGTCAATGTGTAACATTCCTAACAAATCGTTCAAATCTTTACACCAGTTCCTCAATCAGTATGTGAAAGGTAAAGACAAAATCAAAATGAAAGTGCTGCAAAATATGGATAACTGTCCAGTGCGCAAATACACAGGACTACAAGGGCATTCATTAGCCTGCATTTCAGGACCTATTTGCAAAAGCACCTTCCACGATATCAAAATGATATCAACACATCATTCAAATGTAAGAAATCTAGTGTGTAAACTGTACTATGCTAAAAGTCCAGCTTTAGAACTAGCCAATTTAAATAACACTCTTCTGCATGGTACACCCAAATACCTACAAGAAGAAATGGACCGTATCCAGAGAAAATATTTTGAAAGCCACGTACAAAATGCAATAGTTTTAGAACAAACTAGCAACAATTCTGCACATGGCAACCTTCTATTACACACATACAAAAAAGAAATACTAAAATTCAAACGTACATCCGCTGAAGTACCAAACCATGTGTGTGTGTGTTGCCGCAGAACTTTTTACAAAAGTAACACAAAACTATAGACGTAACATACAAAATAGAAGACAATGAACATTCTAAATGGTTTGTATTAGCTCTGTACCTTTTAGCAGAAAACAAATACCAAATAAGTGAACCCCAAATATGTTGCAGTTACTGCACTTCAAAACTTGACAACAACCAAACTCCTTCACGTGCCATCACAAATAATTTGGAATTATTCCCACTACCAAACCCCCTGCAACAACTCAATTTGTATGAGAGCATCATAATTCAAACAGTACACCCATTTCAAGCAATAATACGCCTTCAACCAAAAACAGCAAAATTACCTCCCTCTTAATTGGTGAAAGGCATTCGTGGCAAAGTAGTTTATTTACCATTAGATCTGACAGAAAATGTGCACACTCTAGGTGTGCAACGTCCAATAGAGCATTCTTTAATTGTCTTAGTAAATGGTGTACCAACAAAAGACAAAACAATTTGGCAACAACTGGTGTACTTACATAAAGTTAGACAAGCCTTGCAATATCTGAAACACAATAATGAATACTATAAAGACAAAAATATTGAAGAAAGCTTAAGGGACACAACTGAAATAATTCAAGACTCATCAGAAACTGGTCAATTTGAACTTCTGGATCCTGCTGCAGTATCCACTCTTTTAGACCATTATACAATTCATCTATTGCACTCTAATGAGAGCATAGATGATGCACTAGAAACTTACCAAATGCGACAAACCAAAGGGTCACCAATCGGCATATGGGGAAAAAGTATAGAAGCATGTGCTTTTCCACTACTATTTCCTACTGGCAAAAGAGGAAGATACGATGATAGACCCACTCAGATAACAGCATCATAATACCCCTCCTTACGAATGTATTATGAAGATCCCAGATTTAGACAAAATTTGGAATACATATTCCACCTACTCTTTGAAAGTGAACTAGCAACCCTATGTTACAGAGTTGCACACATATTGAAATCTGGAACCCACTTTCAAAATATGTCAGCTACGCAATTAATACAAAAAGTGCAAGAAAAAGATGAGGTTTTACAATCAAGCATAACAAATCTGTTTGCAAACATGCGTGGTACAAAAGAATACTGGTTCCGACGTCACGGAGATGTACGTTGTATGGTCAGAAACCTTGGACCACCCACTTGATTTGTTACATTAAGTTGTGCAGAATATGCATGGGAAGATTTACATGATTTCCTACGCATATCAAACAACAACAAAACCAACATAGATGTACTAACATCCGGAGAACTTCTCTCTCTAGATCCTGTTAATGTTTCAAGATATTTCCACCATTGTTCTATTGCTATGCTACACTTTATTTGTAATAAAACTGTTTCTCCCCTCAGAGAAGTGCAACACTTCTTTTGGAGAAAAGAATAGCAAGCCAGAGGAGCACCACATATCCACATGCTTTTATGGATTAAAGGTGCACCTAAATTTGGTCAGGACAGTGATGCCACTGTTTTGCAGTTCATCCAAAAATATGTCACTTGTCAAATACCTTCACAAAGGACACATAGTGACCTTCATGGACAAATTGTACAATTTCAAAGACACAAATGTGGCAAATATTGTCGTCGCAAATACAAAAGCAAAGGGAAATACTACACCAAATGCTGCTTTGGTTTCCCTAGACCAGTTACAGAAACAGGTGAAGTGAAGAACTTCATGTCTTCAGTTCTGCATAGTGTTAAAGGTAAATCAGCCAAGAACACGTATTACATAAAAAGAACAGAAGAATCAAAATATATCAATGATTACAATGCAATCATTGCCCTCTTATGGAATGCAAACATAGATGTGCAGTACATTGCAGATAATTCCACTGCAGTTGCATGATATGTTACAGCCTACTTAACACAAGCAGAAAAAATAGAGTGGCAAGACCTCTGGAATGACCTATCATCAGACAAAACACTATCTCAGAAATTGTACAGCCTAGGCATAAAAATGCTCTCTCATAGAGAATGTGGCACCTATGAAGCTGCAGATTGTTTAACCGGTACTGCTTTGTATGGAAAATCTGAAAATATAGTATGTCTAAGTCTTGGTCCTGCCAAATCTAGGAAAAGAGTTCTCAAATCATATGAGGACATAGAACCAATAGCCAAAAATTATCCCGACAGCCAAGACGTTTTAAAGAACAATTTACTAGACAAATACTACCTGAACAGGAGTACCACTTTGGAAACAATGTGTCTATACCACATAGCCCAAAAATGTTCGTACAAAAATAATATAAAACCCGATGAAAACAAAGGTAGATATAGAGTGACAGATTGTGAAGGCAGCTTAGTGAAGCTTACAAACGAAGCTTAATTAATAATGTCAAATTGTCATTAAAAACTCCTAAACAGAAAGAACTATATTACATGTCCATGCTACAACTTTTTAAACCATGGAGAAAAGAGGAAGAGATACTAGATAACTATGACTGCTATGAAGAGGCTTTCAAAGCAAAAGAAAGCGATATCACTGATGTGACCTTTACACAGTACAAAACAATGTTGCACAATGAACAGCAATTCGGAGAAGAACTCCAGGCCCAACTAGATAAGGACACTTCCGACAGTAGTCAACCTTCTATAACAGGAAGTCAAGAACCACTAGGACAGCAACTAATAGCAAATGAGGCAGAATTAGCTATGACAGAAATGGAAAACACCATGTGTCACTATGAAGAACATACAAAAGACTGAACTGTACTACAATCAAAACTTAACAAAGACCAGGGCACCATTTTTGAAGAAGTAACAAAAGAAATTGCACATGGTGCACAGCACGAAAATAAAGAATGTACCTGCCAAAATTATAAACCTATACTGCTGTATGTCAGTGAGGAAGCTGGTTCAGGGAAAATATTCTTAATCAAAATCATCAGCAAGTTCCTTCAACAATTGACAAACAACAAACTGTCAGCTGGTGTAACTGCCCCCACAGGTTTAACTGCCTAAAACATAGGCGGTGTGACTTTACACCGATTACTACTAATTCTAGTAGAACACCAAAACAAATTAGACTATTATAAACTTTCTACAGAAGCTGCAACGGAACTACACAGAGTATTAAAACAAATGAAAATGCTACTAATAGATGAAGTGAGCATGGTCTCCAACCTAATGTTGCTTTGATTCACTTCAGATTGCAAGAAGTGCTTAAAACAAAGTATGAAGAACTCTTTGCAGGAAAACACATATCGTTTTCGGAGATCTTCTACAATTGACACCAGTGAAAGGTGAACCTATTTTTAAAACCTTAGGACACAAACTCTGCCGTAAAACTGTTGGCAGCATAGGAAATATCAACCTTTGGCAACATTTCCAATACAGAGAATTAACAGAAAACATGCGTCAATCTGCAGACCTCACTTACGCCAACATTTTAAAAAGTATTAGAATTGGTGTACTATCTCAAGAAGCACAAGCAATATTGAAAAACCGGCACATCCATGCACTTTATGGCGATAACGCAAGTGCTACTGATGTTATGGGACAATTAGCGCACAAACATGTCAATTGTATGGCCTTAATGCCAACTCTTGCAAGCTGTTCCAAAGTCACTGAAACAATGTTAAAAAAGCAAATGTAATCAATAATTGAAATTTGCTCCACAGACAAACTGGACGTACATGGTATGACACTACCCATGTGTCAGCAAGCCACAAGAAGACTAAATACCTTAGAAAATTCAATTTCCAACACAGCTGGGTTGGAAAAAATATTGAAATTGTCCTTAAATTGTAGAGTAATTCTTAAACGTAACCTGGACATGGAGCAAGGACTAGTTAATGGGGAACTGAGTACAGTTGTTGGCTTTCAAACATACCCACATGACAACAACATTCAGTTTGTCAACATTCTCTTTGACAAACTTTCAAAAGTAAAAAGGATAGGATGCTCAACAGCTCGATTCCTTCTCTTCAAAGACATGTATGTACGTAGAGAACAATTTTCTCTCACTCTTGCATATGCAGTCACCATTCATAAATCCCAAGGTCTTACCCTAGACAAAGCATTGATTGATATTCGAAACACAGTCTTTAAAGAAGGCATGAGCTACGTAGCACTATCACGCTTACGTACACTTGACGGTCTATTTCTAATCAACTTTGATGCAAGTAAAGTGAACGTTGATATTCCTTGCATTTTAGAATACAATAGACTGCATTCACCATACACCTCCCATCTGAAATCATATCCTGTTCCAGGAAAAGGAAAATGTTGTAAAAGAAAACTAATTCAAACAGAAATGCAACAGGATCTGACTGCAAATCCTTCAAAGATATCAATAGAAGCTAATACTTCACGAATTACCACAAGCAAAGAAAAACCTATTAGTGAAAGTAAATCAGGTACTTCTTCAAAAAAGGAACACAAACTCCGAAAAAATCACTCGGACACAGAACTATCAGGTACATTCAAATTTTCTAATGAAACTGGTGTAAGTTGCTACGCAAATGTATAAATGAATATTCTATTTCAATTGCCACCAATTGTTAACAACATTTACTTACACAGTACAGACCAATTGTGTTTGCAAATGTTAGTTCTTCATAGAAACGCAACAAACAATCCTGACAACACATATAGGGGCCGATTCATGGAACAAACGTGCACCGAAAATCCCAGCGAAAGCAGGTGCAAGGTGGCGCAAGTGTGAGAAAGCAAGCGCACGCGCACACGTGCGATTCAAGGAAGGCGCTGCGCTTGTTTCCCACTGGTTGTGCGCCAAATCCGTGCATGGCGCACGCGGGCCCACACGTCATCAAACGGCATGTGCTATGCGCACAGCAAAAGCACACATATCGCGGGGCACACAACAAAAGTGGGCGGAACAGGGGGCGTAACACACGGAATGGGGAATAACGCGTGAAAAAGAAGGCGTAACTGGGGAAGTACTGCAGGGAACTACACGGAACGCACACACGCACAACCCGTATTCATGGATTCGAATACGGGAAACCCGCGCACGGCAAAAGACGCGCACAGGTGTCAACGCGTCCGCCACAAGAAGACTGGCGGAAGCATCCCCGTGCACAGTATAAAAGTGCGCACAAACAACAAACACGTATATACAGCTACGATGAATGCCCCATTTGTCGCAGCACTGATCGTGGGACACCGTAGAAGGAGGAGAATAGCCAGGGCACGCATTTTTTCACCACGGACAAGACTTTTTGGGATGCCTGACGACCAGGTCTATGGCAGGTATAGGTTTCCACCCCGTATCATCCTAGACCTGGTCAGGGAGTAGGAAGATGACCTTACATCCCCCACCCTCTGCTCCCAAGCATTGAGCCCCTTGGAGAAGGGGCTCAATGTCCTGCATTTTTTGGCCACTTTGTCTTTTCAGCGGACTACTGCCATAGTGGGGGGGGGTCTCACAGGCCACGCAGTCACGCTGCCTACACCAGGTTTTTGCAATCATGACAGCGCGCCCCTCAGTCCGCAGGCACATATACATGCCCAGAACACACGCAGAAAGGCAGGCCGTTGTCCAGGACTTTTATAGGGTGGCACACTTCCCCAAAGTGCTCGGTGCCATAGATTACACCCATGTGGCCCTACACCCACCTAGGGCCACTGAGCACATCTACTGAAACTGCAAGCACTGGCATTCCATCAACGTACAGGTGGTATGCGATGCAAAGGGAATCATCACCTCTGTCTATGCAAACTACCCTGGCTCCACCCATGACAGTTTCGTATACAGAATGTCTGCCCTGAGCCGGGCCCTGGAAGCTGGGCAGCATGGCGACACATGGCTCCTAGGTGAGTACAAATGCCCTTGCACATGCATGCATGTCACACACACACACAAATACACAAACCCCAATAATCACAACCATTGTCACCTCTCCAGGGGACAGTGCCTACCCTCTGAGCAACCACATGATGACGCCAATCCGGAACCTGACCACACCACCCCAGGTAAGATACAACGCGGCCCATATTGCAACCAGGGCCTTAGTGGAGCGCACATTCGGAGTGCTCAAGTCACGCTTCCGCTCCCTTGACCGGTCTGGCGGACAGCTACTCTATGCACCCCCAGTAGTGTGCAGGATCATTGTGGCAGCAGGTCTCCTGCACAATGTTGCAACACAGCAGGGTGTACCGGTGGACATGGTGGTGCCCCCACATCCCCAACCACAGGCACAGGCGCTGACCATGGGAGGGGATAGGGCACGTGGCGAGGCTGCCCGGACCCAGCTTGTGGCCACATCTTTCACCTAAACTCCCAACCCTGCGGAGTGCACACAGGCCTGGCACATACCAGGTGACAATTGATGATGACAAAGAGACAGTCAACTGTCACAAACTTACCACCCTGAGATTGTTGCCATGGAATTGCCACATTGTGTGCATCCCTAGCTACTTAAACACAAGCAATCCTGTGTGACCAAAAGGCACACATGCAAGGTGTGAATCACACAGACCTGCAAAACAGGCCATGACTATCACTGGTATGTCACCAAAACCCTCCCAAACCACAACATGACATGGCAAGCAACAGACAAACACCAACACAGTACCAATAAGGTACACATTGCCATGTGAAAAATGTAAATTGGCATCAGATAATGATGCCTGACATGGAATCAGATGAAATGACTGACCAACAACCTCCCACTCAAAATAAGTCATACCCAAATGCATTCCAAAAGTTGTAGTTGTAACATAGCAATGAATGCCTGTCTACATGCACAATGTGCATTGCAAAATCAACACTGCAGCTTCTGTGTGCCGTGTCCACCTCCTGCAACACACTGCTCAGCGCACAGCACAGTGAACAGCCATTGTGTGTGATGCACACCCTGAGCATCACATCTAAGTGACAAACTACATCAAAAAGCAAATTAGGCATGTACAGGATCCACAATTGGTCATAGAACATGTGCTGCAGGGACACAGTGGGCACCAGAAGCCAAACAGAGTATAAACGTGGACATGGAAGGGTGGTTGTACGTGTAGTGGATCATAGTGCAAGTGTGTGGGTAGGTAGGGACATGCACTCAACATATGCATGTGAAATCAAGTGACCATCAGTGTCCTCTACACATCACATGTGAACATTCACCATGTGTATACCCCAGCATGTCAAACCACAACTATCCCCTCACACCTGAAAGGTAAACACAGCACATGAACAGGCATTGATCAGCAGAATACATCATGTACATAGGATACTACAATTACAATGTCAGGGTGCCCATCACACTGCAGGGCAAGGCAACTATCAACAACAAAACACCCCCCCTCCCTCACAAATCACCACGACCCACTGAACAACTGCACCTGGGATATTCAGCCTTCATTCTTTAATTTCACCTGGCCACAGGATCAACCTTCTCCTTTGTCACCATCTCCCACCTTGTGTGTAAAAAGTTGCCAGCACCCTCAGAGTCCACCTTGATTTGCAAAAGCACAAATCCAAGAGAACTCAAAGCAGGCCAACACAGAAGCCAAGCAAATAGCCTGCAGGCAGTAAAACAAACCAGAACAGCCTCCAGTAAATGACTAGAAGTAGCAGTACCCCACAAAGGCCAAGTACTACCACAATGATGTTAACAACCAAGGTAGCACAGTAAAACAATGTCACAACAGGATGTGTACCATGTGTGGTACATAACATAGAATCATTCACCACGAACGGATGTGTACTGTCACAGCTCCTGTGTACAGGCGCAGGAGTGGCACGAACCAACCACCCCCACCGTGGTCTGTGTGCTTTCAAGGTCAAACTTACACAGGCCTCTGAGACCCTGGTGGGGAAGGAGGGTCAGGGCTATGCAGTCGGGACAGGCATTGGCATACTGGATGACCGGAATGAGGGGCAGGAGAGGGGAGTAGGATTGACCCGGGAAAGTAGGGAATGCACAAAAATGTAGTACTCACATTAACACATACACAATTAGACCAAACTTGTTCATCATGCACATAGCAGCAAATTACTCAAATGGAAGTCAAAGAGAAACTTATCTCTGGGGTGAGTGCTGGCCTCCTGCCTGCGCACTCTCAGGTCCGGTAACAGGAGCAGTTCAATGCTGCAAAGAGAGCCACAGTTAATAATCTGTGCGTGCCCAAAACACACAAACACACCATCAAATATGCCCCAAAGTAACAAACTACTCTACAAACAGACAATCTTGTGTGGATGTTTCGTACCCATACGTAACATTACCCCTGTGATGGTTCATACACAGTCAATGCAGTAAGTCAGGTGCCGGTGGGTGCGTGGCAAATGGAACACAAATGTGTCACGATTCACACAACATGCAATGTTCCCTGGGTAAGCAGACAGACGCATATAGCAAGGTATGACTTCAGAACATGTTGTGTACCACCATGACCAAAATAAAGTAGGCATTGCATGTTTCAAATTCTACTTGGAAATGAAATCCACTGCACCCAAGTCTGTCCCTTGCTGTCTGTCCCTGTGAGCTGCTTCTTTCCATGTCTCGGAACGCTACATGGCTAATACAAGAGCCTCAATGGACCATGGTAGACCGGAGGGTATGTGCCACTGCCCCTGCAGGTGCCCCAGACAACTTTCCCATCAACTAGCCATCAGTCCACTAACACATCTTAGCTGTATTGTGTGCTTCAACACCAATATTTGTCCAAGCTCACCGCCAGTGCTGCTACTAAGCATGCATGTGCAACTGGCCTGGTGGAATGTTTGCTGTGTTGTGACCCCCCTGTGCTCCTCACCTTGCCTGGAGTCCCTTGAAACACATCAGCAGTTTTCGGATGTATGATCGCAATCCCTGTGCCTCTGCTTGCGCACACATGCGCATGTCGGCACCACCAAACGTGTCCAGATTCCAGACGTCCAATGGCCCATGTCTGCTGGCAAAGGTGGTTGGAGGCTCATCCCCCTGCAGAAAGGCCATGAAACACATGATTAATGCTTTAGATTCATCTGTGTGTGTCTCTTCAGGCATTTCATGACTGGACCATGTCAGAGACGTACATCAGAAATCACACCATCAGTCCGTCTTTCACAGCCAAAGTGTGGAACACACTATCTACGGCATGAATTGCAACAAACACATGTACAGTAAAGATAAGAAACATACTACACAATGCATAGCAATGAATGTACACATGAATCATGAAACACTGCATCTAGCAAAAGAAGAACAGTGGTCAATTACACCCCAATCAACCCCACTAGGGGTGTTAACACAAGTTCCACAGCAGCAGACATGCCAAATATATAACAGTTCAAAGCCCTTGTGTAATAGGCTGTTACACCGAACCATCCTTGCGAGCCCATGGATAAGGGAAGCAGGAGTGGCATTTGTGAGTCAAGGACCCCAAGCAGCAAACACATACACAAGACAAGCTTGAAGGGCCCAGCTGGAACAGACAGTGGATGCTTTCAAAAGCCACAAAGCACCACACCATCACATAGACAAGCAATTTTAAAATATATTAACTAATTACACTAACTATGAAAAACCTACATTACCTATTTAAACTAACTATCAAACAGAAACTTAACTAACTAAACTAAAATAAAAATCAAAAATGGCCACATATGACCTGGGGGGGTAGGCACCCAGGAGGGGGGAGGTACAGGGTGCTGCTCAACACCCACATGCGATGATGCTGAGGAAAACAAAAACCTCCATGGGCTCAACGCCTGCACAGCCTGACCAATGTGGGAGATAGATTGTCGTCCGAGTCTGGCTCTTCCTGGAAAGGAGGACATGGCACAGGAACAAGACCATGCCTAGCCACAGCTTGCCCCTCATCGGCAGCAAGTCTGCTGAACGGGTGAGCCTGGTTCTGTGTGGCAATGACACGTAGGTCTGCATGCAGAACCTCCCGTGATACACGTGCTTCCTCTTGCAAGGTAGCAAGTGTAACACAGAGTTCCTCCTGCAAGGCCTGGCTGGACAACCGCTGCACCTCCCGGCAAGCATGTAGCTCAGCCGAGATGGTACGCTCAAGCTGTGCAAACCTCTCCTCTGCCTGCTCCCTCTGGGACATCAGAAGGACACCCAGAGTGGATATGAGGGAAGCATACTCCTCCCTCAGGGCCTCCATGTGTGCCTCTGCGTGAGCAGCAATTGCTTGACGCAGAGACGACATTTCAGCCTGGCGTGCCCTGACTGAGGCCGCCATGCCCAGCCTGAGTGAGCGGGCCTCAGACCGTGCCGCCTGCTGCTGGAGAAGCACCTGCCTAGCAGGGGGGAGCACGGATCGGGCCACACGCTCCATGCTCTCAGCGATGTTCTCCATTGCTGCCCCCTGCCGTTCAGAATTGGCAGTCATATCCTGCTCCCACTCAGTATACTACGGTTGCGCACGGCGACCGCGTTGCTGGGCTTGACTCCTGCGGGACCCAAGGACCGGGTGTCCTCGTTGTGTTGGCACCGCCCGTGGCTGCACGACTACATGCCCCCGTCGACGTGATGTCCCAGGCACATCAGTGACTGGTGTGGAGGGTGACCCTGCATCCCGATCCACCACAGGCAGAGGTTCCAAGACTGTCTGACCCCTCAGTGCAGGTGCCACGGACAGAGGAGTGTCCACATCGGAATCCCTCACCCCTGACATATGGACCTGATGCTCATCCAACTCGACATGGTCGTCCGAGTGTTCATCAGGGCTGGACTCATAGGCAGCCAGAGACAAGATGGACTGTTGCACTTGGGGGTTTTTGTGGCCTACCACCCCACGACCCCCACTTGTGCTGAGTTGATGTAGTGATAACAACCCTGTGCCTGGCATGAAAACACCATCCTCCGGATCCATTGTGTCATCATCTGAAAAATAGAGAGAAAAAAGGTCACTACACATGTTAGAAGCACACAACACACACACACACCGACACCAAACACATCAGACAGACATGTGACACACAAAATAGAACCTGGCATGCATGCTGTGTCAACTTGAAATTGCTTCTGTGATTAGACCTGTGGAAAGGTGGTAGTTTGCACTGAAGTGTGTCTATGCAGTGCAGCAAATATGTATGTTACTCACTATCTACATGTACAAGGACGTCATGGTGTGTGTCAGAAAATGTGAAGGCAGTGCAAGGTCAACTTCAGGCATCACGTGCAATGTGCATTCAATGGGTAGCATGTCTACAAGCAAACCACCCCTCCCCCCAAGTGCAAAAGCAGGGATGCCTAGCATGGTATCAAAAGGCTGACCATAGACCTGTGTATTGACAGACAGTGTTGACTAGCATCAACAGCATCATGTGAGTCAAGTGACAACACAGCAAATGATGATGGGACAGTAAGCAGGACACATGATGAAACCTCTGGAGTACAACCACGTGTGAAGAAGACACTACACCAGTTGGACAGAGTCATTGGCCATTAAACAGGCTGAGGCCTGTGACCCACACAGATTGTCAGACCCTAAACATGTGTGCAATGCAGTACTGAGCCACAGTTGACATGGGAAGGCAGATGAAATGCCATGCAATGTAGGTCATCCAGGACTTGTATTACAGTGATCATCCAGTCTTGGACACATAGGGGCATGCGTGGATTGCACATGGAGCATGAATGGGCACTCATGTCCCTGCGGAGCATCTGACCTCTGCAGAATCCAAGTGAGACACCCTGCATCAAGTACTAAGGATGTACCACACAGCATATGTCTGGCAGATTGGCCGCTGGATGTTAGCATGTACACAGGAGGCATGAACAGGGAAGTACCCAATGGCAATATTGTAGCAGACCAGTGCTAAGGTGGAATTGGGGTGCAGAGCGTGGGGTTGAGGGGCAAGGGAGCATGCATACATTGAGTGCCCGCTTGCAGGCAGAGGACACATGCACGTTAGTCATGCTATGCATAGTCCCTGGGCTGAGAGGAAGGTCACCCCACTGTCAGTCTGGAAAAACGGATACCTCTCATATGTGACCGCGAAACGTATTCTGATGGCCGTGGGCCAACCGTCTCATGCACGATATAACAGAATATAGGTTTCCAAGTTTGCCAATGAACGGACATTTTGATGTAACAAGAATCGCCATTTTTTTTTCTAACCATTGCTCATTGCTTTCTGTTCTTATTGCTTCGCAGTGCATTTTCTTCTTACACTGCTCGACTGTAAAACATTGTCTGCACGTGAAAGGACAAGGCCGCAGGGCCGCGAGGATAACAAAAGTGTGTTGAAACACATCGTAGGCAGTGCCAGGAAGAATGCCCGGCTCCCTCCCATATGTAGCCTTGAAGCAGAGCTGCAGGGCATTTAATCATTTCACAGCTGCCAGCCAGTCTCGTTATATGGTAGAATTTGTTAGAATAAAGCAGCTAAAGGCTTGAATTATGCGCTTCTTACGGCCCCCGTTGCTGAGCCCCATTAGAGCGTGTCGGCTCCCAGGACACGAATAGCACCTCATAGATAGAAAGGTCTGGAATGCAACTCTTCCCCCGTATATAGCTCGCTTCCAAGAACAGAAGCGCTGTGTTCTGTTCAAGAACTGAAAGATGCCTCCGCGCTCACAAATTGCAAATTGGTACTAGAATATATATTTCAAGGTGTCAAAGTTGTCGAAAGTGTCCATCATCACACCAAGTTCAAAGAAACCCAATAAAGGGGGGGTGTTAAACATGTCATAGCTGATTGTTTGATATGCATTTTGTATATATGTAACGGATGTACGTAATTTGCACTCTTGCGTCCCTCTAGGTCTAGAGATACACGTCGTGGGGCTTAATACCGAGTTGGCCAACTGAGACTTTTGCTTTGCAATAAACCCTAGCTTTGGGAATACAACCTTGTGTCTGGCGTATCTATCGTGTGTGGTGACTCGCCTTGTTTCCATAGACGTAAGGGACCCCTAGGGGCCCCTTTCACCACGCTACATGCAGAAGTGCCAGTGAGCTGGAACATGGACCGGAGTGGCATACTGGTAACCAGCATGTGAGTAGGGTGCTATAGTGGTGATGCGGACAGTCCCCGTCTGCTCCACATGTCCACCGTCCAGCAGAGTAGACATGCATCAGGGAAGCATTGCATTACTTGCACATCAGAACCATGTACACGTGACATGTAGTGGCAGTCATGCACAACACATCACACAAGTAAAACACACACGTCCTCGACAAACACGCATCAACACTCACTGGACTGGGCATCAAAGTCCGGCATCTCTTCCACTCCTTCGACCAATTCAGATGGTATGAGCTCCGCAACGAGTGACTCATGCGGAGTGAGGTCTTCCTCCTCTGGTGCAGACCCACTGCCAGTCACCAGAGTCAAGTTGTAATTTGAGGCACGCTTAGCCTTGGCGCTGCGTTTGATGTCATTCCAATGCTTTTTGCACTCTTGCGCCGTGCGCACCTCATGGCCGAATGCACTCATGTGTTTCGCAACTTGATTCCAGTGGGTATCACGGTGGGCAGCCGCAGTCTGACAATTAGCATCCACTAGCATGTCACGGCTGTGGTCCCACACGTAGTCCACGAGGAAGTCCAGTTTCTGTTTGCAGAAAGGCTTCTTCCTTGACGTGCAGGAGGTCGTGGCTGTGTGTGGGGTCCCAGCCTGTGCTGCAGGTGCAACCTTCCTCCTCTTGGATTATGGCGCAGACCCTGGCTGGCTAATGCCACCCTGATCAGTATGGCCAGTGGGTTCGGTGGACTGAGCCAAGGGAGTGGCAGTTGGAGGGACGACCAAAGGCCTGACTTGTGTCAGTGGCAGCTGGATGCCCTCTAATGGACCCTGCGCAGCAACATCCGCTGTGGCAGGGTCATTGACCGCAACTGTCCTGGTTGACAGACTCACAACCGGGGTGTTGTTGGGTGCATCTGCCCCTGCACTTGCCAACACCCGGCTGTTCGGGGCAGCAGATGACATAACTGCCCCAGGGACACGTGTCTTGGTCAGGGCAGCCCTGCGTGCCCCTATGGTTTCCCTCCTGGCCTGTTGGAAATCTTCCAAGGGCTCTTCAAGTGCCAACGCAGCCTGCGCTGGCAGACCCTGAGCCTGGTTGGTGGTGTCCACAGCTGCACCTGCAGCTACCACTACCCTTGGGCCCGTGGCAGTCGATGAAACGGACTGCCGGGTCACACGGGCGCCAGTGCCAGATGCAGAAGCTGCATCTCCCGGAACCACAGGGGGTGGTGGCATGACTGCACTGACACATGTCACAACATCGTGCTCAAGTGGGGCACCCCTGCCTCTTCCCCCTCTGCGGCCACCCTGGACACCCTGAAGTCCCCATACTCCCTGGTCACTCCAGCCACATCCCTGACCACGCACGCCATGAGGAGGACGCCCAGCTGAGGCGCCCCTCACCTTTGGTGGCCTCCCAACCATGGCACAGATGTAGTAGTGCCGGCACAGATGGAGTAGTGCCAATGGGAGGTGTACACCACAATTGACCTGGGCAATTGGGGTGAAGGGGGTGGGATGCAAGATGTTAAAACCCCCCTGCACCTGCAAGGCTGTATGTGAGCCCGGTGATGTAGTGACGGGTCACGCAACGCTCAGGCACCCCAAAATTGCAGTAAAACCGTGCATGCAACCCTGCAGCCTACGTGCGTGGAATCACCCTCCCGCAGTACGCGGTGGCACCCAGTAACACAAAAAACACGTACGCGTGGGACACGCAGGCTACTATGACCTCGTAAACGGGTGCGATACGCAGGGGCACCCGCAGTGGGAAAAATAGCGTGCACGACTCACCGTCTGACTAGCGCGATGTAGAAAAACACTCATAGCCAATACCCCCGACAAAAGAAGAGATACATCCTTGATAGCTGTGAAGTTGTGATGGCGCGCGAAACAACACGAATCAGCAACACACGTCATTCTCCATGAAAGGCACGTACAGCGAACTGCTGGCCCTGCTCACCTTTATCCCGTGCTGAGGGAAACGCCCGCGCGCGTCACGTCACTTACGCGCATAGGCCCTTTCCTCGGATTACACGCATTCACACGCAGACGTGCAGTTTTTTCATGCACGCTGAACCACTATGCCCACGTCAGGAGGAAAACGCCCGCGCGCGTAACGGGCCTTTCCTCGAATTACACGCTGACGTGCAATTTTTTCATGTGCCAGATCACTCCGTATCAAGCTGGTCACGCGAAAACACACAGAAGACCACGCTCCTGCCCAGAAGGCTGAATTACTGCCCCCCAGAGCCCTGAGCACGCTCCCACCTGACATCTGCTGCTGCCTGACTGCCTGCTGCCCACATGCCCTGCTATTTGCTGCCTGCACGTCAGCCAGGGGTGCAGTTGCTGTGACCACCCCTGCTGGAACCGAAGACTCCCGACTGGGATACCATCGCTCCACAGCCCAGCCCCAGGACCCAGTTTCCCACCCACTCCTGCCTCTGGGGTTGCCATGTCGGGCACAACACCATCTGGCACCAATGGCAACCCCCAGACAGAGAGGCAGAGGGCCACCAGCTTCAGTGCCAGGGAAGTTGGTGTCCTGGTGGAGCAAGCCTGGGGCAGTATGATGCCCTCTTTGGAAGTTTGTGCGCCGACTATGAAGGACGGAACAGGATCTGGATGGACATCGTGACTGCCATCTACGCGGAGGGGGTGGCAGTCCGCGACACAACATGTCAAGAAGCGCTGGGAGGACTTCAGGTCCAGGACCCTCAACAAGGCCTGGCGCCTCTCGAAGTCAGTGGATGCCAAGGGCGCCAGAGCCCCCTGTCTGACCACCAAATGAGGGTCCTTGAACGCATTTGCCCAGCGCTCCACGTACAGGTTCTTGAGAGGCAGACCTGTCTGGAGTCGAGCGGTAAGTGTACATGCATAGTGATTGGACACTGTGCATGTCGTGGTGTGCCAGTAGTGTGCAGGTTGCACATGTGTTTTTGTAGGGCCATGTAGGGATGTGTATGAACATGGGCATGAGGCTGCCACATGTGAGTCCTCTCAGGTGTGAGACACATCGATGGGGTATGTGTTGGTAAGCATGCTGGGCAAATGCAGGTGTGGGAGCACACATGTTTGAATTTCTGTGTATGTACGTTGGCATGGTTGTGGTGTCACACATGGATGGTGGTTCCTGCTGCATGTATCTGCACTGTGTACATGTGCATGTGTATGTATTTGACAAGTGTGCAACTGTGATGCAACTTGGATGCATGTGACACTGACATGTAGAAGGCTGAATGCCAGATGTAATATATAAGGGACGCCTGCTTTTAAGTCTGTGGTCTATCAGGCAAAACGATAAAGCTAATGAAAATTAGACCATCCAGACCAGAGATGACTTTTTCAATTTGTAATCATGAACTATTTATTTTTGTAACAACCTATATGTCAAATTACACAGTAACAAAATATATTTATATAAAATAAGGCTCTTTGAACTTAGAAAACAAACACATCCCTCCAAACAAACTGCATTCACAACTTCTTCATGCATTCATCACATTCACAAACAATAGAAAAAATGATATTTTGTTCATATCACAATAAAAATGGCAATTAAAGCATTTCTCGGTTTCACACTCGATTAATTTACAATGTGTCCATCTGTCAACATTCAGAGGATAGAAAAACTGTTTGTCGACATGTTTCGGTTGAGTTCTTGAAGTGGGCAATAACTTCCCTTTGTGTATTATGTTCAACCTTCTTCAGGACAAGAGACGGTCGCCAATTCCGCGTGGTCTCATAGACGAGTTGGGGTGTGTGTAAGGCAAAGAGGCCTAGGTCTAAAGAATAGAAAATAAGAAAGAATGTCATCTCTGTATTCATAAAAACCCATTTCTTGAGTAACAGCTAACTACTAAGGCTCTGTGTGGACCGGCTCACCTCCTCTGATTTTTTCAGTGGCTGGCGTGTCGGTTCGATGGAATAAATCCCGGCGTGAGAGATCTCTTTTAATGAGTTCCACGTCGTGCGTCCTACAGAATGAAGGGCATATACTCTCGTAAGTTTTATGAGAGGGGTATAGCATGCTGTCAAATGGAACATTAATGAATCGGTACTCACTCAGTTCGCAAATTAGTCAAATAGTCCGAGCTGTGAGTTCGGTAAGACTGCAGGGGAGGAAACAAAATGTAAGAGCTTGCGGATAGTGCACCCTTGTGTCGCATGACTATTATCACAATATAAAACTTGCTTTAAGAATTCTATTGGGTGTCTGCTCTACGGAATAGAAACATTGTGAGGACCCACACTCGGGAGCCCTGAGCCTGCATATCTAAACATCCCTGCGGAGAACTCTCAACCACTCGTGGAAAATGAAACAAAATGGAGCTTACTTCTTAGGTTCTCTGGAGTGAATCCCTTGGGAGAGTGTGCACATTGCTGGTCAATCGCAAGTCACAGAGTCACGAAACTGAAACAACAATACATGGTCTCAGAATATAGACGGAGGAGCACGGACTGGCATAGGCTATGTCTACTGCTATCTACTTACTCGGTGTGACCTCAGCTCTATCCGTCAGTGTATGCATCTGTTAACGCTCCTTCGCAACTGATCGCGGCGATCCGGCGTACGTTCCAAATAGCGCCAATGGCATAGGCTATGTCTACTGCTATCTACTTACTCGGTGTGACCTCAGCTCTATCCGTCAGTGTATGCATCTGTTAACGCTCCTTCGCAACTGATCGCGGCGATCCGGCGTACGTTCCAAATAGCGCCAATGGACGCGCAGTCGCTTTGAATTCTGGATGCTATGCGGCTGCTCAGCATTCTGGACATAGTAGTTCCCGAACACCGGCGGAACCGAAAACTATCTCCACATGAATACAGCGTCTAGTTACCTTACAATTGTTGGTGTGCCTATACTGATTATGTAAAGGGTAAAAGCTAACAGATATGTCAACGGCCGCATGTGTTGTTATTTCACTTAAATCATGGAACCTCTATTCCCATGTCGCAGGATTATGAAGAAAAGTGGTACTCGTCTTGGACTATCATAGTATCAAGTACTATTCAGGGCATTCCATTCCACCGAAATGTTTAACCCATGGCGGACCGTATCTAGAGAATAGATCCATTTCTGTTCCAGGCGGTGTAAGGCACTAGCCATATCCCCACCTCTTAATTTAGGGCATATGGTTTGTAATACAAACCACTTGATGTCTGTATCTTTGTGATGAAGTCTGTCAAAATGATCCACCAGAGGTTTGTCAGCTGTATGGTTCCTAATACACGAACGGTGTTCCCCAATACGTATTTTGACCTCTCGTGTGGTTTTTCCCACGTATAATAGATTGCACGGACATGAGATGATATAGATTGCATTTTTTGTGTGGCAGTTGGTATGATTCTTCATCGTCCATGTATTAGTCCCGTATTTGAAAGTATGTTTGGTCTCGGTAAGGGGACATACGCTGCAGTTCCCGCATTTGTAGTGTCCAATAATGGGAAAATCTAGAAACTGAGATCAAGACATTCAAACAACTAAATCTAGATCGTAAAGTATTTAAATTGCAAAAAGATATTGCTGGCTACAAGGAAGACAAAACCTATCCGTATCTTAAAGAAGGATTCTTTACTAATCCACCTCAGAACCCGAATCAGAACCCGAGACGCAATAGGGAAGTGACTTTTTCCAATTCATCTGGTTCGTCTAGCGGATCGGCCCCCGATGCCCCGGATGGACCTGTCTTCGGCAGGTCCATCCGGGGCACCCCAAAGAGGACAGGGTTTCTTCCCACAACAACAAGGGGGTTTTTCCAGAAGGGGCCCACGAGGAAGACCACGACAACGACCCCAACAACAGGGGGTACGCACCCGGCAATGGTACTCGAATCAGTGAATCCTGACACCTTGCCGATCTTCAATCTCTCTTCATACATTTTGAGTGCCGCAGAAAAAAGCCTTCTAGCGAGAGGATTATCTTATGTCCCTGTGACCAAAGCTGATCCTTTCAGCATTGAATTAGAATTACAGAGATTTTTCCGCAATATTAGACTCAAACACTTTTTTGAAATATATTTACCCAGCCAAAATCAAACCAATATGGGGGATAAAGACCGAGATCCAGCAGATATTAACATCACTGGTCTGAAGACGAAGTCAAATTTTAATCCACCGGCACATACTTGTCCGCCGGAAATTATCACATTCGAGAACCGAGTGACGCAACAAGTGCTCTCGAGTCTGAAGAAGAAAAACTATCGTACAGATAATTTGACAAAAGACGAAAGAGTGAGTCTCAGAAATCTAAGCAGCCAAGAGAATATAACCATCAAATCGGCCGATAAAGGGGGAGGGATAGTCCTCATGGACAGCCTCAACTATGATAAAGAATGCCTGAGACTGCTCAATGATACGAGATCATATAAAAAATTGGACCAAGATCCTACGGCACGACTACAGGAAGAGATCAAAAGCCTCACAACACACGCCCTGACAGAAGAATGGATCTGCTCAGACGAGGCTAAATTTCTGAATAAGAAATTCCCTAAAAAAGCGGCATTCTACATACTACCGAAGGTGCACAAGAGCCTCGAGAATCCACCAGGGAGGCCAATCGTGTCAGCGATAGACTCTTTACTGGAACCACTGTCCATTTACAGCGAATTCTTCCTGAAACCTTTTGTCCTGGCAATGCCTTCATATATCAAGGACACCACGGACATGATCCGAATTCTTCAAGATGTCTCAATTGAAGCAGGAGATCTGCTGGTTACAATGGACGTGGAAGCATTATACACGTCTATTCCTCAAATGGCATGTCTAGAAGTATTAGCCGAAGTACTCGACACACGTAGTCAACCACATAAACCCCCAACAGGGTTCATACTAGAGTGTTCGAGACTAGCAATGACAGAGAACTTCTTTCTCTTTAAAAAACAGCTTTTCAAACAACAAAAAGGGGTAAGTATGGGTGCCACCTTTGCCCCGCATGTGGCCAATTTATACATGGCCAACTTCGAATCAAGGAACATCGACGACATACTACGAACACAACCACATGGACAGCTGAAGATGTGGCGTCGCTATATAGACGACGTATTCCTCATATGGCGAGGTGATAATACATCTCTACTCACCTTCCACAAGTGGCTCAATACGTGCGATTCCAATATAAAATTTACCATCGAATGGAATAATGATCAAGTCAGTTTCCTAGACCTACTGATTAGAAAACAAGGGAATGCGTTGGTCACTTCACTCTATAGGAAACCCACAGACAAGAACACCCTCTTACATTACTCGAGTTTTCATCCGGAGAGTTTGAAATTTAATCTGCCATATGGACAATTTTTAAGGATTCGACGCAATTGCACAGATAGGGCTGACTACAAAACACACGCTACACAACTCAAAGAAAGACTGGACACACGGGGTTACCCGAAACAACTGGTAAAAAGGAACATGAAGAGAGCAGCCAATACCAACAGGGCTCTCATTTTACAGAGTCAAGAAAAAAAGATCCACGAGAGATTGGTCTGTGTCACAACGTATAACCCTATTAGCAATGCCATTAAGAAGATCATTAATAAGAACTGGGATTTAATCAAGAACCCGGGTACATTATCTAAGAAACCCATGTTTGCATTCAAACGAAATTGCAACTTGCGACAAAATCTGGTGCACACGTATTATGAGAAACCCAAAGAACACTCAATTCTGAATCAATGGGGACTTCCCCCCATTATTGGACACTACAAATGCGGGAACTGCAGCGTATGTCCCCTTACCGAGACCAAACATACTTTCAAATACGGGACTAATACATGGACGATGAAGAATCATACCAACTGCCACACAAAAAATGCAATCTATATCATCTCATGTCCGTGCAATCTATTATACGTGGGAAAAACCACACGAGAGGTCAAAATACGTATTGGGGAACACCGTTCGTGTATTAGGAACCATACAGCTGACAAACCTCTGGTGGATCATTTTGACAGACTTCATCACAAAGATACAGACATCAAGTGGTTTGTATTACAAACCATATGCCCTAAATTAAGAGGTGGGGATATGGCTAGTGCCTTACACCGCCTGGAACAGAAATGGATCTATTCTCTAGATACGGTCCGCCATGGGTTAAACATTTCGGTGGAATGGAATGCCCTGAATAGTACTTGATACTATGATGGTCCAAGACGAGTACCACTTTTCTTCATAATCCTGCGACATGGGAATAGAGGTTCCATGATTTAAGTGAAATAACAACACATGCGGCCGTTGACATATCCGTTAGCTTTTACCCTTTACATAATCAGTATAGGCACACCAACAACTGTAAGGTAACTAGACGCTGTATTCATGTGGAGATAGTTTTCGGTTCCGCCGGTGTTTGGGAACTACTATGTCCAGAATGCCAAGCAGCCGCATAGCATCCAGAATTCAAAGCGACTGCGCGTCCATTGGCGCTATTTGGAACGTACGCCGGATCGCCGCGATCAGTTGCGAAGGAGCGTTAACAGATGCATACACTGACGGATAGAGCTGAGGTCACACCGAGTAAGTAGATAGCAGTAGACATAGCCTATGCCAGTCCGTGCTCCTCCGTCTATATTCTGAGACCATGTATTGTTGTTTCAGTTTCGTGACTCCGTGACTTGCGATTGACCAGCAATGTGCACACTCTCCCAAGGGATTCACTCCAGAGAACCTAAGAAGTAAGCTCCATTTTGTTTCATTTTCCACGAGTGGTTGAGAGTTCTCCGCAGGGATGTTTAGATATGCAGGCTCAGGGCTCCCGAGTGTGGGTCCTCACAATGTTTCTATTCCGTAGAGCAGACACCCAATAGAATTCTTAAAGCAAGTTTTATATTGTGATAATAGTCATGCGACACAAGGGTGCACTATCCGCAAGCTCTTACATTTTGTTTCCTCCCCTGCAGTCTTACCGAACTCACAGCTCGGACTATTTGACTAATTTGCGAACTGAGTGAGTACCGATTCATTAATGTTCCGTTTGACAGCATGCTATACCCCTCTCATAAAACTTACGAGAATATATGCCCTTCATTCTGTAGGACGCACGACGTGGAACTCATTAAAAGAGATCTCTCACGCCGGGATTTATTCCATCGAACCGACACGCCAGCCACTGAAAAAATCAGAGGAGGTGAGCCGGTCCACACACAGCCTTAGTAGTTAGCTGTTACTCAAGAAATGGGTTTTTATGAATACAGAGATGACATTCTTTCTTATTTTCTATTCTTTAGACGTAGGCCTCTTTGCCTTACACACACCCCCACTCGTCTATGAGACCACGCGGAATTGGCGACCGTCTCTTGTCCTGAAGAAGGTTGAACATAATACACAAAGGGAAGTTATTGCCCACTTCAAGAACTCAACCGAAACATGTCGACAAACAGTTTTTCTATCCTCTAAATGTTGACAGATGGACACATTGTAAATTAATCGAGTGTGAAACCGAGAAATGCTTTAATTGCCATTTTTATTGTGATATGAACAAAATATCATTTTTTCTATTGTTTGTGAATGTGATGAATGCATGAAGAAGTTGTGAATGAAGTTTGTTTGGAGGGATGTGTTTGTTTTCTAAGTTCAAAGAGCCTTATTTTATATAAATATATTTTGTTACTGTGTAATTTGACATATAGGTTGTTACAAAAATAAATAGTTCATGATTACAAATTGAAAAAGTCATCTCTGGTCTGGATGGTCTAATTTTCATTAGCTGAATGCCAGATGTGACATGGATGGCGACATCATCACTGTGACAGTTGGTGGACATGTACACATGCATGTAAGTGTGGTGGCGTGTGTGCATGTGTTGTGCACTCCCCATGTTTCATGTGACGTCAGGCTCACCTTCAGATGCTCATGCTGTTGTATGTGTATGGATGGTGCTGGCTGGTGCAATATTGCTGTGGAATTGCTCATGTGTGAGAGTACAAATGACATGTGTGTTGGGGAGTGTGATGCCATGTCTGAAGTATGACACTGCCACTCATGTACAACTGTCATGTGTGTATCAGTCAATTGTACAGTGCTCTGATGCCTGTGTTTTATCTCTCCCTGTCTGCAGGGTCAACTGATGAAGAGGGCCGAGAGGGTGCTGTGGAGCACAGCGGCAGGGATCGCACCACCAGCCGGAGACGCAAGGCCCGGCTCCCCTCCCAGATTGTCATCTCGTTGGGGAGTGAGGAGTCTGGTGCCGTGTCCCAGGCCGCAGCTGCCGAGGGTAGGTCCAAGATGCGTAGGTCGGAGGTGGACACCTCGGCAGCAGAAGGGGCAGCTGAGACCCCACAGGGTCAGACAGAGGAAGATGGCACGGAGTCATCCAGGTTGGTGGGGGGTTTGGTGGAGGAGGGGGCCGCGGAAGGGACACACACGGGGACTGGAGGAGGGGATTCCACTGGTGCTGGTGGTGCAGTGCAGGGGCAGGGACAGGAGGCAGCACAGGCAGCCGCGGAGGTGCCTGTGTGTAATCCTGTCCCTGATCCTGTCACTGCATCATCTGGCACCAGCAGGGATGCCTACGTCCAGACCCGTTTTCAGGGAGGGGATGAGCGCACAACAACTAGCCTTCCTCTCCCTGCAGACATGGCTATCCGGGACCGTGTTGAGCCTGTCCTGGCTGGGATAGCGTTGCGTCAACGGGGCATGCGAGGTGACCTGCAGTCTTTTCGTGGAGAGACTGCACGTCATCTTGCATGCCTCTTTGACCATGTTGACCTACTGGGACGGGTCACCGGTGCTGGATTCCTCCATCTGCTGGACCTTCTTGCGACCCCCTCCTCACCTGAACCCCCTACGCGCCAGTCGTCCTCGATGCCATCTTCCCACTGATGTACCACCTGGGTACCCTGTGGAGCTGCCTCTGACCCAGCGGCCAGGCTGGTGGAGGACACATTCCCTGCCACAGACAGGAGTCGGATGTCCAGCAGGGGTGGCCACCATGACAACTGCACCCCAGCTGGAGGAGGACGTGCAGGAAGCATGAGCCAGGGTGCAGGCACAGGCACAGCAGCAGCAACATGGTGGGAGCAATGATGGCTCGAGGCCTTCAACATCGGTGGGGCAGGCATTGGCCATAGGGCAGAAGGACCCAGGATTTCAAGTGTCTTCCGTGTGGCAGCGGTTGAGCCACGCCATAGATGCGGAGCGGCAGCGGGCGGAAGAGGCACGGCTCACAATGGTCATGGCGGAGAACTCCATGCGGATGGCCCTGAGGCGGGCCGAGTGCCTTGAGGAAATTCGCAGGGAGTTGGAGGTGAACATGTCGTCGTCCCTGCGAACCCTCGGGGCCATGGAAGAGGACAGCCTCCAGGTCATCGAGCAGGAGTTTGATGATGCCCTGGCCCGGGACATCCAAAAGTGAGCCGTTGGACTAGCCCGCTGCCATTGTAAATAGTTTTTAGAGTTAGGTTTCCTTTTCCATTTCCTTTGATTTGTGGTGAATGGACTATGCCACACACATTTGTATATAGTTTTTTTATTAGGTAGTTTCTTAGGTAGGTTTCATTTCTTTCGTTGGGCTCATGGACCCTTGACAATGGATTGTACATTGTTGGACAATGGATTTATTTGAACTTTCTCTTTTGATTTAACCATGGATCAATGGATTTTTCTTTTTACGTTTCCTTTGGATTTGTGTTGGTAGAAGGAGTTTTTTTGACTATTTTTCTTTAGGATTACTTTGGATTGGTTATACTTTTCATTTACTCATCTTTTGCACAAGGTTTTCATTTCATGTTTGCTATTTTGTTATGCTTTCATGTCATTGATTTATTTTTGTACATAATACATTTTCATATTTTAGTTCCATGTGTGGGATTCGCTCATTGGGTTGATGCATGTGAAAATGTGGGTTTACACAATCAATGACAACCAGTGTGTGTTTGTGACAGACATGTGTTGATGTACATAGTTGACTTTTGGTTTGTGTCTTGATATAGGCATGTCAGTGTGGAGTGGATTGGGAAATCATTGCGTCTCAAGAATGGGGTGGCGTGCTGTGGTATTTTGGTGTAGAAGTGGGCCATGATTGTGCATCTTTACTTCATGTAGGGGGGGACACGAGTGGGGGCCTGCTGGCAGGTGCCCCTCACTGCTGGGGGGTGGGGGTGCTGGGGGACATGAGTGGGGGCCTGCTGAAAGGTGCAACCTCACTGCTGGGGGTGGGGGTGCTGGGGGACATGAGTGGGGGCCTGCTGGTAGGTGCCTCTCACTGCTGGGAGGATGGGGTGCTGGGGGACATGAGTGGGGGCCTGCTGGAAGGTGCCCCTCAATGGTGGGGGGGTGGCGGTGCTGGGGGACATGAGTGGGGGCCTGCTGGCAGGTGCCTCTCACTGCTGGGGGGTGGGGGTGCTGGGGGACATGAGTGGGGGCCTGCTGGAAGGTGCCCCTCATTGCTGGGGGGTGGGGGAGCTGGGGGACATGAGTGGGGGCCTGCTGGCAGGTGCCCCTCACTGCTGGGGGGTGGGGTGCTGGGGGACATGAGTGGGGGCCTTCTGGCAGGTGCCTGTCAATGGTGGGGGGTGGGAGTGCTGGGGGACATGAGTGGGGGCCTGCTGGCAGGTGCCCCTCACTGCTTGGGGGTGGGAGTGCTGGGGGACATGAGTGGGACATGAGTGGGGGCCTGCTGGCAGGTGCCCCTGACTGCTGGGCGTGGGGGTGCTGGGGGACATGAGTGGGGGCCTGCTGGCAGGTGTCCGTCAATGGTGGGGGCTGTGGGTGCTGGGGGCATGAGTGGGGGCCTGCTGGCAGGTGCCCCTCACTGCTGGGGGGTGGGGGTGCTGGGGGACATGAGTGGGGGCCTGCTGGAAGGTGCCCCTCATTGCTGGGGGGTGGGGGAGCTGGGGGACATGAGTGGGGGCCTGCTGGCAGGTGCCCCTCACTGCTGGGGGATGGGGGTGCTGGGGGACATGAGTGGGGGCCTGCTGGCAGGTGCCTGTCAATGGTGGGGGGTGGGAGTGCTGGGGGACATGAGTGGGGGCCTGCTGACAGGTGCCCCTCACTGCTGGGGGGTGGGGGTGCTGGGGGACATGAGTGGGGCATGAGTGGGGGCCTGCTGGCAGGTGCCCCTCACTTCTTGGGTGTGGGGGTGCTGGGGGACATGAGTGGGACATGGGTGGGGGCCTGCTGGCAGGTGCCCCTGACTGCTGGGCGTGGGTGTGCTGGGGGACATGAGTGGGGGCCTGCTGGCAGGTGTCCGTCAATGGTGGGGGGTGGGGGTGCTGGGGCTAATGAGTGGGGGCCTGCTGGCAGGTGCCCCTCACTGATGAGGGGTGGGGGTGCTGGGGGACATGAGTGGGGGCCTGCTGGCAGGTGCCCCTCACTGCTGGGGGGTGGGGGTGCTGGGGGACATGAGTGGGGGCCTGCTGGCATGTGCACCTCACTGCTGGGGGGTGGGGGTGCTGGGGACATGAGTGGGGGCCTGCTGGCAGGTGCCCCTCACTGCTGGGGGATGGGGGTGCTGGGGGACATGAGTAGGGGCCTGCTAGCAGGTGCCCCTCACTGCTGGGTGGTGGGGGTGCTGGGGGACATGAGTGGGTGCCTGCTGGCAGGTGCCCGTCAATGGTGGGTGGGTGGGGGTGCTGGGGGACATGAGTTGGTGATCACTAGTGCAAGGTGACATGTGGCTTGGCTGGGGGGCATGCCCAGGGGTGCAGGGTAGTCCCCTGTGGTGTGGGCTTCCTACAGGGGCCGTGGAGGGGGTAGAGGGCACACCTGGGAGGACCCACACTGCCAATTCACGTGTAGGACTTCCCACGCAGCCCCGAAATACACATACCCCGCTCTGACAGCAAAATCGCGCGTGAAACTTCCTGCGAAACCCAGTAAGATGCGTACCCCACTCACACAGGGACTATCGCGTGTGAAACTTCCCGCGAACCCCAGTTATACACGTACCCCACTCGCACAGGGCCTATCGTGTGTGAAACTTCCCGCGAACCCCAGTAATACATGTACCACACTCGCACAGGGCCTATCGTGTGTGAAACTTCCCGCGAACCCCAGTAATACACGTACCCCACTTGCACAGGGCCTACCGCGTGTGAAACATACCGCAAACCCCAGTAATACATGTACCCCACTCGCACAGGGCCTACCGCGTGTGAAACTCCATGCGAACCCCAGAATTACACGTTCCCCGCTCGCACAGGGCCTACCGCATGTGAAAGTCCCTGTGAACCCCAGAATTACATGTGCCCCGCTCGCACAGGGCCTACCGCATGTGAAAGTCCCTGCGAACTCCAGAATTACACGTGCCCCGCTCCCACAGGGCCTACCGTGTGTGAAAGTCCCCACGAACCCCAGAAATACATGTACCCCGCTCGCACATCTCCTACCGCGTGTGAAACTCCCCGCGAACCCCAGAAATGCACGTACCCCGCTCGCACAGGGTCTACCGCGTGTGAAACGTCCCACGAATGAGCAGGGTACGTGTTTTTCGAGGGGTGCGTGGGGAGTTTTACACGCGATTGGCCTAGCGCGAGTGGGGTACGTGTATTCCGAGGGGTGCGCAGCGAGTTTTACATGCGTTTTCGTGGTTGGGGGGCTGTATGCTCATCCATTGGCCTGTGCGCCATGTACTGGATTTGTGCGCTGTTCATGGCGTACGTGGCAGGGTTGGGGCGTAACTGGCGCTGCTGCAGGGTCGCTGCGCCACTCTGCGCCACGGCTGCTTAGGGATGTTAAAATCCATGAATACACTGTGCACCGATATGAGTTTTGGCACACGCGGCTGGCGCAGACTGCCACACGCACACACTGTGTGCCAGTCGCGTGCGCCACTTGTGCGCTGAATTCTATGAATTATCCACATAGTGTTCACGGAATAAGACAATAATTGGACTACTGCGCTGGAATGGTGAGGTTCACTATAAACTCACAAGAAGATCCACAAGAATTTCTAATGTACTTACTACAAGTACCTGAAAAAAAAAACATACCTATAAAGGAAATCTTCCAGATTTCATACATGTGGAAACATACATGCACTCATGTAACAATCTGACACAGAAACAAATCCCTAATGAGCAATTTGTGTATGTATCCATACCAAATTGTGAATCCATTCCATTTTAGCAACTTCTTCAAAATGCAAACCATGGCAGATTATGTACTATCTGCAATTCAGATAATCGCTCCACCTTACTAATACAAACACATAGTAACTACATAATACTAATGCTTCTACGTTACTATGCAGATGGTACCAAAAACAACTGCAAGCTCACTGGATTCACACACGGTCAAGTGTCACTTGGTAAGAAAACCTTCACAAAAATAGGTATAATCTACCATGCAGGAACCACAACCAATGCAGGTCACTACACTGCATATATTAAAAAGAAAAGTGGATGGTTTGAATGTAATGATAGTAGCATTACTCTAAAGCAGAGATTACCAGCAAATCTTACAAACACTTATTTAATCTTCTTAAAGCCAAAATTTAATAACTAATGTGTACTTCAACATTAACAAAAATTCAATTAAAAACTGTAAACAAGTTAGAATATGCCAACAGGTATCTAACTGCCCAAGATTGTACAACAACCACACAGATAAATCAATACCACTGATTTGCAACAAAAAATACACAGTTAGAATACGCCAACAGGTATCTAACTGTTTAAAAAAGCTGCAAGAAGCCAACATATAGAACATTAATCAGAAATAACAAGTGAACACTCAAAGGAAACAAAGAAATCGTTTGTAGCATAGCAAAAAAAATGCACAGTACACTGGTTTGTAAAGTAAATATGAGGGTCAAGTAAAAGCTAAAATGTCTGTTATACAATGTAATAAGTCTTTATAAAATACAAACATTAACATGCTCTTTTCTTTTATCACAGAAATTGAAAAAGAATATTTTCTCCAAGTACTGAAGTCATGTAAGAAATATATGTAACCTCAACAAATTAAACTGTAAGGATAATTTCACACATTTCTTACATATTCGAATGTAATCGTGTGATCTATGGTTGTAATATGGTGCAGTGGCTGAGGGCAGGGCCTAGAGTCTTGGATGTATAACCTACGGCCTACACCCTGCGGCCATGCTACCAACACTCTAGGTCCTGGCCACAACCACTGCAGCATATCACACCCATTGTGGCTTATAACTTCAGTACTGACAACTTTGGTGGACACAACCACAACCAGTGCAATATATGAAATCCATGGTAGCTTATAACTTCAGGGCTTATAACTTTGGTCCTGGGTTCATGACCTTCAGCCATGCATCCAACTTCACTGCTTCTAACGGCACTGCTTATAACTTTGCTCTTGTGTCCATGGCCTTTGGCTATGCATCGAAGACTGTAGGTCCTGGCCAAAACCAATGCCACATATCACACCCATTGTGGCTTATAACTTTAGTACCTAGAATTTTGGTCTTCTGTGCATGGCCTTCGACCATGCACCCAAGACTGTAGGTCCTCGACACAACCACCGCAGTATATGAAACCCATGGTGGCTTATAACATCAGTGCTCATAGCTTCGGTCTTTGGCCATGCACCCAAGACTTAAGGCCCTGGCCACAACCACCTGATCAATTCTATGGATGTATCTATGGGTGTGATATGCTGCGGTGGTTGTGGCCAGGGCCTAGAGTCTTGGGTATATGGCCTACGGCATACGGCCTACGGCCATGCACCCAAGACTCTAGGCCCTGGCCACAACCACTGCAGCATATCACAACCATTGCAGCTTATAACTCATTGTCACACCCATACATTCAAACATTTTAACTGCGGCATATACTCAATTTGAAACCAAGACTCTATGCCCTGCCAACAACCACCTCATAGATATTCGATTCTATGGGTGTGATATGCTGCGGTGGTTGTGGCCAGGGCCTAGAGTCTTGGGTGCATGGCCCGCATCACACCCATGGTGGCTTAAAAGTCATTACCACACCCATAGAATTAAACATTTTAACTGCAGCATATACTCAATTTGCACCCAGGACTCTTAGCCCTCCCCACAACCACCTGATCGATGTTCGATACTATGGGTGTATCTATATCTCTGATATGCTGCAGTACTTATGGCCAGGGCCTAGAGTCTTGGGCGAATGGCCATATATATTGAAATCTATGGGCGTGCACTATATAAAACCCATGTTGTCTTATAACTTCAATGATTGTAACTTTGTTCTTGGGAACATGGCCTTTGGCCATTATTAATTATTAATTTTGCATTTTTAAAGCGCTCACACAGCCCGCAGACATTGAGGCGCTGTTACAGGAATTGTTTGTTCTTTATTTGCATAATTGTTTTTTTTTTTGTCTTAGTTGCGTATTTATAACGCGCTTAAACACCCAGAGGTTTCTAAGCGCGGACCCGGGGATCGAACCTGTGTTGCTTTGCTTTGTGTCGTCTTGCTTCCAAAGCACGCATGTTGCCGCTGAGCTATCCTCCCAGGACGGTCATGCACCCAAGACTATAGGCCCTCCCCACAACCACCTGATCGATGTTCTATACTACGGGTGTATCTACTGCTGTGATATGCTGCAGTGGTTGTGGCCAGGGCCTAGAGTCTTGGGTGTGTGGCAATAGATAAGTGAGTCTATGGGCATGCACTATATAAAACACATGGTGGCTTATAACTCCAGTGCTTATGGCCACAACCATCACAGCATATCACACCCATTGTGGCTTATAATGTCACTATGTATAAATTTGGTCTTGGGTGCATGGCCTTCGGCCATACTTCCAAGACTCTAGGCCCTCCCCACAACAACCTGATTGATATTCAATATTACGGGTATATCTATTGCAGTGATATGGTGCAGTGGTTGTGGCCAGGGCCTAGAGTCTTGGGAGTATGGCCTATGGCCTACGGCCATGCACTCAACACTCTAGGCCCTGGCCACAACCACTGCAGCATATCACAACCATGGCGGCTTATAACTCAGTACTACACCCATAGAAACAAAAATTAGTCAATTGTAGCATTCGCTAACACCACGCGTGTCCTTAGAACAGTTTAAACTTGCCTGCGCACAGCACGGACGGAAGTACTATCCTTATGAGAACCCTCATTTTCAGTAATTACAAACATCCCGGAGAGTGCGGGCATGGCGAATACATCACTAGCACCTGCTGCCTAAACAAATACAGTATTTCACCCATCTCTTACTCTGTGAACCTGCCCAAGCACTGTGACACACCAAAACACTCCCCAAAACATAATTTCACCTCTGGTCGGTGCTGCGCTGTCGGCGGATCCAAGATGTCGGGCGCATCCAAACAATCTGACGCACATCACGCCTCACTCCAGCCAATCAGAGGACACGTTGCGTGTCCGCGGTCATGACGCGAGCCCCTTAGCCAATCGGTATCTTGTCCGCGGAGCAAACAGGGAAGTGTGACCGCAGAGCATACATAGATATCACTAATTTTTTGAGACATACTTTTTGGTCGTTTTAAAGAAAACTACTGGACAGATTGGCACCAAATTTGCAAAAGCACACTTTCGGGACCAAGCTCCTGCCGCAAATTTGGTTAACATCCATCCAGCCGTTTGGGCTGTAGACGTGCGCAAACTTTTTCCCCCATTCAGTCTATGGGAAAAAAAGAAGTTTTGGGACTCCCCCTATAACTTTCCCCCACAGACCAAACATCACCAAAATTTGCAAAATAATTCATAGTGACACATACACTTTTTCTGCAAAGTTTGGTGTAGATTTGTCCAGGGCGAGCGGAGTTATAAGCCACCCAAAAAGTGCTCTTCCTATGCAACAGCAACTTAACCATAACTACCTTGGCCATGTAATATATATTTATACATGAGGAATATTAACATGACTAACATAAGCAATGTTTAAACTGAATGCAACACAAATGATACACAAATATAGCTCACTAACATAGAAATGCGACTAAATTGGAAGCCACAGCATGCTTTCAAGCAAATAAAAGTCCCAAAGACTTCATGAAAATGTAATGTGCTGAAATAACAATATACAGATCTGTGCAGAGCTCAGACAGTGGCTAAGCAGACCAAGCCAAGGTTACTGAGAAGTTATGGAAGGTCTGAACATCTCAGAGTGAACACGAGATAGCAATTCCCAGAGCATGAGAAGGATAGTCCCCAGTTAATCCTGGTGTTATGGAGGATTCTCATTTATGGCTAATTTCCCTCACCTAGTGATTCCCCCAGCAACTTTGCTGGACTTCTAGAGTTTATTTATTTCCACTTGGTAAGAGTGTGAGCTTTTCCCCCACTCTTACCTGTGTTTTGCCATGAGAATTTCTCTGTTTTTGTGATTGTGGACTCTGAAGTACACCACTTCAGTAGCCCCCTTCTTTTTGTGTGTCACACAGCACCTTCAGTGCCGTGGCACAGGGTTGTCTTTGGGACTTCCCCGACTCCATTTCTGAGGCTGTCTACAGTCCCCCAGAAAAGGGTAAAGTTGCCATTAACTTTACTTAGTCAATCTACCACAGATACAGTACACCCCATCTTCCATAGAGTACTGGAAAGGGTTAATTTGTATCCCTTTTTATCTGTACCTCCTAGAGCATTGTTTCGCTCTTTTAACATTTAGACTTGGCTGGTGGCAGTGGTATCTACCCTAACTTTTCTACCGCAATTATATTTGATAAACGTGGTATTGTTCTTGGCTATTACATTAGCCTCGAACATAAACCCGCTTGACCAAATCGTCTTTCTTTTGGCTCCGGTTGGGTTTATTCACCATTTCTTTTTGTTAAAGTCCTTCTTGTGTTTTACTTTACGCGGCAAACTAGGTTCGCCTTCATTGTTCACCGTCTTTTGGCGGGCTTCTGCTCGGAAGCCCTCCACCAGGTACCTGGGTGTCTAGGTGGGCTGAATGTGAGGGAGGGGTGTAGTCACCCCCTGCACAGGGTATCCTAGGAAACCCAAGTCACACTTTGCCATGATTGGCTGAGGTGGTTGTCCAGGCTGGACAACCCCCCTGCTGGGTGATTGACAGCCAGGCTGTGTGAATGGGGGTTTTGCGCATAAAAGGCAGAAGTCAGAGAGTTGCCACTGGAACTACAAGGAACCGAAGAGAAGCAGAGAGAATGACGGCTGCTGCAACTCCCCCGTCACGGTGAAGCCCTGCTGCAGTCCTGAGCTATCTACCCTTCAACGACTAAAAGAAGATCCAGTCAGAAGTTTTCTTCCCTTGAGCCTGGTGGGGATAACCAGCTCATCTTCCACAGCAAGAGGATCCTCTTCCTTGGTCGAAATCGCTGCACACTGCTGTAGTGGTCCGGATAGCCATTTGAAGAACCTCTCCTGTTTTTAAGGACCGCACCTTTTATTTCTTGTCGCTGCTGCCGGCTTCATCCCTGTGTGGTACAGACCCCCTTCAGACATCCGCCTTCACAACGAAGCTCCAGGAACCGTGGGTCTGCGGGAAACCAAAAGGAACAACTGCCAGGGCACCAGCTGCACCATTGGAATAAGGTACTGTGTTCTGCTTGAGGAAACTGGGGAAACCCCTTTTCTTCATCTCCAAGGCTTGCCCTTGTCTTCCCTCCTTCTTATAACATTTGCTTCCGAACATTGACAATATCGAAGTACTTTTGGCTACGTTGAATCGTGAACTGTCTGACTGTGTGATCTTTGACAACAGGCCCCTGGTGTCACTTGACCCTGGCCCTTTGACTTTTGAACTCCTGTCTCTGAGTGTTTCTCGATTCTGTCTGCCTAACCAAATATTGCCTGTGATTTTTGCCTCCAACTCTCTCTGGGTATCTCAGGTGCTAAGTGTGTTTTGCCCCGGTAGCATTTCATGTCATGGATACGCATTTATTTAGTAGACCAAACTGTCAAAAAGTGATCGCAATCCTATTCACGGTAGCGTGTTTTGTTCGTAACACCGGTGCATTCAAACACAGGGTACTTACCTTGAGACATACTGTACAAAGTGAATTGGTTAGTTGTAGTATATTTAACGTGTGGTTTTTGTTTAAGTTTAATAGAAGTGTTGTGTTTATAACAAATGGTTTAAAAATAAATGTACTTATATTTTTCTACCTGTACCGTGAGTCAGTGATTGCTTGAGTCACAGTAATTGTGATCCCTTTGTGTAATCTCTGCTACTGCTCATATACTCTTGAGATAAGCCTGGCTGCTCCGCCACTGCTACCACTCTGACATAGCAGTATGGGCTTGTACCCAAGGTAAAACTTGTATTGCCACCTGTAGTCTTAATTGTGTGTAGTGGTCCCTAAGGGCACTGCACAGGATTCTGCCTAACACCTGGGCTTTATAAGCCACACCCAAACAGCAGCACATGCTTCGCGTTATTCTGCAGTTAGCAGCGTAAAGCTCACCCAGTCCGTTCTGTTCTCCAGTGTTTTTTGCATCCTGCTACATGCTGAATCCTGTATCTGGAAAAAGAAGAACACCCTTATTCAGCGCTTACCTGTAAGTAGCAGCCTGGCTTTGGTCTTGAATCCCCCATCTTCAACCTACCACCAGCTGCTCACCTGAATAAACGCGATCTGGGGATTCTTCATCACGACGCTGCATCCATCTTCAGAATGTTGCAGCAACCTGAAAAAGACAAACAGAGACATTATTAGTGAGCGCTACCTCACGGCCATGCAAGGACACCGATAACCACTTACCAGGTGCAGTCTCTCCTTGATCTCGGAACATCACAGCGGCCCAGAACATTATAACGACCTGCAAAGGAAGCGGAGCAGGCACAGCTTAGCAAAAAGAAAAGGCAAGAAAGCACTGCGCACCGCGCATTCACTTACCTTGCTGGGATTCTCATCCTATACAGCATGGCAACGCCAAAACTCTCCAACTCATCTGAGGGAAAGAAACTAGAGACATTAATAACAAAACGGCAAAAGAGGAAAAGGGCAAGATAAAAGACTGTGAAACAGTAGTACCTACCTCATCAAGCAAATCAGAGTCACAGCAGGCCTGGACCCGAACACGGGGCAACGCACCAGTGAAGCAACTAGGTTGCAGAACGCCCACACCTCCAACGCGCCCCTGCACAGAGACGCAGGACGGAGAGCACACCATACCTAATATTAAGGTGAGGAGAGAGACTAGACTTAAGGGAGGAATTCGAGGCTGAGGGAGGTGGGAATCAATTCAAGAGAGACATTTAAGCCTTATATCCAGTTCTCCTGTATTGCAGGCACTATCTACGTCCAAAACACTATCAAGGGAGAGGGTTCGAGAGTGCTTATCTTCCACCCAGGGCTGAGTGGTGTCCCCATGGATATCAGGTGAGCATAACAGAACGCAAAGCCTCATATAACTATCCACCTGGACGTCATGGAAACATCAGAAACTGACCAATTAGCCCAGTTATTGGGGCAGCTACGTGCTGAAGTACATTCAGCCAGGGAAGAAACTAACACCCTTAGGAGAGAAATGATAGTTACTAAAAATCACACTGAGAAATTATGTAGACAATTACTCCAATCACAGGCAGGACAGGCCCCCTTACCTGGAAGCGTTCCGCCAGTGACAACACCAGCCACTCTGGTACAAATTCCTTTAGCTCCACCAGAACGGTTTGCGTGGGATCCAAAGAAGTACACAATGTTCACGAACCAATGTAGTCTTCATTTCCTTTGTAGACCCAAGGCTTTTCCTAATGACCAGTCACGGGTTGCCTTTGTTTTATCATATCTGAGTGGCAGTGCTGCAGGTTGGTCTGTACCATTAATGAGTCATGATGATCCACTGCTACGTGACTTTAGAGGTTTTCAGCAGGAAATGGAGAAACTGTTTGGTCGACATACCCAAGGACAAGCTTTGGATAATGAACTTTTGTCTCTCTGTCAAGGAAACCAAGACTTGCTATAATATATAGCAACCTTTAATAGGTTAGTTGTTGAAACGGATGGCCTGAAGATAAAAGGACCACATTATTCCATCGGGGTCTACGGGGAGAATTAAAGGACGTCCTAGCACAAGTGGTTAATCCACCAAGAGACTGTGCAGAGTTCATCAATCTTGTTGTTCAGTTAGATCATAGGCTCCAGGACCGAAAAGCCGATCGGATGAGATTGGACACTTGTGCCATGTATGTCTGATCAAAGGACAATGTCTCTCATTCAGCGGAGAACACTGTATAGCCCATGCAAATCGGAGGGGTACGGGCTCGCTTAAATAAGTCTGAAAGAGACAAAAGAAGGCAACAGCTATTACGTCTATACTGCGGAAGGTCAGGCCATTTCCTCAAAGAATGCCCAATAAAGCCTCAGAGAACTGTTGGAGCTACAGAAAAGGAAGATGACAACAATGAGACAGGAAACTACCAAGCCCGGCAAGCGTAGAGGTCTGTTTTTCGAGCATGGAGAATGAGCTACACACCTCACACTTTGCATTACCTGTGATTTTGATCCATCACTAACAACCATCGCGGATGCATGCCGTAGAAGCATACATAGACAGCGGGTCAATTGGAAACTACATAGACCAAGATCTGGCAGCAGAGATGGGGCTTCCCCTATGCAAAAAGCCGACTACTGAAAAGGTCACCACTGTTGATGGTACTGAAATAGCTTCTGGTCCAGTAAGCCAATGTACAGCAGTATTAACCCTTCTGTGCCAGGATGGACACTGAGAATCTATTGCTTTTGACCTCATCAAGGCTCCTCAGTTCTGGTTAATTTTAGGGATGCCATGGTTAGTAGCTCACAACTCTCAAATAGATTGGCGTGCAAAGAAGTTGGCCTTTTCCGACGACTGTGCTCTCACTTGCTACAACAGAGAAAAGCAGAAAACAGATTCACAGACATCTGTTCGGGGAACAGCAACAGTAGTACTGGGGGTTACAGCTACTCTACCAAGATTTTCACGACGTTTTTCAGAAAGAACAAGCCAATACCCTGCTACCGCATAGACCGTATGATTGTCAGATCAATCTCATGCCCGGTGCACAAGTTCCTTGTGGTTGAATCTATGCACTCACAGAACCAGAAAACCTTAAATTTGAAATCTTATCTAGATCAGTACCTGGCTAATGGGTTTATCTGCCCGTCTAAATCACCGGCAGTCAGTCCCTTATTCTTCGTACCACAGAAGGTAGGGGACTTGAGAACTTGCATCGACTATCGCGCACTGAACAAAATCACTGTAAAAAATCACTATCCACTGCCTATAATTCCGGAACTGCTAGATCAAGTTAAAGATACCCAGATCTACACTAAATCGGACCTTAAGGGATCATATCATCTAGTTTGTGTTGAGACGTATGGAAAACTGCCTTTTGTACCAAGTATGGCCTATATGAATATCAGGTAAAGCCCTTTGGACTTTGCAATGCTCCCGCTGCATTCCAGTATTTTATGAATGATGTCTTACCGGAACTTATCGACGTGTGCGCTTTGGTTTATATTGATGACATCTTAGTATAGTCCTCTTCGAAACAAGATCATGTCAAACATGTTCATTCAGTTCTGGCAAAACTCTGTCAACACCAACTGTATGCTAATCTTGAAAAATGTTCTTTTCATGTTACCGAAGTTGAATTCCTCAATTTTATCCTCACTCCAAAAGGGATCAGGATGGATATGCACAAAGTAGATGCCATTCTTAATTGGTTGTCACCAACTTCGTTCAAGGGAATCCAGAGCATGCTGGGCTTTGCAAACTTGTATCGCCGATTCATCCCAGGCTTTTCTCAGATAGTGCACCCAATCACATCATTGTTACGAAAGAACAATAAGAAATTCCATTGGACAGAAGAAGCAGAAAGGGCTTTTCTAGAACTCAAGAAAAGATTTACTTCTGCCCCAATTCTTCGACACCCTCGCCCAGATCTCCCTTATGTGGTGGAAACGGATGCCTCTAGCATGGCAATGGGAGCAGTTCTTTCATAAAGGGATCCCGATACTGCCAAGCTGCATCCTGTGGCCTTCTGGTCACGAAAATTCACACCTCCAGAACTCAATTATGCTATCAGGTACAAAGAACTTCTAGCTATCAAATCAGCTTTCAAGGCTTGGCGACATTATCTCCTAGGTGCCAGACATACCATCAATGTGATTACTGATAATTGAAATCTTCAATACTTAAAACTGCTAAAGCTCAATCTTCACGTCAGCTGCGATGGGCAGTTTTCTTTGCAGAATATGACTATGTGATCACATATCGACCGGGAGTCCGGAACAGAAAAGCTGACTCTTTATCCCTCATGGGTATTGATGAAAAAGTATACACAACCCCAGATCCAGTAGCTATCATTCCGAATGGCAAATTATTAGGCCTGCCAACAACACTAACCCAAAGGGAACTCCATAACAAGATCCAACTCTAAATGAATCCCGAGACCTTACAAAAATGGAGTACTCAAAACGAACATTACATAATTAAGGATCAACTACCATATTTCAAAGATCGTTTATATCTGCCAAGTAAAGAATTACAAGAGCAAGTCATCTCCGTTTATCATGACCCTTTGATGGAAGGTCATCCAGGAATTGGCAAAACCTTAGCCAAAGTAAAAAGAAACTTTTGGTGGCCAACATGGCGCAAAGACATTATTCACTTTATCCTTTCCTGTGGTGTGTGCACACAAGATATATCTCAAAAGCAAAAACCAGCTGGTCTCCTACAACCCTTGGAAATTCCACCCGAACCTTGGCATACACTTTCTCTCGATTTCATCACGGACTGACCTCCCAGTCAAGGTTTCAATGCCATCCTAGTGGTTGTAGATTTATTTTCTAAGATGGCACACTTCTTTCCATTTAAAGGTCTTCCAAATGCATCCAGTCTTGCGAAGGTGTTTCTGGAATGTATAGTACGAATACACGGTTTTCCTTCTGTCCTGATTTCAGATCGAGGTAGACAATTTGTACCTAGCTTCTGGTAGAAGTGCTGTTTAATGGCCCAAATCAATATTCGATTATCCACCAGCCATCGTCCCCAAACAGATGGCCAAACGGAAAGGACAAACCAGACACTCGAACAATACCTTCGTTGTATGTTACACCAAGTTGAAGAAGGATTTACTATGGATAGCAGAATATGCCTATAACAATTCCCTGCATACCAGCACGGGACAAACTCCTTTCTATACCTTATATGGTAGGCTTCCACGCACCTCTAAATGAGATGCTTCCAGGGCTCTGGAGATGCCAGCGGTGAAAACCTTACATACAACCATTACTCAAGCCTTCAAAGAGGCAACTGGACATTTACTTCAATCTAAAGAAAGACAAAACAAATTCTCTGATCAACATCGCAGAAAGGCTCCTGATTATCGAGTTGGAGACGAAGCCTGGTTAGCGTCAAAACATGTGCCAATAAAAGGAACCTGGACCTTTTGTCCACGATATCTGGGACCTTTCACCATTGAGTCCAGAATAAAACCAAGTAGCTGTTAAACTAACCCTGCCACCAAACATGAAGTTCCATCCTGTATTCCATGTATCACTCCTAAAACCTGTGCAACCTGGAACTCGAGTTACAACACCACCAAAGCCAGTACTGATAGACGGAGAACCGGAGTTTGAAGTTAAAGACATCCTGGATTCAAAATACACTAGATCTAAATGATATTATTTAGTAGATTGGAAAGGATATGGTCCTCAGGACAGAACATGGGAACCAAGTGAGAACATCCACGCACCATGCTTGGTAAAACGTTTCCATCAAAATCATCCAACTAAACCAGGGCCAGGCAGAAGAACTACTGTGAGAGGGGCCTTGGGGGGAGTGCTGTCACAATTCATGCCCCTGGTCATCATGGCCAAGCAGCCTTTTCGCTGGGGACAGGTTACAGGCTTCCATTGTGGCCTCAAGGGCCACAAAACACCATCAGGGACTCTCTTGGAGCCAGTCCTGGCACATTTGGCGCCAGGCTCATACTGTTATGTGAAGGACAACATTTGGATTGGAACTTCAGTTAACATGGAGGCACTCATATAGCTCAGTTACAAAGAACTGAGCTATGCGGTCTAGTATTTCGGGTGTGGCCGGGCCTGGGACTACTTTACCTGGAACTACTTTACCTGGGCTATATAAACCACACCCAAACAGCAGCACATGCATCGCGTTATTCTGCAGTTAGCAGCATAACGCTCACTGTGTCCGTTCTGATCTCCAGTGTTTCTTGCATCCTGCCACATGCTGAATCCTCTATCTGGAAGAAGAAGAACACCATTATTCAGCGCTTACCTGTAAGTAGCAGTCTGGCTTTGGTCTTGAATCTCACATCTTCAAACTACCACCAGCTGCTCACCAGAATACACGCGAGCCGGGAATTCTTCATCATAATGCCGCATCCATCTTCAGAATGCTGCAGCAACCTGAAAAAGACAAAGAGAGACATTATTAGTGACCGCTCACTCACGGCCACACAAGAACACCGAAAACCACTTACGAGGTGCAGTCTCTCATTGATCTCGGAACATCACAGCGGCCTGGAACATCATAACGACCTGCAAAGGAAGGGGCACAGGCACAGCTTAGCAAAAAGAAAAGGCAAGAAAGCTCTGCGCACCGTGCATTCACTTACCTTGCTGGGATTCTCATCCTATACAGCACGGCAACGCCAAAACCCTCCAACTCATCTGAGGTAAAGAAACTAGAGACATTAATAACAACAAAAAGGCAAAAGAGGAAAAGGGCAAGATAAAAGATTGTAAAACAGTAGTACCTGCCTCATCAAGCAAATCGGAGTCACAGCAGGCCTGGACCCAAACACAGGGCAACACACCAGTGAAGCAACTAGGTCGCAGAACGCCCACACCTCCAACGCGCCTCTGCACAGAGACACCGGATGGAGAGCACACCATCCCTAATATTAAGGTGAGGAGAGAGACTAGACTTAAGGGAAGAATTTGAGGCTGAGAGAGGTGGGAATCAATCCAAGAGAGACATTTAAACTTTATATCCATTTCTCCTGTGTTGCAGGCGCTATCAACGTCCAACACACTATCAAGGGAGAGGGTTAGAGAGTGCTAATCTTCCAGCCAGGGCTGAGTGAGTCCCCGTGCATATCAGGTGAGCGTAACAAATAGCTTGAGTGTCCCCAGTGCTACAGAAAACCATAACACTTGCGCTAATATTAGCCAAAATCCCTATAAATGCAGGGTGAAATAATTCCAAACGCGGTCTCATCACACGTAACCCATAACTGAAGAACACTGTCCATTCATTAGCAAAGGACACAGATAGGACACCTGCTTCACTCCTTACCACATTTCCAGACAAAAGTCACTGTACAAGGTCAACTACAGAGGAATCACCCTGTCTCATGGCCTAGGAATAAGGGATGGAATCTTTTTTTATTGAAAGGAAAGCAGTCCATGAACATCTCTTTCCCTACTCCTGTTTAGCTCATGTCTTGACAACCTGCAAAGTTTCCAAGGTTGGTCAGTTGAAAGCCAACTAATCAAAACCCCTAATGTTAAGCCGCCCATTACGTATTAGGCCAACCAATAGCTTGTTGTAGGGATGGTGTCTTTTTATTATTATCAATTTAGATGTGGTTTCGGGAGGATCAAGCAGATTGTTATTACCCAATTAGAAGTCTACCCCTATTGTATGCACAGGTTGTCAATCCCATTAATCAATTCCTGTACCCCATAGGTTTGGTAAACTGATATTATGTTGTGAAGTCGGTGATGACCCATTTGAAATATTAAACCTAGGTGTTCAATAAGCAAGTTGAGAGCAACAACATTTATGCTTTTATGCTGTCCCTGCTTTATTTGGATCTTAACAAATCTGGGTTTTCCCTTTCACTCAGTCTATTTCCGTTATTGAGTCCAGTTTTCTCTGTCTCCTGATCCCCTGTGCATTTTTGGGGTGTTCTCAGGTCATCGTTACAAGTCTACCTGGATACATATTCATGGTGACCACGCCACTACTGAATGAAGGCAATATTTGTACCTGTTCTTTGACACTGGGTGCCATTCAGACCTCTGGCAGTACAAATGCCACCAGAACTGTGTCTCCATTGGACCAAAGAGTAACACCTTACCCCATTAACTTGGACTGCATTATTTAATTTCTCACTATTTATGGCATGTGTCATGATTCTGTTCTGTATGCTAGTTTAGACTCAAGTAGACCCCACTAGCACCCAAGCATGATGGCACTGAGTTTCAGGGGCCAGTATGTGATGAAAACACTGTTCTAAACCGGAAAATACAAGAATTTGACAGCTCTGCCCCCTTAACTCAAGATAGAAGCAATTCCTTACAAGGACCCCCAAAGCACATTGTCCATTTAATAATGAGGATGCTTTCCAGATTACAGAGTGAAGAAGCCCTGCTGGCAATGCTGCAAGTGTTGCTATGATCGGCCGACAGCAAAGCTTTTCCCTGTTTCTTGAGGAACCTGACTTCCTTCCCTCTGAATTGAGAATAGTGCCTTCGTTCGTCAATCTTGTCTTAGTGGGACTAGGTTGAGACAAGTATCTACAGATATCAACACCCTTATTTATCATCCTGAGTGAAGGAGGTGAGCCAAAGAATATCAATGGGATCCTCGATATCCCACAACCACAGAGTCAGATACTAGCAGTTGTGACGCCTACAAGGTTCGAGCCTATTAGGACACCAACACTTGGCACCCAGAGCTCCCCTGAACTAGGGCCATATTTTTACCTGCTCCTCATTCCTTGGTGAGAATCTTACATATTCCAGTCTTTCCATCAACAGGACTGTGTCACAACAAGCCAGCTGGCCTGCACCATACTCCTGTAATATAGACTTCAATCTGTGGCCTGTCACCACGTGTGACACATATCAGCACCTCTTTGTCATCAGCATGCTAGTTCCATGTCCAGTGGACCTTGCCCGAACCACAGCTTAACTTTACTGGAGTCCCAGGGACCAATATTCAATAATCAACACAGTGCTTGACACTTTCACAACTCTATCCAAAACCCTTTGCAAACACATGCCCATGAGGTACCCCCGGTAGATTTTGTAACTTTGATATGATTATAGACAAAGAACCCCAATTTCAAAGTATCATCCTCATCCTTGTTTCATCCTTTATTCCACACACAGATTGTTTTGCCCATGTCTCTCTTTTGGATACCTGATCCCTATTAGGCGATCAGGAGAAATTGCACAAGAGACCTGACATTCTTTAGGTAAATGATACTTAAAAACCATGAGCACATACCGCACCTCAGACCTCTATAATAACAACTCTCAAAAACAAACCCATTTCTGACTACACCAATGTCCATTGTTTAGCTATATCCTCTGTTCCTGAGGTAGCACAGCCTTATGTTAGATAGTATTTGGCTAGTGCTCTACAGAGAGCAAAATTATAGGCCGCAGAAGTCAAATATTATCTTAGTGCCTTTGCAACGTTTCCATGATTAGGTTTCCAAGGGCCAGGTGGTTGAGGTGAAATTAGTTGGTTTATAAGAAATTGAACATTTTTGGTCATGGGCCAATATTTGAATAAATACAATTTAAATATATTCGACTTGCTAGCATTAGGGTAGAGTGAGCACATAGGTTGGGGAGGATAATGGGGTTAGAGTATCCTAATACATTATTGCCACAGTCCACATCATTTAAGTGGTGAGGCAACATAAAAGAGATGGCGTGGAAGGATGGGGCAACAAAAAGTTGGGACGGGCAAATACATAGACTAGCAGCATGTGTAACACACCCCATTCACACCTTCATATCCATACCCTAACCCGCACATGCAAACATGCAGTCCACACCCCTCTCAATGTTCCTTCAAGCAACAGAACCTCATCTACATCCTGCTAAAAACCTCCCACACTCTTCCTCCTAAACAACTATTAAATGTTATCTATGCACACTTCACAGTAGTACGTGCAGCAGATATTGCTGAACACATCACCACTAACAACTAGGGCACACTCTGTATCACAGAGGCATGGCTCATCACCATCTCCACCCACATCCTGGCTGTGTAGCTGTGTTAGATTTGAAATTCTACTGATGACCCGGAACTGAACTGTGTGCCTCATTTTGTGACCACTGGTAAAGTGGTCACAACTAGGTTTCTGCTTTCATTCATGTTATATATATTTTTAACATATTTTTTATTACCCACATACAACGCCTTTTGTGGAGGCGCCCTCATCTGTGAGTGCTACTATGTCAATACCTTCACGCCTATCTTTTGTGAGTTTCATTGTAGATGTTCCCTTTTGACATTTATTTATTTTGACTTTCATTTTAATCTATAGTGGTTATTTTTTGATACCTACTCTGTGATCCCTCATAATTGGAGTTAACGCCCTTTGGAATACCTTTGCTGGTTTGATTGTCCGATCCGGACCCTCCCACCCCCCTATTGACACAGGGAGTCCGGGGTGCAAGGCGCTGATGACATCACAACGACACCCAGCATGTGACGCGTCAGCATCCCCGGTCACCTGGACACCGGATATACACACTAAGGGATGCGCGTGCCCGTGCACGCCACCATTGCGAGCTGAACGTCTGCAACTGAAGGTTAGTTACAGGCTTATGGTTGTCTGCTAAACCAGTGTGGCACTCACGCATAGTAATTTACTCTTTGGCTTGGATCTTTTACAGATCGTTTTGCAACAGCCTTCCATGATTGAGCAACACATCAGAAGGTAATCACAGTTGATGTGATTTTCTCGCACATCAACTCAATCTGTTCTCTATTTAACTAGCACTCTGTTATGATTTACAGACTCAAAAGGCCCATTCATTAAGGTACTGTGCTCTCCAAAGTTATCACATGATCATGTTTCCATGACCGACATCCAATTTCTGTATTTCTTTATTTTACTTTTTTTTCTGTTCTTTCTTTTTCACGACTATGCACACTCCACATGAATTGATTTGGTATGTATCTATTTCTTGATCGTTTGACTTTGCTGAAATGACTTGATGAATAATGATGTGAACATAATTCCTTGAAGTAATGTATTCAAATGATACGTTGCTCAGCCCTAAAGATGTAGTTATGCTCCGAAATGCATGGGCTATGAGCCTTTTTACCGCTTAGGAAGCTGTTTGCCTCCATTTTGATTAATTTCGTTCGATTAAATACACTTCTATATAACTAATTGAAATCACTGGACATTAGCTTCACTATCCTAAAATTTGCTAAGAGAAGACAGACTACTAAGTAGAATTTTATTGAATGTTTTTTGGAAAAACAGATTGCAGCTTCTTTCAGAAGAGCAGTCTGTAAGCATCTGGTTTACTGGGTGGTTTTACCCAGTTCATCTGTGTGTATATTTGTGGATCCCTGTGTCATAGGATCCTTTTTTAAAAGATAGCTCCGACATTACATTTTTACTGTAACCTGAGCTTGATCATAATATACAAACCATTGTGGTGCCCACCTTTTTCCTCCCAAAGTGGTTGATAAGACCATTGTCGTCGGTACCATGAATGTATGACTCAACACAACCTGTTACATGACTACAAATCCTGATTCCTACCACATTGCAGCACAGAGACCACCACCACCCAGGTTATCACCAATCCTCTATACATTCTGGACAAAGGGGACCCAGCTCTTACTCATCCAACTCAATCACCCAGTCACCATCAATACCGTTCACCATTAAGCCCCTTCAGCATTCTCACCACAGGCACACATGATTTGAGCGAATAGTCAAACATTGGTTCACATCCTACCAGCGCAACAAAGTCTATCTCGTCCAGAAAGGACCCAAGAGATCTCAGCTTTGCCCGGCAACCGGCAGAATTCATATAGGCTCCATCCAGTTCCCTGTCATCTTCAACTTGTCGAGGAAACCTGTGACACCAACATCAAAAGACACCAATATGTAGATGAAATGTTGATTTTACTAAAGATCAGACAGATTCATCCACAACATCCATCATCTCAAGAAATGTCTGTTACATAGCCATGCCTGGATGTTCGGCTCTTACCTAAGCTCTATCCATCACAGACAATGTTTGTTCTAGTAGGAAACCCACACATTCCCAAGACCAGAATTGACTGACTGGGAAAAAGCTTGATGGGCTCATGCCTCAACTCTCATCCAATGCAATAGCTCTCATCATTACCATTAGCTGTGACCACTCATCAAAACATATATCACCAAGAAGACCCAAACTGTGTGATATCATCTTGGTTACTTGTTTACAAGCAAGCATTTCATCCCTGTCCAAGTTTCAGAAGAGTTGTCTAAACCCTGTCATCTCCTGCCTGGAATGAAACATCTATCTACTTGTTTAAGTGCCTGATGCCATCTTGGCTCCTTTGAAGAAGATCAGCATGTTCAGCACAACTCATCCCAGGACTATGATAATTTGAACACATTACACCCTTCTGAAAGGGCCTGCATTGGTTACCCCATTAAGCATACATCATGTCCAAGATAGCCTACATTACCAACAAAGCAGTGGCAACCAAACTACCATTCTGCCTAGCAGGAAAACTTACCACCTCTAAAGGCCAAACTCCAGGAACCATGTTTTTTTCCTGTTATGCATCCTGTTTCTCACACACATTATCAACAAAGAAAGGGTTGGGCCCCTCATCCTACGCTTCAGAAAAGAACTGAATATTCTATTCTTCAAAGATCATCTCACCAATCACTGGTCACTCCACTTACTACCTATTGTTCCCCACTGAGAGCTTACCCTCTCTGCTGCTTTCTCATTCCATTCCAGATGCCTCTGCCTTCTCTGTACCATCTCTGTACAACTGGGGTTCAGCCCCTGTGTACTGCACTCTCTTGCTTCCTATCTATGTGCACCCTTTATAAATCACATACATACTTATAATACATAAATACATTGAGTTTTCTGTGAGTTGAAGAGCAGAGATCCCAAGTCGGAGAGCAGGGTAGGTTTCAGCCTGCTAGGCAATGGGGCTGTGTCATGGATGGAGTTAAAGATAAAACATAGAAAATTGAAGAGGGATAGATTATGCATCCCTACTTGGTAATGATGTGGGTGACAATCTAGATACGTTGTAAAGGGTGCATGTGACAACATTGAATATCTTGTTGAGGGTGAGGCCCAAGAGCAGACTGGAGTTGCACTCAACGTTGCTGAGAACTATGGTGGATATGAAAGTGTTGGCATAGTGTTGGGTAAAGTGCAGATGAATCATTCTGACATTTTGAATGGTGAGCCTGATGGCAGTGGTAGTAATGAAGTTACTGAGATTCATTTAATTGTCAAGGAAGACCCCAAGATTGCGAGTCATAAGAGGAGAGAGTGGCTGGGATAGTGGGGTTGGTATTGCAGGTTAGGAGGAAGATGATTCCATCCCAGATGACTGTAATGTTGGCAGTGTAGTGTTTTAAAAAATCATATGGTGTAAATGCAGCAACTGAATCACTCAAAGCTGTCAGAGAGTGGAAAGAGAAAAAGATCTGGGAATCATAAGAAACATGGTATCAGCTGAATCAAAAGGATGTAATTGGATTACCCTGGGCAAAGGAATAATGAGTAAAAAAGAGTGGACCATGGATTGATCCTTGTGGGATTCCTAAGTCTGATTGGTTGCAAGTAAAAGTGAAGCCAGTAAAGAAATACGTTTCAGTCTGAGAGATAATAGACCACCCATTTAAGTGTAGTGTCCTAAAAGTCTAGTGTGGAGAAAGTTTGAAAGAGGGGAGGATGATCCATAATTTCAAAGGCAGTAGAGAGAACCCATAGAAAGAGGATGGAGTAAAGGTGGGAATGGCCAGTGGTCAAAGTGTATGAAAAGAAGTAGTGGAACTATGCACCCTGCTGGCCTACCCCGCTCCCCACAAACCCCACCGCAATGCCCCCTCCCACGCACAATACAAATCCACAAACAAATGCACCTGATGTTGAAAGTAACGTTCATTGCAGTGCAAGCTTCAACTGCTTCCTACCAGGGACGTCATTTCACCAAAATGCCATGGGTAGCAGAAGTCACATCACACGACCCTTGACCCCTGATGACATCACAGGAAGTGATGTCATTTGACCCCGCCCCAAAGTGATACCGTGGGTAGCGATGGAACATGACATTTCACCCATTGACAAAACAGGAAGTGGCATCACATAGCACATTACACTACCAAAAATATAGTTACGATATCACTATGTGATGTTGCCATATGTATCATTAAGATCAGTGTGTATAGGCCCATATTACCAAATTACTGTGTATGCAAGCAGACGTCCATGACCAAATGATAATGATGTGTTATTATATAGCACTTATGCTTAAGTGCTTTATATAGAAAAAATATACACCCAATATAGCCCAGCCTGTGTTGGTACTCATTTATCGACCTCAGAACAATGCAAGGCTGAGTGAGGCGTTTAAGAACAGACTAAATCAGTGACTCACCCCCTGAAGTGAACCTGAAATAAACATTTAATGAGCCTAGCAATTATTGTATAGAATTCCAGAAAGACACATTATTTGGTATTCCTATTCTTTCTTATTTCGGGTCAGTGCTGAAAGTGTTAGACTTATGGCACTCCTGTTCTTATTGTTAAGGGTATTTAACAATCATAGGAAATGGATCAGTGGAATGGGATGACTCTGGTTAGATTCAATACATATCAAATTTTATTCAGAAACTCATCGCATGACAAATCATCTTGCTGTCATAAAATTTCATAAAAGATCATAAATCAATTCATACCTTCATACGTATCCACATACAAAAACACATTCAAACATACATGAATAAAACATCCTAGTGTAATTATAACATCAATTCATATTATTTCGAATATTTTTGGTTAACATCTCCTATAGTGACCCAGTCCATAGTATCAGGTGTCATTATGTAGCTGGTATCAAATTTCACCAGGTATCCCTCACAGAGACAACATCGACATGTGTTTCGGTCAGAGACCTTCTTCAGGACGTCGGGCAACAAGCAAATACTCCGCCCTGTTCTCCACGTATATGGGCCAGTAATAAATCTAAAATAAATAATAAAAAACCAAACTGTCATCCCTATTTCTTGAAAAAGGTGACAGATAATGTCACAATATGCTTCAATTAAATGAGCACATATGCCCTACTCACCCCCAAGTTCCAATTTACGGGACGGTGAGTCAGGACAGCAGAAATGAATCCTCCACTGGCGTCAATATCTATGTTGAGCCTGTGGAACTAACAGAAACAGCTCTCAGTATCTATCGCAGAGCAGGTTACATAATGTACCTGCCTACAACATTACAACACATACAGTAGTAAAAAATACCAAGAGAAACAGCACTTACAAACACAAAGTTGCTGGTAGAAACTCCTCTCATACAATGCGACCCAGGAAATACCTAGGGTCCACGCAAAAATACGCAGGGTAATTTTAGCTGTGTCTTAGTCACAGGATGCTACGCCACACTGCAAAAAGGAACACACAATGGCAGTGTATCAGTGGAAAAACGCTCACTGCAAATCATGTCATGATAAAAAATGACACCTCCACTATTGCCCCATACAATAGGGGTGAACCCGCTATACACTACCATTAGCCACATGCTAGAAAAATTTCGGTGTTGTAAACTAGCCAACCCAAAGCGTGTTAAAAACTAACGAAATGCACCAGGGCTCAATATACTGTATATATTACTCAACGCGGCACCGCCCGTATGATATATAAGAAACACCTGCTGTATTCATGCGAGGACTCTGCCACAATTACTCTTAAACCTATGCGGTAGAATTCTTAAAACCAAACATAACGTGACAAGCACCTCGCATCTATTCGCCATCAATATATTCTGCTTACATCAATTCACAACGTCCCGCTCGCTCGTACACGCCTTACCTTAACGTGCTGCACAACTCTGTGTGTTACGGGGACTCCTTTCTTCGCGCGGCACCCGACTTCAACAAAGTGACAACATCAATGCGCACTGAACACTGCCAAAGGACTAACACTTATAACATATGTCCAATACTAAAAACTAAAAACGGACTGGATAACTAAAAAACAGACAGTCCATACCAGCTAAACACACCAAACACTAAAAAAGGACTGTAAACACAGTGACTAAAAACGGGCAACCAAGCCAGCTAGGCATAGTTGGAACACATGGTAAGAGTACATCCGTAGTGGTAACTAGCGGGTCCTACAATCATTGGAAAAATAGCCCAAAAATGTGCACACAAAAACACAAACCGAAGGGAGCCAAATATCCCTTCTGCATTTGTCGCGTCCAACGTGAGAGGGCAAAAAAATATATATACTTAATGCATTACACACCCTGATTGGAGGAACTGGGACATATGGAAAATGAAAACTCACAGGTACATATTGCATTTGTGTGGACATATGTTGTCATTGGCTCCTAGTCGGTACATTAGCTTTTAAATGAAGGCGGGTGCATAGAACTTTGACTGAATCACCCACATCCCACATGAACTACATTGGCTTCCACTCCAGTCTAGGATACTGTTCAAGATTGCATGTTTCACCTAAAAAGCAGTTACAAGTACACCTCCGTACCTGGAAGCTAAGCTCTGCAAATTAGGTAACACATGCTCCTCGTGCACCTTTAAAGAGAAGACCTGCAAGCAATCCTGCTCTTGTCATGCACCCACCCTCCTGAAATGTATTGGCGCAGAAGGCCCCCATACATCATTCTCCAATTCCACAAAGCTGTGGAAACATGCTTTTTCAAAAATACTTGATCAAGGACTAATTCTGATGGATCCAGAGACTGAAACTCACAGTTAAGCGGTACTGTTAAATGACTGCAGCCCGATAGCTGACTAGCCACACTCTGTACAGTGCTCTGCTACTTTCAAGCTAGGTCTGTGCTTTAAAAAAATATATAATAATAATAAATGCTGACACCTGCAGAGCTCTACTGCTAATTGCTAGCTCTTCACAAGCTGAGCACATGAGCAATGTTGCATCAAGGAACTCAGGTAGAACTGGTACCACAATAATTTGGAAAATAGTTAGGAGGCATGTCCACCTGTCTTCCCCAAAAGTGATGGGACCATGATAGGAAAAATCTGCATGATGGTGTCTCCTTCATATAATGGGTCTTGTCCTGCTCAAACCTATGTGGGATTTTCTGGTTCTCCCTCTGGTGGACTGAGGATCATGCTCTCATCCTCTAGCAGCAGTGGCACTGCCAGCCACCCTTCCCCTGGACCTCAGAGCTGCAATACCAAATCCTGAGGTGAGCTCTTGCCAGTAGCCATCTGGAGCCACTGGGGCTGGAGGTTTTAAGTGGCTGTGCTCTTCTGGCCATGCCCCATAGAGGCACAGAACCTTCCCCAACACTTCCTGAAAGATTCCCCAACCCCAGCACCTCTCTCAAACATGTGTGGACCCCAGAGATACATAATATTCATAATAAAAGTGGTTGCACTTTTCAGGGTTCATCACATTGCCCGCTGCACTGCTGCTGAAGAGCAATGAAATGCATCCACTCCAATTCATATTGCCAGCCCTGTGGCGGCCCACGCAAAACCCCTTGCAACAGCAGGAAACCTCGGGCAAATGTCCTCTTACCAAACACACATTATCCAGCTGCCGGCACATGGAGCTGTAGCCTCAGAGTGCTCTTATTCTTGTGGCCGTACGCAGAAGGTGCCCCTACCTTTCACTAAGGACCTCATCATACCGAAGTGAGAGAGGGAATCATCAAACAAAGGGGACAACAACACACAACGAACAAGAGACATGAAAAACGGACTACGTATATGCAGCAAGGGAAAATGAAAACCTGTGTCCATAGATACAGAACATTTACTACATGCTGCTCATGTTTCCAGAACAGTCTTTATTGAAAGCTGGACCCGATCATGCAATCTATGAGGAAAACATTGTTGAGTCATGATGCGGTCTTGCTGCGGAATTAGCATTAGGGTGACTGGAAGTATGTTACTTGTGGAAAGAGTCCCGGGAGGATAGCTCAGCGGCAGCGTGCGCGTCTTGGAAGCAAGACGACACGAAGCAACAACGGGTTCGAACAGCGCCTCGATTATAAATGTTAAAAATAAAATAAAAATAAGCATGTCCGGGACCCATTGAAGTGTAGTAGTAGGAATGAAGGTATGAAGGTACCAAGGGATCCGTCGCCTCTCGCCAAAGGGAAGCCACCCCCCTTACTAGCGAGGTGAGCCTGTAGGGGACAGGGTTAGCAGGATCCCCTTCCCAGGAATTAAACCATGATCCCCATGATCCCCATGATCCTCCCTCCCAGACACCAACACCTTTATGGGATACATGGGAACTAAAGTGTGTGGTAACCCTATGACCCGTGTGTTGGCTTCTGACAAGCCTTATTCACCTTATTCACCCATGTAAGAAGAGGGAAGAACAGCCTTTGTTGTGAATGTCATATAAGGAGCCAATCACCACAACAGGGGATCTACGAAGCCCGCAGAGTTTAAGAACGTTACGGAACACACAAGGGGCATGGTCCACAGGAAAGAGGAAATGCAAGACAAGGAGTCCTGCTCCACACTATGAACCTGGTGAGTCTATGCAGGCCTCGCAGATGCTGAACTGGAACTGTCCGGCCTCACACTAGGAGCCAAAATCTCAGACGGCCGAGGACAGGCCCCAAAGAAAAGTTGCTCGCTGGAACTCTACCAAAGAGACCAGGAAAGAAGAGAAGCTACCAGGTGGAGGGAACCCCAGGGGACGACTCACATCACTGACTCAACAGAGAGAGGAAGGCCAGGGAGACTGCACAGACTTCCTAAGAAGGGTCTGCCCATCAGCAGCAGGTATGCGGTGGCTCCAGGAGAATGGAAAGCAACCGACATTGCAGAGCAGAGAAACAGAAACCTCAGGGTATGGAGATAAAGAAAGCAACGTCCCAGAGCGGGAGTGAATCAAGAGTTCCTAAGCTGGGGAGAAAGCGAAACCCCAGAGTGGGGAAGGATTGGTAAAACCCAAGAGTGGGGAAAGGAACAAGCCGCAGAGAGGGGTGTGATCCAAAAAACACCAGATTAGGGAGAGAAGCCGAGACAAGCCCCGGAGTGGGGAATAAACCGAGAGTCCCCATGGTGGGGAAAAGAGAGAGACAAGTCTTGAAGTGGGGAGACATCGAAGAAACCCCAGACTGTGGAGAGAAATCGAGACAAGCCCCAGAGTGTGGAATCCAAAGGAAAGACCCAGAGTGGGGTGAGAGAAAGAGGAAAGCCCTAGAGTAGGGAAAACAGTGTGAGAAATGAAGACAAATATTGAGACAAGCCCAGGATTGTGGCAACCTCCAAGCCACACGGAGAGAGAGAAAGAGGGAATCCCCACAGTGGGGAAAACAGAGTTAAACCCAAGAGTGGGAAGAGACAAGCCCCTCTGTGGGAAAGAGATGAAGAGAACGATTGGGACCAGATCCTAAGCAAGGAGAAGAGTGGGGAGAAAGAGACTGAAACGATCCCCGATTGGGGGAGCAAAACAGAGGAAAGTCTCAGGGAAAAGGAGAAAGACTGTACGAAATATCACCCCTTTCATTGGGAAAAAGCATAACTTGATTGTTTGATGATTTATTTTGGAATTGTAGGGATAGAAAGTTGTTCATAATGGGTTACAATAGGTTTCTGGAGAGAGAACTTAATTATGTTCCACCATCTTGACACCCTGACAAGCAAACTTTTTACCTTTGTTTGTATGAAGTGGAGCATATAATCACAGAGTTAGAGAAATATTAGGTGTTTTCGTAGATAATAGCACTTCTAAAATCACTCCTCCTTGTCTTTCTCCTTACCACAAGGAGCGGTAAAAAGTGGGAGTAATTCCAGAGGCGTTTTTTTTAGCAGCAATGGAATTACCACCATTTTTACAGCACCTCTGAATTTTGAGTTTACACTTGAAGTTGATGATTTACCTCGAGCATTGTGGAAAAAAATTGGAATTGACACCCCCCTTCGACTACTCGTAATCCCATGGTCAGCCCAAGGGACTAAGTGGTGGTAACAGTAAAATAGTTTGGCTGTAATTCAGCAGATTATAGGGCCTCACCAGGAGTTGGGTGGTATCCCGGCACTAATTGCGCTGGGATACCACCCAATGCAATTAGCATTACCGCAACTTGTCTGGCACGCAATTTGCACTGGATCCCGAGTTGCGGGCGTGGGGGCGGGGGGTAAATCCCTATTTCCATTGGGATTGATGCACACCAACAGAGACATATTTTCAATACAAAAACCAGAGATATTAAACACAGGTCATGAATGAGGTGCGTCTGCAGAGCAGTGTCTGCACTCCAGTGTTGGAAATGCATGTGGTGCTGCAGGATTGAGGTGCATCGCCTGAGCTGTTTTTTATCACTGTGATCGAATTGCAGAGGATTCTGCTGGTCAGGATTGGGGTCCATCTTTAAAGCTGCTTGTTATGTGTGTAGAGAATAGCAGAAGCTGCTGCTTACGGTTCAGTTTCTCTGGAAGGTTTATATGTGAGTAGCTGCATGTGGCCTTACAGAGTTTTTCACAGGGAAACATGTATACAAAGTAAAGCGGGTTTCTATTAAAAGATGTGAATGCAAGTGGGACAGCTTGCGTTGTTGCCACTTCTCGAACAGTTTAAAATGGCCGTCTCATGCATTCTCTCTCTGCCTGCGCCTGTTGTAAATCAGTGATGGCTTTATTTTCTGAGCATTTCAAAGTACATCCATGTGCATGCAAATAGAAAATCAGATTTCAAATGTACAGAAACCCTTGAACTACTGATTTGCATAATTTAGCACAGGAGGGAAAACGGGCCTCTCAACGTGTGCATCTGTGAAGAATAGGGCATGGAATTATTCATGAAAGTTAAGGGGGTGAACTGGCACTCACCACCACTTGCATGTTAAAACATCTTTAAAAAGCGAGCACTAAGGGTCTGAGGCACACCGATTTATTTTCACTGGGGCAAATCAGTAGCTGCCCACGAGCATCTCGCATGTGCACCTAATACCATTAAGCTGCTTGCACATTCTAACAGTGGAGTGGATCCGGGGTGAGTTTCCCAGAGTATCTTTGAGATGCTCACATGCACATGAGAATCACAGAGATTTGCTCAATTGCACGCCGAAGATGTTGACGGCATGCCACCAATATGTGCTAACCTTTTAAGTTTGGCGAATCAGGTCAAAGGTGCAAATCAGAGATCCTCGTGACAGTTTCCTGATTTGCTCCAGGACAAATCTTTGTGAACCAGGCTCAACGTGTTGATATGAACTTCTTTCAAATACTGTCGGGTTTATCACGATCGGAATTCCGATCATACAGAGCTTAGAGAATGTTGCTCCATCAAGATAGATTTCCCTCAGTAAAACAGATTCCTAGTCTGTGCCCTGAGATTACTAATAATGAGAGGAATTCCCCAACATAATAATGTAGGTAGGATTATTAGACCGCATCAGATCACCAGGAACATTTGCAAAATCTGGATCATCACTGATGCTTATCAAACATATGTAAAGAGCTGCACTCATGTGGTGTCTGCCTCATCAAGGACTTTGTATGAAACTGTCTCATCAGGACGCATGACAGTATCACACCCAAAGAACACCTCGTGTCTTGTTAGCGGAGAGAACATGGTCCCTGTCCTACAATATCATGCAACAGGCTCAACGAAAACACCTTGGGTCACTACTGACGCAAGCTGTGCTCATGAGCGATGCTGCCTATAGGCCAACAGATAGAACTGATACCACAATATGTTGTAAAATGCCTGTGTTTCTCAAGAGGGAACATGCTAGAAAATGAGTCCACCCAGCAGCAACATCTGCATGATGGTGTATCCTATCCCACGAGGAGCCTATCCTAACGCTCAGTCTGCAAGGAAGTAATCCTATCCCAAGGCTCAGTCTGCAAGGGAGTAATCCTATCCCAAGGCTCAGTCTGCAAGGAAGTAATCCTATCCCAAGGCTCAGTCTGCAAGGAAGTAATCCTATCCCAAGGCTCAGTCTGCAAGGAAGTAATCCTATCCTAACGATCAGTCTGCAAGGAAGTAATCCTATCCTAACGCTCAGTCTGCAAGGGAGTAATCCTATCCTAACGCTCAGTCTGCAAGGAAGTAATCCTATCCTAACGCTCAGTCTGCAAGGGAGTAATCATATCCTAACGCTCAGTCTGCAAGGAAGTAATCCTATCCTAACGCTCAGTCTGCAAGGAAGTAATCCTATCCTAACGCTCAGTCTGCAAGGAAGTAATCCTATCCCAAGGCTCAGTCTGCAAGGGAGTAATCCTATCCTAAGGCTCAGTCTGCAAGGAAGTAATCCTATCCCAAGGCTCAGTCTGCAAGGAAGTAATCCTATCCTAAGGCTCAGTCTGCAAGGAAGTAATCCTATCCCAAGGCTCAGTCTGCAAGGAAGTAATCCTATCCCAAGGCTCAGTCTGCAAGGAAGTAATCCTATCCCAAGGCTCAGTCTGCAAGGAAGTAATCCTATCCCTAGGCTCAGTCTGCAAGGAAGTAATCCTATCCCAATGCTCAGTCTGCAAGGAAGTAATCCTATCCCAAGGCTCAGTCTGCAAGGAAGTAATCCTATCCCAAGGCTCAGTCTGCAAGGAAGTAATCCTATCCCAAGGCTCAGTCTGCAAGGAAGTAATCCTATCCCAAGGCTCAGTCTGCAAGGAAGTAATCCTATCCTAAGGCTCAGTCTGCAAGGGAGTAATCCTATCCCAAGGCTCAGTCTGCAAGGGAGTAATCCTATCCTAACGCTCAGTCTGCAAGGAAGTAATCCTATCCCAAGGCTCAGTCTGCAAGGAAGTAATCCTATCCTAACGCTCAGTCTGCAAGGAAGTAATCCTATCCCAAGGCTCAGTCTGCAAGGGAGTAATCCTATCCTAACGCTCAGTCTGCAAGGAAGTAATCCTATCGCAAGGCTCAGTCTGCAAGGAAGTAATCCTATCCTAAGGCTCAGTCTGCAAGGGAGTAATCCTATCGCAAGGCTCAGTCTGCAAGGGAGTAATCCTATCCCAAGGCTCAGTCTGCAAGGAAGTAATCCTATCCTAAGGTTCAGTCTGCAAGGGAGTATATCCCAAGGCTCAGTCTGCAAGGGAGTAATCCTATCCCAAGGCTCAGTCTGCAAGGAAGTAATCCTATCCCAAGGCTCAGTCTGCAAGGAAGTAATCCTATCCCAAGGCTCCGTCTGCAAGGAAGTAATCCTATCCCAAGGCTCAGTCTGCAAGGAAGTAATCCTATCCTAAGGCTCAGTCTGCAAGGGAGTATGGACATTTACAGATGTGCTCAAGTCGCCTGTGGCATATTTTAACTTTCTACTCCCTCCACCCCTTGTTAGGTAAGATTTCCACAGAGCTGGTAAATCTTCTTTTCTCGGTTCAACTCCAGAACGTTTTGCTTTTCTAGTGGGATATTTTTCATTAATACCTCTGTGAGTGGGAATCTTTAACTCTTTTCATCGGTGTCATTTTTAAGACTCTCCATAGTGTCTTTTTAAAGTTATCATGTTTAACAACTTATTGGCAATAAGTGCCTGTTGTTGCTGTGTTGCCCTAGGAGCTCCCCATTTAACTTTCTTGCGCTAACCTTGATTGAACTACAGTTCCCAAGGGTAGAAAGGATCTTTGGAACCCTTTTATATTTTATTCTGTGAAACCAGCACACCCCACCTTATGTGAAGTGCTGGGGAGATACCATGTATCTCCCCAGCATTAAAAACTGTAACAATTCTGTTGCAGTGATAAGCTTACCTATAATGGCTGGTAGCAGTGATACCTTTTACTAATTCTGTGCACCTTTACCGTGGGCTGTAATCACAGCTGCATTAAAGGCACCTAAGGGTGCTCATTTTACCAAAATGGCCACCGTCTTCTTTTTCTGCCATTTTAGTGTTTCTTGTCGTTTCTTGTTCCTTCCCCTGACATCCAGGTTGGGAAATTCATTTGTGTGATTTTTGTATTCGGTGGGAGTCCCCTGGACACCCCGCCCAGGCTCCAGTCAGTCTGTAAGCACAGGAAGTGGGGGAGGAGTCCAAAACTTCCCCCTCCTTTGGCTTACACCTTCCTTAAACTGGGACAAAGCCCAGTGGTGGGCTGGCTGTCCTGATTGGACAACCAGATGCCCCTATCCTGTAAAATCTGGGGAGAGAATGCAGAAGTTGTGCGGTAGTTCCTGATAAATACTGGAAACCTGGAAGGTGAAGTCATGTCGGCCACTGGAACATAAAACCAAAGAGGATGATGAAGAAAAAGCAGCTGAGACAATTTCCGGCAATCTGAGAGCCTGCTGTGTAACCCGAGCCTGCTGTAGCCCTTCCTTTCAATCAACCTGGGGACTCCGGAAACAATGACCTGAACACAGAGCCTAGTGAGACCCACTAGACTCAAGAAGACCTGCATTTTGAGCCATCCCACGTGTTTGAATCATGTCGACGTAGTTGATATACAAGTGCTGGAAAGGCCCATTCGGCCAGGGGATAACTCCTCTCACTACTTTTAATGTGTGCCCAGCGGTGAACTGTTGGCAGATAATGCAGTTCACCGTGAAAAATGCAACATGCTCTGCTGAATTCGGTGTGAACCAGTCTTCTGCGAGCGTTGCAGCAAGATTTTCTTTTGACATATGGATGGGGTAGTGTAGTTGTTCTAATGCTACCTTTAGCAGGGCGACAGGCATCATTGGTTTACCAGTGCTGTCTTGCCTCCACAACCCATCAGAGGGGTTTAAAGAACACCCTTGACGCTTCCACAAATGTATCTCTTCTTGAGGTGCCTCCCCTTGGAGTTCCATTAGCTGAGTCTGCCCCATGTTACTATAGGCCTCAGGTGTGGCTTGCACTATCATCATCCTCTCATGGGTACGTGCCACCTCCACGTCCATGATTGTTTCAGTTTTGGATGCCATGCGCTTGGCTTCCGTGTCCGCCTCATGGTTTCCACGTGACACGAAATCTGTCCCCTTGGTGTGAGCGGCACTTCACGACCGCTATGCCCACTGGGAGCTGTAGTGCTTTTATCAACCTGTCCAGTAAGGCTGCGTGTTGCACTTGCGTGCCGTCTGCTCGGAGGTAGCCTCTCCTTTTCCAGCACGCTAGACCTGCATGTACTGTGGACGTCACTGTACGCAGGTATTTCTTGGTCTGCATGATTCTCAATGGCGAGTATCAGCGCCAACATTTCTGCAGCTTGCGCAGAATAGTGATAGGGTATTCGCGCACTGACGAGTACTCGAAACTCTCCATTCGCTAGGTATTTACCACGGCCACGCCTGTATACCTTGGTCCGTCTTCTTGGTCGGTTCTCAAAGACCCGTCAATGAACACGATTTTGCCACCTGCCAGGGCATTTTCCGTTACCCTGGGGATTTCATCATAGAATTTCTCATAATTCGCACAGTCATGTATAGGTTCTCCGTCTGCGACCGGCTCAGCTATGAATGTAGCAGGGTTCACAGTATTACATCAAACTATTTTGATCGATGGGTTGGAGATAATCACCTCATAGGCAGATGCTCTCTGTGATGTCAGCGTGCCCTTTGGCTTCTCTTGTATGGCAAATAACGAGTGTTCGACGTACAATGTCATGGAGCACCCCATCACAATAGATGACGCCTTTTCAATGGCGAACGCAGCAGCAGCTAGATTTTGTTCGCATGGGAAGTGGCCCCTCATGACCGTGTCCAGACTCCCGCTGTATTATGCTAGGGGCTTGTAGCCCAGCGATGTTCGCTGTGAGAGCACTGCCGTCACAAAATTACCGTCAGAGTGTGAGAACAGGTAGAATTCCTCTGCATAATTAGGAATCCCGAGAACTGGAGCCTTACAAATTGCCCCCTTAAGTTCTGCAAACCCCTTCTCGATTGCCTCAGTCCATTCAATTTCTGCTTTTGTTGCCTGGGCTTTCTTCAAAGCCTGAAGCAGGGGCTTGATATACGAGATGTACTCGAAAACCCATGCTCTAACATAATTTCACAGGCCTAAGAAGCTTTGCGTTTGTTTTATCGTGAGTGGTTTAGCATGTTCATGATAGCTTCAGCCCTTTCTGGGGTTACCTTTTTCCCTTTGTGTGAGATTAGCTGGCCTATGTACAGCACCTCTCGCTGACAGTATTGTAACTTTCCCTTATCAACTTTGTATCCTTTCTCAGCCAGGATTGTCAGTAGCTGGACAGAGTCGCGCCTGCATTGTTCCTCAGTGGTGCTGCAGAGCAGAATGTCATCAACATACTGCAAAACAACACTGTCTACTGCAATATTGTTTAGGTCCATCTGCAGGACTCTGTTGAAAATGGATGGAGACTCACAGTACCCCTGTGGCAACCTCATGCTTTTCAGGTGCATTTGTCTGAAAATAAATGACGTCAAATCTTGAGAGTCATGGTGCAACGGGATTGAGAAAAACACATTTTTTAGGTCAATCACTGTGAAATATTTTGCTTCATTTGGTATGTTGCACAGAATTGTGGATGGATTAGGGACTAGTGGGAATTTGGCTCAACTATATCATTTAGTGCTTGTAAATCTTGGATTAAACACCAAGAACCTGCCTTTGATTTCTTGTCAGGGTAAATAACCGTGTTGCAAGGTGATTCTGACATCACTAGGATGCCCTGCTCCATCATGGCGGAAATGGTCTTTGCAATCCCCTCATCTGCCTCTCTGGACATGGGATATTGTCGCACTCATGGTAAAATTGCTCCTGGTTTCAGTTGAATTTTTACTTCAACTGCCCCCTTCAGTAGGCCTACGTCATAGGGCCCTGTAGTCCATGAAGTGGCAGGCACATGGGCCATGTCGTCATCAAAGTATTCTGGGCGTATCAGCGCCAACATCATTCTTTGTGACACCTCCCGTTTGATCATTTTGACCCAAAATGTGAGACTTACTTACACCCTCATATCTTCCAGGTCAGGGTGTTCTTCGAACAGATCATCATCAGTGACATCAGTCACTCAATACTCTTCCTCAATGCCGATAATAGCGCACCTTCCTTCGTCATCGTATCCTACTACCAGTACCACTTTCGCTCGCACTGCGACATATTGTATCATTAAGGGAAATACTTGTCCCTCCTCTTCGTGCATAGGTATGCTGGGTCTGAATAAAAACTCATCAGGTGTCCTCATAGTTCTATCTGCGAGGCCTGGCAATCTCGCCATGAGCACCCGCACCCCATATGCGAAGACTTCTGGCTCTAATGGTATAGCTCTCATGGCTATACGTCCGGAATATGCTCTGATCATTTTGCACACGTTTGAATAATGCATTCCTGGAGTGGAGCACACTATATCGTTCTCGGTAAACGAGGTTGTCATATTCAACTTAGCCTTTAAGTCCCGACCCAGGATGTTTACTGGGGTCTGACATGAGTATAATAAGGGTACATTCATTATGCACTCTCCCACAGAGACTGGGAGTGCGTCTGTAAAGGGAACTCTACTGTGAGCTCCCGTGAAACTATGAGTATCTATGGCCTCGCCGGACAAGGAAAACTTGCCTTCTCGTACGCACGAGCGCGTTGCACCCGTGTCAACTAAGAAGGAATATTCTTTACCCCCTATGACGACATTCACCCTAGGTTCCCTATTAGGGTTTGGTGTCACTGATAGGATAGAACACATCAGAGTCCCCCGTGAGCTGTCCTATTTCATATATAAATTCGGCCCACTGTATACTTGTTGATTTCCCCCAGACCCAGGGTTGACTCCCCCTCCGGAGCTAGTGCCCTGTGACATTTGCGGTGGTGCCTGCTGGGATTGTCCCTGCGGTACATTTCCCATGTGCGGGGGATGAACCACTTGCTGTGCACCTTGCTGTAGGCCTTGCATCTGCTGCTGTACTGTGTGATTTTGTGCAGTGCCCTGCTGCAGGACAGCAGGCTGATTCATCATGCCTGCCCCCATCCCTTGGCTATTTTGCTACATGCCTTGGCTTCTGCACATACGCGCCACATGTCCTGACATTCCACACAGCCAACACACTGGCAGTGGTCGGGCCATCTGTTCATCTGGTACAGCTGGACCGCCCATCTGCGCATTCTGAAAGCCATTTTGATTATTCTGAAAACCTCCCTGGTTACCTCGAAACCCTCCCTGATTACTCTGCCATCCTCTTCCTCCAAAATCCCTTCCCCTCAGGTAAAATCCTGCATTACCCTGATTGTTCTGCGATGGGTTAGTTGCTTGCTGTGCGCTTGGCTCAGCTGGGCTTGTCAGCATGGCTCCCTCAAGAGCATACTTTGAGAGTTTCTTTTGCACCAGCTTTGGCTCCTCACCCTTCCGGGTTGCTTCCTTTTTCTCGATTCTTTTCTTGCAGCAGTATACAGTAGTGTGCAATTGTCAAATGTATTTTGGCCCATGGTTTTGCTTCTACTCCTACCAATTTTTTGAGCTGCTTCTGCACCGGTTCAGGCAACCCTTGGCATAATATGTGGTAGAATACAGGGATAGATTTCGTCCAAGATTCATGCGTTTCGAGCACTCACGCGTCTTGAAAATTCTGGATATAGATCAACGGATCCTCTGACTCTTTCATTTTCCGAGTCATTATAGCCCCCATATCAGAAGTGTCTGGATATAGCGTTTGCAGCACTTTCCACACTGCTGCCCTACAGTTATTAAATGGTGCTCCGTCATGGGAGGTGTTAGTTAGGGTAACCTAGGATAGCCTGCCGGTTTCCATACATCATCTGCTCTTTCACCAAGTATGGCAACTAGGATGCCCTTAATGTCCCCTATAGCTAAGGTGACACCCCCCGTCATTTTCTCTAACTCATGTATCCACTTTCTGGCTCCCAATGTCAGCATTGCAAGCTTATTTTTAAGGTTCTCTCGGTCCATGTGTGGCCATGGAATATATTGTGGTCTTGCTCCCCCCTTTTCTAGCAACGGGAATTGGAATGTGCAGTCCTCCTTGTCTGTCCTCATAGCTCCTCTGTCTACCGCTGGGGTGGCATTCCCACCTTGCCGTCTTCCTGGCAATGCCCTTAATCTGTCTGCATGGGTAGGTGCTGCCGCCCCCTTCTGACCATGGGGTGTTCCTTCTTGTCAGCCGGACTGCGTGGCAGACTTCGGTGCCCTACTTGTGGACCCGCTAGCATCTGACCATCGTACCCCTTGGTCCCCTGAGAGATGTTTTTCGCACTGTCTCCCGTCTTCACGTGCCACATCCTCCGTTTCCCAACCCTGAGTCAGATCCTGAATACTCCCAGTTTACACAACTCCTTGCATCTTCTTCATTCTGCCCAATCACCAGACTGTGTAGGGACAGTCCCCTGCTCCCACTACTTCGGGTGACATCCTCAGTGTCATATAGCTGAGTGCTCTCTAAGCGCTCATCTTCTCTACCCCCATCGGATATCTGCTCTAGCCCCATCTCATCGTATATTTTATCAATCGTTTCCCCGATGCTTCTGGTGTCGAAGTCATCTCCAATATTTGTCCCGCTTGTACCTGGTGCTGCATCGCTTGAGGGAAAGAATTCTTCAATGTCTTCCGATTCTACTGTAGGATTGGGTTTAATGACTTCGCACTCCAAATATTCAAGATCCCATACCCTCTGCCTGCGCTTACTTTCTACTTCCTCGTTTATTTCCTTGTGCTTCCTTGCTTCTTCTCTAGCCTTATCTACTTCCCTCATTCATTCATTTCTATGTTTCTTTGCCCTTCTAATCTCCTCATCTTCCCGCTATTTTTACCTTCCTTTGGTGCACTCTCCTTTCTTCCTCTAACTTTAACATGTTCTGCTTGTATTTTTCATAGGCTGCGTATTGTTTGCGACTGAGCGGTACTCCTTGCTCTTCGCGATATAGTTGTTCTCGCCTTAGCCTATCTTTCTTTCTTGTCCTTTCTTCCGTTACTTCCATCTCTTTCTCTCTCTCTCTCCTTTGCGTCTCATCAGATCTCTCCCTTGGCCTCAAATCATCACTTCCTTTTCCATCCAACTTCAATAATATCTGACCTCCCATCCATTCAAGGAATCTGATATAATATGTAGATGGCTGGATTTAGATAATCCAGTGATACCCAGGGGCGCATAGATCGCTGGATGTAGATAAGCCAGTGATACTGGCCACAACCTATAGGTGGCACTCTATATAAAATTGTTGGGTTTCTATCACGTGCATAGGTCCAAGGCTCTCTATAGACCACTGGGAGGTACTCTTATAAAAAGGAAAGTTTTGTTTAATGATGGGGTTATAATATAGGGAAGAAAACTATGCTCACCACTAAATACTGCAAACAATATATCACTAGATTCCCCAATATAATATAAATAGGTATGGTCACTAAAATAATATGAGGCCAAACGCAATTTAAATGCAAGGCTAATTTACCACCAAACTACCACTCATATTTTGACGGTAAGAAAACATTGCCAAACTCCAAATTTACCCCAATAAGACAAAATATCCTACAATATATAGGTTTTTGTAAAGTGGTATTTTAGGAGGGGCAGATCTTTCAGATCTATAGTAAGTAGATCAATCCTAGCAGTTGTCACTGTAGAGGTGAAGTTGTTTTTTTATTTTGTATTTTTATTGTGTTTATGGTTTATATCAAACATTACGCAGTTAAAATTAACAATTTAGCAAATACATACATAGGGCCTCATTAGGAGTGTTGCGGTAAGGCAACAATGGCGCTGGTAGTTCTACTGGCGCCGTTGTTGCCATGCCAAAACATTCCGAGTCTGCTTGCAGGTGCCGCCCTGGACACCTGGACAGACCAGGCATGCAGAGCGGATACCGTGAGCAGACGTGGATGGTACCGCTGCTACCATCCTCCCCATTCCTTTTCATCCCTATGGGGATGAGAATGGGGATGTACCGAATCCGGGACACGTGAAAAGGAATTACTGGGCCCTCCAAGGACAAAATGGCCCGGTAAGTCCCCTTTTGTGGGACCCGGACCTGGGTTTGGGGGTAGCCATGCCCTTATTAAGGGCATGGCTACCTCCAAATTCGTAATGAGGCCCAAAGAGCTAAAAGAGACATCACTCATTTCATATACAATCCATTCTATCAATGACAAAAAGTGAAAATGTGTTTAAAAATGTCTAGATAATGATCACATCATCACTAAAGTACACAGTGGCAAATTGTTCTTTTGGTTCAAGTCAATTTCCCTAAAAATATCTTTAGAAATGCAACTACAGACACAACTATCAAGATCCGGCTTCCTTTTGTTATTCTAGACCATAAATTACATGGAATAACTACGGCTATAGAGTGTACACATTTCCCTAAATAGAAATCCTCCTTTGCAAGACAGCTGACCATTGTATTATAAGATGGTAAAGTGTTTCTATATCTGAGGTTTTGCAAAGCCTATATAAATGCTCATTCCTTGGGATACCTAATCTAGGTTCCATGATTTCTTGTGTATGTACACAATAAAATCATCATCTAAGGTACCATGAATGAATTATCTCAGAGGAGAATCACATCAGATAAAGTCTAGGAGTTCTCTGATTAGTATATTGCGACAATGACTCTGAACTGAACTCTTTGTAGAGAGGCAGTCTGACAAGATCCATCCCATACGTTATCCTGTACCAAGCTTTCATTCTAGATTTAATCCTGGATGGTAATGCATCGTCTGTTACATTTGTAGAGAGGCAGATGTAAATGTCATATATAGACACTGCCCCTTGACCTCTGTCATACTGGAAGAACAGCAAGAAAGCACTGTGTATGACACTTGGCATCATCCCAATGCCCCATCGAAAGTATGAGAGACATTATGCACTCAGAAAACCGTATTGAATGTACCCTCGAACTGAAATGATAGACATGATTCTTCAGACACGACTGGACATAGAAGAACGATAAGTACATTCGGACAGAAGAAAAGTGACACCACAAAGAGAGAAGATACATAGACGCACTGAATTGGATTAATGAATGTCCAAGGAATGGATAATGTAACTGAAGCACAGAAGTAAACATATATGCGAATATGAAGAAAACCATATACACATAGAAGATAAGTGAGAAGAGATGAAGTAAATGTATATACACAGAAATGCAAGGTAGATGAGACAACATAGCAGATTGATAAAGTAGAAAACATAATGCAACTTCAACAGCCATGTTGAGAAAATGGACGTTGGCATCGTATAATAGTAAGTAAGAAATCTCAAGGAGAGAGACCAAGGCTGCAGAGCTGACAGACGCTGGAATACAGCTTTGTGCGAGAACACAGGGTATTTACTTGGTTCAGGATAAAGGATGTCGGAGCAAGAAGCAACTACAAGAAATGAAATGAGTCAAAGAGGATAAGCCATGTGTGTAAGACATATTTCTCTTAGATTAAGTAAAGGAGCGAGTGCCAAGTATTGGACAATCAAAGTTGCAGAAAGCAATGCAAGATGGAGCAACCAAGTCTCCAGGGGCCAAGAGGAGTAATAGCACCCAATATACTTGAATCAACTAGCATTAAATAGAAGGACAGAATGGACAAAATAACAGTCTTCTCACATGTGGTCTAAGAACAGAAAACAGGGCCTATTCATAATGCTCCAGACGAAGATAGCACTCCCTTGAAATTTCCGAAGAAGAGAACAGCCAGCAAGGTCCACTCCAATCAAGAAGCATTGGCTTAGGGCCTAACTGATGAGGGATGGTGGGCAAATTAGCTAAGAAAGGCAGTTGTCTAACATTGTTCCACTGCACCTGTATTTCATTGCTTACATGCTGCTAACGAGCCCGAATGTCCAATGTTGGAAGATAGAGTCAACCAATCATGAGGGTCTAAGTAATGGTGTACTATACATTGTTGCACAAGCCTATCTGCTACTGGTATTATGCTACTATTTGCATTTGACGTAGTTAGAGGGCGTTTAAGGCATGCCTTCCAGATAAGGGGCAGCCAATGATGTAATTAACACTTATACAGAATATAGGTATATATGTTCCCTTAACCGATCCCTCCACCCGATAGGTTTTGTTGTCACGTAAGATGACTTCATAGTTGACGTACATCAAGGTATAAAGCCTTTTGGGTAATGTAAATGCAAGGATAGTGTGTGAGCTAAAATGTGTTTGTTAGCCAGGTTTTCCGACTTTATTAAACTGAGAAATAAAGTAATATTTTTCCATATTCTTTGAGCCTGTCTGGTTATTTGGGGCTGAGATCAAATTTTTGGTAATCCCACTCGGCACTTGGAACACTCCAGGTGCTATTGCACATTTTGGTAGCAGTGCGGATGGTTCAGATCCAGAATCTCGGATGTCTGACATCTTCCACCATTAGCCAGAAGATCGCAGAGTTTCCTGTGGAGAGCAGAGAAAATGCAGGAGTGAAATGAGACAGTCGGCAGGTAACTCTTTGAAGAAATCCCTGTGCAGTCCCCATGGGCCACCCCGTGGACTGAAGGGGAACTAGTCATTTGGGGAACAGTCGATACCGAAGGGTTTGAACTGAGCAACGGATGTAAGTAGAACATCGAAAGTGGCAAATAAAAGGGGAGGTATTGTATTTTATTGTATTATAAGTGTAAATATATATAGTAAGGAAACAGGATCAGGGTTTGTTTTAAGCGAAATAGATTGTCACGATTCCTATTCTCAAGGAAATAGCAGGTAACACATTACACTCCAAGTGGGGTATTTTTGAGGGATTCCTGAGGCTTGAACATTGGTTGAAGAATTGTTTTTGGGTAATGGGCAGCCATTGATGGTGCTTGTCCGAATTGATTGTTGTGATATAATTAATCAAAGTAAAATAAAATGTCCTTTAAGTAATGACAGTTAACAACGACTTGTCATCATGGAGGACACTCCTCTTTTACATTTGTGCAAAACACTACCGAGGTACTCACCTAAGATTAGGATATATCATGCTCAATGGATAAGAGGCATGGCTGACAAAATGTTTATGCCTTGGCCTCAAGAGGGTTCGCTATCAAGAAAACTATTGCAACACATAACAACATACTTGCATTCTGTGGACACAGGGAAGAAGCTACAAAAAGATGAGCTATTTTAGAGCTATAGAACATGTATCCATCCGAGAGAGAAGACCCACCCAAGTGGGAGTGGATGCTCAATCAGAATGAAGGGGAGGGAAAAGTGCCCTCGGCTCCTCTTTCTCCTTCTGAAGACAAGAGTACAGACACTGAGAAACAGGGATTCTATTATTTAAAGGAGTTAAAAACAGCAGCAAGGTATATCGATCCGATCTACACCCCCCGCTTATAACAGTGAAGATAGTACAGAAGAAAGTAAGACTAAAGAACGCAAATACATGTCCAGATGTAGCAAAAGTGAGGGGTAAAATGGTCAGATTTAGAAGAACCAGAAATAAAAACACCAGAGCCTATATCATATCCCGAACGACCATAAGGATAGTTGCATAGTGTAGGGGATATGTCCCTGACTTATGAAAGTAGATTGAGGTCATTGCCAGGATCGAGTTGAGCAGGCAAAACTGGCTCCATCTGTAAGACAAGGGGCATAGGTGGACACACTTGTAGAATAGGATTCACACAATTCCTGTTATTAGAGAAATGAGGAGGATGATCACAATATATACTGTGGCTGCAGATGGATAAGGATAATTTAAAATGCAAATGATCAAGTTTGACCGCAAAAACGGGTAAATGGATGAGCTAGAGAGAATAGCAGTGGGAATGACATTAGCAGTATGGGACATAAAAGGCCTGCTAGCAGCTATTCTAGGGGAGAGAGCTGATGACATCTAAAGGCGAGCGGGAAATGCGAGTGTGACAGCACAAAACATGGCACATGATGGAGTGCCGTTTAATAATTGTAGAGCAGATGTATGTAGGGCACTTATGGCACAGTATCCTGATATGTCTGACATGGGTATGATTATGACAAGGAAAATGGGAGAGAACAAAGATCCTTTTGCTTACATGCAAGAGATTCAAGAATGTTGGCATCTCGAGATGAGGGAACTATAGGATAAGACTGTAGCATTATTTTATCATATTCTATGTCAGGGACTGCCCGAGCTAGTGCAAAGGCAGATGAAGAAACAAGTAGGGTTGGAAGCAGAGACATGGCCTGAAAAATAGTTGACTATCTATTGTACATCATTGTCAATTGTTACAAGAGAAGGATAAGAAAAACACAGAGAATAGGAAACTTGAGAAAGCAAAGTTAATTCATCAAAAATGGTTGAAATTCACCATAGAAGGAGCAATATTGACAAACGGTGAAGGGGTGGTTACACAAGAGTTACAGAGTAAGCAGCCAATCAATGCAGGGTATCAAGAAGATCAGGGTGGCTATAATTAATTTCTGGCCACATATTAGAGGGTATGTACCTAGAGGACGAGGACGTGGATTTCAAAACCCTCAAGGGGTAGGCGGATTTCATGGAGGTCAATTGCAGCAATGTTGGGATTGCGGGAGAATGGGACAAATGGCACTCACATGTCAAAGTATAAGTGAGATGCAGGAGAACCCGCAAGCTGCAAGAGGGGAGAAGGGCTATTTTCCACAGTACAGTACAGAACCAACAGAATATTATGCCCAAGATCACATGCAGTATCTGACGCGTGCACCGCAAATGCAGCAAGCACAGCAGATTCCAGGGTGTAGCCTAACAGACTTGACTGACAAAGAGTTGTTCAGAGATGAGTATTCAGACGATTAACTAATTTTTCATAAGCCTTACCTATTGGATACAAGTTGAGAATAGATAAATACCATAGAGAATGCCATTGGTAAAAAAATAAACTGTCATTCTTCCAAGAAGATTTTGAACAGGTGCCCAGCATCTTATGGACCGACAATTCATATGATGTGGGACTATTGAGTGGAGCAACAGCAGTCAAAATTAAGCTTAAGCCAGGAGCAATTTTACCATGAGCAAAACAGTACCACATGTCCAGAGAAGCAGGTGAAGGTATAGTTGAAACCATTTCTGCTTTAGTACAGCAGGGAATACTTGTACCATAACACTCCATATGTATCACAACTGTATACCCAGTTAAGAAATCAACTGGTGGGTCATGGTTACTTATTCAGGATCTACACCCCCAAAACAATATCGTCAAAGTAGAGTTTCCTCTAGTTCCGAATCCAACTACGATATTATGTAACATCCCAGCTGCAGCTAAATATTTTATAGTAGTAGATTTAAAGAATGTTTTCTTTTCATTCCTGCTTCATGAGGACTCCCAAGATTTGACCTCATTCTCAAATAGAAATCAGCAGTGTGACCCCATCAATCTTTAATAGGGTTCTTCAGATGGATCTAGGTAATGTACAACTTGCAAGCACAATAATTCAGTACGTAGATGACATATTAGTGTGCAGCAAGACAGAAGAAAAATGCAGAGAAGACTCAGTTCAGTTAATGACATTATTGGCAGAAAAATGATACACAGTGGACACAGAGAAATTACAGTATTGCAGGAAGAGGTTCTGTACATAGGGCAGCTAATCACTCAAGAGGGGAGAAAAGTGACATCTGAGAGAGCAGAAGCAATCATGAAAACTCTAAGACCTAAGACAGTGAGGGAAATGCAGCAGTTTCTGGGCCTCTGCAATTATTGTATGGCCTGGGTTTTTGACTACAGTAAATATATCAGACCACTTTTGAAAGGACTTAAAGAAGCACAGATAGGTAAAGACGACATAACATATACAGATGAAATGACAGAAGGATTTGAAGAGTTGAAAATGACGTTATTCGTCGAGCATTCCTTATTTGCCATTTTGGAGAAACCTAAAAGTACATTGACTAAAGAAAGAGTATCAGGTTATGAGGTGATTATTTCGAACCCAGCGATCAAAATTGTTAGATGTAGAGTAGTGAATTAAGAGACATTTGAAGCAGAACCAGTAGGAGAGGAGGACAATGTACATGATTGCACAATGACATTAACACTCATAATTTTTTCATACAGAGAACTCTCTGTTCCATCTCTTATTTAAGCATTAAGACCTCATACCATGGGCTGTTACCTGGGACTTAACTCTATTAGCACCCATTCCACGGGCTGGAAAGTAACACATTTATAGTATTTTCATTTTGTGAACGGGTCGCCCCACAGCATCCCATTCACAGAAAGAAAATATTTCATCAAGATGGGCACAAAGGATTGGGAAAGCAGGGCTCTGTACAGAGTCCCTCTTCCATTTAAATGGCAGCCTCATAGCACACAGCAGTATGAGTAGCAGCTGCAGTGACAACACTCGCGCCACCACAATGAGGTATGGGAGGGTTGAAATGAAGGGTTCAGAGGTTAGGGGAAATATGGCAGGTGGAGGAATTTATAATATGCCCACCAAGATTGTAAACATAATTCCAATACAAAAAGACGTATAGGTACGGGCCACGGTAGCCCCAACACTGCTCTACAGATCTTCCCTTCCTGGACATCAAACAACCACCTACATTTTTATTGTAGCAATTTGTTTGCTTATAGGGAGGCTGAAGTAATGGAGCTATCCAAAAGAATCCCAATGATGTGAGCCTTTTGTGTGGGTGTGAGAAGGTCAGGTTAAAAAGAAACTTATGATGGAGAAGAGGAGGGCTGTTCATTGATTACTTTTTTTATAGGAGTTGACAGCAAAGTGCTATTCAGTGTTGGGTGGTGTAGAAATGTACAGGTCAGAGATGAAGGAGGTGAAGGAGAAGATGCAAGGAAATTGTCAAAGTATGTAAAGGATTGGAATGAATGACCACTATGAAATCCAGATTGAAGAGACTTGCAGGGATTATTAGTCAAGAGATAGGTAATGATCCTTTTGAAGACCACTCCTTCCAGGATTTTGGATCATGGCAGAAGAGAGAGACAGGCTGGAGTTGACAGGGAAGTTAATGTCTGCAGAGGGCATCTTGCCGATAGGATGTTGTACTGTGGCTGCCTGGAATCAGCCGGACAAATTGAATCTAAGTTTGTTTGTTTGTTTGATTGTTTATTATTTATAATGCGCGCCAGACCCAGAGGTATCAGGGTGCAGCAGTTACAAGATAATGCAAAGCTTAGTTACAGAGGGTCAAAAGTGTGAGGCATAAATTACAGAGCAAGTAAAAAAAATAATTGTTATATAGAGATATGACAATCATTATGTAGAGAGTTATAGTTATCCCAATGGTTAACATATCTTAAATCATGAGAGTAAGATGCATTTCTTACAAAAGCAGAATTTACAAATATTTACACATATTGTATGCTGGGAACAACAAATAATGGTAGCAGCTTGGGATGATCATTGTTAATTACAATACAGTTGGCATTGTGTAATAGTTAATAGTCATTAGCTTTCAGCCACATAATGGTGTTGGTTCTAAAGTTGAGATAGGACTGGTCTATTCTCAGTGTAGTAGGCAGGGAATTCCAAAGTTTAGCCGCTTTAACACAGAAACTATTACCTCTAATGGTGGTTAGTCTGAATTTAGGGATGGCCAGATGATCCTTATTTGCTGATCTGGTGGGTCTTATGGATATGTGTTGTGGAATCTCTCAGATAGGTAGCTGGGGGTGGCATTATTGAGAGATTTATGGGTGATTGACAGAGTTTTTAGAAGGATTTTGTCATTGGTTCAGAGCCAATTATTTTGTCGTCTATTCTCAGAGATGTGGTTTCTTTTAGAAATGCCTAGTGCCTCTCTAAGGGCATTGTTTTGTAGTGTTTGAATTTTTCTAATGATGGCTTTATTGGAACCTATGTACAAGGCGTTGCAGTAATCCAGACGGGACAGGATTAGTGCTCTGGCCAGGATGGTACAGCTATTATTGGAGAGAAATGGCTTGCCTGTTCTTATAAGTTTGCACGTATAGGCCGTAGAGGACGCTAGCGTGTTAACTTGTTTGGCGAATGAGAGTGTAGAATCGAGATAAAAACCTAGTGTTTTTACCTCCTGAGCTACCTTAATGTAGTTGCCGTCAATTATAAATGAGAAGTAGTCGGGTCCCAGTTTTTTTTAAGTTAGTGCGGGTACCCAAGATGATGATTTCTGTTTTATCATCATTCAGGCATATACCGTGTGTGGCCATCCATGCCTGGATGATGATGATGTACACTCTGTTCGGCAAGGCCACCTCCTTGTCATAATCGCCTGAAAGTGGAGGAGGATCTCGGTATAATCTGCATAGTTAGTTTAGGTGATACCAAGTTGGTCCAGATCGTTGAAAAGGGGCTTGGTGAATATGTTGTGCAGTGTGGGCGAGATGCAGGATCCCTGTGGAACACCGCAGGAGATGGGCATGGGGTCTACAGCTGCAGAGGGTAAGAAGACCCTCATGGTTCTGCCACTTAAGAACGATCTAATCCAAGTCATAGGGTCCTTAGAGAAGTGTACTGCTGTGTCGAGATGGATGCATAATAATGTATGATCCACCAGATCGAACGCAGCTGAGAGGTCCAGGAGGGGGAGCAAGGCTGATTTGCCACTGTCTCTGAGCTCATCGACTTGGGTCTTAAGATCAATGAGGGCAGTCTCTGTTCCGTATTGGGTGCGAAATCCCGATTGTCTGGCTCCTAGTAAGTGTTTTTGTATTTGCGTGTAGGCCACCTTATCTAATATTTTTAGAAAAAAAGGGGCTGTTGTAATTGGCCTGTAATTAGAGGGTATTGAGGGATCTAACGTTGTTTTTTTTAAGAGTGGAAGTACCCATGATTGTTTGAGGTTGGTAGGTATACTACCAGTGGTAAATGAGGCGTTAATAAGCTTGGATATGAAGGGTGATAAGTCTCGAGCCGCATCCTTGATGAGTTGTGCCGGGCACAGATCGCCCTGACAGTTGATTTGCCCGCGGCTGAAAGTACCGCGGGCAAATCGTTTGCATGAGAAAGGTGCGAACTACTAAAAGTTTGCACCAGTGGTCGAAGTGTACGAAAAGAAGTAGTGGAGCTATGTTCCCTGCTGGTCTGCCCCACTCTCCACAAACCCCATTGTTGCACCCCCTCCCACACACAGTCCAAATCCCAAAACAAACACACCTATTATTTAAGGAAATGTTCAGTGCACTGCACTGAAGTGCAAGCTTAAACTTCTTCCTACACTTTTATTTTAAAACTAAACCGTTCCGGAACGGTTTCTTTTTAAAATAAAAGTATAGGAACAGTGAAACTGAAAAAAAAAGTATAGGAGCACCGCTCCCGACCGCTCCCGCCCACTTCGACCTCTGGTTTGCACCTTTCTCATGCGAACACACATACATGCTCATGCACGCACAACACACCCATAACAGCCCCCCACCCACACCCTCAGAACACACCCACCCACACCCCAAACATAAACAAACCCCACTTACCTTCATCTTCACGCTGGGTTCCTGCAGTGCCGGTTCCCTTTACTTCCGAGATCGGGAACCGGCGCTGCAGGGTCTTTTTCTTTTCTTTTTTTTCTTTTTTGTAATGGAAGGCTGCGGGGGTGTCCCCCACAGCTCCCGCTCACTATACCATAAAGTATAGCGAGCGGGGCTATGCGGGGGACACCCCCACAGCCCCTGCTCCTTTTTTATTTTTACGGAAGGCTGCGGGGGTGTCCCCCGCAGCTCCCACTCAGTATACCATAAAGTATAGTGAGCGGGGCGATGCGGGGGACACCTCTGCAGCCCCGTTTCTTTTTTTTTGTAATAGAAGGCTGCAGGGGTGTCCCCCACGGCTCCCGCTCACTATACCATAAAGAATAGTGAGCGGGGCAATGCGGGGGACACCCCCACAGCCCCTGCTCCTTTTTTATTTTTACGGAAGGCTGCGGGGGTGTCCCCAGCAGCTCCCACTCAATATACCATAAAGTATAGTGAGCGGGGCGATGCGGGGGACACCCCTCACAGCCCACTTTTTCTTTTTTTAAATGCTACCACCAAATGTTGAAACTTTTGGTGTTCGAACCTTTGGTGGTAGCATTTGCAGAACTTTTGGTCAATGCAACCATTTATTTTCGGTAATTTCATCCTAAACTGGACAAATTCCAGTAGTGATGTTTGAGGGATCAACAATTCTGGCATTATTTTTTAAGGAGTGTCACATGACCCCTAGGAATCAGAGTCTGTGTACATAAGTGCATACGTGTCCATACAACTCTTCACTGGTATTTCTCTGGCCATCATGTTTCAATGTACATCCATTGCACAGCATAGGTTCCTGTGACCATAATTATGTGGCCATCTTCTGAATAACTGCATTGCTAAAGTTTGTCATGATAAGGCCCCCCTCCAAGGTGGAGTGCCACCAGTGTTGCATCTCAAGGGGTCTACGTGTTGGTTTGATGTGGGTGGTGCTGTCTGTGTCAGACATGGATGAGGTGGGTCCTATGGCTGCTGCATGGTCAGTATGAAAAGCAGGTCTGTTTGGCAGGATGATGTCAGAGCTGCTCGAGAGTTATGGAGAGGTTTCCTTTGCTGGTGTTGTGCCCACACAGAACCACCAGGGTGCAGCTTCCTAGTATCTGTTGTCACATTTCATGCTGCCTTAGACAAGGCATTTCGATTTCTCACCATTGCTGCATGAAATATGGGTCTTGGATGGCTGGTTCTGCTCCATATGGACCATTTTACTATGTCTCGGGATAGATGTATTGTGCTAAGGTTGTTTGAAATGGTTTGCCGTGGTTGCGGATGCCATCCTTGCAGCAAATGGAAGGGGTAGCTTCAGGTGCTCCTGGCAGATCCGTCGAGTCCAGCCAGTCTTTGGAGGTGAAGCTCTTCAGTGAGACAAGCAAGGGATTGGGCACATCGCTGATTGGCAAATAGTTATAGTCTGGCAATGCATGCTGTCCATGCTGTCTCGCCAGAATGACATTACTGAACGTTGCATGCAAATGATTGAGTGCCCTCCAAAACCCCTGGCAGACTGTCCCACTTCACAGGCAGATCTGGCTACTTCTTAAGCACTGCAGGTTTGAGGGTTACTGTGATATTTGTGTGCAAACCAGGTAACATGCCAGGAGTAGCAGAGATTGGCGGATGAAGGGAATGGAACTGTTGCATTTTATAGGCTGTGTGGTTTGGTTGGTAGTCCCTAACTCAGTTGTTGTCGTTGTTTATGTACTTGAGGTTTATTGTCCCTCAAGGAAGCTGTAAATGTATGACCTGCTGGGCTGGTGGTGACACCATGTACTGACTTGCAGTCTGTACAACATACCTTTCCCCAGCAAGTAAGAGAGAAAGAGAGAGAGAGAGAGAGAGAGAGAGAGAGAGATTGTGTGTGTGTGTTTGTGTGTAAATGCACCATATTGTGTGACTGTATTGCTGTTATGCTTCAAACTGACACACTTAGCAGTGTACATGGACATCGTTTTTGGCCTTAAGGCAGTCCCTTTGGCTTGGAATATGCATTGAATCTTTTTCTGCCAGAACTTGGGACCTTGTAGCCTGTTGTTGACAATTTCATTGCTGTCCTGGCTGTCGCCCGGTTTGTCATGACTTAAGTCTTTCAATCTGAGTCATCTAAAGAAGGGTTCAAGGTCAATGCACATTTATATCTTTTCAGTCGGTTTAGAAGGCTAGAATGAGAGGCGCCTGGGCAGTACCAGGTTTTCTACCTGAGTTGGGGTAACATCTGAGAGATTGATAACACAGTCCTGTTGTTGGAACATGTCTCCCTTCCCTGTTCCCAAATTGTCAGGTGATGCTGTAGTGTCATTCTCTCTGTCCCAATGCTTGCATACAATCCAGATTTGGAAACCCTCCACAAGGTTGCTAGGCAACTCCAACCCATTCTGCAACAAGATTCAAGTCTGAGAGACATTTTCCTTGAGATGCCCCTCATTGCTTTAAGACAACCAACCAATCTGAAGGGAATGATGGCAAGGAGCAAAATGTAGACAAATAGCACCCAACATGGAACCGTGACATATAGGTGGGGAAAGAATCGGAGTGCAAATTGAAATAATAGTGTGGGAATGGGAAGGAAACCGACACCATGCTTAGAATTCATTTAATACTTTTTATATTTTGGTTTTACATATACATTTTACAGGAATACATGGAATAAAATCAACACGTTTTCCATTGTATTGCTATAAAATGCATATTATATTCCCTCTCTCAACATGGCCGCCGGAGATTCACAGGCACCATGTAATGGAACCATTCCATTCTTACTACTGAAACTGCTGCTTTCAAACGCGATCATCGCAAATGGTAAGCAGAGTTGCAGCCTTCCTATAACTGACGCCAAACCTTTTAGTATCCCGTGAAATAGACTTGGGGTGCCAATAGCAATAAGCCCCTCGCCATGGGGGCATTACCGAGTCAGCTAATGTCCTGTGGCCTCAGTTAAGGCACTCGCTTTGCTCAGGCTGTAACTATGGGCCCCAGGGCATTAGCTCAATCGGTAATGCCCACCCATCTGGGCTCAGGGCTTATTGCATAAGTAGTTCCAGACATTTCATTAAGGAATGGCCAATGATGTAAAAGATGGGACTAGCCTATCAGCTTTAGAGGGTCTCAGTCTGACATGATAAACTACCAACTGCTTTCAATGTTCATCCTCCCATGCGACACTAGCAGCATCATAATTTGTGAATTGGTAGTATTTTTTAATGTTTCTGGCCACTGAAATCTGTGTTGGACAAGCCTAGACATTGTTAAATTATTATTAACCCCTTAAGTGCCAAGAACGAGCTATCTCGTCCTTGACATTACCTTTGTGTTGCCAAGGACGAGATAGCTCGTCCTTTTTGGCACGTCATTTTGTGCAATCCCTTTCCATCCATTTGGGGTGGAGTGGAGAGGCCACTGGAAATATTGGCAGAACACCCCCCAAGCCTGGGGCAGTTTGTTTTGCCCCCCGGGGGCAGATGGGCACACTCATGTGCCCATCTGCCCCTATGGAAGGGGCAAAACAAAATAAAACATTGAAAACAAAGAAGATTTGGGAGTGTGGGGGGACACAAAACCACCAGTGATCATACATAATGAAAAGGGGGGTGTCCCTCTCCCCCACCCAAAGTGGATGGGGGCACCTCATGTAGCCCTCCCTGGGGGCAGATTTCTGCACCTAGGAAGGGATACATGAGATGCCCCCCATCCATTTGGGGTGGGAGAGGAGAGGGCCATCAGAAATCTTACCACATCGCACCCCCTCCCCCTCAAGCCTGGGGCAATACATTTTCCCCACCCACACTAATGTGCCCATCTGCCCTAGGAAAGGGGCAAAACAAAAAGAAAATAACAACTTGTTTTGGGTGGGGCCACTGGGGATATCGAATGAAGCGCCCCCTGGACAATCTGCCCCTAGGAAGGAGTACATGAGATGCCCCCATCCATTTGGGGTGGGGGGAGAGGGCCACCAGAAAACATTGTAATGGCCCCCAATGGATGGGGCAGTACATTTTGCCCACCCTGGGGGCAGATGGGCACAAAGAGGCAAAACAAAACAAAGAAAACAAATAAGAAATTGGGTTTTGAGTGGGGGTGGGGTGAGGCCACTAAATCACCATGGATGTTTTTAGTGGAAAGGGGGTTGGCCCTCCCCTCACACCCCAAATGGATGGGGGGCATCTCATGTAGCTCTCACTGGGGGCAGATTGCTAGTGTAATCTGCCCCTATGAAGGAGTACATGAGATGCCCCCCATCCATTTGCAGTGGGGGGAGAGGGCCACCAGAAAACATTGGAATGGCCCCCCAATGCAGGAGGCAGTACATTTTGCCCGCCCTGGGGGCAGATGGCTATGCTAATGTGCCCATCTGCCCCTAGGGAAGAGTAAAAAAAAAAAGAACATTTATTTGGGTGGGAGTGGGGAGGCCACTAAACCACCATGGAAGTTTAAAAAAACACAAAAAACATAACAATCACTCTGGCACTTCGTCGTGGACTCCACCCTCTATTATCATCTGTCATGGCGCACTTCCGTGGCCGAACTAGTCCGATCAGTGGCCTCCCATCATATCAAGCCTTAGGTTTAAATTTCGTGTCTTTCTCTGTGTCCGGGGTGCTTTGCTTGTTAATCAGATCCTCTGCTAATGTTCTTCCTCTCCTCCAGGGTCGTCAGTGTTGCTCTCTTCTCTGTGTCTGGATAAGTCTTAGTATTAGGGAGTTCCATGCAAGTATCTTATGTCCACTCTCTCCTTCCCCCCTCTGCAATGCCCTTGTCCACACTGCTGTTTCCTCTACAAACCATTTCCCCAGGTCGGGCCACAATGAGTCTATGCTCAGTCCTGAACTGGAGTTCCATGCCATTGCTATGCAGAATTTTGCCAGAATGCACACCAAGTCCTTCATTTTGGCCAGATTTACCCTTTGTTTGTCTCCTCTAGGAAAACAAAGGGACTCAGTTGTCCAAGCTTGGATGCAGATTCTGCCCCTCGCCACCCTCTCCTTAATTCCCTCCCAAAAGGTCCTTATCACTGGGCAGGTCCAGAACATGTGAAGTATGTCAGCTTCTTCTTCAGTGCACTGTGGGCAGTTCCGGGGTTCCCTAGTACGCATCATGGACATTCTCCTGGGCGTGAGGTATGCTCCATGCATGTGGTAAAGAATCTGTGCCTGTCTGAACCTTGCATTCCTAGACACTTTCTTTGGGTATCGCAGAACTCTGGACCATTCTTGGTTAGTGAAAGGCCTCTGGAGCTCCCTTTCCCAACGTTCGCGCGTTTTGCTTCTCATTGTTGGATTTCAGTAGCTGTTCATAAAGTCTGGAGACCGTATGTCCAACTTCTGATACATCATATCACGCATTCAGCATCCCTTTCGCATCCTCTTCAGCTGGCAATACTGGCCACCTCTTCTTAATTGTCTGAACCATACTGTTGTGTAGTATAAATTGGCCACTGTGTACGTCATGCTCCTCTGTCAGAGTTCGGAAATCAACCATTTGTCCTTCTTTCCACAGGTCTCCAATCTGAGCTACTCCTTTGGCTTCCCAGTGTGTCTGGTATGTTGTGAGGGTCCCAGTACTGGCGCCAGTGAATCCTGCAAGGGGGATCTGTACAGAACTGGGGTCACAACCCCCTGAATTTTCCATGCCTTTTTCCACAGGGTCAGGCCCAGTTTGACCATGTTGGGTCGGGGTCTGGTCAGGGACTTGTCTATCCATATCATTTCTCTCAGGTAATAATCATTCAATGCCGGCTGGAAGAGCAGCAAGTCTATCAATGTTTCATCCCCTAGCCATCTCACCAGAAATTGCAATTGCCCTGCGAGGTAGTATCTTTCAAAGCTATATGATGCCTCCCGCTTCATAGTTTCTTTGCAGGGTGTTCAGGGCTATCCTGTTTCTCCCCCCTCCCCAAAGGAATTTTCATGCCATTGTGTGCAACTGTGTAAAGAATGTCCTGGGTATGTCATGTGGGATGTTTGTGAAGTAGTATAACATGCGTGGCAATACCACCATCTTCAGCAGGGCCGCCAATACTGTCATGCCTAATGGGAGCGTCTTCCAGAAATCCATAGCTTTCTGTGTCTTATTGAGAGCTACCCGTGTATTGAACTTGTGTGTGTCGGTGGTATCATGACGAACCTCTATCCCAAAATAGTGCAACGAGCATGGTGCCCATGAGAGACCCAGGTCTGGCAGCTAGTTCGGGGGGCCCATCTTATATCAGCCAAGGGGAATAGGAAGGACTTTTCCTTGTTGATAGATATTCCCAACAATCTGGTGTACACATCTATTGCTTCCAGTAGGCATTGTAGATGCACCCGCAGGTTCCCAACAAAGAGGAGCATGTCGCCTGTATACAGTGAGGGTAGGTGTATAACTCCATCTATGTCTATCCCGGTGTCCCCATATTTGGCCCTGAGGAAAACTGCCAGTGGCTCGAGGGCCAATACATACAACATCAGGGATAGTGGGAACCCTTGCTTTGTGCCTCTGTAAATCCTCGAGACCTCCGGATTGTGACTCCCAGTTTACACTCTTGCTTTGGGGTCTTTATAAAGCAGCCTAATCCAGCGGAGGAACCTTGCCCCTATTCCAAAGTGGGTGAGAACACTCAGCAGCCACCCCCAATTCACGGAATTGAAAGCTTTAACAGTGTCTAGTGACGCTATGGCGCATTCTCCCCATCTGTAATTAGTCCGGTCTAACAAATGATGGAGTCTTCTCAGATTCCACATCATGGTTCTTCATGGGACATAGCCCGTATGGTTGGGATGGACCAGCATGGGTATCACCCGTTTAAGGTGATTGGCAAGCACTGCTGTCAGACTTTTGGAGTCCTGATTAATCAGGGAAATCGGCATATAGGAGGCATAGTCTAATGGTGACTTCTCCCGTTTGAGGATAGGTATTATAACTGATTCCGACATGCTATCCGGCAGCTGCCCCTTCTCGTACGCCTCTTCATAGGTCTCCAACAATCTAGGTGCTAGGGTGTTCTTGTATTTCTTAAAACACTCTCCTGGGAGTCCATCGGGTCTTGGGCATTTGCCAGTTGGGAGCTCAGCAATTACGGTCTCTAGATCCTCCACTGTGATGGGGGCTTCAAGTATTTGGGCCTGCTCTTCCGTTAACTTAGGTAGACTGATCTCAGCCAAGGCATCGGCTATATCGGCCATTTCCACCGCTGGGATGGGAGCATACAGCCGCTCATAAAATTGTGAAAATATTTTGTTGATACCTTCTTGGGTCCTGACCTCTTCCCCTGATGCGTTTCTTATTGTATTAATAGGGTCCCTCTTACTTTCCTGTTTGGTAAGCCAGGCTAAGAGCTTTCCAGGCTTATCCCCCTCTGCATGTAGTTTCTGTATATACTTCCCGTAGTCCAATTTGCCCAGTCTCTCCCAGACCGTGGCACACCTCGACCTCAGCATGGTGAGTTCCCCCGATTCCTCCCCTGCTATACCTGCATGGCGTTCGGCCAGTTCTATCTCCCTTTCCACATCACTGGGTTCTGAAAGGACACTCGCTCTTAGCCCTCCCGCTATCCCTATCGCTGCCCCTCTGACCACTACTTTAAAGGCATCCCAGATTGTGCCGTTGCTATCGATGCTTCCCATGTTGAGTTCAAAGTATTCATCTATCGTGTTATGCAGATATTCTTGGAACTCGCGCTCCATCGGCGCCTCTGCCCTTAGCCGCCACGTTGGTACAGGGGCCTTCCTATAAGGATACATCCATGTTGCTAATAGTGATGCGTGATCTGATAGTGTTTGTGCTTTGATATTTATCCTGGTAATCTCCCCCAGGGTCTTTGTGCCCATAAATAAATAGTCTATGCGTGTAAATATCCAATGGGGGGGTGCTATAATGCGTGTACCCCCTCATTGTTCCATGTGCCCCTCTCCAAACGTCTGTCAAGTGTAGCCAGTTCTGGATGATTTGTAGAGTCTTAGTTTGTGGCGCAGGTCTCCTATGCTTGTCATCCAATCTGTCCAGGAGCAGGTCCACGGTGGAGTTGAAGTGACCTGCCCAGATGAACGTCGACTCTCTGTATGGGGCAAACTTGGGTGCTATTTTCTTGAAGAACTTGTGTCGTGATTTGGGGTGTATGTGTTTATCAAGCATATTTCCTTATTCTCCAGAATTCCATGCACTATGACTATTCTGCCCTCTGAGTCATTTTCTTGTTTTATCAACTGGAATGGGACCCCCGGAGCGATCCATATCAGCACACCCCAGCATAGTTGGAGTATGTCGAACTTTCCATTTGGCCACCCCATTTCTTGGCCACTTTGTTTTAATTCTCTAACGTTAAGTTAGTCTCTTCCAACATGGCCATTTTCACTGTCGCCCTGTTCAGCCAGACGTACAGTCTGAGTCTCTTGACGTAGGCGTTGAGTCCTCTGACATTCCAGGTTGTGATAGTTACTCTTCCTGGCCCATTTTATTGATGGTGTGCCCTGTGGTTAGGCCTCTCCCACCGTTTCATGCAAGCCTGCATGCCTGATTCCTGTTTCTTCGGCCATGCTCCGAGTTGCTCTTCCCCTCTACCGGCATTTCTCCTTTTTTACTTTGTTGCTGCCATTCGGCACCGGTGTTGCCTGGGACCTCAGACTGGGGGTATTTTCTCAGCCTTGCTTCACATGAACCTCGTTGAATCCATTGCCACTCACACTTTGCCATCTTGTTCTTTGTATGCTGGTTCCTCCACTTCTTGAGCCTGTCACCAACCAACCAAGCAAGATACTTACTACAACTACTAAACAAATGCCCAGTCACCCTCCCCCTGCTCGGGCATCCCTGCTTCTCTTGCAATGCCCACCTGGGTGGGGTAGGTCCGACGCAGCATGATGCCTTCTAAACTAGTAGAACTCTTTGGGGTGTCGTGTCCTGTCAGCTCCTGCGGCAGAACCAACGCTTGTTGCGCCTTATTTATATTCCTTCTTGATAGATCAGCAGGGAATATCAAGGCTTACTAATACCAAACATTGAATCCCCAAGTCACAAAGTCAAAGTTATGAATATAACTTTATTCTGTACAGTTTCAAATATCAAAGCAGATAGCTATCTGGCTCCCAAGTGCCACACAGTGTGTACCAGCAAACACTCTGAGGGGAGTGAGTGCTGGTCATCACAAAGCATGCAGTAATTATACCCAGTCCTGGTCATAGCCCAGCCCTTCTCCAAACTAATAAGTTACAAATTTGGGTTTGTGCCCAGTTCGCATAACAAATATAACAATATTAGTATATACTTTTGACATGTTGTCCTATCCTTGAAGATTCAATGGTGGTGTTGGTTCTCCAGCTTAGGTTGATCCTAGTTTCAAGAAACAAATTCAATAGTTTATTGCTCAGGCACATAGTTTTAATGTGTCTACCATTCAGTTCTGATGTTTGCATATGGCTGATGTTATTGAAGCAGACAACACTTTGAATTGAAGTTCACTGTAGCTCCAAGGATCCTTAAACATACTGACAAACTTTGTTGTAATCAGCTGTGTAGTTCTTTCCTTGTTTCTTGAGCTTTAGGATAAGTCCTGCTCCAAGAAATGCACAAAGGATTTCTTCCAAAACTCACAGCATTAGTTACTTTGCATTGTATGTCACTGTTTGAGGGAGGATGAGTCTGTAGACATAGTTAACACTTTGCATGAGAGTTCATTCTGACTACTCTTTACACAAAACAAATAGTCTGCTCTTGGCAGCACTAGTCATGACATAGCCTCAAAGGTCAGTCTGCTCTGGCAGCTGAAAACATGGCTAATCATTTCTGAACAGAGAGCAAGAGTCAGAATTAAAATGGCAGATGTTTTCCAAAATGGCGGCAAAATCAATTCTGTCTAGATCTAGTTAAGCATAGGTTTTTAATACAAATGCGAAATGGCTTAGGCCAATGTTTATAGTCAGGCTGTATTCATGCGAATATGGTTTAACAAACCATCATTTTCGACTAAGCCAAGAGCATAATTCAAACATTCTGACCATACGATGACCATGTATCATAATCAGAATATTCTGAGTTTATGGATTCAAAAACATCAATTGCCGTTAACTCTTTAATCGTTATTTCCTGCATTACTAAGGCATTGGTTGCTTTTTCAGGCATTTGTACCTTAGGTCCTAGTGTACCTACTGCTTGTGCACAGAATCCTTAATCATGGAACATATGACAGGGAGGCATTGTACACAACAACAACAGAACAGGAGAATACCAAGAATAACCATTAAGCCTGCAACGATCTTCCAACCACATGATCGTAACCAGTCCGACAACAAAGTACTAAGATTCCAGTTTCCCTCTGGGACATGTACTTCAGTACTCAAGGTATGTAGATTTTGAATTGCCTTGAATATGGTAGGGGAGGAGTCGGGTACAAAAACACAGCATGTGGATCCTACCATTTTGCATACCCTCCACGCTCAGCTAGAATGACATCTAACACCATTCTATTTTGAAGGGCTACTAACCTAATCCCCTTTTGCTCTAGCGTCATTTTGTACAAAATATTGGTGGTCCTATTGATGGTTTTCTCCAGTACCCTTGCTAGTCTTCTAACATCCCCAGAATTCATTATTTGTCCCCAAAATTGCACAAAGGTTTTTGCTACATCACCCAAGACTTGTGAAGGAGTATCTCCATTCTCATACTGCCTTGGAAGAGCTCTATAGACTTCAGAGGTGCCAGCCACATAGACCCCTGGTAACAAGATACCCAAATAACAAGTACTCTGCCATTCTCTAGGAAACCAAGGATAAGCTTCATCGCCACCGACAAAGTAAACAGGATCACCTATATACAAGGGTCTGTACTCACTAGTTAGGCTTGCAATGTTGGTACAACCCTTGAATGTACCAATTGGCTGAGAACCATTCCTTTGTATGCAGAAGGAAACAGAGTTGGGGCTATCATTGATAGTATAGGAAGGATGCATGGCATCCCGGTTGTCTACAGGAGCCATCTTGAAAGAAATCAGTGATTGGAAAGGTCTAGAAAGTCTATTGGAAGGCCTAATAGAAGCAACATTAGGTTTGCTCCTATTTGCAAAGAGGGAACATCCCAAAGGTGTCAGGACTCATTTTTCAAATTCATTCAAATTAGTCCCATCGAAGTTCCAAGAAACAATGTCATTCTAACGACCAAAGAATAGTGCCCTTAGTGAGGCGTAGCATGCAGTAGTCAAAGGGAGAGGATGAATATACCAGCACAACCCTTTTCCCCGTGCTGTGGCAAATGTGAAAACATCCAGCAATTTTTTCTGTTTAGAATCACATGGGTCGCATTCATGATTAGTAGGAGAGTGTTATTGTGATACCCCCGTCTATGTTGGGAGTCCCTAGGAGGAAGAGTTTGCAGATGCACGAAAGGTGAGGACACAGTGGGAACAATTTCAGTAGGTAACAACGTCTCAAGAGGACGCTCCCCTTCTAGATTCCAAAAGCCAAGCGAGAATACAATTGTCAGACAAATTAGCATTGTAATCAGAAAACAATGGGTCCTCAGGGACCACGATCTTTGATGATATTCTTTGTCAGCCACAAGACCAATAGCTTGTTCCGTAAGAGTAGAGTTAGGAAAGGACATTGTTTCTCAGAGTCCGTTTAGAAGCCTCTCCATTAGGCTCTTTTAGTTCATCTGTCAGTGGCCCCTGACCACGTGGCCTATCTTGCTTGAAGGTGGCTTTGCTGGTCTTATTTACATTTCAGCAAGAGTGTGGCAAGGGACTAACTCAATGGTGGTTCCTTGTGTGCACAGCCGATGCTGTGCTGAAAGTCTAGCACCTTGGATGCAGATCGTACCTAAAGACTACAGGTACTGCGTGATCTGTGAACAGACTGTCGTCGCTTCCTGATGGAAGTGGTGAAGTAGAAGCAAGATTGCTCAATGATGCAGAAAGAGCCAAAGAAGAAGTCGAAGGCAAAACAGCAGTCTCCCCAGGCCCCACAGGCTCAGGAAGGGTTTCCAGGACACCCTTGGTGTCGGTCAGAATAGATTTGTGATGAAGAACAGAGCGAACAATCTCCTCTTCTCATTAGTCATGCGGCAGAGGAAAAAGTATCTTCTTGATGTGTGTTGCGTGAATCCAGTGTCTCTTTCCGTCTACTCGTACAGCGGTCTGTGTGGCCAATAGGACTTGAAATGGTCCTTTCCAGCGTGGTGCGAGACAGGATGCTCTTTCAAAGGCCTTCACGAGCACCCAGTTGCTGGGTCGAAGTCAGTGACCTGGCCCCTCGTATTTTACTGGCAGGGCTTCTCGCACCAGTTGGTAAATCAAATTCAAGTTTTGAGTTAACTGGTCACAGTACTCAGAAAGGAGCAAATGTTCCACATCCTTTATCCGCTGAGGCTTGGGTATGTTCGAAATATTGGCTGGTCTCCCCATGATTATCTCATAGGAAGAGAGCCCAGTTTTTGTTTGCGGGGTCATCCTCATTGACAATAGAGCTATCGGTAAGGCATCTGGCCATTTCAAATTACTACTGGCGCAGATCTTCGCCATCTTGTTCTTCACTATACCGTTGTGGCATTCTACAAGTCCAGCACTCTGAGCGTGTCTGGCCGAATGGAACCGTTAGTCGATCTGTAATCCTGCTCATACTTGCAAGATAACAGCAGCGATAAAATGTGGACCATTTCCGACCAAATGACCCTCGGCAAACCAAACCTAGGAAAATATTGTTCAGCATGGTTTTCGCTGTTGTTATTGCTGTGGCATATTTTACAGGGAAAGCTTTGACCCACATGCTGAAACCGCAAATCACTACCAGGACATATTTGTAATTTTGACAATGCTCCATTTCAATGAAGTCAAAATGTATAACTTCAAAAGGCACACAGGGGGGACAAAACTACCCCTAGGTGTCAATGTACCCTTTCCCATATTATGCTGTAAGCATACCATGCAATTTTGGACCAAACACTCAGCAGTTTTCGGGATATTTACATTTACCCAGACAGGTTCTAACAGTCTACAAATTTTTCTAGCACATATATAAGTTGGACCATGAGCCATCATAGCCATAGCGGTACATAAGCATCGGGTAGCATCCATCTTTTCTTGGCATTATCTATCCAACAACCTTCATCATCCAAACTTGCTAAACCCTCAGCCCATTGCTTAAGCTCTTCTGAAGTGGCATCAGTCTGAATGTTTTTTATAGAATCAATTCCTTCATCTATTATACAAGTATTAGTGACTTCTTTTGTTACATACATTTCAGAATACAGGCAGTCTGTTTGCCTATCATGTCAGCAAAAGCGTTTCCTCTCCCCACATCATCTGTTACTTTCTGGTGTGCTGCGCACTTCATTATTGCTAGTTGAGTAGGAAGCGCAAGTGCTGAGAGTAGCCAAACTATTAAAGTGCCATGTTGAATCAAGTGCCATGTGAGGTCAAGAAACCTCTTTGTGCCCATAATCTACCGAAGTTGTGAACCACCCTAAAGGCATACTGGCTGTCTGTAAATATATTCACACTAGCCCTTTGGAAAGTTCACAAGCTCGAGTCAATGCGATAATCTCTGCGGCCTGCAAAGAGTTATGCAGAATTCTTTTGGTTTCCACAATCGTGCTTAATATAGTGATGGCATAAGCAGCAGTGGATGTACCATCCAGAAGTTTGAAGCAGGTGCCATTGCAAAACAGCTCCCCTTGTGGATCTTTTAGCAGGGTTTCATTTAAGTCAATTGTGCCTTTTGTCTCTTGCTCTGTGGTATAGAGGCAGTCATGTGACATCTTGTCACTGCAAGCAATATCTTGCAGAAGAGGGAATAGTTCGGCTGGATTTAATGCACAACATCTCTTAATTTGGATATGTGGTGCAAATAGAATCAGCTTGTATCTTGTTAATCGTGCTGATGTGAGATGTTGCGTTTGCATTCTGTTTAATAGAAGATCTACAGAGTGGGGTACCATTATGGTTGAAGACTGACCTGAAACCATACTTTCACTTTGTTTTACAGATGCAGCGGCAGCAGCAACAGCTCTCAAACATCTCAGCAAAGCGCATGCAACAGGGTCAAGTGTGGAGGAAAAATAACCACATGGTCTATTCTTCCCTCCATGCTCCTGCGTCAACACAGCCAAAGCACATCCATCACATTCATGCACATACAACACAAAGGCCTTTTCATAATTTGGTGTGCCCAAAACCGGTGCTGAACACAACACAGCCTTGAGCAGATCAAAAGCTTTCTGGCAATCCAATTTCCATGGTAAAGGCAAAGAAATGCTGTTCTTTATCAATGCCAACATTGGTTTTATCATTAATGAGAAATTAGGGATACACTGTCTACAGTATGAAGCCATGCCTATCAAAGCTCTGACTTCCTTCTGTGTGTTTGGGACAGACATGCTAGAGATACTTTTTATCCATTCAGGTGTCAGCCTTCTTCCCACCTTCAACAGGAGGTGGCCTAAATAGGTGACCTCCTGTTGACAATATTGAAACTTTTTTAGTGAAGCCTTATGCCCATGTTCTGCTAGATGAGTAAGCAGCAACACAGTGCCCTCCTTGCAAGCAACTTCAGAACCTGCAGCTAAAAGTAGATTGTCCACATACTGTAACAACGCGCAAGTAGAAGGTAACTCAAGTGTATCCAGCTGTTCCTTCAATGCTCTACTATAGATGCTTGGACTCTCAGTGTACCCTTGTGGCACACCAGTAAATGTAAACGAGCATCCTCCTAAAGTGAACGCGAACACATATCTACTGTCAACATGTACAGGAACACTAAAGAAAGCATACTTTAAATCCACAACACTGAAATGAGTAGCCAAAGCTGGAATCATTGTCAATATTGTAGTTACATCAGGTACAATCGGAAACTGTGGGGCAACAACCTTGGTGATAGCGCGTAGAGTCAATAATAAAACAAAAAGGAATCACACTATCCCCTTTCTTATACAAAGGCAAAATCGGACTATTACACACACTCCCTGTAAATTCCTTAATCATACCAATTTGTACAAGTTCAGAGACAATACTCTTCAAAGCCTGCTCACCTTCAACCGAAATCTTATATTGCGGAATACGTGGTAGTTACCTGGTTTCAACACAATTTTAACTGGTTCAATTTGCAAAATGCCAACGTAATTGTCATTAACTGCCCACAGACATGTCAGAACCTTATCTAATTGAGATGGTAAAGGTCTAGACAAAAACTGTGAGACAGAAGTTTGTTGAAGCAAAATCGTTAAATGCACTCCATCCGGAGAACAGTACATTACAGCATTCAATTCTTTCAACAAATTTAACCCCAACAAATTTTCACCACAATCTACAATATGCACATTGGTTCATGAGTACACGACCCAGTTGCGCATTACTCTGTGGTGTAAATTGACCTCTAAACTGTGAATTCCGACCTCTGGCCCTGTAGGATCAAAGGGAACATCAAATCTATATTACCCAGTGGGAAAACTGATGAATGCAAGACAGATTCAATGTCTTTATAAAATCTTGTTGGATTCATCCTAATATCTAGAATTGTTTGTCTAATGGTATTCACTTCCTGTCTAGAAAATGGTACATGCACAAACTGTGAGACATGGGCCCTGATTCACAGAACGTTTTCCTATGGGATCGCGCGATTATAAAACACTTCCTTGAATCAGGGCCATTGTGTGCTTCAATAGTAGTGGCTGGTGTCTACTTGAGGAACAAATGTCGGAGGAAACCCTCATTGGCAATTGTAAAGTAGGCAATTCTGAACATTTATTAAACAAAAAAAATAAATTTAGTGACAAAGTAATCAAAGCAGTATCGGGTGAAAATGCTCTCTTATAGCTGACCATCAAATCTGCGGGACAACAAACCTTTCTCTTCATACACTCATCTTGTAGATACTCCTCCATCACCTGTAACACTTTCCTTTTCATAACTGAAGCATACTGACTAAACGTGTCATGCACTTCAATGGGAGAAATTGAAACATCCAAAATCCATCTAAGAGTGTCTCTTGTGCAAATGCACATTTCTTTACTCACTGGTTTCAATGAAGGAAGAAACTGCTTCTGCACATATGAGGCTTCCAATGTATTACTATCCAATTCATCTTTCTGTAACCGATCTAACTCCCTTTTAAACTCAAATACCTTCTCAACATGCTCATGTACTTTCTCCGCAGTGTCTCTTGAGTGGGCAAGGACATTCAAATCCTGCACCCCTGTGGGACATTCATGTCCGTCAAATCACTCCAAATATCAGCTAAATGCATTCCCATCCCCTCTATCAAAATAGCCTGTTCGGGAATACTTTCTTGAACAGAAATTGCAACTAAAACAGCTGATTCTTCACCTTCTTCAATATATTTCTTAGCCCATGCATACAATTCTTTTTTTCTAGTTTTGGAAACTGCGCTACGAGTCACTATTCTTGAATCAGCACCCGCTCCTTCAATCACTGAAATTGGAGCAGAACCACTTGGAAAAGGAAATTCAGGCAAATCTGTTCAATAGGTAGTGGAGACACTACCGCTGGCGGTGGAGACGGAATTAAGGGAACAGTAACTATCGGTAAGGGTGGAGGTGTAGAAGGGGGGACAACAACAGGAAGAGAAGCAACAACTGAAGGAGGAGCAACAACGGGAGGAACAGCAATAACCGGAATTACAACAGGAGGAGGTGCAACAGGGGGAAGAGGTAAAACATCAGGGAGAGTCACATAGAAAGGTGGTGCAGTAGCAACAGTCCTACTCTCATTTAAAAGCTTATTGATTAGTTTGTCTGAGGCATGAAAGTCCTGAGACAGATATATTTTCTGTACCCCAAGTTGAAAAGCCCTATCCATACTTCTAATAGATTCCGACTGTTTCTGTTGATCATACAATAATACCTTTTCTGAGATAGACATAGGTCTACGTGCATTTTTCTCTTTACTCTTAAGTTGCTGCATAGCTTCCTTTCTCCAACTCCTAATTACATCAAATGTTGCATGCCTGGCCTTTTTCTTTAACAATATAGACTCTAAATACTCTATACGGGCAATTTCAAAACTACCATGAACTGGCCACTGAAATTCAGATGCATGTCTAGTTTGATGGTGACAAATATTGTTGAATACTATACTACCAAGGCTGTACTTACAGTACATAGTACATGCCGGCGACCCCTCCAGTGGTGCTGGTCAGGCATATTCCAAAGATTGTCTGTCTCTGCAGAATAAACCACTGAAATAGGCAGACAATTTCCCAGGCATATCAGATCACTTGTGTTACCTGGCGTCGTTTGAACCAGCGGGTGCCAATCTACAACCAAATATCAGGATACATAGGAATCGGGTCACGACTCACCTGATTACAAAGGACAAAGGAGGTCCGATCAGATTACAAAGGATCGACATGGCTGGCGATTCCAGCAAAAATACCAGCCTCGATATGGGGACCCTCGTCAAGATGTCCTCTCGAACCACTTGCTCATCGTTCAGGGATCAGATTGTGCAGTACTGTCGAGGTGTCGCGTCTCATACAAAAAGGGGCCCCTTTCTAACACTCCTATCCCGGTCTGGTCGCCGCGTCCTTGATTAGCGAGGTAACATCAATCTTGCAGGGAATATCGAGGCTTAGTACCACCAAAAACTGAACCCACCAGTCACAAAGTCAAAGTTATGAATATAACTTTATTCTGTACAGTTTCAAATATCAAAGCAGATATCTATCAGTGGGTGGGTGGGTTACATCCTCCCACGTATCTACAGTGGTGCGAGGGGCTTCTAGGTGATGGTTTATCCCTTCTTTGCTGCGCTAAAGCCTTATTTCTGAGCCATTGCACCGCACTACCAGGCCCTCACCACCTCTGTGTGATATACCAGTTATGTCTGTTCACTCACCGCCAGAATAAATTATGGCCTCCGATGTGTCTGAGTGGAGCCGATTCCATACCTCTGCTGAGCTCTCCGATGTGGCCTACCACCAGCACCCCCTCCGGAGGTCTGCCACATGCCCGCCTTGCTCTCCCAGCAGTCTTAAAGGAGTATGTGTAGCCCACTAGGGTGGGGAATCAGTGCAGAGATATCGGATTTGGTGTTTTTCCGCCCACTTCAGCAGTTTGGATGGTCATGTATGGGGCCCATCGAGTCCATAGGGTAGTGGTCAGATTCCCCTCCCTCTGCCTTATTGCTGTAGTGCTCCTGGTCTGTCCTCCCCCTGCAGTAAAGTTTCTGGGTGCCTATGTGTGCCCCTGCTTCTGGTGCCTCCTGTCTCACTGCTTTCCTATTTACTTCCAATTAGGCCTGGGATGTCAGCTGATTCCGCTGCTGTGGGTGCCGGCGCATGTGGGTACCAGGTGTGGTCTATTAGTGGTGGTGCCAATTACCGGGATTATGGAGGCCGCTTTCCTCTCAGGCCTCTGCCATCATTGTGTCCCCTGCTAGGGACAGGCCCAGACGTCCTTGTTAGGGCCTCACCATTTAGTTCTCACTTCTCCGTGGGAGTAGGTAGTGTGTGCTTATTCCTCGGGCTCCCCTTCTACTTCCTCTCCTAATGCAATGCCAGGTTGTAGAGACTGCTTGGATTGTTCCTACGCACTGCGGGTGCAGGCGCTATTGTGGCCCGTGCAGGCTGGTGTAGACTCTGGCCCGATTTCCCCTTTGACACCAGCTGATTCCACTCTTCTCTGCGCCAGTGGCACGTGGTTCCAACCTCCTCTGACCGATGACTACTTTAATGCGGCTCCTTCAATGTACGGATGAATGCCGGGGCTGAGAGAGTGCTGTGGGCCGCTGTGAACTATTCACTTTTGAAAGCGGTTTTCAGTAGCAGTGCTCGTCCATGTGGATTCTCGTTACTTTGTATGTCATTAGTTAGCTGGCAGGTGGCGTTCTGCTCCCCCCTACGGGGAGGGGCTGGTGTTGTCGATCCCTGGTGGGGGGTCTGCCTGGACTGTCGGTAACCCCCGCAGGGGAAGCAGTGGGGATCCCAGGTGTTCAGATCTCCTACCGTTCCCCTCCTCTTTGCCTCATGGTCTGTGTGCCGTTCACCATCTTGTTGTTCTCCCGAGTCTGCCTCCGACCTGGTGGTGGAGATGGCCGTGTCACCTCTTGCCTGCTTTCCATTGCGAATCACTAAGGGTTCTTTCACTGCAAGTGCTGCCCCCGGTGAGCCTGCCACCTGCATCCGCCATCTTCTGGTCTGTGTGCCGTTCACCATCTTGTTGTTCTCCCGAGTCTGCCTCCGACCTGGTGGTGGAGATGGCCGTGTCACCTCTTGCCTGCTTTCCATTGCGAATCACTAAGGGTTCTTTCACTGCAAGTGCTGCCCCCGGTGAGCCCTGCCACCTGCATCCGCCATCTTGGATGCGGTGGGAGGAATCCTTAAAGCCAGGAATTCACTCTTTCTCCTCTCCGGTTGTTAGCAGGGAACTGCCCAATCGTGCAGTGGACGTTCCGCCACCTACTCATGCCTTTTGGGTATATTTTCCTAGTGTTTCTAGGCAGTATTATCGGATGTTTCTCAGGATCAAGTCTTAGCTCTCGGGCCTCACCGCCTACAACATGGCTGCCAAGCCACACCCACCACTATGGATGTTTTTAGTAGAAAAGTGGATGGCCCTCTCTCCCCATCCCAAATGGATGGGCAGCATCTCATGTAGTCCTCCCTGGGGGCAGATTGCACTAGCTTTGCTAGTGCAATCTGCCCCTATGAAGGAGTACCTGAGATGCCCCCCATCCATTTGGGGTGGGGAGTAGAGGGCCACCAGAAAACATTTGCATGGCCCCCAATGCCCAGGACGGTCGACCCACATGGGAGACAGCCACCCAACGCCAGGGACATCACCCCCAACAAATCCTGGCATTCTGGATTACAGAATTTCACCCGGGGAAGGGATGGGGACCCTGCTGGGGCTTTCTGGTACAGCCACTGGACTTGGGGATGGTCGCCCCATATGGGAGACAGCCCACCATGGCCAGGGACATTACCCCCAACTATCCTGGAGCTCTGGTTGGCCTGCATTGCCGCTTCGCCCTCCAGGAAAAGTCGGGGACCCTGCCGGGGCTCCCTGGGACTGCCGCTGGACATGTGGACGGGCAACACTTTTTCTTTTCAACCCAGGTAGGTTCACCCACACATGTGAGGTACCGTTTTCATTGGGATAACTGTGGGAACACGGGAAGGTAAGACATGTGTTGTTGACATCGAGTTTCGGCGGGTCAGCGGTGGGACATGTCTGAAAATTGTGTATTTTTTGCCAAATTCTGGACTTTGCCAGGGCTTGTGGGTAATACATTGTGGGGCAATTCACGCAAATCAGACCTCTGTGAATTCCCACTGGTGTCTTTTTTTTGGAAATGCATGGGGTTCCCTGTTTCCCTTGGTGACTTCGACACCCTAGGCCCAAATCTGTAGGTTGTCCACAAGAGCAAAATCCCCCTAAAATCTGCTCTGTTGAAAGACTTGGAGGAGTCTTTCTCCAAGTGGTTTAGCCTTTTCCCTTTGCGCCTAGGTAGGTGCACCCACACATATGAGGTACTGTTTTCGTTGGGACACCTGTAGGAACGCTCGGAAGGTAGGACATTTGCTGTGTTTGAGTGTTTTTTTTACCGTTTTCGAACATTTGCTGCTGCACTTTGGCACACAACCCTTTTATTTCCCAAATGTGGCCTACATTTAGTCGCTGCTTTAGGCACTATACACTTTTGTTATCTGCACAAGTCCCCTACCCTTCAAAAGGTCTTCCTGTGCTCTTTCAAAAAATGTATGCGTGCCATTCCTCAGCACATTTGTTTTCCTTACACATGCTAAGTACGTCTGTTCAGGCTGTAAGCAAAAAAAGCCTGTGTTACATGGCTCAGTTTTTGGCTTGTGGTATTGCTTGTTTTGTGAAACATTACAAAAAATGTGTGATTTCCTAATTGGAAGAGTCGGGGGAATGTAGTGGGGCATTGCTTTTCTCAAAATTCACAGAAGCCATTGCCTTACTGGGCCAGCCATGTCCACCACATACCTTTTTTATCTGTCATTTTTCCCAATTCTTGAATTTTTCCCTACATAGTTGTCGGCTGAACTGCGCAAATGATCTCTTCCTAAACTTGGAATATTGTCTTCTTTTCAGAAATATATGCTTTCTGTCTTCCCATTCAGATTTCCTACCCTCCTCTGCCATTCCGTCCAAGCATGTCCTATTGAAAAAAAAGGCCAAAAATGCCTACTTCTCCCGAAATGGCTGGTAACATATAAAAATATGTGTTTATGGTTTCCACTCAGGCTGTTCTTGAAAGCCTGGAAAATTTTGAATTCAGCACAGCAAACCATTTGTTCCTCTTACAAGGAAAAAAACACAGGCTTCTTTGTACATCATTTCATTGCCATTTTCTGAAAAAACCCAACATGTTCTTCCTTTTTGGTTATTTTCTCTCACACCCCTACAGAAAACTAGGATTGCTTGCTGGCGTTATGACCGCCTACATGTGGGAAGAAAAGGGGTCAAATTTGACCAACATTTCTCATGTAACAAAAAGGTTGCAAGGGTTTGAATGGCGACATACCAAAATCACCAAAATAGGCCTTGGCGCTGGGGCGGGGGGACCTCTTGGCAGTTAAGGGGTTAATTATTGCTAAGAAAGCTATACATGTTAATATTGGAAAGCCGAAATATTCCAACTCTGAGGAAGGTCAGACGTGAACCGGTGCACTGTTTATTTTCAAGATGTTGTTACAGTCCAGAGCATCTTGAGGACATTCAAATTGATGTTATTGATGCTTGATAATGTGGTATCGTTATTGATCTACTATGGCTGACATTACATACAACTTAAATATGGAGGAAGCCCGGTATACAGTTGACTGACATAAGTTAGCAACGTATACTCTGTCTGTGTCCGGGGGGACAAAGATCTGTAGTTATGGTGAAGACAGAGCTAAAGTGTAGATGCCACACATTTACAGGACTCCCAGAATCGGGAGACCACACAAGGACCAGTCGTTATTAAAAAGAGATAAACATCAAATTTAATAGGTTCAGAGTCTAAAAAGTGATTAAATAATGTGGTCCACAACACATACAATTCATAAACAGAGTAACAGAAAAACAAACAGGCGTTACGTGACAGGCTAAAATTTAGCTGATTTACAATGTATCATACTGTAGACACATTCAATGTCTGTAGGTACATTTTAACAAATAGTGTACCATACCCTCCACTGGTTAGGTTTAGTTAAGACAAACAATTAATAACTCTGGTGAGAAATACAGAGTATTAGCTCGACATGTTTCAGTTCCTACAATTATTATGGAACATTCATCAGGAGGTATATGATTAACCACGTAACCAGGACAACAATCAGTAGACAACTAATAACATTCGCGGAATTCGTGGCATCTATAAGATAAAAGACAAAACGCAAAACATAAACTTACAATTAGCAATTCATGTTGCAAGTTCAAAATTCATGAACTACGGAATCAAAAAAGAGGGGAATAGATACCTCCATTGATGCCGCGTGGGTGCTCTCTACTCGAGAAGTAGTAGGCGGTATGGGACCGAAAATCGTTCCTACCTAGAGTAAAAATACATACACATGAGCGCTAAAAAGTAGCTCATTAACAAAAGCAGGAAACGTGCTAAAGCTTAGCAACTAATGACATAAGTGTAAAGTGTGAACCATCTAGAGATGGAAGTATAGACAGAGAGAGTCTAATGTGGTAAAATGAACAAACATGTCCACAGGGTGCCTCCTACGTAGCTCCGAGCTGTAGTGCATTGGGTAGCTCTAATCAAAAAAGATTCCTCAAAGCGTGACACGGTGTCTCGTGCTACACCGTTAATAGGCCCTGAAGTAAGAGAATTGGGCGACTAGAGTGGCAGAAAATTAGTAAATGCCGCCATTGGAAACCAAGCAAGTCATATATCAACGGCGGTCCCCAAACAGGGAATCAGTGTGCATCTAGCCTTACCTACGAAATGTAAATAGCAGTGCCGGGCGAGAACGGATCTGGCAAACGGCTCCAGGAATAGACGCTGCAACCAGCGATAAGTGCTGCAAGGTTAGTACAGCGAGCACCGTGTTCTGGGGAGATAACAGGGTCATTAGGCTGGATGACCGGTGCTTGAACGGTAGTCATGGAGACAAAGTGGTCCTACAACTATGTCTGGCCAGGAAGAGAGCAAGCAGACCAACGTAGTTCTGAACGGCCGCCATCTTGGAGTGGCAAGAGCCGGTCGCAGAGCAAAAACAGAACTCATGAGTGCTAACAAGATAGACATACGGGGAAGCTGTTGGGGATAGTACCAAAACTATAACAGTTCTTAAAAAAGCTACTCCAAGAGCAAGAGGACCGTATAAAGATAATAAAATAAATTATCTGTAAATATACTCATTAGGGAGAATACAGCTAGTATGTAGAGAGATAAGGGTAAACAATTATCCTTATAGGTGTACAGTGCATGGTAAACAGTGTAACAAATAATACAGCTACCAATATTAGTCCTGAGAACTCTGAGGTACCTCGTACACACAATACAGAGATAGCAGAAAAAAAGATCAAAGAAATGGTCAAAAAAAACAGGCAATTAGATGTTGTACCATTCAACAGAGTCATTGAGACCCCTGATATCACTCTGCAAAGTATAAATCATCTTTTGTTCCATAGTAAACAATTTTTTCTCACGGGTGGCATAATTAGAACCTTTGAGTGATAACAGTATTGTCCATTTAAAGTCTTCATAGTGATGTTTCAGAAGATTGAAGTGCTTCACCATTGGGGCATTTTCAGTCCTGTTTTTAAGACAGCTCCGGTGTTCCATGATCCGAACTTTAGCCTTGCGAGTTGTTTTCCCCACATAATGCAGTCCGCATTTACAAGTGATCAGATATACCACAAATTCTGTGTTACAGTTAGTTAAATTTTTTTGTGTCCAGAGCTTTGAGAGTCCAACATCAATATTTTTAGTTACAGAGGTCAATTTGCAGACCCCGCATGAACCACAAGGGTAAAATTTAACTAACTGTAACACAGAATTTGTGGTATATCTGATCACTTGTAAATGCGGACTGCATTATGTGGGGAAAACAACTCGCAAGGCTAAAGTTCGGATCATGGAACACCGGAGCTGTCTTAAAAACAGGACTGAAAATGCCCCAATGGTGAAGCACTTCAATCTTCTGAAACATCACTATGAAGACTTTAAATGGACAATACTGTTATCACTCAAAGGTTCTAATTATGCCACCCGTGAGAAAAAATTGTTTACTATGGAACAAAAGATGATTTATACTTTGCAGAGTGATATCAGGGGTCTCAATGACTCTGTTGAATGGTACAATATCTAATTGCCTGTTTTTTTTGACCATTTCTTTGATCTTTTTTTCTGCTATCTCTGTATTGTGTGTACGAGGTACCTCAGAGTTCTCAGGACTAATATTGGTAGCTGTATTATTTGTTACACTGTTTACCATGCACTGTACACCTATAAGGATAATTGTTTACCCTTATCTCTCTACATACTAGCTGTATTCTCCCTAATGAGTATATTTACAGATAATTTATTTTATTATCTTTATACGGTCCTCTTGCTCTTGGAGTAGCTTTTTTAAGAACTGTTATAGTTTTGGTACTATCCCCAACAGCTTCCCCGTATGTCTATCTTGTTAGCACTCATGAGTTCTGTTTTTGCTCTGCGACCGGCTCTTGCCACTCCAAGATGGCGGCCGTTCAGAACTACGTTGGTCTGCTTGCTCTCTTCCTGGCCAGACATAGTTGTAGGACCACTTTGTCTCCATGACTACCGTTCAAGCACCGGTCATCCAGCCTAATGACCCTGTTATCTCCCCAGAACACGGTGCTCGCTGTACTAACCTTGCAGCACTTATCGCTGGTTGCAGCGTCTATTCCTGGAGCCGTTTGCCAGATCCGTTCTCGCCCGGCACTGCTATTTACATTTCGTAGGTAAGGCTAGATGCACACTGATTCCCTGTTTGGGGACCGCCGTTGATATATGACTTGCTTGGTTTCCAATGGCGGCATTTACTAATTTTCTGCCACTCTAGTCGCCCAATTCTCTTACTTCAGGGCCTATTAACGGTGTAGCACGAGACACCGTGTCACGCTTTGAGGAATCTTTTTTGATTAGAGCTACCCAATGCACTACAGCTCGGAGCTACGTAGGAGGCACCCTGTGGACATGTTTGTTCATTTTACCACATTAGACTCTCTCTGTCTATACTTCCATCTCTAGATGGTTCACACTTTACACTTATGTCATTAGTTGCTAAGCTTTAGCACGTTTCCTGCTTTTGTTAATGAGCTACTTTTTAGCGCTCATGTGTATGTATTTTTACTCTAGGTAGGAACGATTTTCGGTCCCATACCGCCTACTACTTCTCGAGTAGAGAGCACCCACGCGGCATCAATGGAGGTATCTATTCCCCTCTTTTTTGATTCCGTAGTTCATGAATTTTGAACTTGCAACATGAATTGCTAATTGTAAGTTTATGTTTTGCGTTTTGTCTTTTATCTTATAGATGCCACGAATTCCGCGAATGTTATTAGTTGTCTACTGATTGTTGTCCTGGTTACGTGGTTAATCATATACCTCCTGATGAATGTTCCATAATAATTGTAGGAACTGAAACATGTCGAGCTAATACTCTGTATTTCTCACCAGAGTTATTAATTGTTTGTCTTAACTAAACCTAACCAGTGGAGGGTATGGTACACTATTTGTTAAAATGTACCTACAGACATTGAATGTGTCTACAGTATGATACATTGTAAATCAGCTAAATTTTAGCCTGTCACGTAACGCCTGTTTGTTTTTCTGTTACTCTGTTTATGAATTGTATGTGTTGTGGACCACATTATTTAATCACTTTTTAGACTCTGAACCTATTAAATTTGATGTTTATCTCTTTTTAATAACGACTGGTCCTTGTGTGACATTACATACCCCTGACAAAAAACTTGAAAAAACTAATCATAATCATGATTTTTGATTATGCACACAAGTGATTAAAACAAGTAGAGAAAGATACCATCTCCAGTTCTATGGAGTTTATGCTTCATGTCACAGTGGGACTATCTTTGGCTCGGGCCATTAAAAAAAGATCAGGTTAAACCAAATGTATGTGGAGAAAGCTAAGAGTCTAATACCCCATTGCTCCTTTGATTGTTGCATGGACCTATAAAACAGATAAGAGGTACATTTTAGTATAATCGTGGTCTTGTCCTGTATTGGTTACCCCAGTGAATATATTGAGAGGGGTGGGTCATTATCTGCTGCCCTTAATCCCATTGCTCTTGTATAAAACCGAGACCACATGCATAATAGCATATTGGACATTCCCGGCTCATACCGTTTCACTAGGATTAAATATGATGGAGTTTAAGATGTTATTCCACACCAAATTCTGCTCATATGAATATCAGCTGCACCGGTATGAAATGCCAGAGTGACAATCAAATATTCAGTCACGTGTTGTGAGAATATCTGACACAACTAAATACATCAAAGGCTACCTTCTCATACGATCATATGATTCCGTCATGTGCCAACTGCCAAACCTGCAATATGAATCCAGTGTACATATTTTATTAGATAATGGTGATGATACCAGTACAGGTCCACCATTGTATATGTTGACTACATACAGGTATTCTGTGCCTCAAAAATATAGCACATCATCCTTGTGCGACACTTAGTAGCAAGATTGCAGGAACATCAGCACTACTCCATGTCTGTGAAAGTTGCATTTCAGTTGGCGTGTGTGTCTAATGTGTGTGCTTTGTCATCTACCTACAGAGCAAGGAGGTGGAAGGGGCTTTTAACACATAGAAGCTAACACCCAGTGTCACAGCATCCTAATCTGAATTATCTGTTCGTAGAGGAAGCTGATTCTCCAAGATCCTACATGTGATCAATTCTTATCTAAATACATTAAAAACCGGGCATATTCACATAGTCAAAACATTCTCCAGAAAGCTTGGCTATACCATGAAGGGAGTCTTGTCAATCAAAACGGATTATCACAATTATCTCTTGGGGACAACATATGTGCCTATGCCATTGACAGATCACCAGACAACTTTGGTTTCTCTGTAGATATTGAATTTCTTACCATATATTACACTGTGGTCGCTAACGTCATGGAAAATAACTAGTCCAGGCAAACTGATGGACAGACTGAAGACAAACGGTGGTCTCCATGGAGTATCATTTTAACAGAAAACGACTGGCTTAAATAATATTCAACAGTGTTCCATGTACGTCTTAAAAGCAGAAAAAGACTATTTCAACAATCAGCTTCAGAAATATTGCAGTTAATTTATACAGACAGGCATTTCTAATCACACCCACATACCAGATAGTTCATAAAACTAAATAGCTGGTGCACCTGGAAATGCAATGGAGTCATTAGGCTTGATGGTTGCCAGTATACTTTGATGAAAGGAGCATATTTAATAAGGTAAAGATACATACCTGGTTGCCAAACTTCCCTAATCAGCATAACAATATGTTCAAGGTTACCTGGCCAGAAACAAAGCCTAGCAGATAATCCTGCAAATAATGGTCACATGGTTACCCCCATTCCTTTTGAAGAAGTTCCATCAATGCCAATAAGGAACAAAACATGTTAGACAAAATATATTTTGCTTGGGAGGACTTACGCCATCAGGTGAAAAAAAAAGGAAAACAGTAAAATATTGGACTGGCAATATATATAGACTATATCCTCCTCTAAGCTTATAAAATTACATAAGAACTGTTGTGTGGTTTGGCTTATAATAATTTGGTTTGGCAACCTATTTAGAGTTGCACAATGAGGATGTTGTAAGTTATGGCTAACTGTATACAAGGAAAAAGTTTGTATGTCAACATATGAATAAAGAATTGTTTCATATATATCAAAAATCTCTTACAATAATGGGTTTATGAAAAAAAAACATTGTTTTGCTTTAATCAAAGTACTTGACACAAACGTATGAGCAGTGCGTGAAGGCGAACATTTTATGGCATACCATTGTTCTTTAGTGCTTCTGGCAAGGCTTGCTTCTGTACATCTCTTACATTTTAATGACACCTGTTTATTGCGTGTACAGTTTGCATTCACAATTATTAACACTAGGATTTCCCTCAGTTAGGAATATGACATCTGTTCAAAAATTAATTCACAGTTTCCTACGCATCTGAGTTGAAGCAGGAAACATGTAAGGTAAGTTAAGGACTGGCTGCATGTGATTGAATGGCATGTATATAAGACAATAGAGAACAGGTCAAACGCCCAGGTTTTGGACCCAGTTTCTTTCCTTCCTGAGTAAACACAAAGCAAAGCCCCTGAACATTGGTCAAATCCCAGTGGCAAATGCTATTGCTTCAGCGGATGTGCCTTCCTTTGACTTTGACGGTCCACTCGATGTTCCACGCCCCTCTCATAATTCATATAGCATCCACCATTCATATATATCAACCTCTGCCTTCTCATGATACAGGCAGTAATGGTGCATGAAGTGTACGCCATTTTGCATAGCAAGCTTGAAGAATGGCAAGCACTGGTAGCTTGCAGATTGGAAGAAGTTTGAACTGGAGGACATTTCACGAGAACCTAGGGCTTACATACATGCTGCTTGTTAGACAAGAGCATTTCACAACATTTAACCCCCTAAAGGTCAACCTCCTGTGACATGGACAAGTATGCAGTTAAAGACCTGGTGGTTCTGACCCATGGTCAGGTAAACTCTGCTACATTATAAAAGCCTTCAGGCCTTCAGTGACACGGACACGTATGCAGTCAAAGACCTGGTGGTTCTGACCCATGGTCAGGTAAACTCTGCTACATTATAAAAGCCTTCAGGCCTTCAGTGACACGGACACGTATGCAGTCAAAGACCTGGTGGTTCTGACCCATGGTCAGGTAAACTCTGCTACATTATAAAAGCCTTCAGGCCTTCAGTGACACGGACACGTATGCAGTCAAAGACCTGGTGGTTCTGACCCATGGTCAGGTAAACTCTGCTACATTATAAAAGCCTTCAGGTCACAGTCAGGGAACGGATGTAATAGCTAGCATTCCTCGTTGCAGACATGGAGTGGGTGCATCCCACTGTCCCACTAAAACATTAAACTAAGTCCTGTAAGTGCTTGTGGCTCTCAAAGGATGCCTGTGGTCATCTTGGGTGGGTCTCTTGTGTAAATATGGGTCCCACTCAAGCATCTAAGCGTCTTCTATTACCAGAGGAAGGTCGAGAGACAGGGATTTTGTTCTTGGAAAGTACTTAGTTTGGTGAGAAGATGTCTTCATTCTTCTCTTCTGGGTGCAGATCTGGCTGAACATTCAAGATTAAATACAAGACAATGGGGTTTTATCAACCCATTCTGTATCTGATAAACCAAACGACTGATGAAACTTTTGTTCGGAATTCAAAGCTCAACATGAAATCTAATGACCACTGCATATATACACATCGCCGAAAGACATTGTTTGTGTTGGGAATTAGCCAACAGTGTGTGGATTAAAATATCTCCAGTGCATTCTAATATCTATCGATCTTATGGAGAATGTGTCTGGGAACTGTAAACGTTTTTTTGGTTGCTTCTAAGAGTCTGACTAAGATGAAGGACCATTCACCCTATGTGAGGGTTTAGTGCAGATGTACATATAGTTGCCAGTTGTGTTTCCTATAGGTGTTAGACCCTCCTGACGCACCCTAACCCTTTAGCATGGAGCCATGTGCAATGATCGGTTGCAATCTAGAGTCCAGGTTCCCTTCCAGTCTACCTGTTCTGCTTACTGGCTATGGCTGCACCTACAGACAGTGCTCATGTTTCTAGGGGCATGCATTTTAGACATGCCCAGGCCTTCCAGTACCCCCGCCTTAAAAATGGGCACTGGCTATGTCCTGCAATCAGGGCCAATGGTCACTATGCCTGGGAGCCTGAACTGACTTGCAATGTCCACTAGCCCTGGTCAATGGTGCACCCTGAAAATCCAATAAGGTCAGAGGATTAGGCTTGCACCAACAGGCACACCATATGATGGAACTATATCCATAAGTATCTTGTCAGGAAATGGAGGGGTTATTATGCTCCCCCACTATGCCAGTACATAAAGTATTAATTCAGTTGCAATTTCTAAGATTCATTGACATGGTGTAGCTATATTTTATACACACTAGCTGCCCTTTGCAATGAACTCCCCAGGATATCAGCATCCTCTGGGTAGAATGTTTTAGTGTAAGATTTGCAAACACTGTAGCCGCCCCGCATGAGGCTCCTCATGCATTCCTGTGGTTTCCAAATCCTAGGAGAATGGCTTTCTCAATGATGACAAATATTGTCAACAGATTTAGCAGAATAAAGGTCTAGATAACATTACATGCAATTCATCCAGCAACAGAACAGGAATGATTCCATCCATGCCCTGATCTGAATTCTAACTCGTAGTTATTCAAGTTTTATATATATAGCAAGTTATTCTGTGAATTCAACCTACCACTTGAGACCCTTTCCCGGGTGCATCCATTTTGTTTCAGCTCCTTGACTCACACCCCCTCACCAGCCTACTTCCCTTCTACTCATCACCCTACCACGGCTGACATCATCCTCCAACCACCCCCGACCCACTTACCTGTTGGGAATCCCACCTTCTCGCTATATCACTCCTTCCGTCTCCGCCCACCCCCATACAAATAGAAAAGGGACTTGTTTTCTTTTCTAATTTCTATGTAGGCAGCAATGCTGTTTTTCTTTTCCTCAATAGATTGGGCTTGCACAATATTCCAGAGCCTCTATCTCTTGAAAAAAAGGAATACAACTATTTGTATCTCGGACTGTGCAAAAGGATGTGAATAGCTATCACCAACTTGTCTGGTGGTGTAGCGGACCGGTAATGGCCATGATCCATGGCGAGACCCTCTCTTAGCTCGGTCTGCCTAAGCTCAGGCTGGCGGGCTGTTACCGACCTGTTGGCCCCCCTAGAAAGGGGGTGATTGCTATATTCTCTGGAGGAGAGCTCAGCAGCAATGTGCTCGCCTTGGAAGCAAGAAGACACAGAGCACACAGGTGCGAATCCACAGGTCCACGCTTAGAAACCTCTGGGTAATAAGAGCGTTAAATATAACCTATCATATCATATCATTGTCATGCGTTTGTTGCTGTGTTCTCTACGTATTTGTTGTGCTTTGCTTGATTTTTCGCTTCTGCATTTTTATTTTGAGCGGCTCTTGCAATTGCTTTGGTGTTTTTTGGGTGCACAATTTCCCAATATTTGATGAAGCTCCAGAAACATTAGATTGCAGTTGACTTCACCGCTTGGCCATATCATGATTTTTTCTTTGCTGTAGTTGAAAGTATTTGGCAATTGCCCAGTTATCCATCATCGCAGATTGCAACAACCTTGTTCAGTATGCCATTTCTGACGATTAACATAATTTTATCTTACTTATTTTCTTTCAGTACTTTGGTAAACGTGTATTTATTTTTTGCTACGAAATAAATAAGAATGTTTAAATAAAGTAGCACCACAGTTTTAGAAAGCAATAAAACGTGGGCTAGAACAAAGCAAGGCGACTCTTGCAGCCAAGGGGAGACGAGGACGAGGGAAGGAGAATGGGATGTTTTCCCACGGGCGAACTTAAATGTTTTGTAATGGTTTTACTTCACTAACTTTCCAATTTCAAGCTAGAGATTTCAAGTCATTTAATATATTGTCATTTTTGTTCTTTCGATGTGGCACTGTATATCACAACCCTTCAGGGATCCGGAGTAATGATCTTGTTGAAATGAGCAATGCACGCCTGCTTTAATAGTGCAATTTACCAAGAGAGCTCTGCTTCGGCACAGGCACGTATGTTTTGAATACACATACATGCAGGACTGCATTCGTTTGTAGGCACATACATTCCTACTTCCATTACATTATTTCATGTACTGTATTTATATGCACACATACATAACAGTGTTGCATTTCTTTTCATAGGTTTTGCAGATTAATTATGTGTAGTAGTGTGGTAAATTACACATGTTTATGTTATCTAACTCAATGGCATTTTGGAAGAAAAAAGGTCTCATGTGACTAATATATGACATACATATTTATACATATGGTTTTGCCACACATGCCCCACTGCTGCAGCCAAAAGGCTGTCAGGACTATCCTGCACTGATAATCACTAATAAGGGTGAAACCCGTATGTGGTTTTCTTCAGCCTTGAGAAATTACTCAATTGGGTTCATAAAACAATGTTTAAGGTAGCACTGCCCTGTAAGACAAAGACAATTTCCAGGAGCAGGAGCCTTGGATTGGAGCTAATGTGCATACCCACAATGCCCTGCTAATGTGGCTTTAAACTGCAGGAGAACTTCCAGCGGTGGATTATACATGACGCTCTGGCATGTGTGACTTGGCTCAAATGGCGTTGATCACTTTCTCAGGCAGAGATAAAATTAAGAATTTGAAAAACATCAGAGATTAAATAGCCAATTCTGGCACAGAATCCCTGGTTTCCTTAGCTGTGTCTGTCTGTGTACCTGATTTGTTGCTTGGTCAAAGAGTCATACATAAAAGATGTTAAGCCTCACTGTCAATCACGCATACATTGCAGTCATCAAGGTTTGAATTAGTACAGCGTGTTGAGAGGGGCAGTGAAATGAAAGAGGTAAGAAAACTAAGAAAAAACACACCCATCCTGTTAAGAGTGCTCTCTGGAAGACCGGATGGAATGGGAGGCCGTCACTTGTGGTAGGTTTATCCCTGTAGAAGTTCAGTATATGTCAGACCACTCCCTTTGAAAGATCATTGGTGGCACACTCATTTACATATCGGGCTTGTGCCTCTAGAAGGGATCAAACAATTACTGCGCACACACTTATTGCACAAACGAAAATGTCGAATTTCCCCATCCCCATGTCATCCCATATGTATTTAGGGGATGGGTGAAGTAAATAATGAATGTGGGAGGGCGTGTGGAGGTGTGGTGGTCTCCCTACATATTTACAACAGGGTAAAAAAACAAATCAACATTTTTATTTTGCACAGTAAAAAATGTGATCCCTCTAGAAATACGGTATGGAGGAAGTTCAACCATTCATGTGTTAGGCCTTAGACTGATGAAGCCTGGACTGGTACGCAATGCCACATAGGATTGTGTTTCTTCACAATTATGAGGAAAGTCAGGGACACCGGGAACCCTAGTTTCTTTCCTATTTTTTATACATATATATATATGAACCCTTCTCATTACGATGAGTTCCCATGCAGACAAGGAATCGGCTCACCCAAAATAAGTCATAACATTATTTGATGAGACACTGTAAATAGCCAGAAATAAGCCTAATTCTTTACTGGTGGTAGAAAAAAAAGAATGAAATCACACTTTTGAAAGAATACAGATAAAAGAAATAAACAACTGGTGGGAACAGCATTCCCAACAAAACTTAATAGATATGGGCAAGATTCTTAGAGGACTCAGGATCCTCACAACCCCTTTGTTTGAAGAACAGGACCCCGAGATGTTAAGGGAGTGGGGTGATGCTACCAATGGATGTTCCAACACATTTCTGAACATTTTAATACAATATGATCATATTGACCCCAGTAAAATTCTGGTAAAGATCGCCAGATTGGGGGAACAATTGAAGCATTTGCCCCAGAGTGAAGAGGGAAGGAAACTCAGGAACAATGTTGGAAACAGTCTAAAGACATATGAAGAAGAAATCAAGCAAAGGAAACAACGGAAGTTGCTGAGATTTCAGAAAGACTATGAGAATGGCAGGGTTACACCTTTGCTGGATACATTGACCATCTTAGGCAACATACTAAAGTAAATGTTACTCAAGTGATAGAGAATAGTAGTATATGGAGTGAAGCGCTGTCTACTTTGGAATCAGACATTACTGGCAGTCAGAGTGAAGACCCTACAGTCTGGTAAAAAATGTTTTGAAGAAATGTGCTTGCTATGTCTGGATGGCAGAGCAAGCAAAAAAAAAAAAACAAGATAAAGAGGTTATGGTCGTGGACAGGGGAAGGAAACAGAAAAAGACAAGTCAGTGCATAGAGGCAAAAAAGGGACAAGCAATACATCAGGGAGTACCATGTGCTATGACAAGTTAACACAAAATCTATAAAAGAATTAATGACGATGAGAGTGTTGAATGTATCTAACCATACACTCACAGAAGAGCAGCACAAATTGCTCAGTTTGTGCCTCAACCTTTGCCCTTCCGCAACGTATGATTTTGCTCAAACAAGCATAGACGTCGACAAATACATATGGAAAATTTGACCGAATTGATTCTTCGCACTGAATCCTTATTGAAAAAATGACTATTGCAAAAGGCCGTAAAAATGATATCACCATCAGTGATATCAATGTCCTGTCCAAACTCTTACATCTAGAAAAAGGATTGGATGCTGCAGTAGACAATGATCCTATTGACTTTGATGATATAGGAATTAATGTAGATTTGCACTAGAAAAGCAAACTTAGATGTAAATCAAACTTCAACCTCCCTTTGACCTCAGGGAGTGATATAGAAGCTTTCCAAATCCTTGTTATTTAAGATCTAAAAGATAGGAAAAACACCAAGATTTGACATACGGACAATCTTTCTCATAAAGATAGAGATATTTTAGATGAGTTACTCCGCCTCCCAGAATGTATAATTAAGCCCACGATGAAGGGAGAAACATTGCAATAATGAACAAAAAGGATTATATGCCAGAGGCTGATAAGCAACTCAATGATTCAACATGTTATGAGAAACTAACAACTAGTCCTATGAGAGAATTGGAATGCACAGTACATGTCTTTATATCAAAATGGAAGGCCACAGGTTTGTTGAATGAAGATTGTGCTACATTGTTGTGTCCTCAACATTCGATAATTCCCACACTATACGTTCTACCCAAGTTGCATAAAAACATGAGTAGACCTTCAGGGAGATTGATAATAATGTTGGCGGGATCATTGTTAGAAAACATGTCTAAGTACATCAAAAAAGTTTTATTTCCATTTGTAAATTTGCCCTCATATCTCAAGCAAACAAATGACTTCCTATGCAAAATTGATGATCTCCCGTGGGAGCCAGAATACATTTGATCAACCATGGATGTTGTGCCATTATATGCTTCCACTCAACACATGTTTGGGAACGTTTGGGAAGCAGGCATGCAAATACTTTTTAAACACATTGGGCCTCATTATAAGGCTGGCGCTCCCGGAATGAAGGGGGCTGGTACAGCACCGGCCCCCTTCATTCCGGGAGCGCCGATTACAAACTTCCCATTGTGGGACCCGGATCGCACGCCTGGTAAAACAAGGCATGCTTTCGGGTCCCACGAAGGGAAGAGGGAGGCAATAACGGGCCAGATGTAATCTTCCTGTTATTACCTCCCTCCCCATTCCCATTGAGCCCTATGGGGGCTCAAATGGGAATGGGGATGGGTTCCTGCAAGGAGGAATTACCGGGTCCTCCTATGTCGGAGTAACCCGGTAAGTCCCCATTGCAAGAACCCGGTAATGGAGCCCGGAACGGAGGCAGCCATGGAGCTAATAGCTCCATGGCTACCTCCATTCTCGTAATGAGGCCCATAGTCTTTGAATTATTTGCGACACACAGAGATGATCTAAGCCATGATTGATTTGTGCCTAAAAAATAATGTATTCTTGTTTAATAACAATTTTTTGAGGCAGTGCCAAAGATATGCTATGGGTACCACATTTGCCCCTCATATGCTAAGCTGACAATCGTGTACTGGGAAAAACAATATGGGTGATGACAATGAAGTCTTTACTGATAAAATCGTTTTTTGTGATCTGGAGGCGTAGTGAAAAAGAATGGATGGGTTTTGTAAAACAATTGAATAGTAAGGAGTACAATCTGAAGTTTCCTGAAACACACAGTAGAATCTGTATTGTTTTCCCGGATGATGTGATTAAGCAAGAAAGTTGATGACTACTAAGTGAACTGTATAGAAAGCCCAGTAGCTCAAACACTCCCCTTCATGCTATGAGTAGTCACCCCAAAAATCCTATTTGGAGTATTCCCTACAGGGAATTTATTAGACTCTGTAGAGGCTGTTCCACTATTGAGGCATTTGACAGAGAAAGTAAAATTACAGTCTGGGTTTTTCAGTCGCACGCCTAACCAAAAAATCATTGAACAAACCTATATTACAGCTCATATCAGCAATAGGGAGAGTCTGCTGCAGGAAAATAGAGAGGTTGTGGCTAGGATCCAAGATGGAGATTCTACACTCATTGTTACTTTCAGTACCCGTGCACAAAAAATCAGAGATCACAGATTTTGAAGGTGGACAAGAATTTGAATAAAGCACTTGGACATTTTCCAGACGTGAGCTTTTGTATATCATCATCCTTCAGAGATACCCCAATTTCTAGTTTTACGGAATGGGAGAAGGAAATAAATTGATTGGATTGCTCACAGAATTGAGACAATGTTTTCACAAGTGTACAAGATGTAAATTATGTAAATATGCACTACTTATATGCATCCTATTCTGGGCCATTCTGTTTGTATTACCACCAGAATCAGATGTGACGCTGAATGGGGAGTGTACGCTCTCACTTGCCCATGTAGTAAGTAGTATATCGGCAGCATCAAACGTAAATTGAAGCTTCAGGTTTTGCAGCATTTTAGGGCGATTAAAAATCAGGATGTGTGTGCGCCAATCTTGTCAATTGAATGGGGATATTGGATATAATGTATCTTTAAGCATTTTTGGTCAGTCGTCCAGCATTTGTACCTTTATCTTGTTGAGCCACAAAAGTGTAATCGTTTGCCTATTCTGCTTGTGTATTTTGGCAGTGAATGTACACTACTAAGGTGTTTGCAAGGGAATGTACCTGGAGAGATATGTATACTGAACACCACAGTTGCCAATCTATCGCATTCTTGGATGTAGAAGTCAAAATAGAGGCGCAAAATATTGAGTCTTGTCTCTACAGAAAAATCACAGGTGCCAACATCCCTCTACACACAAACAGTGCCCGTCCCAAGACTCTTCTATGGAGTAGTCCATATGGAGAGTTTGTCCGCATCAGACGCAACTGCAGCAACATCATGGATTTTGTTTTAGCCAGTAAAGTAACGGCCCAAAACTTCCAACAACAGCAGTACCCAAAAAAGATCATTGAAAGGGCATATCTGAAGGTCCGAGAAATGAATAGACATAAAATGCTAATAACATCCAAGACGGACCTAGCAAAAGAAGAAGAGGAAAACACCACCGGGCTTTTTTGACATTTGGAAGCCACTCACGAATTATCAAACGGATAATCAACAAGTATTAGAAGGTGCTGAAAGCAGATAAAGGCATAGGTAGTATGTTACACAACTATCCTGATATTACCTTTCATAAAAGCACCTCCATAAAAGACTTGTTGATGAAAAGCTACATGGCTGTGCTTTCCACAGCCATGTAGCTTTTTACTACCAAATGGATTTCCACAACAGGAGTTGGTTTCTTTAAATGTACCAGGTGTAAGATTTGCAAATACGCAAGGAATTGCAAAAGCTATGTGCATCCAATATTGAAACATCTGGTCCATATCAATAGCAAAATTACATGTGAATCAGAACTGGTGATGTGCCCATGTCTCAAATGGTACGTTGGAAGTACCAAATGCAAGCTCAAAGTATGTATCCTGCAACACATTACAGCTATTACTAACAAGGACTGCTCCTACCCCATGGCGAAACATTTCTGTGAAACACACAATGCTGATCCATCCTATCTAACATTCTTTGGCATACATATGGTCATTTCAGGTCCCAGGGGAGGAGATAATGAGAGAACACTCTGACAAGAAGAGAAAACATTTATTTTAGATTTTGAGAGTAAGACCCCGGTGGGACACAACATTGATGAGGAGCTTTATGTTAGGGAGAATTCTCTGTTTAGGCTGAATTTCCTAACCTAGTGAGTCCACCAGCAGCTTTGCTGGATTTCTGGAGTTTGTTTTTTTCCATCCTGCCAAGAGTGAGACTCTTTTTCTCCCACTCTTGGACATGAATGTTTGTAATTCCTTTGAATGTCAATGGGCCTCATTACACGGTAGGCGGTGAGCCATGGCGCTATTAGCGCCATGGCTCATGCCGGTAAAATACCGGCACCGCCTTGGCGGAAAGGGGATTTACCGCCCCATTCCAAGGTTGGAAGGGCGGTAAATCCCCTTTCCGCCATTGCCCTTCCCCATTCCCATTTCTGCCCCATAGGGCTCTATGGAAATGGGGAAGCGCTAATTATGCTACCGCAATTTTGCGGTGCCGTAATTAGCTCCGAGGTCCCTTAGCGGGTTGGATTTTAACGCCTGCAAGAAGCAGGCGTTAAATCCTCCAACCCGCAAAGGGACCTCGTAGTACGGCGGTAAGGGTTAACGGTCACCGTTGCCATTAACGGTGACCGTTAACCCTTACCGCCGTCCGTGTAATGAGGCCCAATGTGTTCTATGGGGTCTTTTACTCCATAGGGTCTCATATGTTTTTCTATGTGTATTACACCGCACCCTACATGCCGTAACACTGGGGCGTCCTTGCGGACCTCCATCATAGACTCCATATGATGGACTGACTACTGTCTCCCCGGGCATGTAAAGTCACCATTGGCTTTACTAGACCTAAATTTACTAACAGAACTAGTACAAACCATCCTATTGTGGACGTACTAGTAGGGGTAATTCGATTACTCCTGGGTCTGTTATTCGAGGGGGCACTGTCCCGTCCCCCCTCGTCGAGTTTTGGCTGGTGGCAGTGGAAGCTACTTGTTATATTCGACCCCGAGTATAACCCTATGGGATTCTCCCCATTGTTGGAGATTAATACTTTTTCTCTCGTTCATCTCTAACATACCATCGACTTACTTATCTTAAATAAGTCTCTCGGATGGTATTTTCTGCCAGAACTCGGTTTTTAAGATGGCGTCTGTGTTCGTCTCTGTGACTCCTAAACCAAAGGTTGAGCCCTTTGTTCCACTTTTGGCGGGCTTCTGTACAGACACCCTCCAAAGTGGTGCCATTCTGTCTGGGTTACTCCAGGGGTGTCGGAGGGGGTTTAGGCACCCTGGACCGAGTTGACTTGCCAACTCCGGTCGCACTCTGGTGTGATTGGCCCAAGTGGTGAGCCACCCCGCTCACCACTTAGCGTGTTTTGATTGACAGCTAGGCTGAATGAATGGGGGTTCTCTGCATAAAAGCAGGGCTTTTGGGACTGGATCTTCAGAAGTCCCCACAGGACCTAAGAATCCAACGAGGGTAAAGCTGAGCCGACCTGCAACGACGACACCTCCGGTGGAGCACTGCTGAACCGACTCACCACTTCCCGACGACAGAGGAGATCTCCCTGCCGGAGAGTCTCTTCCCCTGGCTGGTGGGAACAACCAGTCACCTTTGCTTTTTCTTCGCCCAGGACGCAGTGGTCGAATTGCCCGTGCATAGCACAGCGGCAACCGGATAGCCACTACCCCTGTACCGCAACCAAAAGGTGGTGCCTTGTGACGGAGCACTCTGCGGCTGGTCTCTTCCCTGGTGGTGCACCGGACTTCACTTTTCTTCGACGACGAGATCCTCTCTACTCTTGGCAAAGACCCGACGTGCATCCACCACCAGGAACAACTGCCCCCGCCGGAGCTGTCTCTCCACAAACAAGGTACCGTACCTGCCTGGCTTCCCTTTCTGCCGGATAGAGTGAGGTGTCTGAATACTCGCCTTTCCATTGGGCCCCCTCCAAGCATTCTTTAACGTTTCTGTTCTGAACTGGTCCAACCTTTCCATAACAATTTGCGATAAAGACTCGAAGCGCATTTCCACTGAGACACTTTTGGGACATATCGCCTTGCCTCTCTCCGAGTGGGCCTGGCCTCTGAACTTTGTGATCTGCAGTAGACCCTGCCTTACTTGCCTTGCATTTGTCCGTAAAGTATTGGTACCGAGTTGATTTCATAACCTGCCTTATATTTCTCTCCCGTCCTAACGAATACTAGAGTGCCATCTAGGTTAACACATACACCTCTGTCTGCAAATAAGTGATGCCGGTGAACCTAGAATTGTCGAACTATTGTTAGGGGGATTGATCTATTTCTTCGTGTAGTAATTGTGATTGGAGTTGTTTGCCGTAATAGTGCCAGAGTGTTTTCTATAGATGTGTTGTTAAAAATAAATACCCTTATATCTTTACACCGAAGCCTTGTTCCGTGTTTGCTTGTTCTACTGTGTAGATTGCCCTATATTGTATACTCTTCGTGAGGGAAGTCTGACTGCTCAGCCACAGCTACCAAGTGAATCTGTGTGGTACAGACTGCTACCAAGTAGGTTTACTGCCAAACACCTGTAGTCCTAAATCTTTTGCAGTGGTCCCAGAGGGAACTGCACAGGTTTCCTCCTAACACTTTACACCTTTTTGGACTATACTTTATATGATACAGTAACCCCAATAAGCTCATCAATTTTAATGACCCTATATTGTAACCTTATGTGTTTGACTACTTGTGCAAAGTTTTCTTTCTTTACTTTTTTACTTATCACTTTTTATCTTTCACTTTTTATGGTGACTTGCACTATGACTTAAAATCTAAATTTACTTGGCAAACCAGTGTATAGGGGCATTTATATCCATGAAAACACAATTTCAGCATGTTATCTGAGCAGTGGTATCTTTTATACATCTTTTAGATATCTGATCATTTTACAATAGTGCGATTAGAAATTTATTTTAGTGTTAGGACTCGGTTATTCTTTGTCTTACATATGCACATGGCACTTTAGAACATATTTCTCTTTTATACCCATTTCGATCCTACTATGCCGAATATAGCAACTATAGGAATGTATCATTGCATACTTATTATTTGAGGTAGATATTATGCATGTGATTCTGCAAGAAATTTGTTTTTTAGGGTTGTATTATGCCATTTTGAATATATCGATGCAGTTTCGAGAACCTCAGTAGTTTGCACTTTATACTATGACAATGTTTTTCTTTTTAATGTGAAATTATCCTCATAGGAATGCATTTCTTGCACATGAAAATATCTATGTATACAGAAATATCCTCTAATACATTAGGTATGCACTATGCACTTTATATTTTCACAACACTGTCGTATAACTGAGAACCCAATTTGAATCAAATACATATATCCCCACTATTATGGTGATATACATATGCAAAGACTACCTTGGTCCGTAAACAACTGTTGCAGATTTTAATGCATTGTATCATTTTTTTCATGGCGCAGGGTAGAGATTGTTCCATGTCCATGCACTTGGCATTTAAAAAAAAATCATCTATGATGATGAATTTACCAACTTTAAAAGGGATTTTGTGAACATATCCCTGGTTGTTAAATTGAAGAAATGTGTCATTTTAAAATATGTCCATAACACCATACTAACAACATTATAGTACGCACAACTAGGCTCTGCCTTTTCATCATGGACTGAGCAATATGCAATTGTTCAGTTTGTAAATGTTTTACTTGTGTAATACAAACTAAACAGGTTGAATTGGGCGTAGCTTTACGTGATTAGTAATGAGACCTAGCAGCCCAAGGCAAAAAGGCCACTAGCAATGATGTTGATTTTGTAAGTCACCTTTTCTCTGTTTCCACTGAGGGTTGGTGTTTTTTTATAAAAATGAACTTCCTGTGGGTGATGAGTGACTGTGAACAAGCCACTGGGTTGTGGCGAAATGTGTCAGGCTGCCGTCTGGCAAGAAACTCTCACTGGGCAAATTTAATGGATTTTTTAACTGCAGCAAATTAAAAATAAAGGTTGTTTTATAACATACAACCGGTGTTGCAGTGTTTACAGTTGGCTGCCCGTGATTACCATCTGCTATTTGGAACACTTTTTTGTGTGGAGTGCTGATCGCCTGAACAGTGTCTTTTGATGCCGTTTACATCTGAAATATTTTCACGCTGACCACGTTGCAGCGCGGAGCCGCACCATCGTTTCAATATTGGACATAATGGGCTTGGAAGCACTCCGGATGTGGTGTTTTTTGCTTCCAAAGCTGCTGGGAACTCGTCAAAAGGATTGCCTATAACGTTAATTTCAGTAGCAGCTGGAGGAGGAACGCAGGATGCAGCACAAACTGATAGTGTCGGAGGACGCAGGAAGTAAAGGCTGCTTCGGTAAGTACCCCTACCGACTTGCTAATTTACTGAAACACAATGCTTGGTGAATGTTTAAATTGCGAGTTCCCCCACAAAACGAAGCGTGTCGCAGTACAGTGACTTTAAAGTACTAACCAGCGACCACCGTCCAACTTGGATACTAACTGTGTTCCGAAATTTAATTTAAGAAATACATATTTAAACCAACAAAACTTTTTTCACTGACTCCAATGACAAAATAGAGTGGATTTCCAACTCTACATATTATGGGTTCCCAGGCCAGCAGAGAGGCAACAAGGAAGGAACAGGCAACTTCTCTTTTCAATGAAACTTTGCCAACAATTAAAGAAAAGGATTTACCCAGAACAGACAAAATAAGGGATGATAATGAAATAACATTGCTAAAAGACCTAGAAAAGGCATGGAAAAAAGAGATCAGCAAATGATGGGAGGAACACTCTTTGTAGAATTACTTAGACTTGGGCAGGATACCACGTGGGCTACGAATTCTCACCATACCATCATTTGAGGAGCAGGATCCCTTAATGCTGCAAGAATGGAGCGACGCAACCAATCATTGCTCCAAAAAATTCCTACAGTTGCTGGTGAAATATGCAGGCAACAATCACACCAAAATTCTGCAACAAATTGTGGATTTGGAGGAAAAAATGAAAACCATAAAAGAAACAGAAGAGGGAAAAAAACTACAAGCTAGCATCGAAATAGGATTAGAGACATATGAGGAAGAAATTAAATTGAAGAAGCAACAGAAGTTTCTAAGAGACAAAGGCGACTACGAACAAGGTTGTGTTTATACTTTTGCGCACAGATTTGACCAAATACGTCAAAAAGCTAAGGAAACACCATTGGCTCCAACAGCTCAAAATGCAAATCCTCAGGAATCAACAGCCTCTACCTCGGAGTCAGATATGACTGAAGGCGAAGAAGACGATCCCATTACACGCCTTAATTTTTTAGAGGAAATGTGACTGTTGTGTCAGGATGGGCGGACAAAAAACAAAAAAGCCAGAGGAGGTGCCTCCAACACAAAAGGACATGGACGAGGTGGGAGAAAAAAATGAGGAGGGGGCAGAGGGGCAACAAATTCAGACAGCTCTCTGCCACCAAGATAGCTGCACTCTGGGAAATAACTAATCATGTTACAGAAGCCACCAACAAACAGCAGATCATTAATCTATCCGATCATGTTCTCACTACAGAAGAGACACACATTTTGAAACTGGGACTTCATTTCTGTCCACTTGCCAGTTTCAACTATGTGGAAACCAGGATAGATTTTGAAAGATTTATTCGTAAATTGCGACCCAAGAAGTTCTTTGCCACTTCTACATATAAAAAGAAGCCGAAAGATATCTTAGATGGAAGGACAGAAATCACTATTGCAGAAATGGATACTTTGATAACTCTCGATGACCTAGAACAGGAGAGTCACACAGAGAGTAATGAGTTCGGTAACAACTTGGAAAGACTGGGGATTTGCACAGACTGGCCGTCAACCAGCAAGTTAAGATGCAAATCGAAATTCAATCCGCAAAGTGCTCAGAACAGCCACATCAAAGCTTTTGCCAATGTAGTTATTGATGACTTAAAAGAAGAAAGAAGAAAAATCCATAGACAACCCCAGAGCAATCTGTTGAAAAAACAAAAGAAAGTGCTAACAGATATTGCGAAGCCGGATAAATACATAATAAAATGAGCAGATAAGGGTTGTAATATAGTCATAATGAACAAATGCGACTACATTGCTGAAGCTTACAAACAATTAAACGATGTGAACTGCTATGAATGATTAAAGACCAACCCCAATAAGCAATTGGAAAATGATGTATGGACTTTCCTAACTAAATGGCAAAAGGCAGACATTCTTGAGGAGGAAATGGTGAAATTCTTATTTTCCAAGAACTCAATAACTCCCACTATCTACTTCCTTCCGAAGGTCCATAAGAATCCCCACAAACCACCTGCTAGACCAATTGTGACACTGTGTGGGTCACTTTTGGAAAATATGTCCCAATTTATAGATGAGGTTCTTTGCACTTTCGTAACTACACTACCATCATATGTTAGGGACACAACGGATTTTCTACTGAAAATTGACAAACTTCCTTGGGAACCCACTTACTTACTGGCAACCATGGATGTTGTGTCCCTTTAAACGTCTATTAAACATAATGATGGGATTTTTGCCTGCCAAAACCTCCTCAATACAAGATCATTGAATCATTTACAACATTCTGAGATGATCCTAGGGATGATCAAAATATGCTTGAATAATAATGTTTTCATATTCAATAATGAAATTTGCCGCCAAAACCAGGGAACTGCGATGGGCACAATCTTTGCACCAGTATATGCAAATTTAACGATGGGATATTGGGAGAAAACGATAATATGGGCAGAAGCCAATGAAAAATATAATGAAAAAATGGTGTTGTGGCTCCGTTATATTGATGATTTATTTGTAATCTGGGACGGCTCCATTGAGTTGTGGTGTGAATTTGTTAAATCACTCAACACTAACAATGTTAATCTCAAGTTCACTGAACACCACAGTCGGCAATCTATCGTATTCATGGATGTAGAAGTCAAAATAGAGGTGCAAAAACTTGAGTCTTTTCTCTACAGAAAAATCACAGGTGCCAACATCCCTCTAAATGCAAACAGTGCCCATCCCAAGACTGTTCTATTCTATGGAGTATTCTATATGGAGAATTCATCTGCATCCGACGCAACTGCAGCAATATCATGGATTTTGATTTAGCCAGTAAAGTAATGGCCCAAAACTTCCAACAACAGCAGTACCCAAAAAATATAATTGAAAGGGCATATCTGAAGGTCCGAGAAATGAATAGACATAAAATGCTAATAACATTCAAGACGGACCTAGCAAAAGAAGAAGAGGAAAACACTACCAGGCTTATTTTGACATTTGGAAGCCACTCACAAATTATCAAACGGATAATCAACAAGTATTGGAAGGTGCTGAAAGCAGATAAAGACATAGGTAGTATGTTACACAACTATCCTGATATTACCTTTCGTAAAAGCACCTCCATAAAAGACTTGTTGGTGAAATGATACATGGCTGTGGAAAGGAACGATATGAATACCAACTGGCTTTCCACAACAGGAGTTGGTTTCTTGAAATGTACCAGGTGTAAGATTTGTAAATACGCAAGGAGTTGCAAAAGCTATGTGCATCCAATATTGAAACATCTGGTCCATATCAATAGCACAATTACATGTGAATCAGAACTGGTGGTGTATGTCTTAATGTGCCCATTTCTCAAATGGTACGTTGGAAGTACCAAATGCAAGCTCAAAGTATGTATCCTGCAACACGTTAGTGCTATTACTAACAAGGACTGCTCCTACCCCATGGCGAAACATTTCTCTGAAACACACAATGCTGATCCAGACTATCTAACATTCTTTGGCATCTATAACGTCATTCCAGGTCCCAGCGGTGGAGATAATGAGAGAACACTCCGACAAGAAGAAACTAAATTTATTTTAGACTTTGAGAGTAAGACCCCGGTGGGACACAACATTGATGAGGAGCTTTATACCTTTTTGGGGACATAAGGAATATACTTTATATGATACAGTAACCCAAATAAGATCATCAATTTCAATGACCCTATATTGGAACCTTATGTGTTTGACTACTTGTGCAAAGTTTTCTTTCTTTACTTTTTTACTTATCACTTTTTATCTTTCACTTTTTATGGTGACTTGCAATATGTCATAGGTAAGGTGAACACAAAGTCTCTATGGTGTATCAGAAAATGACTTTTCTTAATAACTTTCAGGCACTTTTATTAAAAAATCTGAACATTTTCCAGAGTAATATCTTGTAGCATCTGCCAATGCATGCAAAAGTTCGGATTCTAAACTAACGTCTTCATAGTTTAAAAATGTTTACTTTGATCAGGTTTTGAAAAGCTTTTAACAAAGGGTTTTCCATAGGAAAAATAAAAATGGAACCACATATCTTGATGTTGTTCGCAAATTGTTCGCAGGAACCTACATTTTTTCTGGAATTGGTGCACTGAATAAAATGTTTGAAAATCAGCTTCGGAATTTTTGAGAGTTTAATGTTTGAAATGCATCTAAATATGCCACATGTACATAATGAACATGCCTTTTACATACAAACTGTACACATATCATATGAGTTGCACAGTATGTACATTAAACAATGAACATGTAAAAACTCATATCAAGAGCATGACACAGCAGACTTTGATGTCAGTGTTAAGGTGATGGAATAAATATACACTTTCAATACGTACTGTCCACAGAGTGTATGAGTTTTACAATACATACATTACACAATTAATAGCTCTGAAATACTCACAGTAAAGGGAAGTCTCAGCTGACTTTAATTTGACTTTTACAGTTATTGGATAAGTGTATAAGTGTAGCGAGGGCCTTAACAGTGGCCCTGGGGTCATTACAATAAGGAGGCAATGGCCCACTGGTGATGCGTTTATTGCCATCAGTATTCTGGGGTTTGCAGGCTCAGCATGCTAGTTTTCCCAAAACCTTTTCAAGCAGCATTTCTTTTGCTGTTTGAAAAGGTTTCGTCGCAGTACGCGTTGGTTTTAAGAACACTAGAACGCACGTACCACTTCATTAGTACACAGCAACAGGGCACCATTTTGGGCCAAGTTGCTCCATACTGATGAATGGGAGAAAAATAAAAATGAAAAAGGCCACCTTGGAAAAGGGAGAAGGGGCTACGTGTGGTCCCTTCTCCCTTTCCAAGGTTGCCTTGAAAAAAAAAAAAGATTGTAGTATAAGTGACTGATTTATTGTACATTAACCAAACTTTCAATTCTTACATTGTATTCTATCACAATGCGCATTGGAGCATACTTTCCATTATATGTGATATTTATTTTTTTATAAAACTTGGACTTAGGGAATTGTACATTTAAATGTGTAAATGTACTATTTTCATAACACTTACATTAAACGTGTTTCTACTTCCATCAATTTCTATTTTTTACAACTATATATAGTAATGATATTATGTTTGAAAAAATAGATTGACCTGAATGAGGTACTTTCTCCGCAGTTAAGTATTGTAATTGCTAACTAACACATGAAATTCAACCATTTGTATAATGTTAAATTTTCTATGCTAAATTGTATAAGTTGATACGTACTATAAATTAATGTTCCACACATAATAATATGATACTCCTGTATCAGTGTATTGCTCCATGTCATGTTGTTATTATTGTGAAGTGTAATAAAATAACATATGTATCAAAATAGGTGAACAAAGATGTTCTAACTTAAATGATCAACAATGTCATGTCTGAGGTAATTATTGATCTCATGATTAATGTTGTGTATGATGTCATAAGTAATACCATCATTGATGACATATGGTGCACAACAGGGGGCATATTGTTAAAGTGCACTTGCTTGAAATGCGAGTGCTGAATCATAGGGGTTTTGTTGTGTTAGATATGATCACTATAACTCTCTCTTAACTAATGTTATTTCCACTGAATTTCAAGGGTTTTGTTATACTACTTTCTCCTCAGGGCCCACTAACCATGGCCTTTGGCCGTGGCCACAGCACATGTTTCACCAATAGTTTCCTTTGTGCCATGGGCGAATATCTTGCATAGTTTCTTGATGTCTTGCTAGCTGTGGGCTTTGGCATATGTCTCTTTCTTTTGGGCCCACTAGTCATGGACACTGGCCTTGTCACTCAACTAAACATGCATTTCCCACTACCCAGCAGATTAAGTCACTAAAGATATTAAACCTTTTTTTCTTTTCCAATGCCTTATTCCCACTATAATTTCCAAGTAATAGTGTCCAATAATAGACATTTCTTCTGTAGTGTGTGGCGGTACGCTAATTCCTGCGATAACGAGAAAAAACCTTCAGAAATAGAATGTCTTCCACATTCTCATAGGCTCTCAACATGTGCCCCCCTTATTTTTTACAGGTTCCCTCACTCCACTCAATTGCTTTATGCATCCCTAACCCTCTCACATTAAACCCTATCACTCATTGCATTGTGTGCTGCACATTTATTCATGAGCACGGCGTTTCCACTATAATCTCGTGAGATTCCTACGTTCTTCCCCAGATAAACCAAAAATGTTCTACCCATAACGGGCACCCCAAACCACCTTCAAATCCCCAAATGCACACGTTGTCTTCTTTCCCAAATCAAGACCTTCAGCTTGATGTGATTGCTATTGCTTTTGGTATTGTATTTATATAACACCTACGGCCCTGCCATCTAAGTGCTGCCATTCAAAACAATCAGTGTACCCCTAGGGGTGACTACATAAATGGAAGAGTTTTGAGCCTCTTTCTGAAGTCAAGAAGGATAATAAGAGGCTGTAAGGTCATGGGGCAATAATTCCAAACTTAATGGCATCCTTTTTCCTCTTCCAAATAGCATTTTTAGATATTTCATTATCAGGGTAATTCATGGAATTAATGTCCGCTGAAAAGAGGAGCGCAAGCGTGAAAATCGCAGCGCACGTGTGCTAAAGCCGTGCACGTAGCCGTTTGTTGATTCATGGAATGCGGGATGTGCGCCAAATCTGAGGATGGCGCACACGTCACTAAACGCTGTGAGTGACGTGAACAGTGAAAGCGCACAATGTGTAGCGCACACAACAAAAGGAGGGGACATTGGGCAGAATAGGCGGAATGGGGAACAACACGTGAAAGTGTGGGCGTTACGGGGGAAGTACGACTGCTAAATCCTTGCAACGCCCACACGCGCGCTGACATCACGTATTCATGGAATCGAACAGGGGAAACCCGTGTGCCACAAAAGAGGGGCTAATCCAGAAACACGTACGCCAGCAGGAAGCAGTCGTAAGCGGCCTCGTGCAGCATAAAAGTGCACGCAAACAATAAACAAGCTCATACGCTACGATGAATATACCATTCCTTGCAGCAGTGGTCATGGGACACCACAGGAGGAGGAGGATAGCCAGGCCCTGCATTTTTTTACCCAGGACCAGTCTTTTTGAGATGCCTGAAGACCAGCTGTATGGGAGGTACAGGTTTCTACCGCAGATAATCCTAGAACTGGTTTCTGAGTGGGAGGATGACCGCCCATCACCCACCCTGTGCTCCCAAGCATTGAGTCCCTTGTAAAAGTTGCTGTGACGCTCACCTGGTTCCCACAGGGGCGTCGATCGGACCTGGACAGCTGCGGTCTCCACCAACGTGATGCGTAGTGCCGAGATGACTGTCTGGACTGGCCCGCCTAATCTCGTCTGCTTGACCCGTAGAAGTACTCTCCTGCAAGTGGAGAAAGGGATTTAGCCACCCGTGGATTTTAGTGATGGCCCCTTCCCACTGTTCTCGTTCTCCCCACTTGTCACCTCCGATATCCCCTTTAAGTAACCTTACCTTATGTTTTTATATGATGAGCTCTCCATCCTGCGTGGCATGCAGGGGTGCGTAGATACCAGTTCTTCACTAGTTTGAAGGTACTGGAGGAGTTCCGGAGGAATATTGACTTCAATATGTTCAAAGAGTTCAATATGTCCGATGTTCACTCTTGTTCCATTCCCTTGTTGGATTGCAACTGGTCCAAAAGAATATTGCCTGGAGGCAGCTGATGGTGTTCAGGTAAGAGTCTGTATTACCCAACACTGTCCGGTAAAAGTTGCATGAGTTTAACTTGCAGTTTTCTCTCCCTTTATAGGTGCGGCATAGGAAGATGAGGCGTATTAAAGGGTAATGCCTCCGGTGGTAAATCAGGTAAGCCTATGGTGGTAAGAGATTGCATTTGTCGGCTCTCTTGGCTCACCTGGTTATTTCTTTTGTTTTCCCCCAGATGCTGGAGTTCGACGAAGAAAATGATGGAGGCAGCTTCGAGTCGAAAGATGCTGTGGACTGGTGAGTATGACACGGCGCTGCTGCTGGCGATGCGACGCGTGTTGGAATAATGTCCTTTCCTGGCTCGGAGATGTGCTGGATCCGGAATCAGGTAATGAATTAAAATAATGTCTGTGATCTAACCTTTTCTCCTTCTTTCCCCTTTTTCTAGGAGCTCCGGATTCAAGGCGGCGTGGCAGAAGACTGGATGCTGACTTGCAGGCACGGTGAGCGTTACGCTGCAGGATGCAGAATAATGCGAAGCGTGTGCTGCTGTTCGGGCGTGGTTTAAATAGCCTCCAAAGTAGTTCCAGGTAGTTCCAGGTAAGAAGTTCCCTAGACCACACCCGAGTAGAAAATAGTCCCTGTAATAAAATAGTCCCATCCAGGCCTCACGTTGGCTTGGATTCATTTGCAGCATGGTCTGCATGAGGTAAGTAATGTCTATGAGCCAATGGCGCCAGGACCTGATTTCTAAGATGAGCCTGGCGCCTAAGGCACCAGGACTGACCCCAAACAGCCCCCACCCGGGGCTGCTGGGATTTTAACAAGTATCTGGATGCCTGCTCCCGGGGCTGATGGACTTGATCAGGATACCGGGGGTAGGCATCATGACAGGTGCTCAATGTACTTCATTTCTTGGCTAGTGGGTCATTTCAGTGGAAAAGTGCCATAGTTGGGGGTGTCTCACAGGCCATGCAGACACGCTGCTTACACCAGGTGTTGGTGATCATGACTGCACGCCCCTCAGTCCGTAGGCACATATACATGCCCAGAAAACTTGCAGAAAGGCAGGCCGTGGTCCAGGACTTTTACGGGGTGGCACACTTCCCCAAAGTGCTAGGTGCCATTGATTGCACCCATGTGGCTCTACGTCGTCCCAGGGCCACTGAGCACATCTATAGAAACTGCAAGCACTGGCATTCCATCAACGTGCAGGTGGTATGCGATGCCAAGGGAATAATCACCTCAGTATACGCCAACTATCCGAGGTCCAGCCATGATAGTTTTATATTCAGAATGTCACCCATAAACTGGGACCTGGAAGCTGGGAGGCATGGTGACACATGGCTCATTGGTGAGTACAAATGCCTCTGCACATGCATGCATGTCAGACACTGAGAAATGGGAAAACGCAACTAATGACAACCATTATCACCTCCCCAGGGGACAGTGCCTACCGTCTGAGCACCTACATGATGACGCCAATACGGAACCCCACCACACCACCCGAGATAAGATACAACACAGCCCATATTGTAACCCGGGGCATAGTGGAGCGCACATTCGGAGGGCTCATTACACGTTTTCGCTCCCTTGACCGCTCTGGTGGCCAGCTGCTATATGCGCCCCTAGTAGCGTGCAGGATCATAGTGGCAGCATGTGTCCTGCACAACGTTGGAACCCGGGGGGCGTGCCAGTGGACATGGTGGTGCCCCCACATCCCCAACCACATGCACGGCCGCTGCGCATGGGAGGTGAAAGGCCACGTGGTGAGGCAGCCCGTACCCAGCTTGTGTCAAATGTATTCACGTAAAATACCACCACTGCGCAGTGCGCACAGCCATGGCACATACCAGCTGACAATTGATGATGATGACAAAAGGGACAGCCAACTGTCACAACCATACCACCCTGAGATTGTTTTCCTGGAAGTGCTACATTGTGGGCATCCCTAGCTACTTAAACAGACCCAATTCTGTGTCAGTAAAAGACACACATTCATGCTGCATGAAGGACTACCCCCTTGCAAAATAGTACACCCAAATAGTGGCATGTCACCCAACCCCTCCCTAACCCCATCTCAGCTACACAACACACCATGGCATGGTATGCTATGTGAAAGCAACCAAATGAATGCAAAACACATGACACAAGTGTCACAAAGTGCACCGTCCCAAACGGAAACAGGTCAAAGACAATTCCCTCTCACTAATGAAAAAGAAACAGCACACAGGAACAAATACTTACCAGCAAGACAAAACATTAGTACAGGACCCAACAGTGACAACGTATGACAGTAAAAAATGAAAGTAGTGCAAGTGTCACAAACTGACAAAGGCAGCACATTGACCCCTTCCATCTCCGGTGTGTTGCTGGTAGGCAAATGTGGCAGTGTACTGCATATAACATGAACTGCATCTGTAATGGATACCGGCTCGTTAAGACATGAAGAAGCTACATGCATATATGCAAAATCTCCTGTATGTAATACAATATACAAATCAAGCATGCAGTGGAGAAATCATCACCAATCCCCACTAGGGGTGTATACACAGTTTTGACTACAGACTGCCCACACAATTTATGGGAGCCCAATGCCTCTGTGTAAGTTACTGTCACTTGGTCTCACTCTTGCGAGCCCATGGAAAGGGGAAGCAGGAGTGGCATGTGTGTCAGGAACCCAAGTTTCAAACCCAAACACAGGACCAGGCTGCATGTGCTCAACTGGAATACACAGTGGATGCCTACGGGAGCCACACAAAGCAGCACACTGTAACATGAATTTACAATCTGAAAAAAAATAGATATCAACAAAAAAGGAAATGTAAATTAAAAAAATGAAATGAAAATTAAAAAAATGAAATGAAAAGTAAAGAAAATAAATGACATTAAATAAAATATCAAAATACGAATTAAATTAAAAAAAGAAACTAAAATAAAAAAAATGATAAAATGAAAAAATCAATTGAAAAAAGAAATGAAAATGAAAATAAACTGAAAAAAGCAAAAGAAAAAAATAAAATTAAAAAATAAAAATCTAATCAAAATGTTCAAATCGGAAATTGAAAATCAAAAATGAAAGATTAAAAAAAAAATAAAAAAAACAAAAAAAATAAAAATGAAAAAAAAATAATGGCCATGTGTCGAACGGGGGGGGGCACCCCAACACCCACATGCATGGATGTTGAGGAAAAAAATAAAAATAACCCTCCATGGCCTGCAAGGCTACCCTATAGTGGGAGAACTGCCGTCGCTGTCATCACCCTCTGGTGGTACATTAGAAGGTGTGCATGGTATGGGAGGCAGACCACGCAAAGCCCTGGCATGCTCCTACATGGCAGCAAGCATGCAGGTCTGAAAGGTTTGGTTCTGCAGGATGATGGTCCGGAGATCCCCATGCAGCACCTCACGGGTAGCACAGACTTCTGCCTGCAAGGCCTCGCGTGATGCCCGGATCTCCTCACGGGTTGCCTGGAGCTCAGCTGAGATTGTGCATGTTATCTGCTCCAGCTGCTGTTCTGACCTTGTACTCTGGGACACCTCAAGTGCACCCAGAGTTTCTCTGAGAGACCTGTGTTCTAACCTCAGGGCATACCTGTGGGCCAGTGATTCTGCAGATATGGCTGTGCGCAGTCCCCAGTCCAGCCCTTCGGTCCCTGTTGGATGCCAACATGTCCTTCCTGTGTGAGCGGCACATGGACTCTGTTGCCTGCTGCTGAAGCTCCACCTGCCTTTCAGGGGGGAGAATGGAAGTGGCCACCCTATCCATGGCCTGAGCCATCATCTCAGACGATGCCCCCTGTTGTGCTGCAATAGTATACATGGAGTTCTCCCACACAGTATTGCATGGTGGCGCACAGCCACTGCGTTGGTGGGCACCACACCTGTTTCGGGCAAGGTGATGTGCACCTTGCTGTGCTGGCACTGCCTGAGGCTGCAGGACTGCATTCTCCCTTTGGCCTGCTGGCCCAGGAACAGGAGAAAATATGCTGGAGTGTGACCCTGCATCCGTAACCGCCACAGGCAGACATTCCAACACTGAATGCCCCATAGACGGGTGTACCCCCAGTAGAGGGGGGTTGGACAGAACAGCATCCCTGCCAGAATCACTCACCTGCGACAGGACATTTGTCTCAATGTCAGATTCAGCACCTGAGCCATAGAGGTCTTCGAGGGTGCACCCAGAGACACCCGTGGACAGGATGGTCTGTAGGACTAATGGATTTTCACCCACAACCACCCCACATCCTCCACTGGTGCCAGGTTGGGCTATGAGTACTCCTGCCCCTGTGCCATCTCCTCCTCCTCAACAGCATCTAGTGCCTCATCACCTGCACAAACATAAAACAAAAGTAATGAAGACAGGCATGAACAGCATAGCCAACACACATAGGCATCACAATATACACATTGAATACATTAATGACACATGTCACACATGACACTAACTCTGGCATGCATGCACTGGCAATGAAATGGAAGGGGACCCTAAAAGCAGACACTGAGGACTCCAAGATGGAAAAGCAACACATGTGCTGCATGCTGCATAGCACCTGCATAGCACCTGCATCACACATTAGCCTGTAAGTGGCATGGACAATCTATATACATGACACATGCCAGCACACAGATGACATGTAGCATAGCCATGGCAGATTTGACAAGGACCCCCAGATGGTAGCAAATCAGTACTGTCTCCCATCCATGTGAGATGCACATCATGAAATAGAACATGCAAAAGAGCGTGACAAAACACGCATGTGTCACACGCTGCAACAAAGCCAGTGTTTACTAATACAGTGATGGCAGACACATGGATACATCAATGGTTGGTCAATTGGACATGACAGAAGTCAATTGTCATGTTGAACATTCAAACAGAGCCCAAAGTGATCGTGTGCAGAGCATGTGTAGGTGCACAAAAGTCAATCAGCCTGATTGATGAAATCATTCCCATAATAGGTAAACAAATGTGGGGCATTGTGGGGTGAAATATATGTCTGACATATGGTGAATTTGGGGCAGACCAGCACGAAAATTAGTGTTTATCATTCAAATGATGCCATCAATCAGGTACAATGAACAGGAAAACAGTATCAACAATGTTGTGGCATGATGGCAGTTGAAGGCCAAGTGCATTAATCAGGTGCAAAGTGTTAACTGCGGTCAGAAGGGATACTGTGAAACCCAAACCAGGGGGATGGTTTGGAGGCACCACATGTGTGACCTACAGCAGTCTTGACTACACAGCCTCACCTGGCACTCAATCAGAACACATCACCCAAGCAACATACACAGGGTTTGCACACACATACATGGCCACTCACCGGACATTGCCTCTCACACCTTGGTTCTGATCCTCTGTGATGAAGCCTCCAGCGATTGACTCATGTTCTGTGTGTACTTCCTCCTCTGGTGGAGACCCACTACCAGTCACCAGAGTAGAGGCATGATTGGAAGCCAGCTTGTTTTTTGCTCGCCATTTCAGGTCATTCCACTGCTTTAAGAAATCATCAGCTGTGCGCCTCACAAATCCAAGGGAACTAATCTGGTCCGCGATGCACTGCCAGTGGGCCCTACGCTGAGCAATCGTATTCTTGCACCCTGCAGTCACCAGCATTTTGCGGCCATGGGCCGACACGTAGCCCCCAAGTGCGTCTAGTTCCACATCATTGAAACTCTGCTTCCTTGATGTGCCGGAGGGGTGAGCCGTGTCTGGGGTCCCAGCCTGTTCCGCAAGAGCACGCTTCTTCCTCTTGAGAGGTGGTGCAGACCCTGAGTGGCTTACGCCGCTCTGGTCGGTAGGGGCTGAAGTGCAGGTGGACTGGGCACTGGGAGCAGGCAAAGGCATGATGACCAAAGGTCTCACTGCAGGCATTGGCTGCTGGGTGCTGTTGCCAGGACCAACCTTGGCAGATGGTCTGGGACCAACACTGTCCCGGCTGGGTGACTCAGAGCTGGGGTGGATTGAGCTGCAGCTGCCTCTGCAGCCTCCTCACCCTGGCTACTTGGGGCAGCAGATGACATTTCTGACCCAGATCCACATGGCCTGGTGGCCTGGTGACAGCAACTTTAACCGCCACACGTGGCTTTGACTTTGTGACACGGAAGTTGGCCTGTGAGTCATCCCGTGCCAGTTCGATTAACAATATGGGCCAGGCTAACAAGGCCTTTGCTGGGATGGTGTCAGCTGTATTTCCATGACCCATGGGGGGGGGCATAGGTGTCCCTGATTGGTCCTCCACACACTGGCCTCTTGGGCCACCCTGCTCATCCTGGCCATGTTCCCTACCGCGGACACCTCTTGGAGGTCAGCCACCTTTGCCTCCCTTACCACTTGGTCGCCTCCCAACCATGGCACTGATATTGTTGTGCGAATCGGAAGTGCAGTAAACAATTGTCCTGGGCAATTGGGGTGAAGGGGGCAGGGTACTAGATGGAATACGTACCCCTGTGCTCTAGCAAGGCTGTCTGTGAGCCCTGGGGGAAGATGACGGGTCACGCAATGCTCATGCACCCCCAAGACAAAATTTAATGTGGATGCGACCCCTGGTAGCCCACGTGTGTGGAATAAAGGAGCCGCACTATGCTGTGGCATCCAGAAACTCAAAAAAAAGCGTATGCGTGGTACACGCAGGCTACAATGACCTCTGAATGGGTACGCAACACACGGGGGCAAAAATACGTGCGTGACTCACCGTCTGCCTGGAAAAAGAACGTGAAAAAGACGCGCGTGGGCGCGTTGGCAACACCCCCACCAAAAGAAGAATTGAACGCTGTCTGAGTAAACAAGGAGCACGAACTGCAACCGTTGTGAAGTAATCGCGTGTGAACCGACAAGAAGTACAAGAATCACCTGCTCACTCTCCCAAAAAAGTACGTACAAGAAAATAGCGTCCTATGTGTACCTTTTAACCCTGCCCACACGTGCCATGTCACTTACGCTTACGCGCTTAGGCCCTTTCCTCCAATTACATGCATTAACACGCAGACCTGCCGTTTTTTGACGTGCTGAATCACTATGCACTCGTGAGGAGGGAAACGCCCGTGCGCATCATGTCACATATGCGCTTATGTGCTAAGGGCCTTTCCTCGAATTACACGCTGACGTGCTGTTTTTTCACGTGCCAATCACTTTGTATCAAGCTGGCCACGCGACAACACACGGAAGACCACGCTCCTGCCTAGAAGGCCATTTTCCTGCCCCCTAGAGCCCCGAGCCGGCTCCCAGCAGCCATCTGCTGCTGCCTGCCTGCCTGCTGGCCACGTGCCCTGCTATGTGGTGCCTACACGTCAGCCATCTGCAGACGTCCAGTTGCTGTGACCACCCCTGCTGGAACAGAAGACTCCCGGCTGAAGTTCCATCGCTCCACAGCCCAGCACCAGGACCCCAGTTGCCCACCCACACCTGCCTCTGGGGTTGCCATGTTGGGGGAAACACCATCAGAGACCACTGGTAACCCCCAGCCAGAGAGGCAGAAGGCTACCAGCTTCAGTGCCGCAGAAGTTGGTATCCTGGTGGAGCAGGTCCTGGTGCATTATGATGCCCTCTTCGGAAGACCATGCGCCGACAAGGTTGGATGGAAGAGGATCGTGAAGGACATCGTGGCTGCCATCAACATGGAGGGGGTGGAGGCCGGCGACATACCACACGTCCGGAAGCGCTGGGAGGACCTCAGGTCCAGGACCCTCAGGAAGGCCTGGCACCTCTTGGAGGCAGGGGATGCAGAGTGGTGCTGGGTCCGCCTTACCGATGACCAGATGAGGGTCCTGTAACGTATACACCCAGCGCTTCACCTCTAGGTCCTTGAGTGGCAGACCTGTCCGGAGTCGAGTGGTAAGTGTCCATGTGTACTGATTGGATGCAGTGCATGTTGAGGTGTGCCAGGAGTGTGCAGCTTGGACATATGTCTGGAAAGGCCCATGTATGGATGTGTATGTGCAGGGACATGAGCCTGCTGCATGTGAGTCCAGTCATGTGTGAGGCACATCAATGGTGTATATGTTCAAATGCATGATGCCCGAATTCATGTGGGGATGCACACATGTTAGCATTTCTGTGTATGCACTATGGCATGGTTCGGGTGTGACACATGGATGCTGGTTCCCCCTTCATGTACGTGCACAGCATACATGCGCGTGTGTGTTTGACTTGTGTGCAAATGTGATAAGCCATGGATGCATGTGACACAGATATGTAGGAACCTGATTGGCAGATGTGACATAGTTGCCGATGATAGCACTGTGACAGGTGATGGAGATGCATGTATGTCTGGTGGCGTGTGTGCATGTGTTTGGCACTCTCCGTGTTGCATGTGACATCAGGCTAACCTACGGATGTTTATGCTGTTGTATGTGTATGGATGCTGCTGCCTGCTGTAACATTCCTGTTAATTTGCGCATGTGTGTGGGTTCAAATGATATGTGTGTTGGGGAGTGTGATGCCATCTGTGAAGTTTGAGACTGCCACTCATGTGCAACTGTTATGTGTGTATCAGACCATTGTACAGTGCCCTGATGCCTGTGTTCTGTCTCTCCCTGTCTGCAGTGTCAACTGATGAAGAGGGTGGAGACTGTGCTGTGGAGAGCACAGCAGCTGGGATCCCACCGCCAGCTGGAGACGCAAGGCCCAGCTCCCCTCCCAGCTTGTAATCTCTTCGGGGAGTGAGGAGTCTGGTGCCGCGTCCGCAGCCGCAGCTTACGAGGGAAGGTCCAAGAGGCGGAGGTCAGAGGTGGACTCCTCAGCAGCAGAAGGGGCAGCTGAGCCCGCACAGGGGCCTATGGAAGAAGATGGCACAGAGTCATCCAGGTTGGTGGGGGGTTCGGTTGAGGAGGAGGCCGTGGAAGGACCACGCACAGGGCCTGGAGGGGGGGATTCCACTGGTGCTAGTGGTGCAGTCCAGGGACAGGAGGCAGCACAGGCCACTGCGGAGGTGCCTGTGTGTAATCCTGTTCCCAATCCTGTGACTGCATCATCCGGCACCAGCAGGGATGCCTTCGTCCAGACTGGTTTTCAGGGAGGGGATGCGTACACAAAAACTGGCTTTCCTCTCCCTGCGGACATGGCAATCCGGGACCGTGTTGTGCCTGTCAACGTGTTATTCGGGATGACGTGCAGGGTTCTCGTGAGGACAATGCACGTCATTTCAAATACCTCATTGACCACGTCGACCTACTAGGACAGGTCAGCAAGGCTGGGTTCCTCTGTGTGCTGGAACTTGTAGTGAACCCCTCCTCAACTGAACCTATGCGCCAGTCATCATCCGTGCCATCTTCCTGCCCATGTATCACCTGGGGACCCTGTGGAGCTGCCCCTGACCCAGCGGCCAGGCTGGTGGAGAACACATCTCTGCCACAGTCGGGAGTCAGAGGTCCAGTAGGGGTGGCCACCCCAACAACTGGACCACAGCAGGGGGAGGACGTGCAGGCTTCGACAGGCAGGTCACAAGCATGGCAGCAGCAGGCTCAAGGTGGGAGCGATCAACATCACAGGGGCAGGCATCGGCCGGAGGTCAGGAGGATCCTGGCTTGGAAGTGTCTTCCGTGTGACAGCGGTTGGGCCAGTAAATAGATGCGGAGCAGCGGCGGGTGGAAGAGGCACAGCTCACCATGGTCAGGGTGGAGAACTCCATGCGCAGGGGGTTGAGGGAGGCTGAGTGCCTCGAGGCAACTCGCAGGGAGTTGTAGGAGGCCATGGATGCATCCCTGTGAGACCTCGAGGCCAGGGGAGAGGCCCGCCTATGGGACATTGAAGAGGAGTTCGATGATGCCCTGGCCCGGAACATCAAAGAGTGAGCCGTAGGACTTGCCTGCTGCCTTTGTACATAGTTCTTTAGGGTTAGGTTTAATTTGTTTAGTATTTTGTTTTGGAGTTCATGGACATTGCTCCACTTTATGTATATAGTTTTTTTTATAGGTTTTTTGGTAGGTTTCCTTTTCTTTTGGAATCATGGACCCTTTGGAGTTGCATTGTAAATAGTTCAAGACTTCTACATACTTTCGTTATTGGAACTTACCATGGATCAATGGTTTTTATTTTTTTTAATGTACTTTATATGGACAATGACAATGGACCACTTTTCTAGTTTCCTGTTGTGGATTTTTGTTTTACATTGGAATTCTTTCATTTAATTTTTTTCCTTTCATTATTTCTTTATTTTTACATTTGATTTTTCATTTTGTTATTTCATTACGTTTTTCAATACATTTCATATTCCTTCATTATTGGTGTGGTGTACTCTCATTAGTTTTGTGCAAGTCTAAATGAACATTGCCTCAGTCATGTGTTGCCACTGTGTGGCTCTGTTGTACACTCATGCATGGCCATGCTGGTTCTTTTGAGACTCTCATGGCATTACTAATTTGGGAGAGGATGCAGTGGATGGTTGCGTGCTTGCACTGGGGGTTACGGGGGATTTGGGTTGGCATTAGGGCCATGGGTCTGTTTTGTTATGACATGTTGTTTGGTGGGTCATGTGTCGGGGCCTGCTGGCAGGTGCCCGTCACTGGTGGGTGGTGTACATGAGTTGGGGCCTGCTTGCAGGTGTCCGTCACTGGTGGGTGGGTGCTTGGTGGACATGAGTTGGGGCCTGCTGGCAGGTGCCCGTCACTGGTGGGTGGTTGCTTGGTTAGACATGATTGGGGGCCGGCTGGCAGGTGCCCCTCGCTGGTGGGTGAGTGGGTTACTTGTATTGGGCCTCACAAGTGCATGGTGCCATGTGGGCTGTCTGCAGGGCATGGTTAGGGATGTATGGTAGTCCCCTGTGGTGTGGCTGCCTGTGGGGCATGCCCAGGGTAGATGGGCTGCCTGCAGGGCATGGTCAGGGGTGTAGGCTAGTCCCCTGTGGTGTGGGCTGCCTGCAGGGCAGGGCCAGGGTGGATGGGCTGCCTGCAGGGCATAGTCAGGGGTGTAGGGTAGTCCCCTATGGTGTGGGCTGCCTGCGGGCATGCCCAGGGTGGACGGGCTGCCTGCGGGGCATGGACTGGGGTGTGGGCCTGACCCTGTGGTGTGGGCTGCCAGCGGGGCATGGGGAGGGAGGGCACACCCGGGAGGGCACACACTGCCAGATCACATGTGTAACTCCCCGCGCACCCCCGAAATACATGTACACCACTTGTGCCAGGCCTATCGGGTGTAAAACTCTCCGTGCACCCCAAAATACACATACCCCACTCGTGCCAGGCCTATCGCGTGTGAAACTCCACGTGCCCCCCCGAAATACATGTACACCGCTTGCACCAGGCCTATCATTTGTAAAACTCCCTGCGCACCTCCGGAATACACATACCCCGCTCGCGCCAGGCCTATCGCATGTAAAACTCCCTGCGCACCCCTAGATTACACGCAGGCAGCCCATCCACCCTCCCCATGCTCCGCAGGCAGCCATTCACCCTCCCCATGCCCAGCAGGCAGCCCATCCACTCGTGCTAGTGAAATCGTGTGTGAAACTCCCTGCACACCCCCAAAATACACATACCCCGCTCACACCAGGCCTATCATTTGTAAAACTCCCCGCGCACCTCCGGAATACACATACCCCACTCGCGCCAGGCCTATCGCATGTAAAACTCCCTGCGCACCCCCAGACTACACGCAGGCAGCCCATCCACCCTCCCCATGCTCCGCAGGCAGCCATTCATCCTCCCCATGCCCCGCAGGCAGCCCATCCACTCTGGGCATGCCCCACAGGCAGCCCATTCACCCTTAACATGCCCCACAGGTACCCCATCCATCCAAGGCATGCCCCACAGGCAGCCCACACCACAGGGGGGACTTTTTCCACGCAATTTACCTGGCACGAGCGGGGTACGCGTATTCCGAGGGGTGCGTGAGTACATTTTCACGCGTTTTGGCTGCCGTGAGTGGGGTACGCATAGTATTTTCACGCGATTACAGTGTAGCGGCCCTGGAAGCTGGTCCAGGGTTAGTGTGGCCCTTTGCGCCGTATTTGGTATTTCAATGGCTTTTCCTTGCGCAAGGGGCATTCTTGGGGGCGTAACTGGCGCTGTGGGATGTTCGCTGAGCCAGGGCTCAAAATGGCTTGGGAAATCCATGAATACGCGGTGTGCCAGAATGCTCTTTAGCGCACACGGATGGCGCAAGCTGGCGCACGCTACCTCTCTGCGCTGCTCGCGTGCGTTGCCTCTGCACTGAAATATTTGAATTACCCCCTATATCCTTCTTCCAATTTTATCACAGGAATCACTCGCATCGAGCAAAAAAAAAAAAGCCTTTCTTTTGAAAAGCATCAAGGCAGACATATATAACTTTTTTAAGGAACAGGGGCACCCCCATGCCTCTGTCAATATTTTAAAAACTACTAGATGGGTTTAACCCAAACAAATCAGGGAAATTAAGTCAATGCTGTGTGCCCAAATTGTTTCTTATTTGGTCCAAATCTGCTGAGCGTTTTATGTACTATGGCTGTTCAAATATTGCAGGAGAAAATGAATGGGAGCAGGCTGAAAACAAAATACATTTTTACATTTTCTTAATGCCATTTTTATTTTTTTTTAATTATTTGTTCCCAAAATGTCCTGAGAATAACAGTACAATTAAAAACAAACCAATGTGAATTTCTTTTTTATTTTTTTTATTGACATAGCTGACATAAATCAACTTTACAAGATCATCATAAGAGAAAACATAGTAAAAAATTAATTATACAATCGAAAGTTAAAAAAGAAAGACATTAAAAAACTTATTTTAAGACAAACATGCTAAACTTGCATACACAAAAAAACCTAATCACAGAACCCAAGTTTGACACAACCAATTTTCAAATCAATTTATAGCCACTAGTGAGGTCTAAACAGTTCTTAGACAAACATCTGGATTCTTGATCCAAAGAAACTCACATCCACTGCACTATTCTCATGCTTATACCTGGGTTGAGATGATCTCATTGACAATAGTCTCATTACTCTCCTGTAGTTTCAGACCACGAAGAAACGCAATTGCCCTTAGTCTAGTCTGCGTGTATGTTCCGGAGTTTATTAACTTCCATAGAGTTTCAGGAGTAAGAAGGCTAATGTGAAATGAGGTGCATCAATAACATCAATAACATTGATAGGGGTATCATTCATGAGTCATGATCAACTTTCACACATTTCTCCACATGCAACATTTTTTTAAAATATGAACAATTTCTCTCCAAAAAATAGTAAGGTAGATTTACATACATGATTGTTTCCATTCATTAACTCCTTCCACAACACGGCCCTCAGTATAGTTACCATGATCCCTGATGAACGTAACACACCCACCCTTAGAGATGACAAGGGACATGCATTCACATGCATTCACTTAATGATATGACATGTTATGATATTTTATTTGTATCACGCTCATACACAAGTGATTAATTAATAACAAGTGGCTTAAGGTTTCCAGTCCACCTTCTCCACATAGACGGCATTTCCTTCCAGCTCTTATTAGGTGATGCTAGGCCCCCTCAATTTCCCTTGTTCTGTTAAATGTCCAGTTTCGAAAATGTAATTCAGGTGCAAATGCATCCAGCAGGTCAAATGGTATTAACCTCTCTCGGCCTCTCTGCTACAAAGCACCAGGGCTGATATACAGTTTTAAAGGAGGACGAAGCAACCCCTTCGCTGTCAAATATTTTAAAACTACTGGATGGATTTAACTCAGTCAAGGAAATTAAGACAATGCTTTTGCCCAAGTTGTTTCTTGATTGATCCAAATCTGTTCAGCGGTTTTAGTGCTGCCACTGTTCAAAAACTGCACGTTTTCTCTATGGGAAAATGAATCAGAGCAGGCTGAAAAGAAAATGTGTTTTTTGTTTTCTTAATAACCTTTTAATTTTTTTACATATTATTACCCACCCGTGAAGTACGGAAGTACTGTTGGCTGTTTGCTGTGCGATGCACGGTAAGCAGGGGGCTGGATATACAAGGTTATAAGGCTAAACGGAACCACAAATAATTCTTATTTGAGGCTTGGACCATCTTATCTGTGACTTTTGAACTAAACCACTGACTATTTTGCATTTTTGTTCCGATTAACGTTAAACAATTATAAAGTGTGTGGAGCATTGTAAAAACATAGATATGGCTGGAGGTTTAAGAAGCAAATGTAATGAGCTGGCTGCGCTATCTAGCGTTTCCCCCTTGACATCTACCGGTATTGATGCGATGGTTTGTAAAGAAAGAACTTCATACATTGAACCTCTTACGTTAGATGTAGAAATTTCAAGCGAACTGGGGGAATTTAATGCTCAATTGAATTCAGCAGCTCACGCTGTGATGATACATGCTATTGAAACAAGCGCACTTTCCACCATCTCGAATACTATTCTTCCTAAATACAAGAGGACTCATAATCCACCCAATTACCAGTCAGATGTAGTGCATGAATCTTCCACATCAGCGCTACAGACCCACCAATCTACCGAAGAATCCCATGACAGCACTATAAAAAATATTGCTGCTCTTGATGCACGTATATCCCTCGCCATATCCACGCTTACACGGTTAATTTGTACTTCGTGGGATAAGCAGCATGGGAATAATGCAAGTTTGATAGGTGAACTAAGTTTCAATATCAAACATGATAAAGATGGGCACTGTGACATTAATCAGGAAGTATTACCTCCGCAATTATCCTACACCCCAGAAGCAACTGATGTATTTATTAGGTCTACCCAATTAGATTCATCAGATACACATCTTCGTCCCACCGAGAAAGTTACCCAATCTCTGTGTACCTTTCCAATAATCATTAAAATACTTGATTTACTGGACAAAGGTCACAATTTGACACATTTAGAGTTAAAAAACGTTAAAGCAACATTACAACAAATGGACAAAATTGAGGGTTTTATTATGGCTGCTGAAACATTACGAACTATTAAAAGTCATGTATCGCCTCACTTTTCACCTCAAATACAAAAACATAATTTGCCTAGCAATGAAATAGGAGGCATATCCTTTTCGCAACCAGCTTCAATTTCCGATAATCAAAATTGCAATTGCTCTCATGAAATCAATGAATTGAAAGCATCTGTAGATGCTGTGAATCAGATGATGTCAAAACATTTTGCCTTGATGCCTCAACACAAGGTCCCCCCGGACAGTCCCTCAATACTTGTGAAAGTTATCAATGAAGAACAGCAGAGTGATCAAGCCATCTCTCATGTTGAAGAGAATCTTTTATGTCACGTTGTGTAAAAAAAGCACATCTAAGAGCAACAAAAAGATTCTTGAAGAGGCGAAAGGAATCCATGGCTAAGAAGTTGGGTGTCAAGAGTGATAACATTGCACTAGTATCACCACCTGACTTTGTACATACTATAGGCCAGGAAGCAATTATAGCCATCTCAGATGAAGAATGCATCGATGTTCAGGAATTATCTAAGGAGAGCCAAGAAGTACTTACACCGATGCCAACCCTAAAGGATAATCCTTTAGTAGAAATTGAAAGGGCGGAGCCCCACCTGAATACATGCACGAAAACAATTAAATTGACAAGCCTTGACTCTAAGCCCAGCGACATATTAAGAAATGCTCATCTGGCCAATATTGACACAAGACCAAAAGAAGCAGGAAGCAAAGGGCCTAAAACTGCTAATATCATTAAAAATGAACCCAATATAAACAACTACTTTCCAATTTTGGGTAGAAACTGTACGACCAGGAATGTATTTATACCTGAGAAATCCATTGGTACCCCTGATATGGGCACTAAATTACCCCTGGTTAAATCATATAGTGCTGTTTGCTCCCAGCTATCGCGGAACTTAGAGCTCCCATGGACATTAAAGACGCAAAGTACTGGTAACGCAAATATGTCTAATGGTATGGGTAAAACTTCATTAGTAGAAGTACCAAGTGTAAAAGACCAATCTGATCACGTTACTACCATTAGCACGAAAGGAAAGTTATTCCGGCCAAGTTTAGATGCGGAGAAGAAATCTACCACCTTCTTAGAAATTAAAATCTCTACTGAGCAGGAGAAGGAGGACATTAAAACTATTTTTTCTACTAATCGCATCTCTATACATGGCCCTGCCCTAAGTAAAACTTTGCCAGGAAAAAGCAATGTGGATGCTGCTAAGACTCTTTGTGACCCACGCAATATTTTGGATGCAGCTCTTCAACATGGCACATTTAATGCTGAAACATTGAAACAGTTAGCCACTTTTATCCCAGTAGAGGTATAAAGGACTGAAACTATATCACATTCCAGTCTTATAAAGAATACTGTTGAGAATATTGAAAAAGACCCCCGGGAAAAGCAAAGATATGTCCATAGTGGGGACCCCATAAATATTAAAATGTCTCCTCTTTCTGCTCCATCTATACATGTCCCACAAGTCCGAGTTGTAAATTCCCCCTTACCACGAACTGTTGAGAGCAATCAGATACCTCCAAACAAAGTGAAGGAACAAACTTACTTGGTTGGCTTTGAAGGGGATATTAACGTCACGGATGGGAGGCGTATTAATCGCTCCTTCATTTTGGCCCTTTTGGCTCGCATTCCACAATTGAGAATGATTCAGTCAGAAGATATTCTAAGAGTATCAATAGCTCAAACTAACAATTATAGAGCTGTTTGCTATCTTAAAATTCCTCTGGCTTAATCGTGATGAGATAAAAAATCATGGGCTCAGGATTTTCACTTTCGAACTGGAATCCACTGCTGATGATTTTTTAGCATACGTTGATCCCATTCTCTCAAAGGCACTGCTATTTGATGAGACTCCTCAGGTACCCAACCCTAATGTTGAACCCGATCTGAAAACACTATTCTCGCAAGTAGCAAGGTCAACAGCCATGCCATGGCTAGAACCATTGTTCAACACGATTGTTGGGGCAACCAATCATAATGCCAAGCCATAGCTCCTGGATAAAACCCCTTTTATAGTTCTATCATGGAATACTTGTGGCTTCTCCAATCTCATGTTGTGGCGCTCATTGTTACTGCCTGGGGATGAACCAACTATCTTGATCTTATAGGAAACTATGCAGATGAATACTCTTATAATTCCCGGCTATACTACACACTGCACATTCGCAAAGAGGTCACATCTAGGTCGCCCGAGCGGGGGTCTCGCAATTGCTATTAATAATTCTGTTAACTTAAAATCAAATCGGATATGGGAATCTTCAAGTGTATTGGATGTATTAGTGGAAACCCACTTAAAGAGCATTCCACTCATCCTAATATTATCTCTATATTGGAATCCTGCAGTGGTGACAATGATGGGATATTGGAAGAACTTGACGACTGTCTTTCAAATATATCTAATAACCACCAGTCCCTTGAAATCATCTTATGCGGGGACTTCAATTGTGACTGCAGAGACGCTAACGGGCAAGGATCTGCCAAGTCCTCTTCCTTATCATCGGGAAGGGGTTCGAAATTTAGAGAGCTCCTCGGCGATTGGGACATAGACATGATAAATAATGGTGATGGTAAATCCCAAATTCCTTGGTCACGTGGAAGCAAGAACTCAACTATTGATTTTATATTTACTACAAGGATGCTCACAGTTCTTACTTCACCCCTATATACTAGTCAAATTTCAGGCAGTGATCATGCCCGAGTTTCATGTATACTTAACATGGAATGTGCATTTTTAGCCATTAATCCAGCTCTGGCTCTGGTAGAGAGTGATTGCCCATTGATATCTGTTAGACGGAATCACAATTTATGTTTGCAATTTATCAAATATGTTTCGTCTGAGGTACAATCTCTTATTTATCTGAATAATTCCGATACTATCCCACCCATCCAGCACTTCTCAGAACTATTCAAGAAAACACTTACTCATTTTGCTAAAAAATATACTAAGGTGAAACACTTTCACCCGTTTAACAGTACATGTAAATATTTAAAAAGAGAGAAAAATAAGGCCCTAAGACGACTCAAAATAACGTCTCTGGGATCCTTACACTAGCAAATGAAACATCTTCAAATACTTAAATCTTACAAGCAGGATCTTAAGCAGGCCTGCATTCTAAACTATAATAAGGAGAACTGCAATCTTATTAAAGCATTAGTATCCCATGATACTAGAGCGATTTGGCGAGCACTGAGGAGTGGCGATAAGTCCTCGACATTGATAACGCATAATTGCATTTCGAAGCAAACATGGGAAGACTACATACCAACCAAATACCAAATGCCAATTAAATTTAAAGTTACTTCCGAGTTTGAGCTTTGTTATGGTACGATTGCTTGTTTGGAATGGTCTCTAACAGATATCAAATGGGCTATCTCAAAACTTTCTTTCTCTAAATCTGCTGGTCCAGATGGCCTCCCTCTGTGACTTTATAAGGCCGATCCGGAATTGTGGGCTAGATTCTTGAAAATTAAATTTGAATCCATTATTAGCTCCGGAACTGTTCCAACTTCTTGGTCTACTGCGAATATTGTACCCATTTTTAAAAAGGGCAACCCTGCACTCCCACAGAACTATAGACCTATTTTGTTGGTTGATACTGACGCAAAATTGTTCTCTATTCTTCTCCTACATGATTTAGAAAAATGTATAGCGGAAAATGATCTATATTCAAGATACCAAACAGGTTTTAGGAAAGGAATGAGCTCTTCTTTGAATACGGCTATCATGGCTCATATGATAGATGGAACAAGAGGGAGGAATGCACAATCTATCGATGTAGCCATGATAGAGATGACGGCAGCGTTTGATAACGTTATTCGTAATCTTCTGTGTAATAAGATGCAAATTATGGGAATTCCATCTGTCTTACTCTTTTGGTTCATCCAATTACATACCAATACCTCATACAGGATTAAGATCTGAGCCGATGGACGAATAACAGATCCAATTAAAACCTTTATTGGGCTCAAGCAAGGGTGTAACCTCGCGGCAACATTCTTTAATCTTTATCTTGCAGATTTGGATAAAGAATGTGAATGCCATAATTTTTTTGCAGTAAAAATGGGTTCATTGCGCCTTAAATGGCATTCGCAGATGACATTGTCATCCTTGATCCAACACCTGCTGGATTGCAAAAGAAACTTCTATTGTTTGAGGAATTTGCTATAGCACACAACTTAGCTCCGAACCCTGTAAAAACTGCAATCTTGAAATTCGGTACCAAACAAAACAGTAAAGCATATGAATGGGTGTTCATGCAAACTAAAATTTTGTGTGTCACTAACGCAATTTACTTAGGATATTATCTCCTAGCTCAGAACTCCAAAAAAGTTTGGACAGAATTAATTAAAAACAAGATCCGTCCATTATTATCGCAGTTAAAAATGATTTATCGAAAATTCTGTAAATTTTCACTTATGCCTATGTTGGATTTTCTGATGCTTAAAATAGAAAGCGTTATCCTTACTGCCTCGATATTTGTCTTTGTGATATGAGTGACATATTGGACTGTATCCAGGGTTCATTAATCAAAATGTCCATGCAATCACCAATGTCATTTCCTAATGCAATAATTAGACACCAGTTTGGACTTGTGGCTTTATCTGGACGCTGGAAATGGCGCCAATTATGTAGATATGAAAAAATCTACTTTCCACCAAAAAATTGCTTACATGAAGATATGCATGAATTGTTGGACTCCACTGATTCAGGGTCCTTTTCACAATATCAATCCACTATGGAGCAATTATTGAAATCACTCAATATTTCCATTGAAGATGTCCACCAGCGTCCGGCTCATGCCAAAAAAAACCTCTTTGAACTAGATTGGAGGTTGACAATAGAAAGAATATCGCAATATAAAATGTATAGAGAATATGGTATGTTTACTAAACCCCGCTTGCCGAGATTGGACCATGTTATGCTATTCCCATGTAATTATACTAGGAAGGCTTATATATGGTTTAGAATGTACTTGTATCATACCAGAGAAAGATCTGTTAACTGGAATTGAAATGATACTACACAAACTAATTGTCGCTTCCCCGAATGTAATGAGCCTCGGGAAACTTTGAAACATTTAATTCTTCAATGCCCCCACTTTAAATCTATGCGCACTAACCGTCTGAGGAAATTTGTTAACATCAACTTCGCGGACTGTTTGCATTTTCTTTGGGCACGGATGATGCAGGGAGCGCATAAAACTCTTGTTTTCATTTGGTCAGCTTGTGCAAGCATAAAGAAAAAGAACTTGTTAACCATGTGACATAGATGTCTATTTTTTTAAAACTCTAACAAGGGATTCGAATTGCAATAAGAAATGAAATATGAATGTAACTATACTTGAAAATGTTTTATTTCTGTTTTAATCCTTTAACATTTTGTAAAGGTTCTATATTTGTAATTGAACCATAGACAAATAAAAAAAATATATATATATTATTACCCAAATTTCCAGTTGGTAGACCTTGACAAACATTTTACTTGAAAATATTCAGATCCATCCAGCAAGTCAGAAGTTATTACCCGCTCTCTGCTGCAAAGGACCAAGAATTGTATAAAGGTTGAAAGGAGCAGGGTGCCTCCCCTTCTCTGCTGAATATTTTAAAAACTATCGGAGGGATTTACCCCAAGTCAGTAAAGTAAATGAAGTCAATGCTTTGTGCCCAAGTTGTTTCTTATTTGGTGCAAATCTGCCCAGTGGTTTTAGCTCTATGGCTGTTCAAAACTGCACTTTTTCTCTATAGGAAAATGAATCGGAGTAGGCTGAAAACAAAATGCATTTTTTGCTTACTTAATAGCTTTTTCATTTTTTAATGTATTCTTCCTGAAATGTCCATGAACCTTTTGTTTGGAACATTTCTTTCAAATCCATCCAGCAAGTAAAAGATTATTAGTAATAGAATATTGGGTAAAACTGGCAGCTTTTCATTTCTGAACAACCTCTCATACTCTCTGCTGCAAAGCTATTTTATTGTGTTTAAGGGACACCGCTTTCCCTGTGGAATATTTGAAAAACTCCTGGACAGATGTAGCCCAAACCTGGCCCAGAAATCTAACCAACAATTCATGCACAGGTTTTATCTTATTTAGTCCAAATCACCATAGTGTTTTTTGTGCTTCGGAATTACCAAAATGAGACTTTTTTTCTGTGCGAAAACGTATCGGAGTAAGCCGGAAACACAATTTTCTTGCTTTCTTATTAACTTTGTCATTATTTAATAAATGTTTCCTAATATTTCCAGTCTGAGGGTGCTGGGGGAACTGTGACAACGTTTTTGTTAAGACAATATCAGCCAAATCCACCCTGTAAATCAAAGGTTATTAGGAATAGAATTTTGGGATTTTCATGACTCATAGGTATCACATTAACTATATGGTGGCGATATATATATATATATATATCACTCGGCCTGCGGTAGCAGCCGTGTAGTTATAGATAAGTTGTTCAATCCATAGGAAGAGCACTTTTTGGGCAGCTTATTACTGTGCCGCCCCCTGGACGAATCCTTACCAAACTTTGCAAATTGCAAAACAAAAAAGGATATGGCCCCCTCGGATTGATTCTGCAAAGATTGCCGAGGTTTTGTCCAGGGGGACCAAAGTTATAGGGGTAGTCCCAAAATGTGTGGTTTTTCTCATAGTCTCAGGAGGATAGCTCGGGGGCAACGTGCTCACCTTGGAAGCAAGATGACCCAGAGCAACACAGGTTAAATCCACGGGTCCGCGCTTAGAAACCTCTGGGTATTACGTGCGTTATAAATAACCAATCATATCATATCATAGACAGAATGGTAAAAATGTGTTAACGCTTACAGCCCAAACCACTGGATGGATTTTGTCCAAATTCGTGCCTGTAGCAGCAGCTTGATCCCAAAGCTTGCTTTTAAAAATTTGGTGCAAATTCAGTCCAGTTTTTTTTTTTAAGAACATCCACAAATTAGGTAAAAATAAATGTGTGATATCTGGGTCCAGTATGCCTACTCACTTGCCCGGGCACCCTCCTGGACCAATCGGGTGTGCCCTAAGATTGGATGGTGGGAAGCGTGAGGTGCATCATATTTTTTTATACGGTTGCCATGATACATCTACGGACAGCTGCCGGTGTCTGTATATAGTGCACTGGGGCAAAAGTGTGGAAAACACATTTTGGGTTATTTAATGGGCAAAAGAGGGCCTGAAAACGGTGTGGGAGTGGAATAGAGATGATATGGGGCTAGGTGAAAAAAGTGGCATGGGTGCCGACCAGTCCACGGACACTGCGGTAGACCGCGGACAGAGCCGTGAACAAGCAGCTTGGAAAGCACCTTTGAAGTTATGTGATGCCTGAAAGAGGGCATACAAAGGGTCAGAGAATAGAATGAAGATTATATGGAGCATTTTTATAGGTGCAAATTGGGTTTGCGGGTGCCGCCGAGTTTGCGGTCAATTTCGTTATCTGCAGACACCAATTCAATGGCTGGGGTTTCTGGGCGAGTTGTGTTATTTGCAGGTGTATTGTATGTACTTGTTACATGGTTTAATTATATTGTGGTGGTTGTGGCCAGTGTCCAGATTTCTGGGGGCATATCCATAGGCCATTGTCCCAAAATTCTGGCCAGTGGCCACAACCATTATAGTAATGTGTATAGTAATTATAGGTACTGTAGGGGGAGTAAAAGGTATATGGTATTTATGGTTGTAGTACAATTGAGGATAGTGTTCATGGAAAACTTATTTTTGTACACTTGTTAGGGATACTTAGTTGTATAAAATAGTAAAGCTGGAATTTCTGGGTTGTTTTCTATGAGAAATAAAATGGTATAATTTGTTAATTTGTTAAGTAGGATAGTTGAAAAGCTTTAATAGCATACAATTTTACATTCATGTGTACTTTTTCTAACCCTCATAAACAGTACATTCTATGTACTATGTTTGGTACAACATGAGTGCGTGGTACACTGTTGTTGTATTTACTTGAATAATCATTGGGTCATTGGAAAAATAAATCCATAGAGGATAAAGGGAATGTTTAAAGTAGTTATATACCTGTTGGCGTATTATAACTATCTTGCATTTTAAAAGTATTATTGTAGTATTATGGATGTAGTTAGATACCTGTTGCCATATTCTGATTATTGGGCTATAGTTTAGTGAGTACATTTGGATTGAAGGAATATTAAGTAGGCATTTCTTAGATTTGCTTATAACCTATATTTTGGAGTAACGGAGGTGCTGTTATATTCATACCAACCATTATTTTTTTGACATGCACAGTGTCATGCCCTGAAGGGGTTGTGGCATCAGTGTGGTATATTATACCTACTGTTGTGAAGGTTTTCTTGCCAAGAGATATTTGGCTGTATGTGAAGCTAGTAAGCTTACAGTTATATTTGGTATCATATGCATTGTACCTAAGAAGCATTAGTGTGACATATTGCTATGTGAGTTGATTTGCATGCTGGAACGATTGTCTGAATTGCAAAAATGGCATAATACGCCACGATTTGCTTTCTGCAGAAGCTGTTGAAATTGCATGGATTTACAATTTTGTATGGATACATATATAAATTGTTCATTAGGGATGTGCTCTTGTGGAACACGTGTTTGAAATCTGGAAGATATATAGGGATAGTTTTTGGTTTCCACTACTTGTAGTAAGTACAATAAGAATTCTTGAGGATCTTCTTGTGCATTTATGGTCAATTTTATCATTCCTGGACAGGAGTCCAGTTCTTGCATTACACCTTAGACAATGTAAGTGCAGTCATGATTATTTGTGGCATTTCTACGAAGGACGAGCATTTGCAAACGCAACTGTTCTGAGCCATTTAAGTAAATGTTGTGAACATTTGATGGCAATTGGAAGAGAAGATTGTTACGGTTGCATAGCAATTTACTCCAGCGGTTTTACTGAATTTAAATGGACCAGAGAATGTCTGTATCGTTTGAAGGGCCTGCAGACTATTTTGGAAAAGAGATATTTTTCTTTCTTTTCTTTTTTTTTAACTCTTTATTTTAAAAAATATTTTAAAATATTAAACACTACACACACATGAAAGTGAAGTCAGTGGGTTATATCCAAACAAATCAGATTATTCTTTCCAAGTGAGGAAAGACATACAATAGCTCCATTCTTCTCTGTGAAGTCAAATATCATAGAACCATCAACTATAACAAACCCTATGCAATATTACTAGATATGAAAGAGAGAAACAACAACACAAAACAAAGACATACACAGACGTATACAGACAATACAACACAACTCAACTCACACAGTATTATCCCGCTCACTCACATCTTCACGAATTACACGTTCGCCCAACTCTTCCAACTGTTGCAATGGTAAATTAGCCTCAACCATGCAACTCATTAACCAGCCCCCATATCTCCAAATAGTCATCCTCTCTATTCTGTTTTTGTAGCATCCTATAGCTAGACAGAGTCTGCAAATCACACAACCATCCCTCTACATTTGCTTTTTTCTAGTTTTCCAAACTTGCTTATTTGCCACCAGCGCCTTATTTATCCAGCTACCATAATCTCGAGCCATGTTGCATCTCCTAGTATCTAATAGCAGGATTAATGAATAAGGAGACTCTTAGGAAACATTACTCACTTTCTTTTCTGATGGACGTGCAGTTCAGTTTGTAGTAGACAGTTTTGTGGTTGAATTATTTGATGGAGAAGGAGTTGGTTGTTGTTTCTTTAGCTGTATTGTTGCGAGACCTGTTGTAGATTCTGTTTGCATTAGTTTTCTTTTTAAAGGTTTTATTTTTTGAGGCACAGGGTACATATCTAGATGGGGGTGTACAGTGCACATAGGCTGGTGTATTCTAGGATGCAAAGAATGTCAGTGTTGACTTTGTTTGATTCAAAGATAACTAGGAAAAGACAAATGCGTGCACGCAGACCTGAATGCTACATCGTTCATACCTTCCATAAAGACTGTGCGGCCAATGTCAACCAATGCATGATCTAGGGTTAGACCTTGCGATTTGTGAATCGTTACAGCATATGCAAGAGATAGAGACAATTATTCTCTGTGTATGCACATGTCTTTGAAAAGAAGGAAATGTGATTTTAACTTCTGCAAGTTTGTTAAAGTGGATGTTGACAAACTGAATGTTGATGTCATGTGGATATGTTGACTATACCAATTTCTCGATTAACCAAAGCTTGCTCTACATCAAGGTTACGTTTTAGAATGACTCTGCCGTTTAGCACAAAGTTGATATTTTCTCCAATCCAGCTGTGTTGGAGATACATTTTTCTAAGCTATTTAGTTGTTTTCTTGCTTGTTGACACACAGGGAATGTCATGCTGTGCACTTCTTGTTTGTCTGTGGAGCTGATTTGTAGTATGGGTTACTTTCTTTTTTTTAGCTTTGTCTTGTTGAATTGTCTACAAATTGCCATGGTTGTCAAATCAGGAGATGTATTTTAGGTTTTGATGATTAATGGCTGCTCCCCTTACCCCCAACCTACTAACCTTGTTAGTCATTGTAGGTTGACGGATGCGCTGCATGCTCCCATGGCAAACCCCGATTAACACCCTCTGGAGCTGCTACTGTGAAGCTGCCCTTTCCCGATGGGCCCTTAGCCACAGGGGGCTGCACAGGCAGAGGTGCTGCCCTGGAGGGAACACTGAAGTAAGGAAGGCGAGCCAATCAGGCAACAGGGGTGAAGAGGGAGGGAAAACAATACTCACATGCTGAATGAGGGAAAAAGAAAACCCACAAGTGGCTGCCTGCTTGCTCTGCCACCGTGAGAGAGCAGGGAATTTCTACTAAAATAATTGAGTCGTACTATGGGCTCTTAGTTTTCACTGCCAGTCATGTCTGACTCTGAAGTCGATGGTATCTCACTTAATTTACTTTCATTGCCCCCCAATGAAATAGGTCATACTTTTTTTGTTGATGATTAAAAAGACGAAAGGGCGGAGGACATGTCAGCAAATCAGGGAATCCCTGAAACTGCTCTCACATTTTTGCTGAATCAGTCAGTCCCTGTGCATAATACATCTAGTGAACATTCCATATTACAATCACCTGATATATTCGGCCACTCTGCACATCAGTCATCTACTCACTTACTGGCATCAATTGCCCCACTCCACGACGTTCTAACTTTGCTCTGAAATCTGCTAGTGCACGACAATTAACTGAAGATCATTTTAACTCTCACTTTCAACAAGCTGAGATATCTGCAGTAAATAATGCTCTTGACACAATGAACACAGCCCTATTGGCCATAGCAAGAATATATAATGCACTGGACCAAAAAGTAAACCATCAAACAATTATACTAACACAACTGGCTGGCTACAAGGAGTGATTTTGCCCTCCAAGTCATTTGAAATCTTTCAGCACTGCAGTCGCACTACTGTAGGCACACAAACTGAATGTTTTGTACAAGAAGGCAGGATACTTGAAAATGACCTGAAACACATGGAGACTCCTACAATATCTCTTAGCATCACAAAGCAAAATCAAATTGAAATACATCAGCCTACTTCTACTGAGTTGACTAGCTTGCCTACAATTGCCCCAAAAGGTATAGTACTTGAGAGTCGACATGGAGATAATACATCCATTAATCCACATCCATCTAAAATAAATGGGCAGCAAGAAATTCTGCTGCTATCCTCTTTCAACATGTTTAGCAAAACAAAAGCAGTAGTTGAGATGAAAAAAAAAGAACATAGCAAAAATACTGCAAATAAAAAGAATAGGCAAGCTCCAAAAGATGACGAAAATAAAAACAAAAATGAGGCGCTTTATTAATGCCCTAACTACTCCATGAAGCACAGACCGACCGTAAAGTTAAAGGAAAATAACTGCAGATAACTGATGCTCAAATTATACTACCTTTGGCCACTTTGAATTATAAGCCACTAAATGATCTCATTGAATATCCTCACAGATACAATAGTCAGAAATCATTTTACAGCCTTCAGCAACCATACAACACTTAAAAACCATAGGGACTGAAGAAATGACATCAAGGGCGCCATTACAACGTGTTCATCTGACAATCGAACATATGCGTGAAGAAATAGAAAAATCTATAGCTCAGTACACAGTTCGCAATCAAGGCATGATAATCGATAATTTGGAACATAATGTGTCACATTTGCCAGTTCTCTCTTATTATCCTATACTGAAAGGTCCTCTCTCATCATCATCTGTGCAACGAAAGCCACAGACCCAGTTAATATCATCTATTGGTAATAGAATGATGCCTCAGAAAACTCAAGCATTTTCATTGAACTCAGTGAACACGATTAGCTTGTTGGGATTACCAGACAAGCAACAAAAGTACAAGAATATATTGCCTTGTAATTAAATGTCGAGATCACCCATACTTGAAATATGATGTTTGTTTGTTTGTTTGTTTGTTTATTTATTTATAGCGCGCGCCAGACCCAAGGGTATCCGGGCTGGTGTTCAAGGATACTTTAAGCTTACATGTTACAGTTACACATTTCAGGAAGGTTACAGGGTGCATTAACAGTAAATGATGACAGTATACGTGTTACAGTTACACATTTCAGGAAGGTTACAGGGTGTATCAACAGTGAGTTATGTTAGTATGCGTGGCTACATGCGCAGGTGAGTGTGCACAGGGGTGTGAAAACCATTCAAGCATATTAAACATATGTATGGAAATTCCAAGCTTGGAGGATATAGCAGCCTCAGATATCGATGCAGTAGAATTTCTGGGTGATCGTGATCTTATGAAGGCTAGATTGTTTATTCATTCAGGGGTGGTTTTAAACACTTTGTGGGGCGCAAGAACATCCCTATATGAGCTAGGTTTTCTCTTGGCTCAAGACCATGGCCACTCAAACATAACCGATGGTCAATGCATAACAAGTCTAAGGTGCTGACTGTCAAAACTTTATATATGCAAACTCTAATACCATTCCCGCTGGCCAGCACCCGTCCCAAGATCTACCAATGCGGGCTTAACAACTCTCAGTTCAGGAAGTAGTGCAACTAGTCTCCTGGAATATGCAAGGCTTTAGACACCTCATTAACTCAAACTTTAATAATTTAGACAAATAAGACATTATCGTACTCCAGGAGACCTGGCTGTCGGATGTGCCAATATCGGATGCTTTTAATGTGTTAACAGTCTCTGCTATAACATGTTCTCGGGGTCGTCCCATGGCTGGTCTACTGATAGCCACAAAAAACTCCAAGAATTTTAATGATCATCATGCAAGTCATCTACTCCATATATACAAGTTGTAAAAATTGAGAAAGACAGCTATACAAATGCTAAAATAAATATTTATTGGGGCATAATTCATCTGCTGCCTGATGCCTTTTTCAATCATATTGAAGTAATTCTTGACAATCTGGCTCTTGAGAGCAATCTTAATTACACGTTAATTGGAGGAGATTTAAATCTCAACATGTTGCATAATATTGCTAGTTAGAGAAATGCTGACAAAGTTAGATGGAGTATATTAATGTCAGGGAGGCAATATGTGATGCGTAATGGAGCCATTCAGGGCAATACAGCATCACGGTGCACATGGCGAAGAGGCCCCTTACAGGCTACGATTGACTATGTATACACTTATCAGAGATTTATGGACATAGCAACATCCCTAGTCATAACTCCCACTGAGCTGAGTGATCATAGTCAGCAATGTCTAACATGGTCTTGGACGCTATATCAGAATCAAAAATCAGTTGTACTCTATAGGGTCATACTTCCGCTAACAATGAAAGAAACCGTCAACAATGGATGGATGACTACCAGATTTTGAAAGATCTTTAGCTACTCTGACCTCTTGTCTGAGCTTCCACCAAGGTATATGCTATGTGACAGCTATGCAAAAATATGTCCAAGTGAGAACGATTGAGAGACAGTGTGGTTATAAACATTTTCACATATTGGATCAAACCCTAAAAGAAAGGAAAGCTCTTTTGAGGCGATACATACATGACCTGAAATATCTTCCCCAACCAGAAAGACTAGGTCAGTTGAAACACCTTAGAACAGTCTATAAAAACTGGATTCGAGGAAGGAAGGCCTTACAATATCAATGGGATGGAGAACAGATGTTAAAACAAATGGCAGCCAAGAAATCTGCAGGAATATTGTCACTATTAAATGAAGCAACATATAAATCTCAACCCTCAGTCCAAATAAATGGCATCAATGAAAGATCTTGGGTTGAATATTACCATTGGGTTTATCAAACGCCTTTGCCAGAATGCCAATTAAACACTACTCTAATTAATCAGGATCACAAAATACTATTTTATCGAGCCGATATACTCTTTTAAATATCAAAACTTAGCTCTTCCAGAGCCCCTGGTCCAGATGGTCTTGACAACACTATGATTAAGGAAAATCTGCAGGCCTGGGCAACAATTCTCTGTCTTAGTTTTACTCAAGTCATGCGTACGGGGTCAGTTCCTCACTCATGGAGAAGATTGGGTCAGAAAAACTGACCCGGTTTCTTATAGACCGATAGCATTGCTTGATTGTCCTGGCAAAATTTTTGCCCGATTGGTACTGAGAGAATTCAACTTGTGGCTCACGAAAGAAAACCTGAGAGACCCATATCAAATGGGCTTAATTTCGGGGCTTGGGACAAGTGTCAGTTTGTTAACTCTCAATGTGATTATAACTCAAGAACACCAGAAGAAGCATTTACAGGGGTACATGGCCTTTGTGGACTTTCGTACAGCCTTTGATTCGGTACCGAGAGAACATCTCTTAAAAAAATAAATGGACTGTAAATGCCCATGGCATATATTGAGATAGCTGCATGAATTCCACAAACAAACAACCATACGAATTTGGTTGGGTTTGGATGGCTCTTTGTCGGCACCAATATCTACTGCAAGAGGACTGAAGCAGGGGTGCATACTTACGAAACAATGGAAACCCTATACCTATTGGGATAAAATGGAAGGGAATTATTGGAAAACTCTACTAAGATTGCCTTCATCTGTACCTATTGCCATAATCAGGCATAAACTAGGACCGATATTGCTAAAGGCCAATTACAAATGGAAGCTGTGTTTGTTATATCGCAATGGGTATTGTTAGACGGTAACAATGACCTACTATCAATACTATCTGACTATGTTGAAACTTCCCATGATGCCTTCATTGAACTGTGGAGATCAAAGGTGCATGAGTCCTTGCACAATGCGGACATCACGCACAAACTTCTCTTAACTAATCCTGATGAAGCTAAAACAAAGTTATGGGAAAACAATTGCATGAGGACAAGGGAACAATGCATATAATTCAAAGATTTTAGTCAAAATCGTTTCTTGTTAAAATGATATGGGATTATAGCGTTTTATTTGACGAAATTCTCCAATCCGTGATATCGTGCAGGCCTCTTGCACTTTAGACTTAATTTGTGGCAAACCAAAGAAATCATGGCAAGATGGCATCCATTAGATCAAATGAATTCAATGTGCCGGTTTTGTAATCAAGCGAGTAAATCTCTAAAACATATCCTGCTTAAATGCACTGAATTAATATCATTGATAATTATATATTTTAAAAGTTATTTAAAATTTTACACTAATTTGGATGCTCAAACTATATGGGAAGCTCTTTTCCATACAAAACCCAAACGAGTGAGATATGCAATTGTAAACTTTCTACAGGCCTTACATTTAGAGCAATACGATGTTATAGAACAATAATGGGCCTAACATAAGTGATATGTGATTAATTTAATCTTGAACATTGAGAAATCTAATTATTTTATTATCTCATTAATTGTTCATTTTATATTTAATTTTTGATTGTGAATTATGTTTTAAACTTCTCATAATGACTGTGACATTTTTGTAATCGAATTGAATATTATTGAATTAAAAAATTGAACGGTGGAGATTCTCAGCCAAATCAATAAAAACATTTTTTGAAAAGATTATAATGGTGGGCAAACCCTGCCATTTTCAAAGTCTTATTTATATCTCAAAAATGTGCATTGTTTTCCCTGTTCACTCTCATCCTCATAAGCTTTAAAACTAATGTCCATATTGTTTCTTAGCTTCTATCCCTCCTAACTTTGTTACAGATGTGTTAATTTGTCTTCAAACTCTGCCATTTTGATCAAAATGTTCTATATCAGTGCAAGCATACTTAATTAGTATTTTAAGAAAAGTGTTAGAACATCTGTTTGTAGCATCACCCCACTCTCGCAGCATTTCAGGGTCTTTTTCTTCAAACAAGGGATTTGTCAGGATCCTGAGGCATCTGGGGATTTTCCACACATACATATAGATTTTTAGGGAGTTTTCCTCCCACCATTTGCTCTCTTCCTTTTTCTGAAGCCTTTCAAATTCCTTTAGAAGGAGATTTCATTATTGTCAGTTGTCAGTGATATGCCGAATTTGCGTTTGCCTTTTTTCAAAGAATCATTGAATAGTGTTGTGGCTTGTAACTTAGGTGCCTGTTGGGTTGGCAGCTCATCCTGATGGAAATATTTTTTTGAAAAATATCAAAATCGGTCTCTGGAAAAAGAGAGATTGTATGATATTCAAAGTAAAATGTTGAGTCAGTGAGTCGGGTTGCTTGCAATAATTATCACGCGTCCGATTTCGTGAATAGGGTTTTATATATCCTAATGATTGTAAACTTTGTTGGCAGCAGAGTGATAGAGTAAATGAAAAAGGTGCTTACCACCACAGCATTTCCACGTTTCATCATGTGACATGCCAGGTCTGTGCCGCCAAGTGTGTACATTTTTATATATGTGAAAAAAGTTCAGATAATAAACAGTTATGTTAAATGTATTGCAACAAAAGCCATGTAATTTAGTGGGAGTTGGAAGTCATGATAACCTCTAATCCCCCTTTTCATATCATGCATGATGTCATTTATGATGCCATTGCTGATGGCATCTGGTACATCATCTATGCTCAGTGACTGACAATGGAGGGACTCACATTTAAGGCTGTCATCAATATCGAGACCTGCAGAAGTTGATGGGTTTCGTTGCAATACAATGTTTCATCGTAACTCTCTCCCACATTTCACCTCAACTATCTCTTAAATAAAGTTTGTCAACAAATTTCAAAGTTTTCAGTCCTCAGTGTCCTCCAACGGTAGTGTTGTGGAATAACGATAGCAGACATGAATAACCTGGTAATAAATACATAAAGAGTTGGGATCCTTTGGACAATAAGTAATCCTTGTACTCCATTTGTCACAAACAATGCGAATTGTGGGACTGTGAAAGAGTTCCAAATTAATCTTTTGTAAGGTTGAGTCGATCATCATGATGAAAGTGGAGGTAGGAAACATATTTTCCCTTGAACGCTCACCTTATTTTGATCTTGACCCCATCATGACAATGAATCAGCCACTATATTCTTTGAAGCTGAAAGTTTGTCAAAGGGAAGTGGAACTGGAAGAGAAAATGCACGGAGCAGGCTTGCCTGCTGTTAGAATGGGTTTCTGAACTATGCTCTGATGAACATATGTTCAGCAGGCCACCCTGGTTTAGTGAAACAGGAGACACCTTTGCAAAGTTAGCCAGGACAATTCAAGGTAGCTTGGAAAGAAGTCAAGGCTAAGGGCCTCATTACACGGAAGGCGGAGAACCATGGCACCATTAGCGCCATGGTTCATGCCGGTAAAATACCGGCACCACCTTGGCGGAAAGGGGAATTACCGCCCCATTCCAAGGTTGGCGGGGCGGTAATTCCCCCTTCCACCATTGCCCTTCCCCATTCCCATTTTTGGCCCATAGGGCTCAATGGGAATGGGGAAGGCGCTAATTACGGTACCGCAAATTGCGGTACCGTAATTAGCTCCCTGGGTCCCTTTGCGGGTTGGTTTTTAACGCCTGCAAAAAGCAGGCGTTAAATCCCCCGACCCACAAAGGGACCTCGTGGAAAGGCGCTAAGGATTTACCGGTGCCAGTATTTTACCGGTACTGGTAAATCCTTACCGCCATCCGTGTAATGAGGCCCTAAGTCTAAGGAGCAGTGTGGTGATCTGAGGTCTTGGATGAGCACACACAGTATGACACACAAATTACTCTTAGACAATAGTATATATCAAAAATATATAATTTATTAGGACCAGAACAAACACAGGTGAATCATGAAGAACACAGTAATACTACTACTTAAACACACACTAGATCAAATATATATACAGTCACTTTTCGGTCAATGCGGTAAAGAGCGGATACCTGCAAAAACATGTAAGGAGGGAAAGCAAACAAACTTTATCACAATGCCCAACACTAGAAATGGATATTCCTAACTTAAGAAGTCTAGTCCTACAAACATTGGAGCCTTGTGCTCAATGTTATGTGTCTTCGTAAAAGCGCTTGTCGATGCGTAAAGCTCACAAGGGACAAACATCAACTTGATGGAAAAGTTAGAAGAGGACACTGGAGGACACAGAGAACAATGCTGTGCCCAATTATCGGACGACTATAGTAAGCAAGAGCCACCCACGTCAAGGCAAGGACCACAAGGGATACTTTGTGCATAAACATGGTATGGATGAACTAGGGGCTAGCGGAAAGTGGTATGATCACTCACTGCCCTTAGCTCATTCCGGGTTTCAACTTGGCAGGCTTGAAGAAGGTTGCCTGGACTATGAAATCCCCTCCTTGATTGCGTTTTAAAATGTACAGGCGCTGGAGGTGCGGATGCATGTCCGATTTAGATCAGGAGCTGGATCTCTCATAATGAATGCAGGACAAAGAAAGTACTGATGCAGCTGGTCTTAGGATACCACTGTCGCACAGTGACGCAGGACCAACCACATCGCACGGACTGAGGCATGCTTCTTTCTCATGGCCCAAATCAATAGGGACAATGAGATTTGGCAAGAATGTGCTTTGCAGTGTGAACTAGGGTTCTTTCAAACCTCGAGCCGACGCTCGATGTAGCAACGCTCCAGCATTGGTGCCAAGGTACAAGCTGGTCAGTTCAGTGGAGAGCCCGGGGACACCTCTGAGAAGGCTCATTTGCAGGACACCAAGGAAGCGTTGAGAGTGATTGGTCCCTCCACTCAAAGGGGTTGAAGCACTTTTCTGTGCTTCACCCAGCTGGCCAATAAGGAGATCTGCCCCACGTATGCACACCAGCAGTGGTCCAATCAGTGACCACTGTGGCTATCATGTTCTTGTGCACACCAGATATCCTGGCACCAGTAGTGTGGATTGGGACAAGATAGTCCCAGCCCACTTTCTGTGTACCCACACACGTGACTTGTATAAGCCTTCGAAAAGGGCTGTTTTTTGCGGGACAATGCATGCCCAAATAAGGACTGTAAGAGGATTCAATTCAACACTACAGCTAAGTCAATGCCTAGTCTGGGATACTGAATGGAAACCCTTATTGATATATCTTTATGTCCAGTTCATGCGTTCTGGATGACTACCCCTATATAACACCCCTCTCTTGGAATCCCCCTGACCCCACTGAGCCAAGAAGTAGTTCTGTTTTGCAAGTTTAAAGGTTTATTTGATAATTTAAACAATATATATATATATCACGCTTTATAATAAATTAATAATTGAATATCACACTTAATCTGAGCAGTAATCAATAATGGATAGTCTGGCACTAGCACACTTGTGAATAGGAACAGAAGAATAAGGTGGTAGAGAATACTTTATATAAGTTCAGATGGATGTAATGTTGAATGAAAAATGCAATATAGAAAATACTCAATATGATTTCAACAAAACAATGTAATCACTTTTCTCTGGCAATCCCCTCCCCCCTTTATGCAATGCAAGGAAATGGAAGGAAAGCACACAGTTCTCAGAAATGCAATCAAATGTAATTCAGTTCACCCCAGCAAGCTTAGACTACAGAAGTTGGAAACACAGGCCCAAAATGCTTTTATATGTGCTGGCAATGAAGTGAAAAATATGCTAAAATGCTTCTAATTCCCTTTAGAGGTTCAGGGTGAATGGTATCTAGTTAATATTAGTCCAGGCTCACTCTAGCAATGATTCAGGGATGGTTCTTAAGAGGCAAACGAATTTTTAGCAAGGAAACTGCTGTTTTCACACGTGAAGAAATTTGCAAATCGCGGTAAATTCGCGAGTGCGTTTTTCGCGATTGCGGCAAAAGTATTGGGGGTAGGAATGCGGTTCTAGGTTCGTAGGAAAGCTAAGATTCTAAGCTTTCAGAGGAAAGTTACTGCAAGTCTCTAGGACAAACGGTCACGGAGATATGAGCGACATGGTAAAGGTCGTTTTTCAGATTTGAAACTTTAAAAGTTCAAAGTGACAAGTGACAGCTAGCAGCTAGAAAATGACAGGTGACAGCTTTTAGGCAGTTCTACTTAGATTAAAATAGATTGAATTATATTATTTTAACTAAGAGATTGGTTCTGCACAGTTCTGCTGGGTACTCACAATATATTTAGAAATAGAATGGGCCTCGCCACAGATCTGGTCAGGTTTTAGACTGGACTCTGGTCTGGTCTCTGCACTTCACAGTGATCTGGGTCAGCTCTCTGGTTCTGCTAACAGTGGTCTGGGTCAGCTCTGCTCTCTCTGGTCTAGCCTCTCTGGATTCTGGAGATTGATGGATTTGAAGTCTGGATCTCTGGATGTTGTATGGTCCGGCAGAGCGCGTTGCAGCAAATGGAATTGAATGTCCCTATCTGTCCTGACTGTCTGCTTTTATGTGTTTTGAAAATGGGTGGGAAGGCTAGCTTCCTAGGCCCTACCCCTCTCCACTTGTCATTGGCCACTTCCTCCTCTTCCCCTTGATTGGGGGAATGAAATGAAGTGTCATCATGATGAGGTCTGTTTATGATACAGAGAACCCACCCCTGTCAAATTACACACAATCGATATTTGATCCAAAAGACATATTTGCACAGGTGCACATTTGTTTAAAATTACATGCACCCATCACATATCACAGGAGGTATACCCTGTCCAAATCTGCTCTTCCTGGGAGCTTGCATTCAGAAATGGCAACATATTTCACTTTTTGGTCAGGTTACCAATATCAGATTCTTACTCAAATTTATACACATGTGCGCAAGGCATGCAGGCATTAATTGATGAAGTATCAGACTTTTAACATGCATACATTTTAAGTAATACCCTCTTAACTGCTAGCTTGCCCCCAGATCATGCCACCGGTTCTAAAAACCTCTTAAAATGTGGGCAGAAAAATCACAAGAATTATGGTATCATTTAAATAATTATGACAAGTCCGTACTATGAGTTATTCATCTTTTTCTAAAACCATATTCTGGCTCCAGGGGTGTGTCTTTTCAGGTCACATGGTACAGAAACCAGTCTTTCCACTTTCTTCAAGCTCAGCCTCTGTCTCCAGTTTCTCCCCCTCCCAGTTTCTGCCAAGAGTAAGCCATTTTTATTACCCCTGCAATAAACCATCTGCCTGGGCCCTGGAAGGCCCATTGTTCAAGAGGAAGCCATTTATGGCCACTTCCATAAAACATTTGCCTGAGTCAGGACAGGGCTTTGTTCAATTTCCTGCAGAGCCCAGGTAATTCAATCAGAGAAGTGTCAGATCCCTTTTGGTGGGAGCAGCAAAAAGGCAGCTAGGCCTGGGAACACAGCTGTTGTGCAAGTCTCATCTCCCGTCGGGGGTAGCTGGTGGGCAGAATTCAGTTCCTTAAACCAGGTTTCAGATAAAATGTCACTTTTTGTTACCCAGTTTAAGACAAGACAATGTTTACATATGCAGCTAGAATGCTGATTCTAAGTTCAAAACTATGGCATTTCAACAGTGACAACTATGTGCCACTCAAAAGTAGGTCATTCAGTTAATTTAAACATTTAGATTTTTAGTGTCTTTCAGTCCACATTTACTTAAACTGCTGAAATCCACAGCTCAGCCAGTCTTGTTATAAACCTTCAAGTCACTTCAGAATATATCTTTACATTGGATCCACCTCTCAGTAAGTCTTTCTTTGGCCTGTTTTGGGTTCATTAATTCAGTTTTACCCCAAAAAGGAAAAAGTCTGGTGTTGTTTTAAAACGCCGGCTTTCTGATAGTGGTGAGTACTGGTAATGCAACCATTTTTGGGATTTAAGAAAATGAATTCCCCATAATTCTAGGTTGCTTTTGGCAATCAGCATTGCCATTCCCAATGGTTTCAGACTACTGTGTGGGTAGTCCAATGGTGGTTTTAGGCAGTGCCCTTCTGTGCCCATAACATCGGCAAAATGGGTGGCAGCCTATTCTTCATGCACTTCCCTGGGCATTTTCTGGGAATCTCTGGCCATCATGATGTTTTCAATGCCAGTACTGCACAGTTTTTGAGGTAGGGCTTGGATGCGTGGATAAAACATCCCACAGGACTCCTCGGGTAACAAACAGCAAGGGGAAGGCCAATGGACAAAATGGCTACGGGAGATATCAAAAGACCTCATGGCACTGCCATGGCAGACACTAACAACAGTCATGAGCCACACGCGGTAAGCGCGGTATGACTCAGTATAATTTAATAAAATTACATGAAAAAGCTTCTGCTGCCACCAGTCTATTCCTAGGCGCATTGTCCAGTTACCAAAGGGCTGTCTAGGGCCCAAAAATGGAAGGACCCCAGTGTGCTGTACTGTAATGTAATTGAAACAAAAGCAAGAAGTTGGGTGGTCCACAAATATAGAGGTAAAACAGCAGTAAGCTAAATTTGACCTAATATCTGCTTTTCCGGCAGTCAAAAGATTGTAACGTTTGCAGATTATGGTGGTCTGTCGTTTTTTCAATTTGTTCAGGTGCTCGCAGCTACAGATGATGCCATTCAGTGCATGTCAATTTTATGGCAAACAGCTCCTTCTCCAGGACAGAATAATTCCTTTCGAAATCATTAAGGATTTTTGAAAAGAAGGAAACAGGATGTTCAATTTGGTCATCTTGCAATTTATTAAGGATAGCTCCTACTGCTTTTTGGAGCCATAAGTCTCTTATATGAATGGTTTTCTGGTATCAGGTTGAAGAAGAGTGGGAGGCTTTATGAAACACTCCTTTGGTACAGTGAAGGCCTTGTTGGTGGAGTCATCCCAGACAAACCGAGGCCCTTTTTTAAATTAGGTAGTCAAAGGCAACACTTTTTTAAAAAAAGGCTGGTATGTATCTGCGATAAAAATTCAAAGACCAAAAAATTGTTGGATTCCCTAAAGATTAGAAGGAGCTTTCCAATCCAGTATCACTTTCACCTTGCAATGATCCACATTGCTATGTCATCATGTGACAAAATGTAGCCTAAATAAGGTACTGAACTAGTGGCAAAGAGGCACTTTTCTGGTTTAGTTCGTAAAGGATTGACTTCTATGCACTGTAACACTTCTTCAACATGTCGCTGATGTTCTTTGCGGGTCTTGGAGTAGACTAGGATATCATCTAAATAGACAATAATTGAGTTCTGTAGTAGATCAGAAAACATAATATTCCTAATAGCTAAAAGGGCATCCTGAAGGTGGTATTCCATTCGCAACACTTTTGATTCTAACAAGATGATAGACACGTAGATCTAACCGCGTAAAGATACAGGCAACCATACAGGCAACCATGTCAGGAATCAAAGGCAATGGGCCTCATTAGGACCCTGGCGCTAAGTGTTTAACAGCGCCGTAAAAAAGGCTGCGGCGCCGTAAAACACTTAGCGCCTTACTACGAGGTCCCTTTGCAGGACCCGACCTCAACGGCTGGTCTATACCAGCCGTTAAAGGAGGGACCCGCAAAGGGACCGTACGGTACCGCAATTTGTCGTACCGTACTTAGCGCCTTCTCCATTCCCATAGAGCCCTACGGGGCGAAAATGGGAATGGGGAAGGGACATGGTTCAATGGGGAATTACCGCCCCGCCAACCTTGGAATGGGGTGGTAATTCCCCATTGAACCATGGCAGACCCGTTACAACACCGGCACCAATTATGGTGCTAATAGCGCCATGGTTTAGCGCCGGTGTTGTAATGAGGGCCAATGATACTTGTCCTTACGGGTCATATCTCGTTTAGAAACAAAAAACAAAGAAGCACTTCTAGTGGAAGTAAATTCTCAAATAAGATCATGCTTTACGTTTTTGTCAAGAGCCTTCAAGACTACTTTTTCGGAAGGTGAACAAATATATATTCTGCTGAAAGGAGGGGTGGTATCTGGAAGGGGATCTTTACAGCAATCTTCCAGTTGATGTGGTGAAAGTGTCTTGGATGCTTCTTTCTGGAAAACCTCATGACATTTGGTGTACTTTGTAGAAATGGTGCATAAAAGAGAAACACCTTGGGAGGACTGGAGACTGTATAACAATTAGCAGAACAATACGGGTACGGGCTGGCCAGTTGATATAGGGGGTGTGATGAGTCAGAAATGGGATTCCCAAAATTATAGGCTAATGGTTCGCCTTGATCCAATCATACATCACTACTTCGTTGTGCTGAGCAATCAGCATGTGACGATCAATGGTGTTCTTGATTATCAGGTCTCCTTCTTTCTTTCTTTCTTTCTTTCTTTCTTTCTTTCTTTCTTTCTTTCTTTCTTTCTTTCTTTCTTTCTTTCTTTCTTTCTTTCTTTCTTTCTTTCTTTCTTTCTTTCTTTCTTTCTTCCTTCCTTCCTTCCTTGGATCTGCGATCAATACCCTCTACAGGGAGAGCCACAGACTTCTAACACAAGGAACCCCCATTTGTGCAGCCCATGATTGATCCATAAAAATGTCAGCAGCACCGGAATTCACCATGGCTGGTCCTTCCCAAGAAAATGTTTCTGAATACCAAAGGACACTCTTAAATATCAATATGAGTATTCTGTGCAACAGTCTAGGATGATCAGTGAAAAGCAATTGCATTGAGGGACTTTATGAGAACTCCTGTACCTCTGCACCCTTTAGGAGTGGGACCTGGTATTTCTCTTAATATTTTGGGATCCTCATGAAATTTGTCAACTTCGGGAGCACCTGCAAGGGACCCCACACATAGGGTGTCTCGTGTAGTCAAGGCCTGATGCAAAACAGTATTTTCGTTCTTCAATGTCTGAACTTCAGCTGTTCTGAACAGCTGCTATCAGTTCTTGTAACTAAGCAATATTTTCTTCTCCGTACCATCGCAATCTGTCAGATGCATGCCTTACCTGAGTTGACTTCCGGGTCCGATCAGGGCAGAGAAAGGGTTTGTTCCTTCGGGCAGTCACCTCTACCCCTAATGGAACAGGGAGAAGAATGTGCTATTCCTAAGAACAGATCCACGTCCTGGGGAAAAGCCCAAAAAGGGCAAAAAACCCACTTCAGTGATGATTGAAGAAGCAGGAGTCACAGTAAGGAACAAGCAACAATGATGATCCAAATTGCATGTTGCAGGTTAGAGAGCAGGAAGCAAGGAAGGGGTGAGGAGAAGGAGCAGAGGAAGGCAAGGCAGTAGAATGCTGCTAGAAGCAAGGAGGGATTCAAGGAAGGAAAGACACCTAGCATCAGTGCAATAGAAGGAAAATAGTTTTGACGCATTCGCTTACCAGCGCAGCAACATCTTGTAGTACTGTATTGGTTGCTAGTCCGCAGCACATTTCTGGGACGCAATGTGTTGAGCTCCATTCAGAGAAGGTCAATGTGAAGCAGCGTGAGTGCCATATTGGAAGGGGCGCTGTCGGTCACCACCGTAACGACAAGGACAGGCGGGGACCCAGTATGACAGTCGTAAGTAGGGTGTAATTACACCAACAAGAGCTAATCCAAAATTAAGTAAACTCCCACTGAGGCTAATAGGTGTATTAAGAAATGGATCACTGACTGTGCTGAAAACATATTAATACAAAATTGACAGAGTATTTTATCAGGTCTGGAGGCCTTTATGGATGTTAGTGCTTGGGCGTTACTTGTCAATTCATTGATTTTATTTTTTTAACTTTCTTTTTTAAGTTGTTAGTCGAAGGGTACAAACAGTGGTTCTATTATTATATAGAGCCATAGTTCTGATGTGATTTTTGCAGTTGTTCGTCTACACTATGGCATAATTATTAGGTAAGACATCCCTTTTTACAATGCTGTGGGGTAATTCATACCATAATATTTTATATAGTTCACCTTGTGAATTTCACAATTTTTATTGGTTTCAGTCACCTCTTAGCCCCATATTGATGATGTATCTTGTTTGTTTGTTTGTTTGTTTATTGAATGTGTAATGCACACCAGACCCAGAGGTAGCAGGGCACAGCAAAGGTTATGCAAGGCTTACAAGGTTACATAATGGCAAACAGTATAAATTGACACGTGAAATACAAAATAGGTAGGGCTCAGAATCTGCAAGTAATATATTTCAAAAAAGTTATTTACATCATAGTGTACAGTAGTATATAATAGTTTACAATATTGGGAGGTGGGGCTCAGAATATGCAAGTAGTAGATTTCAAAAAAGTTATTTACATCATAATATACAGTAGTTTACAATCTTGGGAGGTAAAGTGTACTATTGTGCAGTGGTTTGAGTTGGAACAAGTCTTCGGTCAGATTGAGGTGGGTGATGAGGTTCTTTCTGAAATGTGGGTAGGGTTGATCAGCTCTCAGCTCGTGTGGCAATGAGTTCCAAAGTTTAGAGGCCTTCACAGGGAAGCTATTGCCGCCAATCTTGGAGGATTTGAATCTTGGTACCACCAGGCAGTTTGTATTGACAGCTCTGGTGGGCCTGCTGGAGGTTCTTCTAGACAATTTGTTGATTAGGTAGCTGGGGGCAGCATTGTGTAATGCTGTGTGTGTCAGGGAGGTGATTTTTAATTGTATTTTGTTATGGGTAGATAGCCATTTATATTGGTGTCTGATTACGGTCATGTACACTCTTTTGTTAATGCCTAGTGCAGCTCTAAGATAGTTGTTTTGTAATATTTGTAGTTTTTGGATACTGACTTTGTTAGCACTACTGTAGAGAGCATTACAATAGTCTAATCTGGAGAGAATGAATGCTCTGGCCAGAATAATACAACTGTCGTTGGAGAGGAAGGTCTTGCCAGCTCTGATAAGCTTGCACGTGTAGGCTGTAGTGGAGGCCAGGGATTTCGGTTGTTTATTAAAAGACATAGTAGCGTACAGGTAGAAACATAGGGTTTTTACCTCCTTTGAGACTATGATATTGTTGCCATCAATGATGAAAGAAGCATATTCATAACCTAGTTTGGAGATGTTGGAGGGGGTACCAAGAATGATCAGCTCTGTCTTGTCATCATTCAGGCATAGGCTGTGTGTGGCCATCCATGCCTGAATGGTGAGGTAGATCCTATTCACCAATGCCAATTCCATGCCATGATCCCCGGAAAGTGGGAGGAGAATCTGTGCATTATCTGCATAGTTAGTGTAGGTGATACCGAGAAGGTCCAAATCATCGAACAATGGTTTGGTGAATATGTTGTACAGAGTTGGGGACACGCATGAGCCCTGAGGGACCCCGCACACGATTGGGGTGGGATCAGCCGCCGCTGATGGGGAGAATACTCTGATGGTTCTGTCACTCAGGAATGATTCTATCCACTTGACAGCATCTGTGGAGAAGTGGGCTACTGAGTCAAGGTGCCTGCAGAGGACCTTATGATCCACCAGATCGAATGCAGCTGAGAGATCGAGTAACAGCAATAGTGCTGTCTTCCCTTTGTCTCTCAGCTCATCAATTTGTGTTTTCAAATCTATCAATGCAGTTTCCGTCCCATGTAGCGGACGGAATCCTGATTGTCTGACCCCTAGGAGTTTATGTAGCTCAAGGTATTTTTGGATCTGCGAGTAAGCAACTTTGCCCAAGATTTTAAGTAAAAATGATACCGTCGTGATAGGGCGGTAGTTTGTGGCAATGAGTGGGTCTAGAGTTTGCTTCTTCAGAAGTGGGAGAACACAGGATTGTTTGAGGTTGACTGGGACAGTGCCAGAGGCAATGAGGCATTGATCAGCTTGGAAATGAATGGAGAGATGTCTCCCATGGCATCTTTTATGTTGTGTGCAGGGCAGATATCTCCTTTACAGTTAGAAGGATTAAGTGATAGGATAGTTTTTTCAACTTCTAGGATGGAGGTTTTGGTGAAATGGAATCTGTTATTTTGATCAATGTTTTTTTTATTTGGTGGGAGAGAGTTAGTTGGCTGTGGTAGGTTCAGAGTGTCTTTCTTATTTTTTATTTTGATTTGTAAGGTGTTTATTTTGTTGGTTAAGGCTTGTTGGATCTCTGAGCACCAGGTCTTGTTTTTGATACAGATATCGGGTGTGGAGATAGGGGGCTCTAGTTCTCTTAGTATTGTAAATAGTTCTTTCATACTAGAGTTGGAGTTGGCAATACGTTCATTGTATGAGTTTCGTTTTGCCAGACAGATTTCCTTTTTATAGTGTAATGCCGTGGAAGTTCACTTCTTTTTATTCTCACTGGTAGGGCAAAGCCGCCAGGCAGTTTAACATTTTCTTTTTAGTAGTTGCAAGTCCTTTAGATGTGGAGTGAACCACTTGTTAAGGTGTGCTTTGCCTGTGCTTGATCTCGGTTTGAGAGGGGCAACTTTGTCCAGTGTGGAGAGCATAATCTTATTATATTCCTGCACCAAGGTGCTTGGGTCGAGATTATTCAGCAGAGAATTTAGGGTAGGTAGAATATTAGGAATCACACTTTCCACTGTGATGTTTTTTTTCATTCTGGTTAGACATGGTGATGCTACTTGAGGAGCTATGATTATTGGTCTGGTGGTGAATAGAATCATGGACACGAGGGAGTGGTCAGTCTATGATAGGGGGGAAATGGAGGTAATGGTAGCTGTGCAATTGTATTCAGCTACCCAGTCCAGAGTCCTTCCCTTGATATGGGTGGGTTCATTTACTTTTTACGTTATTCCTAATGCATTAAAGGAGTTGGCAATTTGTAGGGCCTGTTTATCTGAGGGATCGTTAAAACCTAAGTTTAAGTCGCCAAGGAGCAATACTTGGGAAGTAGGTTTGAGATTACTGGCAAGTATATTATGCAGGTCCCCCTCAAATGTTCCAATGGGCCCAGGAGGTCTGTATATTACATGCATGGTAAGTGATTGGGAGTTGTTTAAGAGGAGTTTGATACAGATGAATTTGCAGGATTGCAAGGTTTGGGGAGAGGCTATTCTCATAGATAAGCTCTCTCTGGAAATGATAGCTATTCCGCGGCCTCGGGATCCATCTCTGTCTTGTCTGGAGATGGTGTATCCTTCCGGGATGGCTTACATGAGTGCGGGTCCTGCAGCATAGTGTAGCTTATTGATTATTCAATTGTTGTTATGGATTAATTAATTTCCTCTTTAATTTATGACATATATCATTGCATATTTACAAACAGCCTGGACGAAGACCTGGTATAGGTCGAAACACGTGCTGGCGGTATTGCTTTTCCAATTTCTTCACACAATGAAATAGTTAATCAAGCAAAACCGACTAACCTTGACATCGCAATTTGGCTCATCTGCTCAATGTCATTATGTAGGAGCGCATGTTGGTCAGGGCATCAATTTCAATTAATTATATGTACAGGTGCTCGCTCATGTCAGCTATTATATATGCAAGCAAGTTGGTGAACGGCCGCACAGATATATTGACATCTGTCTCAAACTACATCTCAGATCTTACGTAGTCTAGCCTAGCCTCCTTTCTATCAAATACAAATACAGATATCTGCAGAACTCAAAAATAAAATGGCGTCATTTTGATCTTGCCTAAATACACCCCTAATATCAAGGTCAAATTTCCCCTGCTTAAGTATAGTATTCCTGCCTTCTGCAAATAGAAACAGACTGCCCTGTCTACCTTTTGAAAGATTCCCAGTGACAGCTGAAGAGCTGCAGCAGCAAGTACCTAGTATGCCCAGCTGAATGTGGCTGATCGAACCTCGAACCTATTACCCAAAGTGGGAAATCAAGTGAATAAGAGTTTGTCTCAATTTACACACACGTTTAATTTTGAGATAACACTAATCACACAATAGGTTCCTGGCTAACACATAAATGACTACTTCTCCAACATTTCACAGATGTACTGCAGACTGGCACCACTTCTCATTGGTTTCTCTGCTGCCACCGTCCTCACGTCATTCAGTAAGCATCTCGACTTTGGTTGGTCACTTCAAAAAGCATCTACTCTATTTTCTATGTCAGATATACTGGATAGCCTCTTTTGGGAGAATGTTTAGAGGTGTTTTTCATTCCTAGTCTAAATCGAATGCTTCACACAGGCATGCTTGTTCTCTACAGAAATGCTGTATGGTTCGGCAGCTGGTTTGCAATCTGCTTTGAAAATATTGCAATATTTATTTATTTTTTAAATGGCTTTACTGGTGAGAGTACAGAACATAAAGCTCCAGATAGTTTGTAAAAGCGTGTTCAGTACTTAGAGTGTGTGATTGCATTGTTGCAGCATTACATTCCCAATCTTATCATATGTAAGAAGTTAATCTGAGCCTTAATGGGCCTTCCCTGTACATCTGAAATATTTACACTCAAACTACCCATTTAATACATGTCTCCAGACATGGCCAGAGGACTCACAGGGGTATACTTTATTTCATAAATGTTGTTTTCCTTCATGTTATTGTCGTAGAAACACGTGGATTTATTGTGCATTACGCACTTTTAGAACAGAATGCTGAAATGCTAATCCTTTCCCCATAGATTGGTTTGTGACCAATGCTTTTCTGTTGCAAGAAACTTTTTTTTTAAATGAAAAATCAATATGTGTACCTTGCAGAAAATAAACATGCTGCAACTAGATTTTTCACAGTGAATAGCCTCAGTCCTATTTCAGCAGCTGCATTTGCTTGCATTGACCTGCACTCAGAAGTATTAGATCACACACAAACCCGTATTTAATCAAAGATACGTTCAGAGGAGAGTTAATGCTAAGTTATTTCCACCATTGGAATAGAATGAAGGACCATAAGCTGGAACATAGAGGTTTCTTCAAGGCAAAATTGTGATTTTGCGAGTGAAAGGCTACATACACTGGGTTTCAGATGTGATGATACCGCACTTTTCTCATGCTCTAGGCCAGGCAGATATGAATTATTGCTCTGGCAAGTGTGAGTGACAAGTGTGAGCGGTTTGGCGGTGGAGAAACTCTTTCTAAGACTACAGCACGAAATTCAGTGGACACTCCCACTCTTGGTTAAAGCCTTAAAAATCCTGCCCCTCGCCCACTTGCGAGCACGCTCTGGCAAGTGTGAAAGACAAGTGTGAGTGGTTTGGCGGTTCGGGTGGTGTAACGCTTACCTTCTGATGTCCTGCAGGGGCGCCCATCTTCAACAATCAGCTATGTGTTTGCGGCTCCCCTCCCATTGTCAGGGGTGATGGTAATCCAAAAGACTCCTTCCCCACCGAATTCGTAGACTGGCACGTTGGCCCAGTGCACAGTGCAGGTGGGAGTGTTTTTGGATTGATTCTCTGCTCTGACTGATGTGGTTATGATAGCCGCTGTGTGGACTGGTAATTCGGCCGCTGTGTGACCTACGGGCAACAAGTAGACACTTTAGTACTGGTTCTGTACTTATCCCCCCCAACCTCCCTTAATTCCCCCTAAGGCTGCTGGCTGGCAGGGGCACTGGCTCACCTTCTGCATGTGGCGGCAAGTCACAGCATGCAGTCTTCTGCACCAGGTCCAGTTGCTTCACTAGTCAAAAGTGGTCCAATCCTGCTGCAGACACACGAGATGGCCTGCTGCGCCACACACGATGCTCCTGGTGTGTTAAATGTCTCAGGAAGAGTGGATGGTGGTTGTGCAGCGAAGCGCGACTCTCTAAGTTTGGTTTTGCAGCTTTATCAACTGTTTGTGCGTGGAGCGCGAGCAGCGTGAGCAGCGTTGAAATAATGTCAGTGCTGCATTGAAATAGTCTTGTGTTTCCTTAATGTCTTGTGTTTTCCTTCCATAGGTGCGGTTACCATGCGGGATGTCACTGAAGCTAGAGAATGTCAGCCTTGTCTGGACTGCGGCCAAAAGAATGAGGTAATCAGGTTTCTTGTGGATGGCTCGGGCGCGAGTCACATACATTTCCTGAAATGTGCTTTCTCTTTCAGGTGTTCGGCGTTGGTGAAGAGCAGATCGGAACAAGCAGGAGTCAAAGCGGGTAAGTAGCTGAAGACCGTAGATCCAACGGGTGTTTCCAGTTGCTGTATTTTTGCAGAAACACTGTGCTGGAGTGGATGGTAAGCATTGCACTGCTTTTTGTGTAGCAGGAGAAACGCTAAACCCGGGGTGCGGCCTGGTTGTGTTTATTTAGCCCTGGGCTGCACCCTTTAACACTAGAACCAGGGATGACTACAGCATGGGCGATCTGGGGGCCATCTTGGATGCCATTCTGTGGTTCGACTTAGCAGCCATTTTGGTGTAGGCTATTAGCACTAATACACTGCTGCCTACACCAGCCAGCTACCCTTAAAGCCCATATCTTGCCAGTGCTGCAGGTGTGAGATAACGGCCTCAATACCCTGGTTGGTTTGGCTGAGATACTATTATGGGGGAACATGTTCAGCCTTCTACTGGGAATCATGACAGGTGGTGAGCGGTGAGGGTGAGGGGGCAGTAAGCCTCTTAACAACTGTTCCGGAGTGTTTTTGAACTTGGTAAAAGCATCAAGGATACTAAATACTATAAATATACTGAATATGCTTGGAATTTGTCTTGTTTGAAAATACGAGATGATATACAGACTGATCGTGGAAATATTCTTTGAAACGCAAACTTACATTTAATCGAAGCAGTAATGGGAGCTCCTCATATCCGCTGAGATTACTCTGCAAACATTGAGAGAGCAAGTAGAAAAACAAATAGCTGTGGATTACATTGACTATTTGATTCGTATATAATCTTGAAAGCTGGGAGGGTGACTGCAGGATCTCCTTTGAGCCAATGAGTAACTGGATACTTACTTATTTTCAGTCAAGAGTGAAATAAGCTTCCGGATATTCATTGTCTATTGATGGGGAGGTGTACGCAAAACTTGGAGCCCTTAAAAAGAAGGGGATTCATTTGTTATAGTGTTATTGTGTTACTCAATTGTAACTTAAGCTGAGCCACTCAAGAGGTATTTCAAACAGACCAATCAAATCTGGACCGACCATATGTATAATTTGAGAAGTGGCAAACAACTGTTTTTTAGTGGGGTGAAAATACTAACGCCCTTAACTTCAAATGATTCAAGATCAGTAAATCAGGGAAAACGACCCAAGCAGAGACAAATGTCAGCAATGGTGAAAGAGGGAGACTGCCAGCAGGGAGTGGCTCAAGATACTTGCGAGTGGAGCCAGACCACGGGACGTTGGTGGTGGATGACCTAATTCGGGATAAGGAAATAGAGCCAAGCTCGCCCACTTAGGAGACAGTTGCTGGCTACACAGAGTATGAAGAGCAGACTAAGGACATTTTAAAATTGCCTTTTGAAGAAGAAGAGTGCTGTAAAATGTTGGAAGTAAGAAAGGCCTCGTCATCAACTCCTAAAACCACAGTTAATCTGGGAAAAGTTATTAGAACAATTGAAGAAGATAACAATGGTAATGGTAATGGCAATAGTATGGGGAAGAGCTGAAAGGAGAACATTTTAACAGCTGATACTACCTCTCAATGTAAAATACAGAGCACACAGCAATACACAAGTTCATCATGGATTACAGGAGAGTGTGGCCAATGCAAACCCCAGAAATTGAAGCAATAATGCGAGCAAATCACAAAGGATACTGAAGGACTTCTTCCAAAAATTGGGAAAGTGCTCAACTACCCCGAAAGGAGCTCTTGAAAAGAGATGTCATAGAAAAGGAGATAGGTGTCTCCGAGAACGGAAGACAATGGTTTCAGAGAATGTATTACAACACAATCTGCATGAAAGTCTTAAAGATTTAGACGACAGGGTCAGAATGACTTTGCCATCAATATCGGCCCTGAATCACATCCTAAGTTCCTTATTGGGCCATTATGATAATATAAGGGACACAGTGGGGGCAAATGTCCTACAGTTAAGTGAGACAAAATTGGTGCTAAATTCGATACAATAACTTTTAGAAAAGCAAGGCACTAAGACTTCACAACAGCAGGAACAAAAATATCTCCTTTCATGGAAGATATGAACCAAAACATACTCTCTATAATATCAACTCTGGAACTCCATCAGAATCTCATCTCTGAATGTCTGGTAACAACTAGGATGTGAGGAGAGCAAATGAAATAGTAAACACTTCAATATTCAAGTCTAAATCTACAACTTAAAAACAGGACAAATTGGTGAAGGAGAGGAGATGTGAACAGAGTGAAGTGAAAGATTTCAATGAGACGTTGGTAGTACTGAATAATAATAATAATAATAATAATAATAATAATAATAATAATAATAATAATAATAATAATAATAAATGAATGCCCAGCAAGTACCACAGTTAAACCGACAACTTCCAGATACTGTGAGTTGTGAAATAGATGTGGATCAAAGTGTACTGAAAGATAGGAATGACTCAGAAAGGGGGAGGAAAAAATGAAATAAAAAGGAAAATAAACAATTGTGAAATGCTAAAAGCTGTAGAAAATATATGAGATTCGTAGACCAGTTTATTAATATTTTGACACTAGAAGATCCAGAACAGTGTAATGGGCTAACAACTGAAGGAAAAAAAGCAGATGCAGGTCTCTCTTTGAAATGTTATGTAGCAATCCAAACGGTAAAGTGGAAAGAATCCTCAAGGAGTGAACCTGTAATAAATTCCCAGCTGGAGGTTTAACAATAGATTCTGGAGCCGGCCTCAGCATCTTTAAATGGCAACAGACAAGCTGTTGAAAATGTAAACCTGATTAAAAAGCAGAGACAGAAGAATGCAGAGAAGCAAACTGAAAATGACGGGAAAATAACAAACAAATCATTAATAAAATCTGGATCAGTGAATGCCCAAACTCAAGTGGAAAGGTCTGTACAAAATGATAATGTGCATCACACACTGAAAGTATCTGCAGTTGATTGGGCTCCTTTTTTCTGAATGAGCGAGAAGAAACAAAAGACTATAGTGGCAGAGAAGGTTTCCTCGTGGGAACTTGATACTCTTGCACAGATAACCAGAGCAGTAGGGGAATTATGTCAGATGATATCATGCCCAGAGGTTAGACAACAAGTACCATCTCAGGAACTGGCTCACGACCCTTCTGATATAAGGAATGAGGATATAGGAAACCACATAACAACAGGAAAATCACGAGAGGATGAGGTATTCTCTAACTAATTCTTTGTGCGCCTCATGTTTGGTTGGAATATATGGAACAAGGGGGAAAGCAACTAACTTTAAATAGACAGTTAATTTTTAAGACTATGAAAAATGTGCCAGAACTGTATTTGCTGTCTACTCATGATTTGAACTATATCTACTTTCCTTAACAAAATTGCACATATATAGTGGATATAGGCTTGCATCCTCGATTACGGGTAAATGCTTTTCTTTCTGCACAAAACAATCTTTTGAACATAGGAATTAAAGTGTCAACAGTAAAACCAATCAAGATCGGGATGAAGGAAAAAGGGGGAAGTGAAAATTTAGAAACGTGAGCTGAGTTGGGAGCAGTCTGCTGCAGTCCTGTGTTCTGACCACATCGTTGTGTCCAGGAAGTGGTTAACTGCACCGAATACACCGCGGAGCGGAGCGGAGTTGTGAGCTGAGTTGGGAGCAGTCTGCTGCAGTCCTGTGTTCTGACCACATCGTTGTGTCCAGGAAGTGGTTAACTGCACCGAATACACCGCGGAGCGGAGCGGAGTTGTGAGCTGAGTTGGGAGCAGTCTGCTGCAGTCCTGTGTTCTGACCACATCGTTGTGTCCAGGAAGTGGTTAACTGCACCGAATACACCGCGGAGCGGAGCGGAGTTGTGAGCTGAGTTGGGAGCAGTCTGCTGCAGTCCTGTGTTCTGACCACATCGTTGTGTCCAGGAAGTGGTTAACTGCACCGAATACACCGCGGAGCGGAGCGGAGTTGTGAGCTGAGTTGGGAGCAGTCTGCTGCAGTCCTGTGTTCTGACCACATCGTTGTGTCCAGGAAGTGGTTAACTGCACCGAATACACCGCGGAGCGGAGCGGAGTTGTGAGCTGAGTTGGGAGCAGTCTGCTGCAGTCCGCTGCATACGCGGAGTCGTAGCAGGATGGAGCCCGATGTGAGACCGCATCCAGCTTCCCACGCGTGGTCATCCCCCGTGGGCAAGAAACTAAGAACGAAATCCGAACCGACCGTGAAACCGGCAAGTACTGGCACAGTGCAAAGGAGCACGGAGCGGATGGAAACCCTGACAGCGATCCAAAAGGACCTGCCTTCAGAGAAGACGGTGAGTGAATTTGCCACCTTAAACTCCCCCTTTCCACCTTCACTCCCCCCTACGAGTGAAACTTTGTCCGAAGGTGCTCCCGAGGCTCGGCCAGAGAGGTTAAATCAAGGGTCGAGCAAGCATAGTGCCATGTCTCCACCTGTATGTACCTCTATTATGGTACCGTCCCCCATCCCGGGTTACCCAAATGGGACACAAGGCAAACGTGATATCGATAACGATGCTGACACGTCTCCACCGTGGGAAGCCCAGTCCCTAGCCAAGTCCTCAAGAAGAGTGGACATTTTGGGCCCTAGGGCCCCCAACTCAACCTCTCCCGTGAGTCCAGGGGTCACCGCTAGGATGCGCCTGGAGACCGCTGGAAAGGTGCTGGAAAACGCGACGGGTGAAAAGGGGACGCCCGGTACGCGGACCACCGAGAGCCACGGAGTGGCGGGTCGAAGGGAGTCAATTGACATGAAGGAGCCCCAAACGCTAAAGGAAAAAGAAAACTTGTGGGCGTGCACTCGCGAACTAAACCATAAATCGGAGGGCGCCCCATATGTAAAAAGGAGTACACAGAACGCTGATACAAACTCCGAGAGTGGCGAAGGAGAGAAGGAGGATACCCTAAATCCCCAACAACTCCCGCTCAATGTACCACAAAAAGAAGGCCTAGATGGCAGCTATAAGGTCACTCAGGTAACGGCATTGATCCACGGAAATCCTAGCGCTGCGTTACTCACTTTAAAACAAACAAAAAAAGCGAACAAACATCTCAAAAGACGATCAAACGAACGAAAGCGCTGCTCAGAGACAAACAGCAGCGAAACGGACTCAGACCCAGATACGGACTTAACTTCAGAGACAGAAGAACTGATAAGACATGATGAGGCAGTGATCGAAGTGGACTCTGACACCGAAACCACAAAATCGGCTGACCTGATGAAGAAATCAAAGGCTGCACCAAATTCAGAAATCCCGGAAAACGCGGCAATCAAAAGCCCTACCGACCAAACCTTCCTAAAAATAGGAAGAAAGAGGGTACTCCAAGAAAGCAAAAAAACTGGTCACAAAAGATCAAAGTTCGTATCAGAGACTCCAGAACAAACGAGCAAAAAAGTACGAACCAGAAAAGACGTGCAACTAAAGGGGCCTTCCATCCCCCCAAATCAAAACTTCTTGAAGGCCTTTTTTACCCAACATCAAAAAAGGAAAATTCTAACAGATGATGAAGTATCGGATGCAGACATGTTGGAAGCAGTAGGGGATCTCCCGCAAGCTCTTAAAACGAGAAAACCTGCCTTCGACGCAAACGACATCCAGAGACAGGAGCAGCAAAACAAAAATGCAAAAGTACAAAGTCTAAAAGTCACGGAAGAGCCATTAAGAAACAACATAACAGCACAGAAGACAAATCAAGGCGCGAGGGAAAAACTGACGGCCTCTTCAATTAGCCAACCTACTTCCTACCCAAAGAAAGTAATTCCAGAGACGAAAAGCCAAGCAGAAAACCCGAGCATGGGATCGGAGGTGGTTAAGGAAGTAGAAGGGCAGATTATCAGCAACGCAAACCCAGAGAAAAACCAAGCAGGCGATGAGGAGCAGCAGATGGCTGGGACAAGACCACACCTGTCGCTGGTCTCTCAAAGTAAACCGGTCTCAGAGGTAAGGGATCTGCCCAAAACCCTTTGGGACCAGGTCTTAGTGAACAAGGGGCGAAGTAATCAAACAATGCTAAACGAAAACGGCCATAGCCCTCGACGAGACTCCTCCTATAATGATCCCCAGGCAACTACACGAAGAAAAGAACAAATCCTGGCATCTCCAAAAAAGAGACGTTTAAGTGACATAGCAGCAGCAATGCAAAAAGAGTCACCGAGTAAAAAACCAGACATGATCGCCATCATGTCGGCTATGACTATTGTGCTTGCCCCCTTTTGCAAATTATACGAGGCGATCAAAGAAGAGGTGAAAGACAACACCGCAATTTTATCCAACTTGATAAACAAAATGTCTCACGTTGAAAGCTACATCACAGCCATAGAAAATCGTGCCACCTCCCCTTATCGAAATTGGGAAAGTAAAATCAACAAACTTGAGAAAAAGATAGAAATTATGGAACAAATAAACAATGAGCAGCGGGCCCAACTAAACAGCCAAAAACCACAAATCCAGCCATCACAGTCGCAGCCTAAACTGATAGGAAATACCACTCAAACGCTGTTGGCGTTTAACAAATCCACATTCAAAAGGCTCGACGAAATTCAACACCAGTCAGTTGATTTAAGAAGTCCACCCAAAGACAAATCCACATTCAAAAGGTTTGACGAAATCCAACACCAGTCAGTCGACCTAAAAAGTCCACCAAAAGACGAAAATCAGTACCAAGTCCTAAAAAACAGTAAAAAACTGCAGGAACACCTGCAACAAAGCTGCATAAAGAAGGTAATCTCTCCTAAATCACCACAAACGGCAGAAGAGTTTATGCTACACTCAGACCTAATGAATATGTCGATTTACGAAGAAAACGAGCAAATAGAGAAAAGTAGAGACATAGAGCAGTTAGGGCCAATTGTCGAACTACAGTTACATCAAAAGGACGAAAAAGTGGATAATAGAGGGGTCGAAATGGAAAACGGAAACAAGGAGGCCACGGCAACACCGCAACAAAATGGAGGACTTGTCGTCCCTAAAGAGAAACTCAAGCCTGCTTCAGTAAAGGCAAGTGCTAAGCGTAAAGGACTTAACGAAAAAGACAGCCCAGTGAAATTAAGAGCCCAAAGGGGAGAAAGAGGAGATCATAAAATGAATAAAGACGCACTAAGAGTGTTCAAGCTTGAGCAAAGAGAGATAGAGAGCGGCTACTTGATTTTGAACAGACCTACAATCATGAAGATTATGAACAAAACGAAATCTTTATACAAAATCAGACCAGCAGATGTGGTATTAGTAGAACCATACCACAGAGAGAAAAGGGCCAAGGCCTTCGTTCACATTAAAGCAGGAGAAACTGAGCGGATCGATCGATTGGCGCACGAAGAACTGAAATCTTTGGGTTTCACCCTGACTGAGCTCACAAGGCCTACGGAGCAAATCGTGTCGAGTAAGAAAAAGGCTGATATCGCCATCAGATCAGTGCACTACAAATCAAGGACGGAAGACATGTATCCCCAAAATCGCAGACAAGAGGTAGCAGAGAAGGATGGACAAAGAGGGCCCTTCAGTGACCATCACTGGGACAAGGAGACAAAGAAAACCACACGAAAGAGACATCACGATACTCGTGATGAAATTCGGCGACGTTACAGAAGTGACCAGCGGGACAGGGTTTATAGCCGCTCTGAAAGTAGCCCGCCTCGAGGAAGAAAACCAGAACAACAGAGTGAGGTCGGCACTGAAGCAAGGTGGAAAGACGACAAAAACAGTTCTCCAGACACCAGAAACGGTGTAAAATCTGCAAACCAAGAATCAGGCCCCTGGAAATGGTTCACTCAAAAATGGAACAAAAACAACAAAAAATAGCAACGACCGGGGCCGTTCGACGTTGGCGATTTCATACACTGCCACGACGAGGAACGGCCGGAAACAGAGACTTTCACTCTGTGCTCGTGGAACACAAGAGGGCATGCCCACTTGACAAAGGTCGGTGAAGTAAACCTGGGGCTCTACGATATGATATGTCTCCAAGAGACTTGGCTGATGGATAAACCTGCATTGGACGGATACACAGTTGAAATTTCACCGGCAGTGAAAGGCTTACTAGGCAGACCATCGTCTGGCCTGTTGGTGGCGATTAAAACGGGCCAAGGGTTATCGGCTCCAATTAAGTGGAAGGAGGAATACGAAGTATTGGTGGTGTTGACCTCGTGGAAACAGACAAGCGATAAAAAAGAAATCAGCTTTACCAAAAATGTAGCAATCATAAATTGTTACTGGAACCCTCAACGGATGTCCACCAAAACATTCTGTGACAACTTGAGGGGCACCATCGATAAATTGTACGAGAACTTTGACTCGATCGACATCATAATATGCGGCGACTTCAACGCAAAATGCAGTGTCCTAAGGCCCACTGGTTTGGGTAACGAAAAAGGGAACAGATCAAGAGAAGCATCTTACGAACGAGGGACAGCCTTGAACCGAGTTATTAAAGCAAGAAATATCCAAAATGTTGCCAATCTGTTCCCCTCACAAGTAAATCTCCCAACATGGGAACGAAACTCCGCAACCGCGACACTTGATTACATCTTTATCTCCGATGGCCTTACAGCCGGTATCACAAGCTTTAAAGTACTAAAAACAGAACACAGCGATCATAACCTGCTTACCTGTGTCTGGCAAGGCAGCAAACCGTCTAAAGAAACATATGGAACAACGCTCGACTTAAACCCTCAAAGAACAAGGCTGAAGATAAGCGAAGGGGATATCGCTAAAATCAAGCAAGGTTGGGTCGAAAAGGTTGATAAATTGCAAGAAACAAATTGCGACGAACGACCAAACTATTTACCCCTGTTACTGGCCTACGAGACCCAGGCCAAAAAGTCCACAAAGACACTCGGTACCGGAAAACATGCATTCAACAAAGCACTGGTCGACAAAAGAAAAGAGGTGCGCAAGCGAAAAAGAATAGCGAAAAAAACAAATGCCTCCGCCGATTGGGAGAAATGGAAGCAAGAAACAAAAGGGTACAAAAACTGGCTAAAACAGCAGAGAGCTTCCCAACTGCAATTAGATGCGGAGCTTATGATGTCCAAGCTACAAACAAAAAAATCCAGTGAATTTTGGGGCCTTATAAAAGAAATGACAAACACTCCAGGCTCAGCGCAGACAAACGCGGTGGCCGAATCCAGCTGGATTGCTTACCTGACCAGAGAATTCAAGAGACCAGACGGTGAAGTGTACACGGAGACAAACCGGTCGAACTCATCCTGGATCGATGTATCCAACCCCAGTGAAATAGAAGCGTCAATTACCAAACTAAAAACATCAAGAGCCCCTGGTCCGGACGGTCTTACAAATATGGACCTTAAGCGATACCCGGAAAAATGGTCAGAATTGATCAGTAAAATCTTTCAGGTGTGTGGTAGAAAAAAGATGATCCCCGAAACCTGGCGAACTGCGATCATCGTCCCCATTTACAAAAAGGGAGCCCGAAATGAGCCAGTAAGCTACAGACCCATCGCTCTCTTGGACATTATAGGCAAGATCTTTGCGACGCTGCTATTGACCCATTTTAAATCATGGGAACAAAACAGCCCGTCGAGGGACTTCCTACAAACAGGTTTCCAAAAAAACGGGAGTACATCAATAAACATCCTAATCCTCAATATTCTGAAAGCCAAGGTCAAGGAGGGGGCGCCCAGGATCTTTTTGGCCTTTGTGGATCTATCAAAGGCCTTTGACAAGATCGATCGTAACAAGTTATGGTCAAAATTACACCACTGGAAATGTCCGGAAGAGGTGTTGGAGCCAATAAAAGCCCTCCACGAGAAGACAAAAATCAAGGTCAAACTGAATCAACAGGGTACATTATCTGAAGAGATCGAAGTTTATAGAGGCGTCAAACAGGGCTGTCCACTGGCCCCCGCCCTGTTCAAGGCATTTTTGGGAGATTTTGGCCAGTCAGAAAGCAAAATTAGAACATTTCCCCCAAAAATAGGAAATACGGAGATCCCTCGCCTGTTGTATGCCGATGACGTCATACTAATTGACCAAACCCCAGTTGGTCTTCAGCGCAAACTGACTAATCTAGCAAAGTATATGAGAGAAAATAACCTGGAGATCAACGAGTCAAAAACCAAGATCTTGGTCTTCGAAAAAAGCAAAAAAAGAACAAAACAGCAATCATGGTTTCTGGTGAACACTGAAATCGAAACTGTAAAAACCATCAAGTACCTAGGGATATTGTTGGACTGCTCCGGAGTGGACAGGGCCTGGCAACTTCAACTATGGGAGAAAACAAAGCGGCTGACCGCCCAAACAAGAGCAGTGGACAAAAAATACGGCAAATTCTCACTCATCCCAGCCATAACCTTCTACAAAACAAAGGTGGTTCCATCGATACTCTACGGTGCTGAGTCCTCGCTGTGTCTACCACACAAGTTATGGCCCAAACTGGAGGGTTATGTATGGAAAACAGTTCTGGGCTTACCCAAATCGACCTCCATGCCGGCAATCAGGCGTGAACTGGGCCTAGTTTCACTGACATCCATGGTGGATCAAAACGCAATGAGGTTATTCAGAAAAATCATCATGTCTGACTCCCTGCGATTATACGAAATCCTGAGGATTGAAACAAAGAAAGGGAATTGCTCTGCCCTATCCAACTGGGCAGAGAAAAGAGGAAACGACCTAGCACAAATAGCCTGCTCCGAACAAGATCTGAGGGAAAATCCGGACCGTGTCAAACGCAAAATGGAAGAGTGGGACTGGATGACCACAGTGGAAAAGGCAACTAAAAACAAACTCTTAGCCACCCTACCTCCGACCTTTAACAAAGTAAAAACGCCGCTAAAATATTGTCAAAAATTCCCGGATAAAAAACGGAGAAACCTTCTATTGAAAGCAAGATTAAACTTACTCCCCACGCGGGAGATCATGGCCATTCGCGACCCAAAGACCACAAAGTCCTGTCGTCTCTGCAAAAACCTGGATACGATTGAATCCGTCAAGCACCTTGTGATCAACTGTCCAATAACCAGAAAAAACCGAACAGCCTACCTTCGCCCTTTGCTAGATAACGCCTGGATCTTGGAGCCTGACGAGTGGTGGGATAGACTAATCTCAGGAGAGAAAACAAACTGGGCAGTGGCAATGGCGAAACAAATAGAGCTAGCAATGAAAGAATTAAATACTCATAACACCTCATCGCAAGCATAATAAAGGTCAGACATTCTTTCTTTCATTCTTCGTCATCCACTCAAAGTCGCAACACACATGGAGAGTGAGGTTGCGTTGTGTGAAGACTTTTCCTTTTTCTCTTCGAGAGGACATTTTCGTTTGACTTTTGATAAAACTCAGTTTTTCTTTACTTGTTAAACTGAGTAAATGTTTCAATAAAACAAAAAAAAAAAAAAACAAAAAAAAATTTAGAAACAATTGGAAGTAGTGTGTGGGCATTGTTACCAGGGATTCTATAGGAGGTCTTTCAGTAGTTGGATGCACATGATGCTGCACTTTAGTAAAAGGGGATCTAAGGGTTTTATGCTGGAACCAAAGGGGATATAGACATTTCACAAACAACAGTACTAGTAGGGGCATTTTGGGAAATTTCGATCTAATCCTTCTACAGGACACATGGTTGCAGCAAGAATTGAAGATAGATGGGTTTACAATCTCAGAACAGTTGGCCTATGGTAATGCATTGGCCACACATCGGGAGGCCTATTAATAAATTCAAAAAATGACAAAAAAAATAAAAGCATCTAAATATAAAGGAGAATATTATGGCATTTTAGCAACAATGCTGCAGATCAATTTGGAAGCTACATTTAGAAATCTTTTGTTTTTGAACTTGTATTATAATCTGGTGTGTTCCAACTTAACTGCGTTTTTGGAAAAGATCTCAGAGGCTTTCGTGGAGGGTCAATCACAAGAAGAAGGATGTGATACTCTAATGACAGGGGATCTAAACTCTTGTTGTCATTCTAGAACATCAGGGGGGATAGTAATAATTTGGAAGTGCAAAGAGGGAAAAGGTGGTTAGATTTCTTCTCTGAATGAAATGTACTTATCTGTAATGGAAGTGTGGAGGGTGACCTTAACCCAGCCCCTACATGGGAAAAGAAGGATCTAGGTACTTCTTAGACTATATTATTGTCTGCAGAGGGCTTTTTGACTGGTGAGCAAAGATGGAAATTATGCCGTTAGATAAAAGCGATCATAATATGCTAACTTTAAGATTAGATATGCTGGATGAAGGGCAGAGGGGAAGCCCGCAATCGAATTTGCAGTTAAAACAGAGGGGAAATTGATTGGCCAGATTTATTGGGAATGGATGAAAATTAAAGTCCTCATAGAGGCATGGGTATCAGGTCAGAAAATAAACATAAATTCAGTTTTGATCTGGATACATGGTATAGGAAAGAAGAATTACTGAAGAACTTGAGATTGTTCAGTAAATATTCTCTGATTATGACTGTTGAATCCAGCGGTTGTTCGAAGCAATGGGTAACGATGCAGAAAAGAATAATCTCATTATTAATCCAGGAAAGACCCAGATTATTAGATGTTCAAATGTAACAAAAAAAGAATAGAGTTTAGGTGGACTGTGAAGACACAAACTGCAGAGTTGGCTAGAGAATGTAAGTACTTGGACTTTTTTCTGGTCCCACACCCTAACCAAAAACTAGTAGAGGACCGGTTAAATGCTAAAATAGATCAAAAGGTACCACAAATAAATATCACCAAAAGTTTGCGTTGTACATTCTGTATCCTGCCACTAATCAGGTTACATAAAGGAAAGATTATCCCTACCCTGCTCTATGTTATGGATATAGAGTCACAGGCCTGGTGTATAGGTTGAGGGCGCCTGGAGGGAAGAATTTGTGAGAGTATTACATCTTCCCCACTCCCTCCCAATTGTGTCTCTTCGATATGAGTTAGGCTTAAACTCACTGACGTTAGATTTATTTTGGAGATTGTTACAGTTGTATCGATCTATAAAATGTCCTAAGGAAAACATCTTGTTTATGGATGTACATTTGGAGAAAGCTAGACATGTTAATCCCTATTTAAAGAAATTAACAGAACTGGTAGTAAGCATCCTGAGTACGATAAATAAATCGTTGAATGATCTGATGGATGATGCCCTCATAGTAAAAAGGGCATTGATGGAGACGGACTGGATAAAAACAATTGATGAGGTCCGTTCTCTGAAACTACATGGGAGTCATTCCTTTTTGGATAAACCACAGGTGTCATCCCGACCTACTTAATGAGATTCCCGGGCCATGTTGGAAGAAATACGCTTCTAAGATTTTGTTTAAATTTACTTCCGACAGGTGAAATTGTGGCAAGCAGAGCAAAGGAGAAGGCCATAAATGAAATATGCTCCTTATGTCAATGTCAAGTGAAACAATCATTACGGCATATTTCTTACTAGATGTAAGGGGCCGCAAGAATGAGAATGATCCTTCCTGGGCCGTTTTGTCCATAATGAAGATTGGCTTTGGTCAGATGAATTTTGTTATAGACTGTCCTCAGGACACAAGACTTTTTTTATCGATTGGATTTATAAAAAATATTGAAACATATTGAACTGGCTACTTCAGGGGTCCCTTGGGAATCAGCTTTCATGTTGTTGATCTGTGTAGACTAATTTGATTATTTAAGCACTATTCATAATTGGCCATATATTGCACAATGCCATTGACAAGCTCACCTAAGGGTAATCGAGAGCTAGCAGGCTAGTAAAACAACATTATTTGCATGTGGTAGAATGCAGACATTCTCACTGTTATTTTGGGGGATTCAGCAGTGATCTTATTTAGCGCGCTAGTTAAGAATTTGACATTAAGGTTAAATAAAAGGGTGGCCACGGCCCACCATGGCAACACGAAGCCCTTTTGAGAGGTGATATAGTATGCGCTTAGTGTTCACCATACCATACCAATTTAGACCCCAGCCATACTAATTGGGTTGATGGAAAGTGGGAGTCAAATTACCCTGGTGCACCAGAAAAGTAACCTGGCTGAGTGATCCTGAAGCATGACCACCAAAATAGCTAGAATAGGTATCCACATAGAGCACAATGTCTTCCATAATGTGTGCTGGCTAATGCAATCAAACGCTTACTTCAGATACATAAACCCCAGGTAAACAGTACTCCTATATCCAGGGGCGTTGCTAGGGGGGGGCTAAGGGGGCTATAGCCCCTGATCTTTTGGTTGTAGCCCCGGATAGAATCTCAGGAGCTACAGCCAAAAGACCAGCTAGCCCCCAGTCCCAACAGTTCCGACAGCAGCTTAGCCCCGGGTCTTTTCCAGACCTAGCAACTCCCCTGCCTATATCCCAGAGTGTGGTTACCAAGATTTAGCTTCCTCGACCGGTGCATCCACCTGTCAGATTGCTCCAAACCCAGATTGAATATCACAATCCAAGCCTGGGTTCTAATAAAGAGGATTGTTAGACTTGCATCACACTTGAATCACTGCATCTTGGGTAGTACCCCAATTAAACCTAACTAGCAAATTCAAACTAACGGCACACCCCCTTTTGAACTAGCTGTGTCCCATTATTTGCTGATGCAAGGCAGGGTATTTTCAATGTGCTCCTCAAAACCGTTAAGGCAAAATGGAGACTAAATGTCACAGTGAAAAAATAATGTAAAGAACCCTTTGTGGAATTTTCTTCGGGGCCCAGACAATCAGGAAGGTACAATTCTAGGCACTGATCTCTGTTATTGTGTCTGAAACTTCTCTGTTGTCTGAAGTTGGGCAGCTGAGGAATGCTCCCATTGCTTTTCGTAGTCCCATGCGATGCAGCCAAACCCTATGTGGCTTGTGAATAGTCTCCGCCTGGCTCATTGCAGGCTCCCACACCCTCCTCATGTGTAATTCAGGCCCTATTGGCCCGTTAAGTTCCGCCATCAGCCCACAGTGATACAGTGGGTGCCACTGTGCTACCACTGCCATGCTCGTAAAAGCATTTTCCCTGCCACAGTGACATTCCTTTTACACCCTAAAGCGACTCGCAACAATACAACACTGGTTGCAGCACTGCAGCACCATTTTCCTTTGTACAGATTCCGCATAATTTCAGCCCATTCAACCCCACAGCAACCCACTATGACAACAGAGGTGCTGTGTCACACCAGCCGCCACTATGCATCTCGGGAATGCTGGACAGTTGTGGAGCATTTACTTTAATTTACTGCGGATCTCATGGGTCTTGGAAAAATCGTATTCCTCTTGTTTAGGGATGGAATTGGGGTAATTCGGTGCACTTAGCCCTGCTTAACAGATCTTGCTTAATTAAAGGCTGTTCATTTGGGCGTCCGGGCACTTAATGGCCAACATTGCTCCTCCTCACGGACATAAATGCACAAAAATCTCCCTGAGTGCCTACTGTGGTGGGTCAGACACAGTATATAGACAAGTAGATATTTTTCAAAGGGTCTCAATTTTTTTAAAGTAAAGAAAAGAGGCCTCATCTAGCCCTACTTCTAAGGCAAAGGTTGCCTATTCTAGAAAATAACAAAGAGGGTGCATGTCGAGACATCTAACATAAATCATCCTTCAATCCTGCATCCAAACCTGACTACCCTGCAGGTTGCCCCTGCCACTAACAAATGAAGCAGAAGACTTGTCCTAGAAAGGTCTTCTTATTCCCATGGGCGTCATTTGGGTGTTGTCAGGGTCACAGCTGCGTCCCCTGGTGACTACCGCGCAGCCACTGCCGCTTCCAAGTGCAGAAAGCAGTAAGCGCTCTGTGCTTCCTGGTTTTTGCTCTTGTGCGTAGAAGCGGAGAGGAACTCAGAAGCAGGATCCATTCAGCGCTGACTCTGTGGTAAGTGAAAGGAAAATTAAATGTTGTATGTATGTATGCATTTCTTGAAAGGGTGAATATGTGCTGTGCAAATGCTGTTTGAACGCATTTGTATGAGCGAGTATCTGCTTTGTAAATGTTTGAATGTGTGACTATGTGTTTGACCGAGCATGTGCATTGTGAGTGCTGTTTGAGTGCATAAATATGTGCTTGAATTAGCGAGCATGTGCTGTGTCTGTGAATACTATTTGAATGCGTGAATATGTGCTTGAATGAGCAAACAAATGATGTTTGAATGCATGAATGTGTGTTTGAATTAGTATGTGCTGTGTAAATGCTGTTTGACTGCTTCAATATGTGTTTGAATGAGCGAGTACATTCTTTTTGAATGCTATCTAAATGCGTGAAAGTGTACTTGAATTAGCAAATAAATGATGTTTGAATGCATGAATGTGTATTTGAATTAGTATGTGCTCTATAAATGCTGTTTGAATGCATGAATGTGTGTTTGACTGAGGTATGAGATGCTCTGCGAATGCTTTTTGAGATGAATGCTGTATGAATGTGTGTTTGGAAGAGTGAATGAATGAATGTGGGTGAGCCTATGTCGGGCTTGTGCCAGCGTAGGAGGCTGATTTGGGTGGCGTGGGAGGAGGTGTAGGAGGAAGAGGAGAGATTTTTTTACTAGGCATCTAAGATACAGTATCATAGATGCCCACTAAAAAATGTCATGCCACAGTAAGACAAGGCTAGACTGATTGCAAAAAAATGCATTCTAGCCACGTAATAACACTTATCATGCCGGCTTTAAAAGCGTGATAAAGCAAGCATAACAAGTGTTATTACATGGGAAGACTGGTATTTTGATTATATCCATGTAGTCATTTCTTACAAACCGTCTTGCCGTCTGGCATTACGTTTTTTACTGGCCATCTATGATACAGTATCATAGATGGCCAGACAAATACATCATGCCACATTACAAAATGGCTAGACTTACTACACCAACATTCCAGTCTAAGCACACAATAACACATATCATGCTTGCTTTAAAAGCATGATAAAGCAAGCATGATTTCAGTTATTATGTTGTTAGAATGCATTTTGATGAAATTAGCCTTGCCATTTCTTACTGTCGCATGACATTTTTTTTACTGGGCCTCTATAATACAGTATCATGTGAAAATGTATTTATACTGGCATATATTGTGGGAAAGGCATCAGAAAAATGCATTGGGAAATGTTCCTGTGCACTTTTGGTGACTTCACCTATTGGACTCTTTCCTGAATTACCCTACACAACTGATTGCAAACTGTCTGGCTTTTTAACCAATTTTTCAGAGACACTGTGTTGCATAATACACCATTTTAACCTATTATTAAAAACATTGTCTCGGAGGGTGAACACCCCCAACCCCCCCAAATCATCCCTGGGTGGTTCAGGATTCCTTGGTATGCTTGGATGCTCATACAATTTTGTGATTAATATTTACACCCTACCAATTCACCAACAGTGACTGGCAGTGTGAAAAAACATAGAATGAGTTCTTGTAAGCTGTTTTAATTTTGAAAATCATGCAATGAAGTTTGACTTATTCGCAAAGACAAAACTGAAGAGTAGCATTTGTCTTTATAAGCCAAACAGACTGGGTGCTCCAGATGAAGAGCTGCTTATTTAGAGTCAACTTGTTTGTTTTATTGTTCTGAGGCCTAAAATGTGGTGCAAAAATACACCACATTTTGGAGCTACTGTGGCCTAGATTGTCCCATACCCAAGTAAAATATTTAGTATTATATCATATGTTTATGTATAGCACTTCATGTCTGACTCCTGATGCTTCCTACATCTAAGCGCTGTAAAAATAGGTGTTATTAGTAGGACATGTAATAGTACTTACTGTATCAACCAAGGAGGGATGAAGGACTGATTTAGCCCTGCTGAAATATGAACATGACAAATGCAGGGTGGCTGAGATGAGCTTTTACCTCATTGAGCTATCCAATTGCGACACATATTGCTGTTTAATCAATTGTGCAGTTCAACACATTTATCAAGATATCTACCCATCACCCTCTTTTGTCTACTGCAGTCCTTTTTAAAGAAAATATAGCACTACTAATATTAGACTTACTGGTGGGTCATGACATAATTACAGTACTTAGAAGCAGTAGGAATATATGTGTAATGCTAATAAGAAATGTAACCACCAGAGCCAATGCATTGCCAAATGTATTTAAGGAGAAATAGCCGGTAAGATAGCGCAGCAGGTTAAGTGCTCACTGTTGGTATTCATGTGTGGTCACAGGTGTGAATTGTAAAAAGGTCTACTCAACCATATATACCACTCGCCATATAGCTCAGTAATGTATGGTCAATGACATTTATCACCAGTGCTATATAAGAGTACAGCGCTGTGGGGTCAGCCTCTTGGTCATGATGATGAACAATGTACGCATCGAACACATTGAGGTGCCATGGGTTCTGTTCAGTTTGTTTCTAAGAATCTTTAGATTAAAATTGGATTGACCGATATTGCCTCTATAAACTTGACATTATGATGAAAGTCTTTCTGTGGTAAAACGAAGAAATAAAGGGTTCTTTGTTACTTATTACACAATTGGCTAATCCTCTCATTTTATCCCATTCCAGATACAGGGCATTACCTCACACTGGGTAGAATTACTGGACATTTGAGGATGTACTTGGCAAATGAAAGAAGCAGTTGAATATACAAAGCTGTAAATTACATATTTAAACCATACCTAGGATGTGAGGATATAACAGAAATGAGATGACTGTACCCTCAGAGGCTACACTAGCCACACTGTTTTATGGCAGCACCTGTGAATGTGGGGCTTTACTTGGCAAATGATTACAAGACCTGACATTTGCAGCAATAATTGGCATACGGTGTTAATAAATGACAATATGTGGATATAGTGGCATATGCATGGCAGTGCCCCTGGCCTATGTTGGTTCTACTTGGTCTACCTCTGTCAAAACATGAACCCCCCCCCCCCATAGCATATCAAGGCAACCCCCTTGTGAAAATGTGCTTGGTATCTGAAACTTCTTATGTCTGCTTTAGTTCCAGTTTGAATTTTATGACATGTAAGCTTTGTTAGGTTTTTACACCCATCAGTCACTTCAGGTGATGACATCAGAGTTAAAGGTCATTTGATGTGATGTCACCAGAGTCAAAGGTCATATGACATCACTTCCTGTGATGTCATTGGGTGTGTGATATAACTTTCGCTACTGCTGGCATTTTGGTGAATTGGCATTCCTGCTTGCACCCCTTTCCTGGCTTGTTCTGTTTGATGCATGACTCCCTCCCCAAATATCTCCCTCAAATGTTGTACTTCTGGTTTTTCAGGCCTGCTCGAACAGTTGAAAACAAAGTTCAAATTACGTTCCTTTTGTATCAGATCTATGCCTGGTCATACAGTTCACAACAAAGTTCAATGTCTCTTGATGTCTTGATGCCAGCAAACCCTTTTTCAAGATGAAAAGTTTGTTCCTCACGTGTACAATTTGAATCTGCAAATTCTCCAATTCAGGTTTCCCCCGACTTGGGTTTTTGCTTTCTCTCTGGTTTCTGGTGGCCCTTATTGGGTTATTTATTTTGTGCTCGCCCCTTTGGAGTGTTTCTTTGACACTCTGGTATCTGGTAACCCGTTGCAGGTTACTGGGTACGTGCTCACCCCCTTGGAGTGTTTCTCTTGCTCTCTGGTATCTGGTAACCATTTGCAGGTTATTGGGTTTCAACTCAATCCCTTGGGGTTTTTCTCTTGCTCTCTGGTATTGGTAACCCCTTGTGGGTTATGAGAATCGGCCTCACCCCCATTGGGAGTTTCTCTTGGTCTCTGGTTTCCTATAGTCCCAAAAAGGCACTCAGATACTTTATCCAGTTTCTTATCATCCTTACTCCTTTTTAGAGTGTCTCAGAGCTCATCCAACCTCTTCCCTTTCCCAAACATGTACTGCATGTCTACTTATTTGCTGTGGTCTTCTGCTGAGAAAACAGCAGTTCCTGTAGCATGGGAACTGCACTTCTGGGGTTGTCGGTTCCCTGGTTTTAATTCTTCATCTGAGCACTGTCCTTTGGCCACTGTGGTATGCTACATTGGTGGTAGTTCGGTCTTTCAGCGTCAGAGACCAAGGTGCCTGGAACTTTAAGTCCTTTCCACTCACCATGTATGTGATGTGGCCCTGGCTCAGTAAGTAATAATTTCAGCTTGTAATCATGAAATGGGGTCCTCATTTTCGCACTAGAAGGACCAAGGTGTTAAACTATATTCATATAATACCGCCTTGTTATGAATATTGGCCTAAGCCCATTCACGTTGCACGGAAAAACCGTGTTGGTAATGTACCGATTTCAGATCAACTTCGCCGCCATTTTAAGGATCATCCGCCATTTTGATTTCCACTCCTGCTTTGTGTTCTAAAATAGTGGACTGTGTTTTCAACTGCAGCCGAGCCGTACGATCTTTGAGTTGTTTCAACATTGAGGCTGACCGAGAGCAGACTGTTTGTTCTATGCAAAGAAATCTTGTTACTCGTATGAACTGCAATCCAAGTGTTGTCTGCGCTCACAAGCCTCATCCTCATATAATCAACGAGACAATGTAGAACAAACTCAGATCTTGTGTTTTTGCTGCATTGTAGTGATTCTTGAAACAAGGCTAACTGTGTATCAGAGAACCAATGGCATCATTGTAACTTCATGGACATGCAAACTTGTTAAATCCGTTGTACAATATTATAGTATTTCTCATGTGAACTGGGCACAAACCCTAGCATGTAAATTATTAGTTTGGAGAGGGGCTGGACAATGATTGGAAACTGTATAAAAATGTCTGTGTTAAAATGCCCAGCACTCTCACCACTCACTGTGTCTGCTGGTACACACTGCAAGGTGTTGGGAGCCAAATAGCTATCTGTTTGCTTTGAATCTGTACAGAATAAAATATACTTATATCTTTTTGACCCGTGATTGGGGTATTTCATTTTGTGGTACTAAGCTTCGATATTTCTTTGGTCTTTCATAGGGATGATAATCTCTCTATCTAAGAACCTCTCAGAGGGTGAGTATTATGCATCCATCAAGCAGTTAGATCGCCTGTGGAATGCAGCACTGTTCCTTGTACATAGATGGAACCCATTAAATAGTCAATGTTGTTTGTGCAGCTAACACCTTTCTCCCCTCGCACACAGCACCTTTGCAGCTTAGTGGAATGCACAGTTTCACTCCACACACCCTGCACACACATATAACACAAACACTATTGCACATCACCTCTGCCATAAAAAAAAACTGCTTGTAATGGCAAAAATTTGAACTGTAGCTTCCCACATAACTCTCTCTCTCCATAAACACAACCCCTCCCCTTTAGTCCATAGTATTCCTCTGTTGCGCCCATACACACTCCATTTAAACATGGGTGACCTCACCCTTGCATAACTTCAATGGCTGAAATGCTCACACGCCTAATAGCACCTCCCAAACTCTCCCAGATTTCGGGACTCTGGTCCCCCCGAGGGCGTTCAACCATAAGCGCAATTGGGACCATAATTATGGTGAAAAGTGCTATAACAAATGACAACATGAAATGAAATGAAATGAAATGCAGTGCTGGCTCCATCCGGCAGCATAGGCTTCCACAGTGTTTCTCAGGCTAGCACCCGCCCCATTGCTGGTTCTCTGCACAACAGAACCCCCACTCTAGGAAAGGGCCTCTACCTTTTTACGCCCTTCTTGGCCACGAGATTCCTGTCTCCCAATAGCTGCCTCACGTTGGCCAGGGCTCTTATACCATCTAAACTGGACTACTGTAATAGCCTATAACTAGGCGAAAACCAATCCATAATTAACAAACTACAGGTACTCCAAAATAACGCGCTATGAGCACCATTAAACATCCCCAGGCGAGAGCACATCTCCTCCATCAGAAAATCGTGTAAATGGCTCTCCATACAACACAAAATTGACCTAAAAACAATCTGTCTCACATACAAAGCCTTAAACCATCTAGCTCCCCCTTATTTTACCAACAAATTTACCTTGAAATCTGCGGCCAGAATCAATAGATCTTCCAACACACTATGCCTAACGGTGCCCAGATTCACCTTAAAAAGAGCTGGAGGTTCTTGTTTTACGGTCCTTGCCTCCCAACTTGGGAGCACCCTACCTCTCAACATCAAAGTTATCGAGTCCTTTCAGTCATTTAGGAAACAGGTCATTAGCTGGTTACTGAACAAAATCTAGCATTTACCATTTTCTCTCTACTATGGCTGTTGTTCTGACTATACCGTAACTATGTTTCTACGTACAAACTGTATATATGTATAAATGTATAATTGTAAACTGTATATAATATACCATCTAACTGTGTACCAAGCGCCCTTTTACCGCCGGGTCCGGAGCGCTATATAAATAAAATAAACAAACAAACAAATGAGAGACAAAGCCCTTTCTGGTTATGATTTTTGGTCAACACAGAAGGGTCAGCTAACAAACCAAGCACATTTAAAGACCCCTGTACATGTGTTTTGTGATCAGATACCATATATCCCACAAACACTGTGGTCACTGGTGTTAAAGGAGAGGTTGTATGCTTATCTACTTGTGATTCCTTGTCCCCTAAGGTGGGTCACCGCCACTGAGATCCCATTTACCCTGTCCCCTAAGCAGTGTTTTGTGTAGCAGGCTCGTCCCCCCAGTCCCAAAGGGGGCAGCTCTCCCTTGCGGAGAAGGGACAACCTCCCCTGATACGTCACGCTAATTACCATCTTCCAGAATCAACTCCCGTGTGATGCACAGAAGATACAGCACTTGGCACTGAAGCAATTAGAGCATCATATCAGGGCTAGTTTTCATTCTGATTACTGTATGTGATCACAATCCACCAAACTAGGAAAGGGTCATGAATTCATTAATTGCTCCTTCTTTGAACAGAGGGAAATGTTTGGTAGAGCAATTGCCACCATTGTTTATCAAAGATAAGAACATCCTCAGCAGGAAACATCATTTGTGTGCATCTTGGATGGCTTTATTGCAACACGAGTGGAGCACTCTATAAATAACTCCTATAAGGAAACATTATTTTGGCTTCTAATAAAACTTAAAAGATCGGCATAGCCAGACGTTTCTTGGAGTAGCCGCTGCCGTCTGTGCAAAATTCCTTACTCAGCAAAATGCATGCTGTGAAGCATGTCATATTCAAGCCAGCTACCTTTTACCCCAAACTGTAGTTTCGTGACCACACCTAACAATGGTACAGTAGCATTCAAAAAATCCAAAAGCTTTATGTCACTAATTAACTTTTCAACAAATAACCACTACTAAACATTGCACAGGAATAGGGTAACAAGCAAGTGTGATGCCATATTCACTATCGTTTTACTTAAGTACGTCTTCGGGGCCTCACTCTATCCCCGATGTTGGTGGAGAGGTGGTCTTGCCCCGCTCCTCTTGCAGTCCCGCATGATCAGATCCTGCCTATGTTGGGAGGGGGAAGACGTCAACCCTTCCCGCATACGAGTAAACTACCTTAATACCCTCTCATATTAAGTATGCAACCAAGCCTTGTTGACACTCAGACTCCATTTTGTGACACACCAAACGCCATCTTTCTAGTAGTCCCAAAAATGATCTCTAAAAGCCGTCTCTCCCACAACCCAGCGCCTTACCCCTCCAGCTCAGGCCCTCACAGTCCCCTGCCAGCTCTGCACAAGTCCTGTTCTCACGGAAGCCCAGCCATTCACTGTTGCAAGCATCTGTATATTCCCCGAACAAGTGATCTCACCACACTGTGTGGTGAGCGGAGCAGGACCCCGCACTTGAGCACATCCATCGCCACTAATCTGCCTGTTCTCTCTCGACCCTCACCCCACCCAGCCATAACCCACCAAGCCCAGGCCTCTCAGTTCTTTGATACAGCTACACCTCTAACCTCCCAGTGACCAAATGAGGAACACCCACCTTAGCCCTAAATTCTGGACCCCAATATATTCTCCCCAAGACTAAAACATGTCTGACAGTATCATGAAGCATCAGGTAGATCAAGGACCTCCGAGCTGGGCACCTCGGTTGGGGTACAGGGTTTATGGATACTACGGAGCAGAGGGCCCAATGTACATATATTATGTGTTAGTGCACTTTAAATGTACCCCTGTTCGAGTCAACATGTATGATGGTCATTTGTTTCATGCCCTCGAAGCTTGTTGTTCTAGCTTAGATAGAGAGGGAAGAAGTAACTCTCTGCTGGCATGACCTTCGCCCCACGGAGATGGGCCCAGCTGACCCACGTGCTGAGGGAATGACAACCAAGCAACTTCCAATCCGATGTGGCCAACCCATTTATATCTATAATGTAGTTTTACAACTTGCCAATTGGATCACAGAATTATGTACCTATAGGTAGGTGTCATCAGTGACACATTTAGGCCTCATAATGTGTTGCCCTTGTAATGTTTGGCAAAGCACTCTCCGGGCAGCAGAGTTCTCTGCATGCACAATTTATCTTATATAAACTTTGTTCTACTTGCATTCTATCTCCTGGTCTCATTCCCTACTGAGGTGTGTCCATTATTTTGACTTTTGGAAATTGTGTTGGGGAATGGGCGCCTTCACCGATTATTTGTTTTAAAAAGTCTTGAAGAAAAGGACATGGTGTTCATATATTTTATTTATGATCGTCTAGTTATTTGTTCATTTAGAGGGCCACTGACCATTATGATTCCTGTTTGTTGTAATGATCATATTGTTGTGGCTTATGGTAGGCCAACACGTCCATGAGATTCAACTTAAACATGAACATTACCCTTTGACAATACCAGAAAAGTGTGCCGAGTAATTGTTATTTTCTTCAAATTGGTATTACCAAAAGGTCTTCATAAATGTGTTTCCTTGGATTTCCTTTAAAAAGCCACCAACATCTTCAGTCTGGAGCCAAACTTGAGATTGTAAGCCTGAACTGTTGCTGCGTCCCTCAAGCTAAACATATTAATTAACAACATTAACACCCAACAAAGGCATGTTGTCCAGTGAGTATCAGAAGGCGGTGTCACCGTCCCTTGTTTTTGTTCCCTAAAGCTTTGTAGCATCTGCACTGCGACTAATGAATAGGCCACATATGCATAGCACACAAGAGAGTGATCTAAAAGAACAGTCAAACTCTGTCTATGCAGATGATATCCCTAATGTGGAGGATCCTGACAGCTTTCAGCACACTATTCTATTTAGCGAAATTCTGTACAATCAAGTTATTCTTCCAGTAGACAGGCAACTCAACTCTGAGGAACTCATTTTCTATCAGAAGGTAATGCCAATGAATGACATAAACGCCTTGAATAAGGCTTTTACGTCATTCATTACGTTACAGCTCATATTCTATCATTTGTGTGGTGGAGAAGAGGGGTGGAGCTCAATTTGCGGTTCCACTGCCCAATTTCCTTTCCGCCATACAAATGCCCCAGCATCTGCGCTGGCGCAAATGCTAGAGATCCCTTGTACACTGCCTTTCGCCCTTTCCATTTTCACTCTGCAGTAAGATGGACGAGAAATTGGCGGCGGGGAGCCATTTACGTTGCAGTGCAAACATAAAGGCTCTCCGCTGCCAGATTACGGGAAACTCGAACATGAGCCCCTGAGTCTTTGATGCAAGAATAATTGCGTTCTCATATAGGCCCTTCCAAGCATTGTAGAAACAGTTGTTATTATGCCCTTTCATAGTACTCAATTTGTCAACCTCAGAAGGATGAAAGGCTGAGTCGACCAAGCCATAGCATTATGACAAAATATGTTGTGGCATTTATAACGCGCCTGTACCCAAGTGTTTCTAGGCACGATTCAAACTTGCGAGGTGCAGGTTGGCTCACGTGAAAGGTAAGCTCTTAAGTCATAAGCTATCCACCTGGTGTTTTGTTTGATGTTTCAGGCAAAATAAAAAATCGATGGGCCTAGTGCACCTCCATGCAATTACTAAATCCTCTGTTCCCTCAACTATGAAGTCATCCCTTTCTCTACCCTGACCAACCAGCACACTACCTTACACCAACACACTTCATTTAACTGTAACCATCTAAATGGGGGCAGGTACACCGGCCAGGTCGAATAACAGGCTGGACACCAAGAGGCCAGTGTAACCCTTGAAAGAACTGGAAGCGGGTCTGATAGTCATCCAGCACACTCCTCCTTCGGTGATGCAAAGTAATATGCTTTTTTACAGAGGAATTTAGTGAGCTTATAAACTACACAGTGCCAGTCTTCTCGAATCATCTGTCTGCTTGTACTACCCCAAAGAGTTTGGAATTCTGAATCGTATGATCTTAACATGCGGTGCACATAGGAACATGTGGACTGAGATGTGGAATCTTATCTTCTAGATGGTGGATGCTAAAAGACATGTCAAAGTTCTTATACTTGAGTCTTTCGTGAGAAATCCCAGCACATGGTGAGACATAGCCGGGTCTTTTACTTCACAATCGCTTACAGCATTTAATCAGTGGCCACACATTTGAAACACTCAGACACACTCTTTTTCCATGTCTGGTAGGAGAGAAGGTGATGGGATTTGCAAGAAGAGGCAAAGCCATCACTTCAATGTGTTATACTTGTCACTTCAGTTTATAGAAAAAAATATTGGATCCAGAAATGGTTTCTTGAGCATCTCACACATTCCAGATGCCTCAGATTAAATTAGACTTTGAAACTAGCAACTAGTGTACAGTGATGCACACATAGCCCGTTACAAAGAAAGAATCTGAAAACGTTTGCAGAATATATTCTCACATTTTAATCATGATTGCAAAGTGTAAAATAAATCAAACATTGCATAGAAAGTACCAAAGGAGTAAAGTAAAATGATATCAATGGGCAGGAGTTATGGACACACGTGCCATGATCTGGCCTGATATTAATAATAATAATAATAATAATAATAATAATAATAATAATAATAATAATAATAACAATAATCACAGTCATGTCTGCTTTTTATGTTGAGTTTCATGCTGGATTACACCCACTTCCTCTTTTGTGTCAAGCCTTCCATATAAAGAGGGTAAGTGTAAGTCTGTGGGTGCTTTAGTATTTGACAAGCCTTCTAGTGGTTCCACCCACTGACATTTCAATGTATTTAACAAAAGGTGAATAAGCGGACAGAAACACGAATGAAATAAATAGACGCAAGCTGAATAAGTAGTGTGAGGGGTTAAAACATATATTGATGTTTTGTGCTCTACCAGTTAATGATAAGATCCCCAAAAGAAGGATGTTCTGGAACAGCCAACCTGACAGCCCACAGTCTATATTGAGCCCACCAAAACCACAGTCACTCATTTCTATATGTAACGTGTCTATTGATCAGCAGCTGCTGATTCTAATCAACTATACCCCCATCTCTGGGGACAAGTAAGATTCCATACCACATAGAATTGCTTACTTGATGCTTAGGATATCACACTATCATATGGAGTTAATCATTCTTCACATGTAGTTTTTGTTTCACACGCATAGTATATAAACCTGTGAATTAAAAAGATGTGATGCAACTAAGAGCAGGCTCTCCTCTACTCTGCTGTAGGTCTGGGAGGCTTCACAAGTATACAGGGGCCTACTACATGGGAGCAGAGTGGACAGTTCCCCCGTTCTCCTTCAACAACGGATGCATGAGTGTAAGTTAGCCCCTGGGGAAATTGTGTCATTATTTGCGTGGGGTGACCAGAAATGTATTCATCTAACTCACTGGCACAGCAGTGCTTGCCCTCTGGTTCCTGCTGTTCTAAGGCTCAGTGAAGTGTTGGCATGCATCTTGCAAACCTAGAAAGGGCTGCTCACTTTTATGTGGGAAGGCTACCTCATCAATTTACCATCTGGGCCTTGAATCAGAGGGGGGACATCAGGCTGTTTGGCACGCAGAAGCAGTGGGACATCCTAAAGAAAATGCTGCACAGACAGCTCAGCAGGTTGGGTGACTGTTATTCAGATGTTATATATTTAGAACTTTCGGTAAATCATATGCCTTTTCTCTAATTCCTGCTGACAAATGTGCCGTACAAGGTGTTGCTTGGACCCAGAGATGGCTATGACTTCTTCATTTCGACTTATTGATTGATATTGATATTTTATTTATATTGTGCTCATACACAGGTGTTTCAGAGCACGTCAAGACAAGGGAGGGGAACGGGAGAACAAAACAGCGATAATACTAGACCCGGTGACATTGAGAACGTGCAAGTTAATGGGGCAGAGGGAGGGGAAAAGTGCATGGAAGGGGGAAAAGAGGAAAGTGCACAGCAAAGGAGAAACAGAATAAATAATAATAAATAAATAAATAAATAAATGAATAAAAAGATCGACCAAAATGGTAGTGAAGCCAGCAAGTGGCAAGTGCTGAGTTTAAGGCAGCAGACAGGGTAGGTCTGATAAGTGCAGGAGGAAAAAAAGGGGGAGCTGTATGGGTACAGATACAGACTCCAGTGCAAAAGGTGGCCTGGAGGCAGAGCGGTGGGGTGGCAGGGTGAGCAGGAACCTGGGCCTGGAAGACAGAGGGTGTCCAGGCGCACGGTGCCAAGAGAGAACAGATCAGCAGGGGAGAGGGAGGGCCAAGTGCAGGGGCGTTGCTAGGGGGGGGCTAAGGGGGCTATAGCCCCTGGTCTTTTGGTTGTAGCCCCGGATAGAATCTCAGGAGCTACAGCCAAAAGACTAGCTAGCCCCCAGTCCCAACAGTTCCAACATCAGCTTAGCCCCGGGTCTTTTCCAGACTTAGCAACTCCCCTGGCCAAGTGAAAATTAAACGTAGGTATCCATGCCTACAAGTATAAGTAATATGCAGTGAAACAGAAAAGATACATTCCATATTTATTCTTTTTTATTTGCATTTTTAAAGCGCAACAGCTGCCCTCGGGCATCGTGGCGCTGTTACAAGAAAGTTTTCTTGGCATGGTGAAAATAACAAGAGCAGAAATGGAGACATGGTTACAGGCATGGCTATAATTCCGGGGTTACATGGGAACAGTGAGCATGGTACGTTGTAATTTACAGACATTGTTGCATGCAGTAGTATTATAAGTGGTATTCACTTAAATAGGGTGGTCTTCAGAGTTTTTCTGAAGGCTATGAGGAATGTTTCAGCTCTTAGTTTAGGCGGTAGGGAGTTCCAGGCTTTTGGCGCTAGGACTTTGAAACTCGAGCCGCCAGCTACAAATCCGTCAGAGATGTTCCTGAGTAGAACAGTAACCAGTAATCTACTGCTATGATCCAAACATTTCTAGAGTAAATTGATAAATATACATTCTCAAAAAAATAAGAACGTGCGCACCATTTTCAAACAATGTTGTTTTTGTCTTCGACAATAGGAGAAATGAGATGCCTAATTAGGTAAAGTTCGGAGGCTGCGCATTAGTCGAAAAACAATAGCCTATATAGAAGCTCAGAGTGTCATCTATTGTACCAATCACACATAACAAACTGTCTAAAATAGCATCACTTTTTTTTAAACCTACAATGGCACGAGTTCTGGCACGAGGATTGGCCCGAGGCCACCTAGAAAATGTATGCGCGTAATCTAAGCACAGCTGCTAGCTAGTTCCTCAGTGCAGTCATGCGCTGGGTTTGCCAGAGGCGCAAGATAACGTTATTTGGGACAAATCCTATCTTGGCTGGCAGAAGAAAAACACAGAAATCAGCTTGTGGCAGTCAATCTGAACTCCTGCTGCACTGCAAGGAAATATACACTATTCTCTTTATCGTCTCCTCAATAACAGTATATCACAGGTTTTAGAGACACAGCTTTTCCTGCAGACTAGGAACAGTCCATTCATTTTACTCTTTCAGTGGCAGGGCTTTTACTCAGCGTTATCCCTGATGCTCACACTCGTGCTATCACACTCTTCAGTCATCTTTACTGGCTTTAGTCTAATGCATGCACAAAATCGACCTTATTTCCCTATTTTTGCACACTAGGGGCCAGACTACAGAAACGTTGCACTGGTGCACGATATTAGCACTAGGGCAAAGTGTGCCCTATTTTGAAAAAGACGCACATTTTTAGAAAACTATGACACAATGAAGGGTGCAGTTTGGCATGGTATAGGCAACTGGGCAAACATTGCTGTTGGGTAAAAAAGATACATTTTCACTGCATTATTGCAACAGGGCAACGTCTGCCCTAATGCTAATACGGAATGGTATTAGCAGGAGAGTCAACTTTGCCCTGGTGAAAAAACGCATCGGAAATGTATCTTTTTTGCACAGTGACAATTTTTGCCCTGGTGTTAATATCATGCCAAACCACACTTATCATGGTGAAATAGTTTTCTTATATGCCCCAGTGTTTTTAAAAAAATAGTGCAAAATGTGCCCCAATGCTAATACTGTGGAATTTGCAATTGCAGTCATGCACATTTTCTGTAATCTGTCCCCTGATCTTTCCATTATTGTCACTACTTAAACAGTTGCACAACAAGAATATGGAAGGATCAATGTAGAGCTGGTGGAAGGAGGATTCAGTCCAGGGCATAGGAGACCCATAAAATCTGGGGGGGACAGAGGACACCTTGGGGACTTGGGCGGGGAGGGGCAGGAATTTCCTACTCGCAGAAACTCCTTTACATCTTCCCCCGTCACTGACATATGCAGTAGATTGTACAGGAGCTTACCCAAATGTATGGAAATACATTGATGTTAATAATATTCCTTCCACGGGCCTCGTTTTTCTCTTCCACCTCAGTTGGTGTGATGACCTGTTTCACTTCTTGTGTTTCTCCAGGTCTCCCAGCGATGGACCTTTAGAGAGATCTTTTATAATACTCTCGTCTGTGCTTTAAGTGCAGATGCTTTATGGAGTTTCACCAACCCATCCTATCCTATTCCACTTGAACCCTCAATGATGGAACATGAGTGTGCCCCTTTACAGCAGTGTATGAGCTGCAATCATACTTCGGCACCAGGGTATTCACTGCATTGCATGGATAGCGGAACAAGTGCTGTTGTGAATCTCGAGGCTCTGCTTTATTTTTTTCTGGGTCACCCAGATGGCTTATGGTGGCCTCTATTAAAACCTGTCTAAAACTCATTATTCAGCTTGTGGTGGGTACCAGAAATTCGTTTGCATCTATATTTTAAAACAAGCGTTGGCAACGCCAACCATTTAGGTTTTAATGTAGGCATGGAAAAGGCACTTGTCAGGCACTGCCATAGTGGTATTAGGTACCCTCTGATGGTAGCAGCTGCAAAATGGTGCAAGTATCTGGACATTTAATGGCAGTGCCTGGCAAATGCACAATACATATAAACAAGCAAACACTTGCCCTTGCTGGTTTTTAGCAGGACTTCAGTGAAGGAAATGCAAAGTGCTAAAAGAGTGGCTGAAGGGTTCCCTGGATAAGACATTTGTATTACACTAGTAGTATGTTCCCTGCTCCAATTAAGTTATTAACTACACAGGGCTTTGTAGCATGATATGATATTATATGGCATTTATAACACGCCTATACACAAGTGTTTCAAGGCGCGACGAGGCAAGGGGGGAACAGAGGGAAGACAGACAATTATCTTGGTAGGCCAGGTGTCATTCGATTGCGCAAGTGCATAGGAAGGGGAAGAGGGAAAGTGTGCAGGGGGTATGGGGAGGGGACAGTGCAGTACATGGTATAATAAGATAAATAAACAAAGTAAAAGTAAGGCCGACAGGTGGCAAATTTAAGGCTAAGTGCAGACAACAGGTGTCAAGTGCTGGTATTGGGAATGTAGGGATACAGAAAACACTCCCCAAGTGCGGTGGTTGCAGGAAGGCAGTGCAAGAGTGCGAATGGCGGGGGAGGGGGCCTGGGTCTGAGATCAGAGGGTGGCCAGATAACCAGTGCAGTTTCAGTATCAGCCAGGAAGTCAGCAGGGGAGAGGAGGAGAAAAAGCAGAAGCAAAGAGAAAGGTTCTGAGGTGCTTCCAGAACCAGAGATGATTCTCCTCAAGTTTCAGGGAGGCAGAGAGGCTGTTCCAGGGAGAGGCCCGAGCCGAAGAAAGAGATCTACCACCAACCCGTTGCTTGGAGGAGCGTCTGATCCTGAGGGAGTTGGAGGCAGATGAGCAAAAAGCTTGAGAAGGAAGACATTTAGGGAGAGAGAGTTGAAGGTATTGAGGCTCAGGGCCCCAGAAGGCCTTATGAACAATGCAGAGGGTTTTGAACTTAATCCTCACAGCCACTGGGAGCCAATGCAGAGATTTCAGTCCTGGAGAGATACAATGCCTGGGCTTGAGGCCAAGAACAAGTCTCACAGTCCTGTTCTGGATGAGTTGCAGAGGGCGGAGAGTAGCAGGCAGATTTAGAAAGAGGATTTTGCAACAGTCCAACCTAGAGAGTACCAGAGCTCTGGAGACAGTGAGCTTCTGGGGGAAGGATGGGAAGGCAGAATACCTCTGAGGATGTGCAGCTGGTAGCGTGACTTCTCAGAGACATCAGATATATGAGGAGAGAAGGAGAGTGTGGAGTCGAAGATGACCCTGGGGTTTTTATCCTTGCAAGTGAGAGCAAGAAGAGGGCCAAGAAAGGCTGGCCAGAGAGCTACAGGAAAACAGGGAGCGGGTGTGCCGATGAGGAGAATCTTAGTATTACTGGCATTAAGGCAGAGGTAATTGGTGGCACACCACTCCTGTATGGCGGGCAGACAGTCAGAGATGAAAGAGGGAGAAGAGGTGGCTGAGGGTAGCCCGAAAGTGAGCTGAGTGTCATTCGCATAGCACTGGAAGTTGGGGCAGAGCGCGGCAATGCAGTGGGCAAGAAGTGCCAGGTACTGGTTGAACAGCCAGGGAGAGAGGTTAGACCCCTGGGGAACACCACATGTAGAGATGGAGATAGAGTTAGAGGAGAGGAAGGACCCAAGTTGAACATGGGCGGGTCGATCAGAGAGGAAAGAAGTCAGCCACGCCAAGGCCTGACAGGTAATCCCCAGGTTATCAAAGAGACGGTTGAGCAGGATGGCATGGTTGACTGTGTCAAAGGCAGAAGAAAGATCAAGTAAGATGAGGACACAAGGGGTGTTGGAATCAAGGTTAGAGAGCAGGTCTTCACGGATGTTCAGGAGAGCAGTTTCCATGCTTCTGGCAGCTCTGAAGCCAGACTGATGATCATGGGGACAACCAACACATTCAGTGTGAACATTGAGATGGGAGATGGCCAGCTTTTCCAAGAGTTTGCCCAGGAAAGGAGTGATGGAGATTGGGCGATAGTTAGCCGGGCAAGACGGGTCGGCAGAGGGTTTCTTAAGGAGAGGGTGCACAAGGGAGTGCTTCAGGGTTGCAGAAGTCGGCCAGGGCAGGAGCCAGGGAGTCAATGTGGTCATTAATGGCTTTGGAGGAACAGGGATGAACCTGGTTTGATGGGACTTTCATAGATCGGACTTGTCTAGAAACCTCGTCTGGGGAGAACAGGGGGAAGGCAGAGAAAGAGGGGGAGAGGTGGCTAAAAAAGGGTCAGAGGAAGAGCAGGGAGTAGAGGGAGGATGGAGGAGGAAGGGGCAAGGAGGAGAGAAAGGACAGAATGTCCTGAGTTTTAGAGAGGAAATGAGAAGCCAGCGCCGTGCCGTGCAAACATCCCTAAGTCAATGGCTTTATCTAAACCCGAAGCACATCCTATGACATTTCTGCCCCACACCACTCTCCCTGTGTTCTGGTCTTTCCTGAACCCCTCTCTCCCCTGCACACACTGGTCACCCCGTGCTGCAAACCCTCCCCATCTTTCAGCTGCACTCCGTTCTTGTTCCCATCTCTCCCCTCCCTTGCTCCTTTCTTTTTCTGTCCTCTGCACCCTTTCAACCCTTTTTCACGTTGCATTCCTCCACTCTACTGTACCCCAGTCCCTCACTTCCCATTCCCCCATGGCCAAAGCCCCACACATCTCATCTGTACCCTTACTCAGCACTTTCTCCTCAGTCTTCAGAGCACCCTCGACATCCTTGGGAGCTTTTCTACAACTATTAGTCATGCTCCATTGTTGTACCTCATTTTGGGTTCTTCTCCAGGTCACTGTCGAGGCAAGGCCCAGCCAATGCTGTGCACACATGCTTGTATTTATTATTTACACTATAATGCTGCTTGCGGCTTGCCGGGTGCTGCCTACCCCATACCGGTCTGCACTGCACTGGTCTGAGACCACATGTTTGCCTCACCTGCACTGTATGCAGTGTCAGTATACATACACTCATCGCTCTGTGGTGATGAAGTCCAGGTATGGACCCAGCAGGGGGCTCAGGGGGCAAGTGGGTGATGGGGATAATAAGCCACTTGAACTTCCATAAGCTAGTGCACTGTTATGGATGTGCTAAGGGAACGGAAGGGAAGATGCAACATGATTCATCTCACAGCAACAGCATTAATACTGCATATACCATAGGGACCCCGGTGAGCTCTCGGAGGCAAACACACAACACAATGGAAAGGAAACTGCAACGGAGCATGGACTGGAATGTGCACTGGCACGAAGGACCATGGGGAAAGAGGCCCGCTAACAAGGCCATACAGTGCTGTCTCAGGTCACTGTCACCAGGTAAGTAGCAAGATGTAAGTGACTGGCCTGCACTTATTTTCAGGGTGTTGAGCTGTGGGTTCAGGTCTCTGTAGTATTTACACATTAGCCTGCAGTGCAGGTCTAAGTGTAATTTCTCATTTCTGCATTCATGTTATACAGACTATTCTTTGTAGTCGACACAATTTCCAAACGGTCATCTCCCTATCATGGCTTTTTAATTCCCACAAGGCGTGGGTGGCGTGGCGGTGGTGGTGCTCTGACCTCACACTACACTTATGGTGCCTAAATCCGAATTCGACTCTGCAGAGCCTAAACAAGCTCCCGCCCGGACCCGGGCCAACCGATCTCTGCGACGTACACCTCCCCTTAGCCACAGCCACCACAGTATCGTAGTTGGGTTCAACTGCTTCAAATGAATCCACAGACATGTGAGCACATCCCTTTGCTCCGAGTACAGGCTGAGGAAACTTGCATTTCACACCCACTTTTGTGGTCCTCACAAATGCCTTCATTATCAGGGAGACCACAGTGCACAATGCACCTCATTATGAGCTTCAACATTAACAAATAGCTTCATTTTCCAAACAATCGAGACCTTCCCAGAATAGCGCTCCGGTGTATGTGATCCAGGCATGTCACCACAAATGAATTTTGCTGCGGCGACCTACAAAGAGTTCCACCAACGGGTAAAAATCGGTAAATATTGAATCCATCTGAGCTTGGGCTTTTTTCTGAAGTCGCGTGGGTTTGTGATGCACTCATGGGCATGTTGCACAACACAGGGGTCTTGGGTGTTGATTTATCATTTATGTTCTGTAATGGGGCTATGTGAAACGTGAATAGTGCATGCAACACATCAGGGACTTATGTAATTTGCTCATCGTTTAAAAGTGCACATTGAAGAACAGCCCAATTTAGCACTTGTGTGCTTTTGGGTCACCTGCATGTAATTTGAAACCTTCACGAGGCATGGGACAAAGCCTGTATTTTCCTCTTATCATGAAATAAAACGAGGGTTTGACCCTCATGTTTTTCAATTCATGATGAAACATTAAGATGCCAGGATTCCCTGATCAGTTTGCAAAGCGCTGCATGTGTTTAGAAACTGTATAAATATGACGTTGGTACATTCCCCCTAATACATCCTCCCTATGCCGACCTGCACTGCACCTGGGAGAGGGGGGGCATTTGAATTACCTTAAGTATGGTAGCTGAGGTCTCAGGAGGTCAAGTGGCAGTCAGAGTCTCACTCTGTTTCCCTCAATATTAACACACGCTGTCACTCAGTCACTCTCAGCAGGAGCATGCGTTGCTGCCTGGCTTCTCCTTTGTTCTGGAAGCTGAGGCTGGGCAGCAGTGCACTGCACAGGGGCACGTGCAGTTCCCCAGCATGGGCACGTTCCACATGCACAGGTGCGGGGCACGCATGAGCAAGCAGCAGAAGTTCTTGTTTTAGCCCGCTGCTGCAGACAGTATGAAGTTAACTTCAACTTTTGCAAGCATGACCAGGGATGTCATTTCACCAAAATACCAGGGGTAGCGGAAGTGACATCACACGGCCATCGACCTCTGATGACATCACAAGAGGTGATGTCATTTGACCCCACCCCAAAGTGATATCACGGGAAGTGATGGAACTCAACCTTTCACCCCTTGACAAAACAGGAAGTGGCATCACATAGCATTGTTCCTAAGTACACTATGAAAAATATGTTTACGATATCACAATAATGTGATGTACATTTCATACAAGAATGGATCGCCATATGTATCGTTACGATCAGTGCATATAGACCCATATTACCAAATTACTGTGAATGCAAGCAGACGTCCATGGCCAAATGATAATGATGTGTTATTATATAGCATTTAGGATTAAGCGCTTTATATAGAAAAAATATACACCCAATAAAACCCAACCTGTGTTGGTACTCATTTATCGACCTCAGAAGGATGAAAGGCTGAGTTGAGGTGTTTAAGAACAGACTAAATCAGTGACTCACCCCCTGAAGTGTGCCTGAAATGAACCTTTAATGAGTCGAGCAATTATTGTATAGAATTCCAGAAAGACACATTATTTGGTTTTCCTATTCTTTCTTATTTAGGGTCAGTGCTGAAAGTGTTAGACTTGTGGCACCCCTGTTCTTTTTTTTCTTCTTTTTTAAAGGACTGAACAAGAAAGCCAGCCACTCCAGAAGTAAAGAGCCACATGGTGCTGGCCACAACCCAGGAGCTTGCATTACAACATTTTTTTTTTAATAAAAAGGACACCTTTTTACCTCATTTTTTTAGGGGTATCAAGGGAGACCTCAGAGGTCGCAGCTGTGACCTCTGGTGACCCCTAAATGACGTCCCTGTGCATGACATCTGCAGCCTGCAGATGTATTTTACATGCTGAAGTGACACAAATTCTGAAGGGGGGATAAATGACATTATATCTCCCCCACTTAAAATTGTGGGGGGATTTGTCCCCCTGTACCCCTCATGTCCTACGCCCATGATTCAGTCTTCGATCATCGGTAAACCTGAGCCTCTGCCTTTGAGTGGTATAGATAGAAGCCCCAGCTGTGCTGCCCATCCACTTGCTCTAAACCAAGAGTCTGCAATGCCAGCTTAATGTATGGTTTAAAGGCAGGCAGCTAGGATTGGCTGTGGAAAATCTGCAGCCATCAACTTGGCAGTGTCATCAACTTGGCTACGTGCCTACAGAAAGTGCTGCTACTGCAAGGAGCTCATAATAAGGGCAAAAAGAGACAAGTACGTGTGCATTTATTTATTATTATTGAAATTGCTCAACATGTTCAACAGGCACAAGTACACCTGAATTCTAGCATCAATCATCCTGATATTCCTAGTGTGGGATCAGGTTTGTGTAGGAAATGTGGCAGCAATGTAATATCATTGCCTTTGTGTTTTATTGTATGATGCTTTTTTGAAGAAGACACAGGTGCAGTGTGTTAAAAAAGAAATGTGTAGTTGCATTTTTAATTAAAGATATGTTTGTTTATGTTTGTTTACTTATTTATTCATTTATAATGCACACCAGACCCAAGGGTATCAGGCGCAAATAGTACAGAATATGTAAGGTTTAGGGTTACATGTTACATAGCAATATAGGACAGGTATATATACATAACAACCATGAGACAGGGAAATACTACATATAGAAGGGCATGCATGTAAATCAGGATACAGGTGGCACACGTAAGGTAACTCAGGGAGAGCAAGTTACACTTTGGTAGGGCTAACTATCCTCAGATTTCAACCAGCTTATATAGTTAGCTCCAAATTTGAGGTAGGGCTGGTCTTCTCTTAGAAGGTGTGGTAAGGCGTTCCAGTGTTGTGCCGCTCTGACTGGAAAGCTGGCACCCCCTGACTTGGACAACCTAAATCTCGGTACAATGAGGCCGTTGTTGTTTGTTGATCTTGAAGGTCTAGATGAGATTCTCCTTTGGAATCTGTCCATCAGATAACTAGGGGCTGCATTGTTCAGCGCTTTGTGAGTAAGAGATGCAATTTTTAAATGAATTGTGTTTTGAGTAGATAGCCAATTGTTTTGGCACCTTATTGAGGATATGTCTGATGTTTTTGGCATGCCGAGAGCCACTCTCAGGGCATTGTTATGGAGGACTTGAATCCTCTGGATAGTAGATTTGTTGACACCACTGTCTAGGGCATTACAGTAATCGAGCCTAGAAAGAATAAGGGCTCTAGCCAGGATGATGCAGTTATCTTCCAAGAGGAAGAGTTTGCCGGATCTGATGAGCTTACAGGTGTAGGCTGTAGCTGAGGCCATAGACTTCACCTATTTGAGAAGGAAAGGGTGTCATCAAGGTAGAAGCCAAGTGTCTTTACCTCCTTGGCCACCTGAATGAGATTGCCATCTATTACAAATGAAGAATAGCGTTGGCCTAGTTTCTTTAGATTGGGGCGGGTGCCTAGGATGATAAGCTCCATTTTATCATCATTCAGGCATAGACCGTGTGTTGCCATCCATGCCTGGATGATGAGATGCACTCTATTTAGCAAGGCCAAATCCTTGTTGTAATCCCCGGAAAGTGGGAGGAGAATCTGAGTATCATCCTCATAGTTAGTGTATGTGATACCCAGAAGGTCCAGATTGTCAAAGAGAGGCTTAGTTAATATATTGTATAGGGTGGGGGAGACACAGGAGCCCTGTGGGACGCCACAGGTAATGTGGATTGGGTCTGCTGCGGCTGATGTGGAGAACACACTAATAGTCCTATCGCTTAAGAAGGACTCAATCCATGTTATGGCCTCTTTGGAGAAGTGGGCTGCAGAATCTAGGTGGCTGCATAAGACCTTGTGGTTAACCAGGTCAAATGCCACTGAGAGAGCAATAAGAAGAGGGCTTTTTTCCCTTTATCTCGTAGCTCATCTATTTGTGCCTTCAGATCAATAAGGCGGTCTCGGTACTGTGTTACAGACGGAATCTTGAATGTCACGCTTATGGAGTTCCAGGAATTTTTTTATCTGATTATAGGTGATTTTGCCCTGAATTTTTAGCAAAAATGGCACTGTCGTAATTGGCCGATAGTTTGTACGTAGCAGTGGGACTTTGCTTTTTTAACAGGCAAGATTGTTTAAGATTTGTGGGAACAGAACCTGATGCAAATGAGGCGTTGATAAATTTAGAAACAAATGGAGAGAGAGTTCTAGCTGCATCTTTTGTGAGCTAGGCTGGGCTGAGGTCACCCTGGCAGTTACATGGCTTGAGTGAACGGATGACTTTCTCTACTTCAAGGTTGGTGGTTTTAGTAAACTTGAAGTGGGCTGTGGAGTTTATTAATTCAAGGGATATTCGGGGGTATTGTTGTTAGAATAGGGTACTTTAAGTGTAGCTTTTTTTGGGCAATTTTATTTTGCAAGGTGGAAACTTAATTGTTCAGTGCCTGTTGAATATCTGAGCACCATTCTTTATCTTTTGTACAGGTGAACGGAATGGGGATGGGAGATTCTAATTCCTTGAGGATGGTAAACAATGAACTGACATTGGAAAAGCGTTTGTCGTATGAGTTGCGCTTGGCCAGGTAAATTTCCTTTTTATAATGGGATGATATTTCCCTTAATTTAGTTCTGCTGCCATTTGCAGGGCGTAATCTCCATGAGGTTTCACAGGTTCTTTTCAGGAGTCGAAGGTCCTTTAATTGTGGGGTGACCACTTATTTAGGTGAGATTTGGGTTTACTTGCTCTAAGTTTCAATGGGGCATTGTTGTCGAGTGTGGTTAGCATAATGTTGTTATACTCCTTGACAAGCGTTTCTGGGTCTAGGTGATCGGCAAGCTGATTAAGGGTGGGTAGGATAGCCGGGATCACTTTGTCCATGGTGATACTCTTTTTATTCCTAGTTAAACATGGTGGGGGAATAATAGGGGCTAGGGGGAGAGGACTGGTAGTGACCAGTTCAAAGGATAGAAGGAAGTGGTCAGTCCATAGTTGCGGGGAGATATTGGTGATGTTGGCAGTGCAATTATAGTCCAGTATTCTCCCTTTGGAGTGTGTGGGCATAGTGATTTTTTGGGTTATGCCGAGTTCGTCAAGGGTGCTGGCAATGGAGGTGGCATGTTTATCTAAAGGATCATTAAAACCTAGGTTGAAATCCCCTATGAGAAGTAATTGAGATGTAATTTTGTAAATTTGTATATTACAGAAATAGAAATGTCAGGATCACCCACAGGTCCATCTATTCAAAAGCCATATATTTATGGAACATTCTGAAACATGTCTGCCAATCAGGAGTAAAGGGATTAGTAGTGGAGAAACCACCTGCTCAGTCTTCACACTTCTTCACATCAAGAGTGATCCCAATCATAAAGGTAAATCAGGTACAGCTAAGGGATGTATCACCTTCACCTTTTGGGGTTATGTGGTCTGTGCACTCAAGATGCGTGTGCATGTGATTCAGTAGCAACCCAAGCAGCAAAGTATCACATTCCAAAATGAACTGTCCAATCAAGGTTCTATAAAAATATGTACTTTAATTAAGCAGACCATCTGCAAGAATAACTAAATAGAACAACACTGTGCAAAACCCACCTCTGTAGAAAGAGCAGAGAACATGCAGAGATAGAAGGTGCAGCACTCTGAGTAATGAAGCAGGTGGAGAAAATACAACAACGAACCACAATGATTGTAAAAAGGATATGTAGGTAAGTGAAAAGGGATGAATGGTGAAGTAGCCATTCTCTAGGGGCCCCAAAATGAAACAGGGGTAGTTACAAGTCAATAGCACCTATCGCTGGACTTGGTAGTTTGACATCAGTGAAACAGGAATCTAGGTGCTCTTTGTGTAGTTCAAAATAGCTCGAGTGCGGTGGTTGCGTCGCCCTAGACAGGAAGCAATGTCAAGCAGGGGTGAAACTGAATACCATTGCGGTTCAAAGCAATGATTGAGGAAGGGCAGATTGGGAGGGCCACCAGGGTCAGTTTGATGGCAAAGATGCTGGTGACTGGATGCGCAGGTTGGGTCCGGCAGCTCTATGCAGCATCCAATGGTCCAATAGTCACAGTTCGATGGGCCCCCATGGTTGGTTTAACAGGGGATGAAGATCATCAGCAAAGATGTTGGTGGGTTGGACTGCAGTTCAAAGGTGGCAGATGCAACGAGGGGCTTTGAGTTCAAACTGAGGCAATGACATGCTCAGCTAGTGCAGTTCAGCAGCAAACTGGTTCAGACATGCAGTTCTGTGGCTCATAGATTGAATGAGTGTCAAAGACAGCCCTTAAGGGTCCAGATGGTTCAATGCTGTTGAACTGGCTCGAATTACGGTTCAAATTGGCTTTACAGTGGAAACTGCAGGAATCATGGCTGTCTTGGCTCTCAGGCACTGTGGGTCCCAATCAGAGGTCTCAGTTACAAGTGCAGAAATGTACCTCAGGCTCCCAATGCAAGGAAGGTTGGTGCATGCTGCCTCGGGTTCTTTAACCTGTTGAGGCCTCGACTACAGTGTGACTAACAGGGATGAAGGCCTTATTGCAGTGGCAGGTCACCCCCAATGTGCTGTAGGGAACAGCGCTCACTGCTGCCGTTGACACTCAGTTTCCACCTCACTGGTGGTGGGCTTTGGAATGTCAACTCTCCCAACAGCGCTCCCGTAAATTCGTCTTTAGGTGTGTGCTCCAAAGTGAAACATTGAATGAGTCGGAATGCCCTTCTTTTAAAGGCAAATGTCTGCATGTGATTGGACTGATTTAAGCCTGATTTATAGGTACTATCCCTGTCCTTGGTGCAAGTAGACGTTGCTTTCTAACATCATGCCAAAAGTGCTTTGTACTAAAAGAAGTTGAGGGGAACAGGAAGGAAAGGAGCGAAAGGGAGAAAGCAATATGGTGGAATCTTTCTCCAGCTGGTCTGAGCTCACCTTATCTACTCTGACTCTGCCCCTTTTCTTGTCAATAGCAACAAAGGCCCTTTTTGTATGCAGCACCCTGGTGTGAGGCTAATCCGTTGGGATGGGTGTGCCATTTGATTCCAGATTTCCAGGCGAGCTCCTGCTTAGAGACTGGCTTACTGGAGAGAGGTGTTAAACAGCTTTACAAAGTATCAAAAGGAATGGCATATGCAGACAGGTATGATATTAAATGGATATGGCTGTAATATGTATGGGAGATAGATGCTAGCCACCATACCCTGACTCAGGTATGGCTTATATTTAAAGTTTTCAACTGCCACTAGGATAACAACTCTCACAGTGATGTGGCTTTGAGAAGAGGGGTCATATTTTAAATGCAGCCCCTGTGCTACAATGGCTTGGCTGTCAGAAAGCGCCTGTGCTCACTAAAGCTGCTCTGTGCCACAGGAGAGCAGGTGCTGCAGATCAGGATATTGAATAATCAGAGCACTTGTGTACACTATGCTTTTGGCATGGAGTTTGTATAGAGTGGGGTCTGAACAGCAGACTAGCATCTCTGAGAGACAATTGCCTGCAACATTTCTATTTAATGAAATACACATTTTAAAGTCACAATGGTAAACACATGTGTATAAACTCACAGACCACTAAAAGCCTCACTATTAGAAAGCATATTAAAGATCAATCAGTAATAATAAAAAGGTCAATCCATATTGATGTACATATTTACAATAAAACAAAAATCTCGTCTAGATTAGTAATATCGTATAAACTGTAATATAATGTTTAAATGAATCATATCAAAATAAGAATACATCATAACTGCTAGTGCAATTAAGGTGCAAGTGCTTAACTCTCTTTCACATATTCCCACCTCCCCCATTAGCCTCACATCATTTAATAGCTTAATAATAGGAGTAAGGTTGCTTAATAGGACTTGCATAATAGTTTATTAAACCTAACGTTAAACGTAATTTACACGAAAACACGAATTGTATTTTGTGCTCTCTCCAAGTTCACTAAGGTTCTGGGATGAACATGTGACATTTGGGATTCTGAGAACTGAATTCAAATTGATCTTTTCATTAAAAGTTAGCATCATTAATTTGTGTAATCCTGTGTGCACCTCAAGAGCAAGCAGATGCCTTTCTGCATCCCAGTAGCCTGTTCTAATGATCTCAAAAGAGGTATGAGCCATGTCGTCCTTGGGGCGCTATACCAGGGGCAGTAGAACAGAAAGTGTGCACTGCTTTCTTGGAAGCCGGTGCCACAACAGCATAGCCCCCTTATTACTGTGACCATCTGGCTGTGACCCTGTTTAAACCCAATTGCTTAAGCTTTAGTCTGGTAAATAGCACTATATCACTCGTCAAGGGCATGAGATCAAGAACACACTACTAGATAAAATGGTTTGTCATATCCAAATATCCAGCAACAGATTGACTGTGGATATCTCTTATCCATCTATCACTTAACCTCAAAGAAATGTCTTTCATATTATATTAATGGCAGAGAACCTGCTATTTTCACCATGATTCTGAAACAAAGCTTTTCTTCCACCACATATCAATCTGGATTTCAGAAATTTGAACCAAGAAATATGTGTCATGAAAGAATCAAAGCATCAATAAATTAGGTTCATAGTGCATAATCAGATTATTTGTGGATTCAGCCACTTCAAGTACATTTTCAATAAAAAAATGTTTACTCTAGTTATGTCATCTGTACAGCGTAGACTCCCCACCTCACATGTTTTTGCCTGTGGAACTGCTTTGGAGTTGTGCAGTGTCTTGATGAAAGAGTAACAGTGATTTCTATAGTGGGTCTGAATGCTTCCTGTGGTTGTGTCTTACAAACTACAGTCCTTTGCTTTGTGGGCTGCCCATTTATTTCTGTCAGAAAATCTGACCCATGGGTCGTCCATGTGGCTGACACATTTTCTAATGCTATTCTTTAATAGGAATTTGATTTTGGTTTTGGTCTTTCTGACCAGCAACATAATGTTGATGCATTCATTTTTACGCCTAAATTGTCACAGAACATTTCAAATGCTTCTAGAAATCAAAGAGCGCTATTTCTGTCCTTTCCATTAAACACCTGCCCATCTGTGAACAGAACCAGTGGAATTGGCCGATTGACCATTTTTGGTACATCGGGTGTCACCTTTCTAAGGGTTGTGTCCAGCGCACTGATGTATGAAATAAAAAGTAGCGAGGCAAGAACTCATTCCTGACTCACTCACCTCTTTATGTTAAATGATTTAGTGAGAGTCTCTACTGATTTTCTAAAAATACATACATCCCATTTAGAGCTACTCCTTAGCAAAGCAATCGACATCTGCATATTGTCAACGCAATAAGAAGGAAGCATGCTTTTCCCAGAAACAGTTACTCCATTTCTCTTACCATTTGCATTCAAAATTGGGTTGCATCATGACTGCACGAGGGAGACAATGGCACTACATATAAACAGTTAATGGACATTTGTCACAGGCTGTTCTCACTGAGAAGGATCACCAAAAACGGAAATGACAAATCCCTCCTCTACTCTTGCAGATTCAAGTACCCTTTTAGACTATAAATAAAATTTCAAGATGCAATTTCTTTTTTGGACAATAGTATGTCTGAAGATCATTTGGTTTTGATGCTTCTTTTGGGGAGGTGGTCATTTATCTGCAGCAGACTGAAAACCCAATGGTATGTATCTGAATACATATTTAAATCTTTATTTGTTATCAACTACACTAGATGCCATTTAAATATATTGTATATTAGCAGCTTGTTTGGTCCACAGTCAATGGATTTGCTTGCAGCACAGGTATCACCAGCGGGTATAAACCAACTCTCTGAACAAAATGTCACTACTTGCATTCACCTATGTCATCGCGCCTGCCATCTACCTCAGCCCTGCCCTCACCCACCATATTTAAGACCCTTCAATACAACCTCTGCAATTATCTCTCATCTGCTGCTGCCACCATGCCATCCTCTCCTCCACCCCTTCCGTTCCAGCCCTTTCAGTGCCTCCAACAAGGAAATGGAAGAGGGGCTAGGCCTGAACCCTGTCTGCAATTTTCATGATCCATAACTTAACTGTAATTTTTTGTGCAACAACGGGTCACTCAACCACAAAAGAGGTGATTCTTTTTTTATTTTATTTGTGGTTAATCATTATTTGATTTTTCACAAAACGTACAAAATATACACCTGATTAAAAAGGAAGAAGAAAAAGAACAGAAAAATGAAAATTAAAATAAGGGGTAATAAGAAGTACAAAAGGAAAGAGAAAGAGTAAATCAATTAATCATTACAAAAAAAGAAGATAAGGAAATAGGCAGTGCTCTGTGAGATGATATCCATCAGTTCATAAAAAATATGTAGAAAGTAACCCGCACCGCCCTCAAACCTTTATGAGTGGTTCAATTTTATTTAGGAACCTCAAAACTTCCAGAGATACAAATATTTCTTTCCCCGCTGACATACGGTTCCAAAATTCCACTGAATATAATCAGTCAGCATGATGGACAAAACAGGAAGAATAATTGGCCCTTTGCAGACGTGTGCCGGAACATAACATTAATAGGTCTTTCACATTTTGTTTGACAGTTGAGTGACATAGGTTACACATACAATCAGTAATTGACCCCTTGTTCCGGATTCTCAATAACTCAAAAGTGATGTATAGATTCATTGAAACCATAGGAAGTTTGCCCTCCATTGTGGGTTGGGTAACTTTCTAAGGTAATAAGGCAGAAAGCCCAAGGGTTTATCGATAGCTCGAAAGATCCTAAAACATCTCATATTTCCAAATGCTGCCCTTGTGGCAATCAAATCATTCTGTTCTATCAGTTTTTTTAACTTCAGCGGATTATCCAGAAGTTCTTTTTTGGATGACTTTTCAGCAACACAACTGTGGCGTCTTTCTTCAGTTCACGTAGACATTCTCTGGTGTTTTGTTTCATCAGACCACCTATGTCAATTTAAAGAAAATTTCTTTGTGGGCTTATATTTGCTCTGTATAACAAAATCCTTCTCCATTCAACATAAGGATCCAAGGATTGAACACCTAGTTCATAACGTAACCTAGCCATAGGTAGTGATAGTCATAAATTGAGTACTTTTTTCCAAATATGTCCCTCGATTCACACACAATACATTTTTCTGCCCATTGTCTCAATTTCAATGCCATGCATTAATACTGGAATAATAAAAAAATAGTCCGTGGGCACCCCTGGACTTTTTTTTCATTACTACTGGAAAAACCTTGCCCTTATAGAATTTAATTAACGGCAAGAGAGTGAATCTACAGTGTACTGAAAGGATTTTTTTTAAAATGTGTTATATAAGCTGTGTCACATTTTTCCATAGGTCTGCTTCCAATGCTGAAATGGAGGGAATCGATGGAATCATAAACCCTAAGCATTCTATTTCCTTCACCACAGGCACATTGTGGGATGTTCTGACCCAGTAGGCTCTGCCCTGCAACATCACTGTGTGCTGCTTTCATCAGAAACAACAGAATGGCTGCCAAAAAGCCTGGTGTGCGCTAAAAATCTCTGAGACCTGCGCAAGGGAAATTGGAAAAATAGGCTGCCAATCCATTTTGCCTATATCAGTGGTAAAACAGGAGACCACACTACCAATACCTGTCATTGGGCTGCCCACAGAGTGAAATGGAATTATCTGAAAAAGCAGTGCTGAATTGCCAGGAAAACCCAGACGTGCTTTAAAATCTGTTTTTCCTTGGCTGTTGGAAGTGCAAAATCATGGTTCCCAAACATCAGAAAAGATCCAACATCCTTGTTGGGTGTTAAACATCACTTTATTTAAAGAATCCATCTAAGCACAATGTTAGGAGAAGCACATTTCATCATAGGAAAATCCAATTAAAAAAGATGCTTGCCTGGAAAAATCTGTCAGATATGGGCGCAGTACCGCCGCTCGCCTGTGTCAAAGCTGTCATTTACTTATACTTGCAGTTTAAAACTTGTGTCTTAAAACCAAATTGTGGAAAAGAAGAGACATGCCACCAAAAGCAATATAGGTTGCTACAATTCAATCTCTATGTTTGAAAAAGACTGGGATTATGAGATCTGTGGGTATATTTGTTGAAAATGTAAGTTTATTTAGAAAGGACAATTTGAAACAAGGGGTTTTAAAAGTGAACTAATGTTAGCCACAGTACTTCAAAGGCACATTCCACAGTTTGCCCCCAAACAAAGGCATCTTCCCCCTGCTCTCTGCTCAGGAACTGTCATTGAGTTGTTAATGGAGGTGGGATGAGATTTTGGCCTGTTACTCTGAGGTGAGACAAAAGACTCCCTTGATTGAAATGATATGCAGATTCAACTGTCAACAGAAAGCAACTGCCAGCAGGAAGGGAGCTTGGGAGTGCTCTGGACACAGCAAACCATGGAGGCGGGACAAGACAGATCTGTGTATCTGAAACTGTACAAAATATCTTTTTGGAAAAAGACTCATAGAGAACTATGCAAAACTGGTTAAAATCTGTAATTTACAGGTTGTTAATATGAAAATGCTGCTCACAGTTTGAAACTACTCTGAACCCTGTGCGATGTTCAGAGACAGGACTACCAGAAAGTTGATGTTGTAGCAAAAGTGATAATGCTAGAAACATGAAACTTCACAGGATTATGCCCAGATGTTATGAGCGTGTATGGAGAAAAATGTGGACAGATCTGACACTGGGTAACCAACCAAAAGCGCAAAAAACTGTCAAATTTGAAGCGGAGCTCGCACTAAAATGAGACTCAGACGGATACGGGCGCTACTAAATCTGTGATGTGAATATGCATTATTATCAAGTTGGTGACATTGTAAATATGATTTATGTGAAAAATAGATTTACTGTACTGAAACAAAGGGGAGGTACTCCTGGATTGTAAAATGCAGCATCACTATGATACTAGATTTCCTTCTCAAATCAGGAGAGGGGAAATACTCATACCAATCAGATTCCTAGAGGGTGTGCTTAGTATAATTCAGCCTACCCCCCCCCCCCTTTGGAAATACATAAATAGGGACAGTTTAGGACCTAGAGGGACACACAGATTCAACCATCAACCGATTTACTGGCGAAGCACTCTGCAGGAGGAACCCAGATCCAAGACTCGAGAACTTTGAAAGCAGAAGAGGCCCAATTCCAAAGTTGAACCCTTCTCAGCTTGGCCTTTAAAATCTTGCAACCTGATTTTAACCCCAGACTTCCAAGGAGCACACCAAAGATTGAACAGCCTGGCTGTGCTGTTTCTGATTTCTTGCCAAGAACTCTTGCTTGAACCCAGAGATCCAAACCAGTAGAGCAGAGCTGTAACCAGATAGCTGTAACCCAAAACAAACCCGTCAGATCCAGTCCAGAGGCTGTGCAGAGGTCTCCAGTGCCGTGCTGAGTGCAGAACCAAGCGCCTGAATCCTGTCTGGTGGGCTAGCAGAATTCCAGTCCAGAACCCTCTGACCAGATCCTGTTGGGCCTATTCCAAACCATAGTTGTGAGTATCTAGCATAGAATTGTCCCTAGCCAATCTCTTATCTTTAGGTAATCCTATCCAAACCATTCGATCATATCCAGAACTGCATTGTAGATCCTTTCTTGTTTTTCTGAATCTTTCCCTCATCCATATAGTCCTTTGTTAATTGTAGTGATAAATTCATCTTTTCACTAAATATATTTGCTGAAGAAAGACAAGTGTCTTGGCGGGCAAAAGTCAGAGCAGAGACACCGCTTTTCTGGTGGCTGTCTGTTGGGTATCTTGCATCTTCATAGTCGCCTAGTGTAAAGAAAACCTGTTTGTAATTTCAAAAGCGCATCTTTCATTTGAAAATCTTGACTCTTCCTGAAAAAAGTGACCTCTACTAAAACCTTCATAACTTCTGAACCATACATGCTTCAGCTGTCAAACAAATCTGAAAGCGCATTCCAACTCCTTGTAGTTTTTCTGTAATCTCGTTTCTCGCATGCTGAAAAGTTTGCCGTGAATTCGCGTTTGGCTTAATTTCCACACGTGTAAAACAGATATTCTTTGCATCCGACCTCAGAATTCAGTTACCAATCTGCTAGTTATTCACTCATTATTGCTAGTGTTTACCTGAAACTATATAAAGTGGCTCCCACTAGTTGAATCCCATTTAGAGAATTAAATTCATTTTTCAGTGTTTTTCCCATTCATTCAAAACCACATTCATAAGCATTTGACCTGTTTTGAAATCATCCCTTTTTCTCTCTGCTTGCTGGAGGGTGGGGGGAGGATTGGGATTGAAACTGTATTGGTTGAGATTGTAATTCCTGAAACCTGTGTTCTCCCCTTCCATCTCTATATTGCATATTAGGGGGAATTGAGTAGTATCAGGGGGGAAAGAGTGACATTGCATTTGATTGAACCCACATCGAGTATTATTATGCTGCATTGTTTTCCTATCCATATCAAGTATTATTTGATGCTACATTATTCTTCTCATTCATACACCTACTGATTAAAGAGATTGTTGATTGTAATATCACCCAATGTTGATCATTGCATAAATATGAATAGTGTGATATCTAGATATTGTTCAAATTCATAAAAGTGTGATATATATATTGTTCAAATCCATAAAATAAATCTTATTAACTTTGCAAAACAACCTTCTTCTTGGTTCAGTGAGACCGGGAGGATTCAAAGAGAGGTGCGTGATATAAGGGTACATCATTCAGAATAAAAGAACTTATAAACATAAATATATAATTAAGGGTTCCAACTATGCATCACACGTTAGGCATTGATTTAGGTAGAGTGCCTGGTTAAAATCACTTACAACATTCTGACCTGCCAACCTCCACTTGAAACCACCTATTATTTTCTTTACTGAATGATTTTATGTCATGACAAAGGTTCAAGCTAGCATAATTTTCAAAGGTTACACTCAAATGCTGTAGGCCTATCAGGGTGCGGCCCAACAGGACCAAATTGCCAGCGTATGCCGAACTAGTGATTTTGAGGTTGCCAATTACTGGAGCAACTAATGACTGTGGTGTGAGTTTAGTCCAAAGATCTGATAGGAAAAGGTTAAAAAGGCAGGGTGCGACAATGCATCCCTGTCTTAAACATTTATTAGTTGGGATAGGTGAAGACGGAAGGCCCTCTAGATTCAGTCTCACTTGTAACACTGTATTATTGTGAAGAAGAATTATGATTGCTAGAAGGCCTTTTTTATTTACACCAAAGTTTTCCTCTATTGATGGTATCAAATGCACTAGATAGATATATCCAAACCCCATAATGATGTTGTTGTTGGATTTGTTTTTTATTTAACATATTGAGGGCCAGACCATAAAGTGACGCCGGGCATTATTGTGTTTTTATGATGTTATTAAACAGGTTAAGGAGAACAGAAGTCCATAAGCCCACCGAGGACCGTAGTATTTCGTTTGTGAGGCCTTTTGATCTCACCGCTCAAGATTGTCACGAGCTACATATCATATCTTCTATCTATTTTTCCTCTATGTTCAGGGCCCATTTTACTTTTTAATTTGCACCACAGCTATGGGTTTCAGTTCCTCAAAAACCCCAGAGAAATACTTTGTCCATGTCAATTCTGTAATTCAGTTTGACTTGACCGAGGTTAGATGTTGTGTCTGTGGATTTATGAGACCCCAAAAGTTATGTGAATTGCCTTCTGTTACAGCTTTTAGCCTAGACAATCCGTCCAAGTTACTTCTCTCAAAGGTTTTGGACCTTGGACAGTTATGGTATTGGTTACAAATAGACCTCTTTTCTTTAAGAAAATCCTTCAATTGAAGACCCTCTCTGGCCAGTGTTCGAATGTTTGTCTGCAGGATTCTTTTGCAGTCTACTGACTCTTCATCATAGCTGTGACGATGGATCCCCTTCGAGGGTCCTCTTTTAGTAGCAGGCTTGTCTATTTCCCAGAGAAGCTCAACAAAGGATCCAGGGTCAAATATGAGGTCTAGAGATCTATAGTTGGAGGTCTCCATCAAATCTTCTAATCTGGAAGTGAGGTTCCCCCCTTTGCGCTTGAACCTAACTTTCTGCCCTGGTTGACCAAGAGCGTTGTTTGATACACGAGTATCAGTATATATAATGGTATATTATCACTAGGACCTATGTTGACTATGTTGACTGCTTTAAACTCCTGATGAATATACCCTGCTTCTCCAGGTTATGGCTGGAGGAATGTCCTGGCGATAGAGCCTTTTGCTATAATTAGATTCCATTTGTCAAAGAAATGTGACCATATACAACCGTTCCTACAAGAAACCCCTCTGTAAGCAGTCAGAATTCCGGTTGCCCGCCACCAATACATTATCATCTGGATAAGTAATTCATAACATCAACAGTGTGTCCTCTAATTCATCCATAAAGGATATCAGATTGGAATGCGCAGGACTCCAGTATAAATCAAATAATACAATGGCTTACAGATGAATTGTGCAGAGAAACATATCCTAACTGGCAGAATTCCCAGTCTTTTTGGTGACAGTTGTTCTATAGTCGTTAACATGGAATTACGGATAGCAGTAACTAGCCCCTCGATGGCCTTTCCCCATTCACATTAGTTGAGGGCTGATTAAGTGTAGTGAAATCGTCTAATTTCAGGGACTCCCTCAACCATGTCTCTTGTAATAGAATCAAATTGTGGTCTTTAAAGATATAGGGCCTCATTACACGGTAGGTGGTAAGGGTTTACCGGTACCAGTTTTTTACCGGTACCGGTAAACCCTTACCGCCTTACTACGAGGTGTCTTTACGGGTTGGTGAATTTAACGCCTGCTTTTTGCAGGCGTTAAAAACCAACCCGCAAAGGGACCAGGGAGCTAATTACGGTACCGCAATTTGCGGCACCGTAATTAGCGCCTTCCCCATTCCTATTGAGCCCTATGGGGCAAAAATGGGAATGGGGAAGGGCAATGGGGGAAAGGGGAATTACCGCCCCGCCAACCTTGGAATAGGGCGGTAATTCCCCTTTCCACCAAGGCGGTGTCGGTATTTTACCGGCATGGACCAAGGTGCTAATAGCACCTTGGTCCACCGCCATCCGTGTAATGAGGACCATAGTTCTTTGTCTGTTCCCCCTTGAATGAACTGGAGTCCTGAGTATTCCAACTGACAATACGCAGACTTCCCTCCACTAAAGTAAATCTTCCAAGCCATTCAATTTCTGGAATACTTCAGTGAGGTTTCCCAGAAGCAGGGCACACATTTTTGTTTTTTCTTCACTCTGTTCCCTCCTCTCAATTCCGTTATTGTCTTCCTTGAAGCCCACATGAGTTTCTTTTTCAAGAGACCACCCTCTTACCCTTCGAGTTTGTGTGAGTCATTCCCAACCTTTGATTTTGTTTGATTAAGGGCAATGTCGGAGAGCTCTTACCCCCCGTTGCTATTTCATCACCACCTCTACTATATATATTATTTGTTCATACAGCAACCTTATGCGAACAATAGCATGGAAGGATTTTTTGTTACAGCCAAAATGTTTCCCCTGTTTAGGCTCACTTGACCCTGGATATGATGATTTCTCTTTAGCCATATTCTGCGTATGGCAAAGGGGCTTGGTTCCTTCCTGTCGATAAGATCGTCTTCAAGAGCCAGAATCTCATTTACCTCAGACGCACTGTTTTCCCCCAGCGAATTAGGATCGTCTTCCACTGTGTTTCTAGCCCCACCTCAATGTTGTCCTTTCAAATCAGTAGAGCTCATAGCATTCCCTGGTAAAGAGACCCCACTCGTTTTGTTTGTGCTTATCTGCTCGTGTCCCAAAATAGCAGACTCTTTGAGAAAAATTGGGGCCAAGCGTAGAGGTGCCCTTTTCACTGCTTCATATCAACCGTTTGCAGGCCCACACCTTTCCTGTTAGTTGGAGGCCTGAACTGGATTTTAGGTAGTTGGGATGGTTCCTTACCAGTAGCCGCGTCCATATCTTGTATTTTCTCATTCATGTCTGCTTGTTGAGAGGAGGACTGGTTTATTACCTCTATTGTATACTTAGAGGTAGCTTTATTGAGTGCCTTTAAAAAATTGCCTTTTTTCAGAATTAATTTTGCTTCGTTTGTTTTATATTTTTTGATTTTTGGGGCTGAGGTTCAGGGGTTTCCCTGGGAAATGCTTTTCTTTGTTGGGACTCTCTTCGTTTCTTGTTTTTAGATGCTTGTTTTTTTATTATTTTGACCTCTGCTTTTTGTGTTTGCTACAAAAAAGGTCTTGCAAGTCTTTCCCCTAGCTGAATCTACTGGAAGAGGGGCTTGGGCTGACTCTTGATCTGTCGATACGGTTACCCATGCTCCCGTTTTGTTTGGCACCCTCTTTGGAATGTCCGGCATAGCCTCCCCAGACTGAGCCTGCCTTATGAATTCTTCTAGAGTTCACTGCGACAGGGGGGTATCATTGAGGGGGATATTTTCCAGAATGTCATCCCCTGTCGGGTTACCCATCCCATTGGTCTCTGTCCCCAGGTTTTTTTACCTCCGATTTCAGTAATTGAAATTCCTGTTTGAGGACTACCAGGTATGACTTAATTCAGGGACGTCATTTCACCAAAATGCCAGGGGAAGTGAAAGTGACATAACACGATCCTTAACCTCAGATGACATCACAGGAAGTGATCTCATTTGACCGCACCCCAAAGTGATATTACGGGAAGTGATGGGACATGACTATTCATGGCTTGGAAGTGGCATCACATAGCATTGTTCCTAAGTATACTAAGAAAAATATGGTTACGATATCACTATGAGGTGATGTACATTTCCTACAAGAATGGATCGCCATATGTATTATTAAGACCAGTGTGTCTAGGCCCATATTACCAAATGACTGTGAATGCAAGCAGACGTCCATGCCAAAATGATAATGATGTGTTATTATATAGCACTTACGCTTAAGTACGTTGTATAGAACAAATATACATTCAATATCACTCAACCTGTGGTGGAACTCATTTGTCAACCTCAGAAGGATGAAAGGGCGAGTTGAGGTGTTTAAGAACAGACTAAATCAGTGACTCACCCCTGAAGTGAGCCTGAAATAACCCTTTAATCAGTCTAGCAATGATTGTATAGAATTGCAGAAAGGCAGATTATTTGGTATTCCTATTTGTTCTTATTTAGGGTCACTGCTGAAAGTGTTAGACTTGTGGAACCCCTGTTCTTTTATTTTTTTTATTTTTTTTTTAAGAGGCCTGAACAAGAATGCCAGCCATTCCAGAAGCAAAGAGCCACATGCCGCTGGTCACAGCCCAGGAGCTTGCGTTAAGAAAAATAAAAAATAAAAGATTTTTTAGGGGTAGCAAGGGAGACCACACGGGTTGCAAGGGAGCCTTCAGGGGTCACATTTGCGACCCCTGGTGACCCCTTAATGACGTCCATGACTTAATTTGCTTCGAGACCATAGATTGAGTCCGGCTTTCTTCCATTTGGAGACCGAAGAGTTAATAAGGCATCTGAGGCCCACCATTGAGGACTCACAGGCCCCTATCTCCCTGGTTAGTTCAAGCAAGGTTCCTGACTGCATTTGGACTTCGGTCTTCAGTAATTCGAATACACTAGCCAGGGAATCCAAAACCTAGCTCAAAGCTGACAAGGTAGGATTTGGCAGTGAGCTGTTGGAATTGGGGAGGGCAGGGGCTGGTGCCGGTCTACACTTGAGGGCTCAGACAAATTAGACCCCTTCTGAAAGTTGATTGTACCCCCATGATCCATGCCATTTGAAATACCCTCCTCATTTGGCGTTGGTGAGACCTCTTCTAGCAAATCCTTATCAGCATCCTCCACTCCCAGATATATTTGATCAAGGAGTATTCCTTTGCAGAGTATGCTGTCACTGACCAATCTTCTCTTATGTGTCATCCTCTTTGTTATTATATGCTTCATTGAGGATGTGGAAAGCTTGTAGTCAAGATCATTCCTTAATACAGCACCCATTGGATGCAAGGTTAGACATGAACTAGACTTCATTGATGTTAATTGGTCATATCCAGATTGGCGTTCAGCTTGCAGCGGGTTAGAAAGGGGAATGTCATTTTCTTGGTCATCCACCCGCAACATGTTATCCAATTGTGGTGTCTTTAGATCGGCCTGCCAGGCCAAACTACTGCTTCTCAAGTTGTACCAATTGGGCATCAGCCCTTTTAAGCATTTATGCCCGAAAATGTAATGGATGAAATGCCCTTGCTACCGAGTCATTTCCAGAATTTGATTGGTGGGCGTATGCATATGCAATGAGTATACTTTATCACCTTGATGGATTGTGGGGGCGTGCTGGAGATTGTCAGGATTTTTTGTTTTGTTTTAAAGTTTCAAAAGAGTTACCTGGTGACCGTGTTTGCGATGAATGTCCCTGTGTAGCACTGGTATAAAACTCCACTGGGACTCCACAGGAACACGCAGCAACACTCTCTCTGCAGCACTCGCTGCGATGCGTTTGGAGCTGGATGTTTTCTCCGCTAAGGTCCGCCTTCACTGATGCACACAATGAAAAAACTCAGAATGAAAGAGTCCACACAGCAACACACTCTCTGCCGCACTCTCTCTGCTTCGCTTGGAGCTGGAGATTTTCTCCGCTAAGTCCGCCTTCACCGACAAACACAAAGAAAAGACTCAGAATGAGAGAGAGTCCACAGGGCAACACACTCTTTGCCTTCACACATCAGAATTTTGGCTCAGGTTGACAAAAGCTATCATGACAAGTTTGGCAGGTCATACCAAGAAGTAACGGCCCACTGCACTTGTTAAAGGACCACCTTGCATGTTAAAATGGGGGGAATGCTTTGCAAAAGTGGACGGCCCACCAAATTTGTCATCACAATATTAATGCTATAAGAAATTATCAATTTACATTCCATGTTTAAACACTTTGAGATGTTAAAGGGTGAGGCTGTTTTACATTTTTTAGCATGATTATTTTACCCAGTGCCTTATTGTAAATTAATTATTTACCTTAAGTTTGTATGTGTATTGCTCTGTTTTGTATTTACTATGTGCTATAAACTAGATGTGATATTGCTACCTTCATTAATGGAATGCATGTATCATTGTATACCACATCAATAATGCACGACAATTCACACAGGGTCCTATACTACATAATACATACTTGACTATTTCTAATGAAATTCATATTTTGTAAGAGAAAGTTACATTATTGCAGCATGCTTCTGCAAGAAAAAGAAATCACTCATTAAACTAATCAAACTAAACTTTAATGTATTATTTCTACAAGACGCCCATGTTCATGATAGCGATCACCAAAGTTGGATTAAAGGGTCCTGTGCAAATTATGTGTCCTCCCCAGCCCAGGGCAAAACTAATGGTGTGGCTATTATTTTTTGAAAATCTATCAGTGTATCTGCTTAATCCCATGATGCATATTAGAAAGGTTTCTGTGTACAGGTGTTAGTGGAAATATGTCAGTGGAACATGATAGTGTGTTTGGCTCTACTGCCCAAGATGCATAATTGTGTTCTGGGCTCACTAAAGAAACAATCATCTTGACAGGGTTGTGGCATGGTTTTAGGTGACCTCCAGATGAGGCCCATCCACACAATAATGCCCAACTTTTCTCCCAACCAGGGCGAATTCCCACTTCATCCGGCAACCTGGTGCTGCCACAGCAAGGCCAATGATACAATGTTGCCTGGCATTGAAACACAAAAAGAAAAAGGGGAACCATCAGTGCCCCTCTGTTGCTGATCATAGCAGAGGGCTGCTATAGGGAAACCGTTTGTTTTGTTATGACCTGACTTGCAACAATCAAGGAAAATACTTTTATTCTTTAATAAGCAGCAAATTGGAACGCACGTACTTCAGTTTTTGCAAGGTTGGCTGGAATAGTGAAAGTAGAACCAGAATACTTCAGTCTTGTGGACAGATGTTAGCCCTGTATGCTACACACAGATCTCAGTTGCAGGTGCACTAACCGCATGAGACATCTAATCGGGCGGAAAATTCAGACCTAGAGCAGATGTATTACTTCTGATGAACTGAATGATTTTGAACACATTTTCTCTCTTTCATGCCAGTTTTATATTTGAATGGATTTTTTTACAGTGCTTTTCACCCCCTATCCTCGGTCCACACTGCCCCTGTGTTCTCCTGTTGGTGCCTGTTTGCTGCCTCTTGTGTGCCTCCTTCTGTGTGAACGCTCTCCACTGTTGCCTCCTGTGGTGCTCAGCTTGGGCTGTCCTTCTTTCCTCCCTTGTGCCCCTTGTGCCCCTTACCTTTCTCCTCGCACCCTCTATGGTGCTCTCAATCTCTCCAATCTTCTAATAGCGCTGGTGTTATCTGCCCTACTGCCAAACCCACCGGCGCTATTAGCGCCGGATCACAGGTTTGGCCGAACTGGAAATCCCCATTCCCCATTGAGCTCATTCGGGAATGCCCCATTCCCCATTGGGCTCAATGGGGAAATTTCGCTCTCTTACCGCCGGCGGATTTCCCGCCGGCGGTATGAGCGTGAAATTTCAGCAGATTTCCCCCCAGCTAAGAGCTGGGGGGAAATTAGCCGAAACCGAGATTTGGCAGACCATTAAATGCGGCGGTAATAGCGCTACCGCCACATTTAAGGGTTACTGCCAAACTCGTGATGAGGCCCAAGTAGGAAGAGGTTAAAGAGGGATATCCTGGTCATCAACCCTGGCCTCACTATCTCAGATACCCACATCAGCGCTTCCTCGAGACAGACCTTAACCGACATCCTCTTTGTCGTTCCCTCTACAGACCTATGGATCCCTCATACGGTCTTGGCTCTGTCTCCTATCTCTTCCTCACCCATTAATGTTGCCACTCCTTCAAGACCATCATTAATGTCCATCTGAATGGCACCGTATTGGTCCAGGACCCTCAGCCCAATCTCCTCCTTTATGATAGGTGCCTCTCACATTTTATCAACATCCTTCATTCTCCCGCTACTCTCACTAACTCCTTTCTGGCTGCCTCTATGGCACCTTCCATCTCCTCTCTGATGACTATGCCACCTCCTGCTACCACCTCTGCCCACTCTCGGGCCCCTCTACCACCTCTGCTGGATGTACCTCATGCCTGTACCCCAGAAGTCTTTTAAACATGGAAATCTGCTCTACATCTCTACTCTAAACTCGCACTCTGCTGTCAAACACCTCCTCGAAGAACTTGACCTGGATGTCCATGCTCTTACCGAGACACGGTTCACAGCCAGCTCTGTCACAGGTTTTGACACTCTCTTCCCTGATGGATACAAGATCCTCTCTGAGCCCAGAACCTAACCGACCAGGATGTGGAGTATCGCTGATCTTTCTAGAGTGGGTGCCTGCTTCTGTCATTCCTTTGAAAGACTACTCCTCCTTTGGATGCCTGATGTGCAGGCTCTCTATCTCTCCTGGCCTCTCTTTTATGGTGGCCACATCTACAGGACACCTGACCAGGTTTCCCTTTACCACACATAATGGACTGACCTCTCCTCTTCTCTCCTTGCCTCTACCTCACATCTCCTCGGAGACCTCCACATCCACCTGTATGCTTCTAATCCCTTCTCTGGGCTCTTATCCAACCTCTGCAACACTCTCTCTCTCTCTCTCCGTTCTACCCTCTGGTCCGGCACATTCAGACAGACACACCTTGGGTGTTCTCATCTCCTAAGACATTCCCATCTCTAACCCTCTCACCACTCCTCTCTCTTGGACTGACCACTTTCTGCTTTCTGCTCACCTGATACACTCTGTCCCTCAGGCTAAACCCACCCCAGTACTGCCACCTACTTTCTCAGTCATTCAGCCCATGAAGTGTGTGTCAGTGGATGCCTTTTCCTCTACCTTCTCTGATCCTCCTCGTCCTGCCGCTGATACACACTTTGACACAGCTCTCGCTAACCTGAATCTCTCCAACACTCTGGACATCCTTGCCCCTACCATGAGAATCCATCTGAAGGCTACCTACAAATGCAACTCTATGTATGATTCCGACCTCACCACCCTGAAACGATAGTGCAGGGTGGCTAAGAGGATGTGGAGGGCTTTGGGTACATCTTCTGACAAATTGGCCCACTGCCTACTCCAAAGGCAATACAAACTCTCGGTCTTGTCCAAGAAGAGAGTCCACATCCAAGCCCATGCCTCTGTGGCCTCTAACAACACGGTCAAACTCTTTAATATCTGCAAGGAGGTGGCCAATCCTTCTGCAGTCCGCACCTTCCCTGTTCCCTACAAGGCCCTCTGTACGGCTCTGGCTTCCCACTTCATCACATCCTGTCCTTGCTCTCCTCTTCCTCTCCCTCTACCTCTCTTGGACCCCCTCAGATACGCTCTCCCTCTCCTCCTCCTTTCTCATCTTTCTCTCTGACAACACCTGGCGATGCTTCTAGACAAGTCTAATCTATGAAAGTGTCATCCAAGTCGGAACTGGTACTCGCCTGCTCCTCCAGAACTATCAAGGACCACATTAGTACCCTGGCTCTAGCCTCGGCCAATTTCTGCAATCACTCTTTCACCACTGGATCTTTCCCCTCTCCCCTCAAGCACTCCCTTGTGCACCCCTCCTTAAAAAGCTCTCGGCTGATCCTGCCTGTCCGGAAAACTATCACCCAATCTCTATCACTCCTTTCCCAGGCAAACTCCTGGAAAAGCTGGCCATCTCCCAGCTTACTATCCACACTGAATCTGTTGGTTGTGTCCATGACCATCAGTCTGGCTCAGAGCTTCCAGAGGCAGGTAAACTGCTCTCCTGAACACCCGTGAAGATTTGCTCTCTAATCTTTACTCCAGCCTTCCCTTTGTCCTCATTCTCCTTGACCTTTCTTCTGCTTTTGAAATGGTCAGGTACACCATTCTGATCAATCGACTTCATGCGAACATGGGCATCACGGATTAAGCCCTGGAGTGGCTGACTGCCTTCCTCCTATACCAACCCTCCCAGGTGCAACTTTGGTCCTTTCTCTCCACCATCTCTCTCTCCACGTGTGGTGTTCTCCAGGGCTATATCCTCTCACCTTGGCTCTTCAATGTCTACTTGGCCCCTTTGGCCCACCCGATATCTACCTTTGCCTCTAACTTTGAGTGTTTTGCGGATGACACCCAGTTCTCTTTCAGTCTACCCTCAGCCTCCTCTCCTCTCTCGCTCATTTCTGACTGTCTATCCGCGATTCCAAATTGATGCGCCTCGAACGATCTCTGCCTTAATGCCAGTAGGACAAAGGTCCTTCTCATTGGGATCCCTGCTCCCGCTTGCCCTCTCTCACTCTGGATGCCCTCTTTGGGCCCTCTTCCATCGTCTTCCTGTGAGGCAAAAAACCTTGGTGTCATCTTCGACTCCACTCTCTCCTTCTCTCCTCACATCAGAGACCTTCCCAAGAAGGGCCACTACCAGCTGTACCTCCTCAAAGGTATTCTTCCTTTTCTCACTTTCCCCCAGAAGCTCACTGTCACCAGAGCCTTAGTTCTCTCTGGGCTGGACTACTGCAACAGACTCTTTCTCAATTTGCCTTCCTCTACTCTTCGCCCTCTGCAACTAATCCAGAAACGGACTGTGAGATGTATCCTTGGCCTCATGCCCAGAAACCGTATCTCTCCAGCCCTAAAATCTCTTCACTGGCTGCCGGTGGCTGCAAAGATCAAGTTCAAGACCCTCTGCATCATTCATAAAGCTTTCTGGGGCCGGGGTCTGCAATACATCGAACTCTCCCTTCCAAAGTACCTTTCTTCTCAAACCCTTCTCTCAGCTACCTCCAACACTCCTGGCAGAGGGTGGGGGTAGATCTCTCTCCTCTGCTTGTGCCTCCCTCTGGAATTACCTCCCTGCCCCTCTCAAATGTGAGCTGGACCACCTGAAATTCCTAAAGCAGCTGAAGACCTTCCTTTCATCTCTGCTTTCCCTCCCCTGGTGACCTACCTGTCTGCTGCGATGACTGACTGCACTTACACACAGCAATGCTGCCCTGATTGGTCCTCCCCTTACCCTGGCACTTCCCCCTCTCTCTTCCCCCTGCACATTGCATTGTCGCACGTGCATGATCTGAATGACACAAGGCCTAGTAACATTGTTTGTGTTGTCTTCTCTTTGTTTTCCCTCCCTTGGCTTGCCGTGCCTAGAAACACTTGTATACAGGCTTGTAATAAGTGACATATCATACCATATCATATCATACCACTTTAATCCTAAATGGCAATTTTCAACCAAATCGTAGACCCCCTTTTGTTTGTTTGTTTGTTTATTTATTTATAGCGCGTGCCAAACCCGAGGGTATCCGGGCGCGTGTTCAAGAATACTTTAAGCTTACATGTTACAGTTACACATTTCAGGAAGGTTACAGGGTGCATTAACAGTAAATGATGACAATATACATGGTTACATACACAGGCGACTGTACACAGGGCTGTGTACACAGTATACATTGAATGTCAAGGAGCAAGGTGGGTTAAGCGGGGGTGATGAACGAGGTATGCGTTCAGCTGCAGATTAACAGGTGGGTCAGACGTGAGTAGTCCTAGTCTAGTCAGTTATAGGTCATTTTCTTTGAGCCATTTAATGCATTAAGTCTGAAGTGTGGATAAAATTGGTCAGACCTTAAGGATGATTGGAGGGAATTCCATAGCTGGGCCGCTTTGACAGGGAAGCTGGTGCCTCCGGCTGTGCTCAACTTGAATGGGGGCACAGCTAGTTGGTTGGTGTATGCTTCTCTGGTAGGTCTGTTAGAAGTTCTTCTTTTGAATCTTTCTGTTAGGTATTTGGGGGCTAGGTCATTAATACTTTTGAAAGTCAATGATGCTGTTTTGAGTTTAATTTTGTCAGCTGTGGATAGCCAGTTAGATTGTTTTCTGACTTCTGAGATATGCTCTCTTCTTGGGATTCCTAGGGCGGCTCGAAGGGCGTTGTTCTGCAGGGTTTGGATTTTTTGCAGTGTGTATATTGGACCCTATGTATAGTGCATTGCAATAGTCCAATTTGGATAATACCAGGGCTCTTGATAGGGTGAGGCAGCTGGCAGTGGATAGATATGGTTTAGCTGCTCTAATCATCTTACAGGTGTAAGCGGTGCTAGAGGCCATCGCATTCACCTACTTTGTTAGAGAGAGGCAAGAGTCGAGGTAAAAACCTAGTGTTTTTACTTCTTTCGCTACTTTAATGGTGTTGCCATCTATGACAAGTGCTGAGCAGTCTTTTGATATTTTGTGATATTTTAAGCCTCTGGTGTTCCATTATTTTCTGATTGAAGGGAGGAGAATTTTAGTGTGTTTCTGAATATAGTTGGAGCTCACTGGAGGCTTATTTTCCTATTGAATACATACTGTTAAGAGCCCTTTACGGAAGGTTGATGGGGGCCCAGCTAATAAAGAAGTTGTTAGTCTAAGCACTAATCTCTATTATTTTGTCTGTAAATTCCCTGTACACTGAGGGTGGGCCGCTGGGAAATGTTCGGTTTGTTCACTGTAGTCCCTGAACTACCATCACTCACTATGCGGCTTCTTGCATAGCCTCCGCCTGACCCATCTGTCTTCTACAACACCCTCTTCATGTGTAAATTGAGCCCTGTAGGCCAATTCAGTCCCGCAAATAGTCCACAGTGACACAGTGGGTGTCTCTGTGCTACCATGGCCATTTCCATGAAAGTTGCTTTAGCACAGAATGCAACATATTTACTTTCTCTGACACAATTTAAACCCTTTAAACCCCTTACAACAACACAGCACTGGCTGCAGCACACCCTTTGCCATTTTCTTTACTACAGATTCTGCATACTTACGGTCTGTTAAAACCCAGAGCAACCCAGTACGACTATATGGATGGTGTGTCACACCACTGCCATTATCCATCTCACAAATGCTAGACACTTATAGACCATCAATTATTTTTTTGTGTTTTTTTAAAGTAATGTATTGAGATCAATAAGCACATAAGACATTTGCTTCATGTAATAAGACAAATGGAGATATGTAAGTGAAATAACACAACACTTATCTAAACGAGAACTACACAATATTAGAGCCTTACATGGGGGTATAGACTGTAGAGAGTCTAATGAACAGAAGTGCAGTTTAAGATAAACTAATAGTTATGATATAACATTTTTGATGAGCTTTTAACAGAGTAGGTGACAGACAGGACAGCCATGAGCAAAAGGATGGGATGGATAAGGTATTTACTAAGATAAGCAATGTGAGCAAAACATTGTCATATTTATGAACTAGGCATTGTACATTCTAAAATGGCTTCCATTTCATTTCATACTTGAACTGTAAAAGTGGAGATGTAGCATGACAATTTCCATTCTATGGATATTACACACAGAGTTCAACCATATTTTAAAATGTAGACGCTTGAGATCTTTCCAATTAGAGGTTATAGCTTGAATTGCTATTGCGATCAGGAGGTCAAACAAGTGACATTTTATTTTTGTCTAACAGTGGCATTACAAATGTGCTTCCAAGACACAAAAAGCTAAGGCAGAAATCTTGCTGTATGTAAAAAATACATTTAATAGTTTTCCAAACGATTTCCCAAAACGCTTTAACATCTGTACATTCAAAACTAATGTGTTTAAAGGATCCTTGAGCGAGAAGGCAACTCCAACAGTTGTCGTTTTGTAAGGTTCCACTCTGAAAGAGAATTACATGGGTAATTTGTTTATGTTTACATTTATATCAGTGCACATAGCCCTCAGGCATTTTGGCGCTAGTTACAGAAAGTGCATGAAACATAAGCATATGGTTACAGACCTACAGCAGTATGATTACACAGACTAGCAAAGCCTAACATCAAGTTACGGGGGGGCTACATCAGGCATGAATACAACAAGAAGGACAAAATAGGTGTAAGTAAACAGGCTAGCAAAGCCACCCCTCACGTTACGGGGGGCTATATCAGGCAAGCTTACATCAGGAAGGACCAGGTAGGTCCAGTATGCAGATTGGCAGTGTTTAACCTAGTGTTCTGCAGCATGGCAGCAGAGGTACTGAGTGAACTGGTTTGAAAACAATGGATAGATTTCTCTTTATAGCAAGGCATAGAAGGGTGGCAGGAATCAGAGCATGCAATCTAATACCACCTACTATTTTATAAAGCCAGGGGGGCGGCAACATAGCAGTTATGGTCAGTGTTGTGGTAGGTAGAAGTTCACAAGCGGCACAATGCTGTATGAAAAGTTTGGGGGCAGCAAATGGCTGTGAGTAGGGTCAGTGATTGTGGTGGTTACACAATGAAGGAATCATAAGCAACATGTAAACAAGTGTCAGTCATTGCAAATATATGGAGGAGCAGGAGTAGCACAAGAGGATTCCCTGGGCTACAGCGACCTTCGCTGGACGTAAATGCAAGGTTGTGTTAGGGGCAATGTGAGGCAATAGAGGACATTGTTGTGTGATATGATGCATCTGCAGGACTAGAGCATATCTTACCTCTGCTCGTAGGGCATCCCGGCAAGACAGGGAAAACTAGGGGATGCAGCCTTAAACCCGGGCCTTAATACGAAGTACGGCTTCGCCCCCCGGCTCGGAGTGGCTGCTCCATATGATGTGGATGATACCCAATCAGCTTGTGCCTTGCAGCAGTAAGTATGCCTCTGACGAAGGTTCAGAGCAGGCAAGATGTAAATGCTGTGTGGCAGCCATCTTCAGAGTGGGTCTCAGTCATTGGAATAAATGCAGGTCTTTCTGTGAATTTTGGGGCCCGGTTGTTCGTGGGCTCAGTGTGTTGCTGGAATGATCCTCAGAGAAAGACAGAGGATGCAGCCTTAAACACAGGCCTTAACACTAGGTCTGGCTTCACCTCTAGGCTCAGTGTGGCTGCACCATATGATGTGGGTGATACTCAATCAGGTTGGGCCTTGCAGCAGTGTGCCACTGATGAAAGTTCAGCGCAGGCAAGATGTAAAGGCTGCATGGCATCCATCTTCGGAGTGGGTCTTGGTCATTGGAATAAATGCATGACTCTATGATGGAGGCTCTATGATGGAAGAAGATGGAAGAAGTAACAGGTTTGAAGTAGGCTTGCCAATGTGATAGCCTTGGATATGTTTTTCCACACATAGGGCCATCATGATTGGTTATCCGATAAGGAACAGTCTTGCTTCCATGCTTCTAGGAATTTCCAAGTAGCTGTGTTATTAGACATCAATGTCAGAACCCTATAAAACTTGGAAGCCGTAAAGTTTTAGCTTGACATATGTTGCCCTCTTCAATCTGAGAGACAATAGCTTTACATATTAATAAAACATAATGTTCCATAATTGCATCAAACAAACTAAAATATTGATGCATATATAACATTGGCAAATGTAATTTTGTTGCTATCTCGCTGAAGGTAAGTGGAGCACCTTGAGTAAACAGCTATTCGACATATTTAATACCTAAAGAGACCCATGGTTTCCAACAATCAATTCTAATTTTTACTAATGGGTTTATCCAAATACATTGTGAAACAAACTGGGATGTTTTTGTGATAGATGGAAATAAGTAATATCTAAGATATTGAACAGAACAATGAATACAAATACTAGCAAAGAGTCTATTGTTTATCTTGATATTGGAGCAATCAGTCAGAGAATGGGGAGAAACCATTGCTCTCTCTAAAAGGAGCCAATTCGGGACACATTGGAGTTAGTAGGAATAGACCACAGTTGTGCTTGTCGTAAAAACAAATCCGAAATCCGATATGATACATTTTGAAGTCTGGGATGCCCGTCCCACCATCAGCTAGTTGCTTTTTAAGTTTGTACAGGGAAAGTCTTCTTTTCTTTTTCCACCCAGAGAAATTTGAGACTACAGGAGTCTAGTGACTTAAAGAAAGAGGAGGGAAAGGCGATTAGGAACATATATAAACAAAAGAGTACAATTGGGTAAATCATAATTTTGACAGTTTCAACCCTACCCCACCATGAGAAATACAGAGGGGACCAAGACTCTGTAAGGTTCTTTACTCTGGCTAGAATAATTGCAGTATTATATTTAATGATATCTTTGATGCAGGGAGATATTTGAATGCCTAGATATGTGATGCCTGTGGTGCACCATTTCATACCGAAAATTTGAGTGTGATGTTTAGTACAATGTGAATTGTGTGGTAGAATTTCTGACGTATCTATATTGAGCTTATAACCTGAAGCTAGAGAGAATTGTGCAATAATGTTGAGTAAATATTGTAAACATGTGTCAGATGTATTCAGAAGCAATAATATATCATCTGCACAATCAGCAGCCTTAATCTGAATTTCATTAAAACGTATACCAGTTATAATATCTTCTTGTCTTATTGCTTCAAGGAACGGCTCCAGCGCAAGTATAAAAAGAAGTGGGGAGAGGGGGCACCCTTGGTGTGTACCTCTGTATAGTGGGAAGAACGACGACATTTGTCCATTTATAAAAACTGCTCTTTTAGGGTTAGAAACAGTACTTTAAACATAGATATGAAGGGATCATTAATCCCACGCCATTTTAAAGCATTAAACATGTCATTCCACTCTACCCTAGCAAAAGCTTTTTCTGTGTCAAGAGCTATGGCCGCACAAGTACGGTAGATTTCTGATTGATATCAAGAACATCAATTAAAAGTCTGATATTGGCTGGAGATACTCACCCCTTAACGTAACCTACCTGGTCATTTTTAATTAGATGGGGGAGAATAGGTAGAAGTCGATTAGCTAGGATCTTGGCAAACATGTTGCAGTCTGTATTAATTAGGGAGATTGGTCTGTAATTTTGGATGAGTTCAGGATACTTATTTGGTTTAAGGAATACGATTAACATGGCTTTTGAAAAGGTTCCAGCTGCATTCTTGTTAGCAATGAATGAAGTGAATAGTTCATTAAGATTAGGGACTAAAAGGTCATTAAAGTGGGCAAAGAAATCAATGGTAAAGCCATCTGGACCAGGAGCTTTGCCTTTCTTGAGGTCTTTGACAGCTTTATTTATTTCATCAATGGAGAGAGGAGCATTTAATGCTGGAGATCTATTTTTTTATATGAGTTATGATAGACATGCCGAAGGAAATCTTTATCATAAGTAATGTTCGGCGAGGCTTCAGAAGTATATAGTTTTCGTCAAAGTTTGAGAATGCGTGTAAGATTCCTTTATCTGAGAAGACTCTATTGCCATTATGGTCTTTGATAACTACAATCTTGGATCTTTCCTTTTTAAAGAGTTAAGACGCTAGAGATTTGCTAGATTTATTAGAAAAGTAATATATTTTTTATTTATATTTTAGAAGGTTAGAACAGGAGTATTGTGTGGCCAAGTTATTGTACTGTATTCTAAATTTGGTGATCTCTTAATTGATAGACAGAGATAGTTTGTATATATTTAGACTCTAAAGATTTAATAGGTTTAAGAATGTTCTTCACTTATTTTTTGAGTGTTTTCTTCTTAGTGGCAACGTAGGAGATTATATGTCCTCTGAGAACGGCTTTATAGCAGTCCCAGGTATTTGCAATAGAGGTTTCTCCATTCAGGTTTTCTGAGAGGAAATGGCTATATTGCTGCTGGGTGAACTGTGTGAATTGTTCATCTTTCAAGAGAGCAGGATTAAATCTCCATCTACAAGATTTATATACATGTCGTGGATCAGAGAGTTGGATGTGAACAGGTGCATGGTTTGACCAGGTGGTACATTATATCTTAGCATCTAACAGAGTATTAGTTATGGATTTACAAATAAAAACATAATCAATCCTTGAGAAGGAGTTGTGATGATTGGAGTAGAAAGTGTATTCGAGATCTGAGGGGTGAGTAATACGCCAGGCATCAGTTAGACCTTATTTAGAAACAGAGTTAGCAAATTGCGAGTGGGATTTGGTAATCTTAAACAGTACATTGGATTTCCTGTTGAGATGGCGATCTATAATCTCATTGAAATTGCCACAGAGTATGAGGTTATTAGGGTTGGAATTAAGGATATCATTTCTTAACTAGACCCAGAACTCAGGGTCAGCATTAGTTGAGCCATAAACATTTAAAATATAATATTCTGTGGACTCAATAAGTAATTTGACAAGTAACCATCTACCCACATCATCCAATTAAGTAGCAAATACCTGACATTGAAAATGTTTATTAATAAGGGTGATGACACCATTCTTTTTCCCATTCGCAGCACTAGAGTACACTTGGCCTACCCATAGGCGTTTCAGTTTACAAGCTTCGGCTTGTGACAGGTGAGATTCCTGTATACGTGCGAAGGATGGTTTTGCTGGATTTGGATGAGATACAACTTTCTGCCTTTTAATAGGGTTATGCAGCCTTTTAACATGTTATGAGGTTATATTAAATGATATAGATTACAGACAGATGGACATACATAGAAGCATGGCCTTCCAGGAAAGAATATTCAGTACAGGAGTATGTTCCATCACATATTGCGTAGTAAAGCTAATTGATAGCCATTCAGAGAAAAATGCTAAATTCATTTTCAGTAGCATTAATAGAGTAAAGGGAGAGAAACATAAGGGAAAGGGGTAGACAAACAAGAACAACATGAATTTCAATAACTTCCATGCAGAACAGATAACTTTGAAAGGAGTAGTGGCTAATGGGAAACAGCCACTCCATTCCATGTTAGGATTGAGATAATGTAGAGTAGGGGTGAAGGGCCAGACCCGAAAGGGCTCACTCAGCGCCCCCTCCCAGTGAAATAGGTACATGTTGATGTTGGCTTCATACTGCACATTAGAGTTCAAGTAGGTGTCTTGGATATATCCAGTTCCTCTCTTCTGTGGCTTTGGATGAAGATGCACAGGTCAGTTGGATTTTGGAAAGTAAAAGTACAACCATTAAGAGTAACCTAAAGGATAGCTGGATGAATGATTCCATATCTTGCATTTAATTGTCTAAGAGCAGGTCTTAAGGTCAATAGTTATTTTCTTCTCGCTGCATTGGCATTAGATACATGAGCTGCCTTTTTAGCTTTGCTTTGTCCAGGATGAGTAGGACATGAGTGTAATCCAAAAAGGCAAAGATCAGAGTTCTGGGAGCATTCCGCGCTGAGATTATGGGTCCAACCTGGTGACACCTTTGAATATTGAGCAATAGTACGCTGGAAGCTCCAGGAGTATGGGAAGCATTTAGTATAGGAATTGAATGTGGTTGTCTTTTTCAATGTTTTACGGAAGGCTAACAATTTGTAGATAATTTCTCCTATTTCGATTTTTGAGATTTCTAGTTTGTTTCTGTAAAGAGCTAACAGTATTTTTGAGTGAAGCCACTCTGCCAGTAATATCCTCGGCATCACTGACCCTTCTCTCCACTTCATTAATATACAATTCAAAAGTGGACTATTTCTCATCTATCATTTGCAATTTTACAGTTGTGGCCTCCATGAATGGTTTAAGGGCTCTTATCTCTGTCAGGATGGTTTGCATAACCGGGTCCTGTGTGTCATCTTTAGGGGTGGGAGAGTCACTTTTCTGCCTTTTAGGGGCATTGCTCACAGAAAGTAAGGCCACTTCCTAGGACTGCCCTTTTTTAGATGCTGGGTTAATTTGGTAGCATTAAATACATGCACTGTGAATGACCAATAGTTAGGTTAGGGACCAAGAAGGCCCATAAATCGAGAGTGTTATAGTAGAAACAATCACGTAAATTAACCCATCTGCCATGTAGCATGTCATAATAAGCTAAGACTGCTTATATTTTCCAATTTCACTGAATAATAACAGCAACCGTGTGCCAAAAGTACCTTTGTTCCTGTTGTTAGAGCTTGAATCCTGCAAACGTGCCCTTATTGTGGAGGAATAGTGCCTCCATGAAGTAACCTGCAATTTCCCGTCGCGTCAGCCGACCAGCTGACAGGAAACATTGGCTTCTTTGTTGCACAACCTCGCTTATGTGGCCTCATGCATGGTCGCTTTCACTTTCCCTCTGCCTTCCTCACAGTATGGACCTGGCTTCTACGACTGAAGCCACATTATCAGGTTCATAGGGGAGTGTAGGATTATTTAGCGTGTTTTTGGAGCGCAGCGCCACTACATGGGATCAATATATAGCGTGTTTTTGGAGTGCAGCACCACTGCACGAGATCAATGTATTGCTATAATGCGGTACAGCAAGCCATGTGTTGCCGGTGTAATATATGGATATGTAAATGAAGACAGGCTACTCAGTCAAAAAACACATCATTTATTTTCACTGTTAGAAACGCACCCATTTTTTTTTCTCTCTCACCTGAAATGCCTCTGTTGCAGGAGACACATTAGAGGATTAATGAACTAACATAATTAACAGTACTAACATGATTCTAATCAAATAACATCATAATGTGTTCTCCAGTGCAAAATGAGGTAGAAAAGACAGGCTCTGAAAGTCATTTTAAACGTGCACTTGGATTCATTTTTTTCTCTGTTCACTGTGTTAGCTGGATGCGAAATCTGCATGCCAGGAAATAAGTAGATACAGTTTCTAAACCGTATAAGCCAAGCCATTGTTGAAAGAGGAGGATAGATTATTGTGTATTTTGATTGGTGACACGTCACCTTGGGGGCTGTAACAGAGGTTTCCTGAAGAATCTTGGGGAGGGAGAAAGGCAGTGGACATTTTTACACAGCTTGGGTGAGAAGCCTGAGCGGAGTTGCTGTGGGGCTGCCTGATTGAGGGGCGTCGTTCCAGTGTACTGCTAACCTTCACAGGCTGGAGATTCCAGACAATTGGCACCGGTTTGAGGACCAAAGAGTGCAGATTGGGACTGCATGTCCTGGCCGGGTGTTCCAAAGGGAAGCCCCGAGCCATTTAAAGAAAACGACCTGTCCAGAGAGTTTGCGTGCTGATCTGCTACAGATTTGCTGGTAATTAACTTACACAAAGCGAGAATGCGGTGTGTGAATGAAAGCTATTTCAGTCAGGCAGCGTAGCGATAGCTGCGTTCTAATGTTGCTATTCAGAAATGCAAGTCAACTGATGCACTGTTTTTTTATTGTTGCAAAGAATCTAATGAAATGCCATGTATTTTGCAATTGCTTCTCTTTTGTTTAGTCTAGAAAACAATGCCTCGCAAAACTGGTAATGTATGATTTTGAAATGAAACTGATGTAAATCACAATCCGTGTAAATACTTCTATTTGCTTCTGTTTTTCTCTGGTACAGTTAGCCCATATCACCTGATAAAAGGGGAGTTTATTAGGTAATATATGTCAAGCATCCCATGTGGAAAAAGTTATGTTATGAGTAATTATAAATAGCTGTGTGTGTGGTTCCACTCAGTGTATGTGTGTGTGACTTCTGAGTGGAACACAATATGATAGTCTGTTGGACGTACATGAGTCAGCAGAGAAAGAGGCCTCTGGAAATAGTTTCACTAATGTAAATAAATTAGTGATTATACCACATGTTATTGTGAATACTTTATGGAAGCATAGCTCACTGGTGTAGATAAATCAGTGATAACAGCCATATGTGGCACTCCATATGAAAATGTGGTGTTCTTGAATAATGTAGAAGCCTGAGGCCTCTAGAGATCACAAGAACAGTCTAAACAAAAGAAAGGGGTTTTGTATGTTGGGGCCAAAAATAAAACAAAAAAAATTATGCTCATCACTATACCACAATGAAATGCATACAAACTAAATGTATCTGTGTACTGAAATAATGCATAGCCACAATACCACTATAATACCAAACCCAATCTGAATGCAAGGAGTGATTGTTGCTAAATTACTTTTATTCTTGATGGTAAGAAAATACTGCATGGCCCCAAATCTAGACAAAATACCCTGCAGGAGTAAAAACGCTAGTAACGCATTGTAAATAAATACTTGTGGAAGCTTTCAAATTTATAAGAAGGTTTGCCAGAGGGGGAACCCAGAGTTAAGCTGCCATCGCCTCCCCCCGTACTAGACCTTCAATTCTAAATCACTACCCATCTTGTGGCTGCTGTCAAAGGCTTATCACCGTTAGTTGTGGGGAGAAATTTGGCCATTTGGCCATTTGATGCCGTTAGCCATGACTACAGTTCTCACCTCACTAAAGGATGTTAAGTTGGGTTTCTGAGCACTTAACGGCGGTCATTGCTCCGCCTCACGGACAAAATTGCATAAATAATCCTCTTCAGTAACTATTTATCAACATCCATAATCAACCCCCTTGTGATGTACACAAGACAAGTCTTGGGATGGGAAGATAGCTCAGTGGCAAAGCCCAGGTCGTAGAAGCAACACCATGCTGAGCAAACACAGGTTTGAATCCCAGATCTGTGCTTGAAAAAACTGAGCATGTTAAAAAATAACCTGCACTTTCACAATTCAATGAAACTAGCACCTAGATACCTACGGGTTATGTGCGCTGCAAGTAAATGCAAAGAAAAAATAAAAACCAATCACTAGACATTGAGCCAATCAGAGCCTCTTACCAGGCCACGTTTCCATTATGTTCAATGTATCTGACCTCAATCCGCCAAACTTGGAAGTGTGATGCATTAATGAATTGCTAATTCTTTCAAAAGGGGGAAAGGTTTGATAGACCGATTGCCATGGTTAATTAATATTATCCTCAACAAAATACATCAATATTAATGACCTTAAATGTCCTCAAAGCCACACAAGTGGAATGCTCTATAATGTCTTATCATAATACCCCGTATAGTGAAACATAATTTTGGCTTGGAATAAAACTTGAAAGTTGAGAATAGCCTGGGATGTGTTGGAGTAGCTACTGCCATTTTGTAGCTCTCCAAAATTTAAAATGTGATTACAATGTTTTACTCAGTAGAATTCAGGCTATATAGATTTTAACAATGGGACAGACGAGCATATGGGAGAGAGTGAAACATGTCATATGCAAGCTGGCTACCTATAACTGCAAGTGTGGTGACCACGCCTAACAATAGTGCAGTAGAATCAAAAAACCTGAAAACCTTAAGTCATGAATTGACTTTTCAACACATAAGCACTTACTAAACCTTGCACAGGATGATGCAGGTGTAATGCCATGACCACTATCAAAGTCTTTTAGCTGAGTAAGTCTTCAGTGCCTCACTCTATCCCCGATGATTTTATTTTAAAATGCTTTGAAGACAAAAAACCTCAGTCATGCCATGTAGTTCCAATATTTTATGAATGATGGTCTAGTTGTTGGTTTATTTATATGGTCGCTGATTGTTATAATTCTTAGGTTTGGTAATGGTTATGTGGTTGCAGCTTATGGTACTTTCTAACAATATCAAATCAGTATGCCAAGTCATTGTCCTGTTCTTTCTGTTGACATTACCAAGAAGTCTTGCTGTATGTCTATCATTCGATTGCCTTTGTAAAAAACACCTAATCTTTAGTCTTTAGTGTCAGACTTTAGATTTTAAGCCTGAGCTATTCATCGGCCGCTCAAGGGAAACATGTTCAGTAATAGTATTAACGCCCCATCCTCATTTCTTCTTCCAATGAGTATCAGAAAGTGGTGTTTCTGGTCCTTGTTTTTGTTTCGCAAAGCCTTGGAGCATTTGAGCTATAACTAAGTAATACGCTCACACATGCATAGCACACAGGAGAGTAATCTGAAATAAGACTCAAACGATCTTTTTAGATATAAATAATCCTTATTGAGAAGGATCCTGGTAGCTTTTAGCATGCTATCCTCTTAAAGGAAATTCAACAGCATCTAATTATTCTTCCTGTAAACAAGCAACTGAACTCTCAGTCACTGATGCCAGAATAATTGTATTCTTATATATCGTTTTAATTTAGATCCTTCCCTCTTCTATCAGTGTTATTATCCCTTAGTAGTACTCAATTTGTTAACCTCAGAAGGATAAAAGGCTGAGTCGACTCTGCAACAGAATTCAAATGTAGGATGAAAGGTTGGCTCACGTGAAAGGTAAGCTCTTAACTCGTTATTATTAAATTCTATGTTCCCTCAAGTACGAAGTCACCCCTTCTCTACCCTGACCAGCCTTTAAGCAATACAAAGAGAGCAATCATCCAAGGCACTGCTATTAAAAAACACCAACACAAGCAAAATAGGGAGACATGTCATAGTTTAGCTCATGTTTTGAGAAAACAGTCCCTTTCGTCATGGGGAAACTGCATGATATCTATTCCGGATGAAATAATCACCCACAAATCCAAATATAAAGCAAAATGCAAAATACTAGTCTGACCCTTGGGAAGACTGGACACAGGTCTGATTTTCAACGAGCATCATTTCCCTTCACTCATGGAAAGTAAAATGTTTTTTTCAGAGAAATTTAGTGACCTTACAAATTACACAGTGCCAGTCTTCTCGACTCAAGCATGTGGTTGTACTCCCCAAAGAGTTTGGAACTCTCTCATTTTAACATGTGGTGCACAAAGTAAAATCTGGAATAAGATGTGTAATCTTATCTTTTAGATGGTGGATGCTAAAAGACATATCAAAGTTCACAGTGTGTTATCGTGTTGCTGTGTTGCCGGGAACTTTGCAAGTGATTACGAGGAGTTGGAAGCTGTTGGTTTTTCCTTGCTTTCCACGCATCCCTTTTGAGGAGGAGGGCCTTAAAAAGCCACAGGCGCAGAGCATTCAGTTTGTGCTCTATTGTTGTGTTGCAGTGGGGCAGCAGGATAGCTGAGCAACTACGCTTTGAGTTGGCTTTTGGATTGGGACACAGCCTCTGAAGCCAAGAAAACCTGAGAGAATTGACATCCACTTGTTCGACTGTGACTTGGGATAGCTGCTGTAAGTAAATAAGTGCCTGGTTTAGATATACATTCATCACTAATTGTAATTATGACAAAGCAAAGAGTCCACAAATACATAGCATCACTGCACACATATTGAAAACAAAGCAGCTGAATCGCTTGATAACAGAAGCCTCCTCAAATCCAATGTTTCAGGCCCCGCAATAGAAAATCCAGCAACTACTTTGGCAAAGGGGCAGATTGTCTGCCTATTATGCGAGGTGAAAATGTAAAAATTACAGATTTTTTTCAAAATAACTACTGGTGGTCCTCCTTACAGGAATAGTAAAGACAATGGACCTCATTACGACCCTTGCGGAAATCAACCGACCGGACCGCCATAGCGTAAATAGCGTTTCCGCCATTGCACGATGGAGCAAAGTGCGGCTCATTCCGACCCATCGGGCACGAGCACCACGCCATGGCGGAAGTGCAAAGTCCGCGATGGCGGAAATGACCCCAAAACGGCCCACACCGCCGCCGTACGGCGCCCTAGGTGCAATACCGCCACCCATCACAGCGAACACCACAGTGAGCGCCAACCGGAAAGTACGGTGACCGTAAATATACGGAAACGGAAGTAAAAGCATGGTCCCGGAACGGGAAACATCCCGCCGTACACCTATAAAACCACAAAATCCACACAACCATAAAAAATACTACCCTGAGACACATCCCAACCCGTCATCCACCCTAGTGAAACCAAGAAAAATGGGAAAAGTAGCGAAGAAAGCGTGCGACCGCAAGCGGCAGGTACACTTCTCCCGTGAGGAACTCACGGTGCTCACGGAGACCCTCCAGGAGAATGCTGCCGTCGTCTTCTCCACGCAAATGACCAGGACGGCACTTGCCAACAAGAAGGCCATATGGGCCCTGGTGGCACAGCGTGTAAGTGCGGTGGGGACCGCACCCCGCAACCCACAGCAATGCAGAAAGCGATGGGACGACCTGCGGATACGCGTCCGTAGCATACTTTCTGCCAACCGCAACATTGCCACAGCTACCGGGGGAGGATCGGAATCACCCATCAAGTTGACCCCCTGGGAAGAAATCTGTGCCTCCACCATTGGAATGGAGAGCATAGAGGGAGTCGGAGGGATGGAGAAAGGAGTGCAGACATCCGAAGATTCAGGTAGGTGTCACAAATAAAACAATGTCAAAACCACAATGTCCAATCATGTGAAGTACCACGTGCCCACATAGTGCAACAGGAACACATGTCCAGGAGAACGTCCACATACATAGGCCTGATAGCACACTTTAAAACTCACATCAAATACATAAATAATTAAAAATCCTAAAAACACCCTCTACACGTGCAGCAGGCACACCCTAACTGCAGGCTGCCAAACAACTGCACCCTCACTCCACACACAAATGAAACCACCTCCAAGGCCCCGACCCAAATCACCCTCAGGTACCACCCCAATGCATGTGATACATTGCCATTCCAATTCCCACAGACCCATTAATAACGCTCGCCCTCCTTTACTCCACCACAGGGTCCGATCCAAACGACGAGCTCCAGGACACCCCTACCAGCACACCTGCAAAGAGGGCCAAGACCAACGGCCAAAGACCCTCCACCTCAGCTGCACGGATCAAGACACGGCAGCAGCACAAATCAAGTGACAGCACACAGGAGGGAACTCCAACAGGCACCCCAGCAGCCAGCATGCCCACAACACCACCACCACAGGTCCCCCCAATGGATGCCACAGTAGGCACTGCTTCTGGTGGCAGCAGCACCATAGGTGATACTGCATTAATGGCAGCATGCTCCGACACAGAAAACGGGGATGTCGAAGTTAGATCCATCCATGACCTGTCTTAATCCCCCTGTCTGTCCCATCCCGTACACCATGAGGATACCACGCAGGGGCACCCACAAGACGACGACTGGCCATCCCCCACAAGCCCTGTGGCAAGGCAACATGAGGTGATCAGCCCCTCTGTGACACCACCGCAAATGGCCATGGCCCAGCAGAGGCAACAGTCCCTCGACCAGTTAATCGTGCAACAGCAGCAACTGGCCACGCTCCTCAAGGACCATGCCGATGAATGTGGGGGCACTAAGGCAGACATAGAAACATCAACTGAGACACTGAGGGCAGAAATGGAGAGAAGTACAGAGACACTAAGGGCACAAATGGAGAGTAGCACCGAGAGCCTGAGAGTACAAATGGAGAGTAGCACCGAGAGCCTGAGAGTACAAATGGAGAGAAGCACCGAGAGCCTGAGGGGGGAACTGCATGCGACGTCCAAAGACGTATGTGCCGAACTTGCCGCAGTGCGCCGTGTGCTCACTGAGCTCTCACAAACCCTTAGGGACATGCATGGACGTGAGCAGGCAGAGACATCATCCGTTGCAAGTTCCGTCCAGGGCAGCCCCCAACGTAGATCTGGGAGGAACCTGCGCTCCACAGGCAGGGGTGCCCCTGATACCCGCAGAGGGGGCTTGCAATAGCGACAGCCCACTGACAATGAGCATCTTTGGACACTGGTGTTCGGGGGGGAGGTAGGAGGGTGGAGGGGGTGTGTTGGGCTCACTTGGGTGGCGGGTCGATAGGGTGTTTAACATGATATCACATATGCCATAAACAATGCACGATCATGCAATGAGATGTGTGGACATTGATCTTTGTGTACGAGGCCATTATAGGCGTACAGTCCATATTGTGCATGTCCCAGACACACACAGTGCCACGAGTCCCGTGTCCATGTATCAGCCACCAGGCGTGAGTGCTAGAAGCATGCATCTATGAGATGCTGACGAATGTCACGGCCCTCCTGTGCCTCGCAGACTCCTTGAGGTGCTGCCACATCCCCACCCTCATCATGACCATCATCAGGTGCTTGCAGTTCTGCGTCAGGGGGCATGGGCACATTTCTACGTACGCACATGTTGTGGAGCATGACACATGCCATGACCATCTTTGCAACCTTCACATGGCGGTACAGGAGTGCCCCGCCAGACCTGCTGAGGCAGCGGAAACGAGTCTTCAGTAGGCCGAATGCCTGTTCTATGACTACACGGGTACGTGAGTGGGCATGGTTGTAGTCCTCCTCATGCTGGTCCCGTGGGTTCCGGACTGGTGTGAGGAGCCATCTCTTCAGTGGATACCCGGCATCACCTGTATGTGGACAAGAAAGGAATATTGAGGAATGCCATTGCTACGTACGCACCCCCCCCCTTCCTGCCAGGTCATTGCCGCATCACATACCCCACATCATCATGCATGAAATGAGACTCACCGAGTAGCCAGGATCTGTTCCCTGCGTGTCGCTCCATGTAGCGTGGTATAGTAGAGTTCCTCAAGACCATAGAATCATGGGTAGATCCAGGGAATCTGGCACAACAATGTGTAATGATCCTGTTGGAGTCACACACCATTTGTACATTCAGGGAATGAAATTGTTTTCGGTTGCGGTACTGGGCCTCCATGGCATGTGGGACGACCAATTCCACATGGGTGCAGTCGATGGCACCAATGCAACCCGGTATGCCGGCAAGTGCATGGAATCCCACTTTTGTGTTCATAATTTCCTGCTCCGAGCGTGGTAGAGAGATGAAGTCGTCTGGGTGCTTCAGGAGGGCATCGAGCACTTGCAATAGTGTCCGTGAGAACAGTGGCTGTGATATGCCATGCAACTGTCCGACTGTGTGCTGGTAGGTGCCTGTGGCCAGGAAGTGTAGTACAGACACCACCTTCAGTAGGGGTGGGATGGCGGTTGGGCTATCTATCATGCTGACAAGGACAGCCTGTGTCATGTCCACAATGGCGGTTATGGTGTCCCGGTCCAAACGGTAGAGGGTGTGGATCTGCTCATCAGTGAGGTTGAACGGATGTGCTCGGAGGCGTGGGATTGCGGGCTGCCTGCGTGGTGGTAGTGGCTGTGCTGGCGGCCCTTGCTGGCCCTGCCTTGCCCTCCTCCTCCTCCTGCGTCTCCGCCGTGCGGCCGGTAGTAGTTGGTGTTCGTCTTCTTCTTGAAGTTGGAGTACTTGCAGTGCTATCAGGTCCCCCAGGGCCAACATGGCTAGTCCTGCCGGTAGCATTTCGGAGTGGGTGTGGTTGTGGGAGGAGACTGGGTGTGCAATTTATGTGTTTTCAGGCTGTATGGCCTCCACCTGTGGTGATTCATTCCACCTGTGCAAGCTGCACTCCCCTTTGGGCGAGCACGTCCCGCACACAACGCTGCAATTCGACGAATGGCATCTTGCTATTGCAATCATGTATTTGTACCCGATGGCAGTGTAACATTGGTTGACATGTTCATTCGGCTGTGGTCCCATTGTTTCACATACAATCTTTGCAGTCGCGAACAGACTTGTGAAGGGTCAGTGGAACGTAGTACTCGAGTAACGGTGGACCCTCATGCAACACTGTACCGAGCTTCACCGACGGGCGGGGCGTTCCATTTGTGAGTGAAGGCAGTTGCCATTTTCACACACAGCAGCACTAGATGGATTAATTTGTGGTTTCAAGCGGCCACAGATGCCTTTTCGACGTGATGTTGCAAATGAGGAATTCGAAGGGCGGCGCTTTCGGTTTTCAGCTAGCGGCGAGGAGATGCCCACAGGTCTGACTGCAAATATAACGTTCTATTGTTCAATGTCCTTGGGACAGGGGCCATGGCGAGGATGCAATGATTGATATGAATAGTATGGGATGCGCAATAGCGACGTGGGCGATGAGGCCGGACGTTCCCAAATACATGTTACTTCACAACACTTGAATAACGGGCTGGGGCACGGTGGATTTTGCAGGCTGCATAACGCACAGACTCAATGGAAATTTCACATGTTATGTGAGTATGGAAACAGGGGAAACAGGCGTTTTCATTACGGGATGAGGGAATGGTGTATGGATGCATGGACAGATGATTTGATACAGAGTTTGCCATGTACAGGGCTTCTTGGAATCTATCCGCCTCCCCTGCGCTATGTGATGCAGGGCTGCCATAGTGGGGCCATCGTCTATCTGGCCTTGTTGAGCCCTCCCTGTCTCGACGCGCCTTCAGACACTTGTGTCTATGCACGTTACCAATCCCATCAGATGGATTCTGTTGTAACAGACGCATGCACAGGTACACTCGTTTGTGATAGTGTTTTCACCTCGATATAGATAGTTATGATTCGCAAGTGGTTTTTGGGTGGTGATGATCCTTTGGAGTGGGCTAGCATGCATATGGCTGTGGATTTGGTGTGATCATTGAAGTGGTTAATTCAAATGTAGTTCTGATGGCCATACTATTCTTTTTCATTTCATTTGGTTGACAGGTATCTCCTCCCCTTTTGCCACTGCCATCTGTATGCCACTCCTGCAGATGGATTTTACTCCCGACACCTGCTGCTTCGTGTTAATCAGTGGAGCAGCATTACGATCTTATGGGACGATCGCCAATGGGCCACATGCCCTTACGCAGTACTAGTGGCTAGGAGCAACATTTCGGCCTTTCAGCTGGACTAGTGCCTCCCTATTGGGACGGCCCTGCGGTTCTAGGCGCTTCCATGTTGCCTTTTCGTACGGGAATGTAGCCCCTGTGTACCATGAAGGAACAGGGCGTCACACAAGAAGTAGCTGGTCATTTATTGCGGATGCAGCCCACGATAATGAAATATATTTTGGAGTTCATGGCCTAATGGCTGTATGGGCTTGGTGAATTTGTTGTGCATTAAATTTCTATTCTGACATGAACCGTGTAGCGTTCTTCTTTGCGAGTGATGTGGCATATTCCTATTTGGGGAGCGATGTATTGTGAGGAGATCTGCATTGGGTTCCAGCTTCGGAGTATAGTTGCGTGGTACTGTGCTGGGCGCGTTTGCCTACGGAGCCCAGTGAGGTCAGGGATAAGGGCTGCCATTATGACTGTTTTGATGATGTCATGCTCAGGGGCGGGGGATTAGCTTTTGTGTAACAGATGCCGGTCAGCCAGTTGGATTGGTGGAATGATGTGATTATCGGAATTTTGCTGGTCACAGGTGCCTGTGTTTGCGTGCGTTTCTTGGTGGGAGACTGAGGTCATGTCCATTTGTATAGCTTCTGTATTCGTGCCATCTGTGCCCTGCAGCTCCCATTGGGCCCTCTTGAGATTCATTTGTTCGTTGGCAGGCATGGATGACTAGTACATTTCACTGGTTGCATTGTGTGACTTCATTGCACCTACGGGGGGTTGTACAATGTGGCCAGGGAGCGGTGTACAAGCACTCAGTAGGGACGTTTACGGTTGGTTCGCGATGCCGTACTTCTCACCATGGCGGAATGGTACTTTCCGCCGTGCTTGATGGCGTTAGGTGCATGTCCGCTAGGGTCGGAATTCGCGTACCGTTGCGCCATGGTTGTAATTACGGTTTGGCATGGCGCGCGCGCGCGTGCTTGGTGCAGTTAGCGTTGGCGTTCACTACGGTGTCGCTAATGGCATCGTACTTTGCGGTGACGGGTCATGATCGCACCGAGCGCTATTCGATGGCGGTATTGCATTTCCGCCATCGTTTTTCGATTTCCGCCAGGGTCGTAATGAGGCCCAATATGTCAGCTAATTTGGGATTCCATGTGGGATCACTGTCCGGAAAAGAGTGCAGATCCGAACAAGAAAGAGTTGCAGTCTCTTCCCGCACTGATAACAACAGCTCTTTGTTGAAGCTATGCTTCGGTCTACACAAGGAACAAGTTGAAGAACCAGTGCGAGCCATTGTGTCTGAAGATACTTATGGCAATGTGATTGGCACACAATTATCAGCAACGCCAGATCTGCAACGTTTATTATCAAGTTCCTCTTGCTTTTCCACCAGTGAGAGTGACAACGACATGGGAGGACCTTGATCAGCTCCACCCATCTAATTCTACTTTGAAAGAGCCTATCTGCCCATCGGTCACCTTGAATGTGGTGGGGGCTTCTGTCGATGCTCTATTTTCCTTATGTTCAATTATTACAAGTGAGCAGTGAGACTTGAAACAGACTTTAGCTCATGTAGTAGATATTATTCTGGCTAATTCATACAAGCCGATGATGCATAGAGTCGATCCTGTTCCTTTGGATTTGTCGATTGCTGATATGATTATTAACCAGGAAATTATTTTAGATAAAGCAGCACTTTGTTCTACTATGCAAGTTCAAGCCTCTAGCATTGAATTATTCCAGGTACAATTGCCAGATATGCTGAGGAAAGACAAAGACCAGGGCCAAAGGGTAACCAAGTGCTAATAGGAGGACTCAACAAAGACAACATGCATTGGAATCATTGAAAGCTGGGGATTACCTAATTAACTCCCCTATAGTTTGCACCCCTAATAATCAGCATGTGACCTTTGAGCAGGTGTAAGTATTGAGAACATCTGAGGCAGGAGCCCATAGACAAATTATATCTACAGGGCCGCTTTATAGGTGGGTCCAAACAAAGACACAGCCAGCAGTATTGGAGCTGGCTTGTGGCTTGGTGGAGAGGCCTCTTTCTATAGATGAGGATTGGCCCTTCTCTTCAACTATGGGTTCTAGCAACTCGCAAGATGCATTTGTCATCACACAATTGCGAATGTGGACCCTGCTTCAACTGGGATCACCAGGCCTATTAGCAAGTGGGATAAATTAGAAGAACTTTACCCCACCTATTATAACCCTTTTTTGAATTGTAGAGGTATACTTGAGTTATTTGCCAAAATTGAGTTGCTGAACAACAAACATTGCCTCAGAGGATATAAAATTGATTGAGTTACCTAAGTTCGATAGTCTTACTAATTGGGCTATAATGGAATGCACTTCAGCAGCTGTGGTGGCATTGGTGAGTACCTACCACTTACCCCTTAGTAATTTGGATTTCCAATTATAAATATGCCACAAACACATCATTTATAACCAGGAGAAATTAATTACATTCGACTTCAGAGTCAATTAGCACTGCAAAACGAACATTTGTCAACCAGCCTGGGAAGAACATCTTAATGGCATTTATACCTACTCATTATACTAATAAAGATACTTAGGAAGTGTCTAGTGTGGTACCATTTACGTTTGTATGTAATCAATACTGAAGTCAAAATGAGCATCTTAAATATTCTTGGCTCACTTGGAATAGGCGTGGTTACAATCCCTTTTTACCAAATCCTTTGGGTGCTGCCATTCTCCTATCATGTGACATTTTTTATGCTACAGGTGACATGGCTCCTTGATTCGTTTAACATTGATTGTAATACAGTGGTTTTTGCCCCTCTTGCGCCAATCATAGAGGAAGGGCATCTGGTGGACTGGCGGTGTGAGCCAAAAATTACTTAGAAAGTTTAATAGTGATTTTATTTCTCTATACGTTCTTCCTGTGTATTTACCAAGTGGAAATCTTTCTAGGAAGGGCTTGTTGATCATCAGCCTGTATGAACCGCCAAATACCTTCTTTACTAATAATATACAGGAAAAGGTAGGGCCTCTGGTTGTATCATGATACGGACAGTGTCCAGGTGGCAATGTAGTCATTTCCAGAGATTTCCATGCACATTTGGCTTTTGAAAATCAACCAGGGTGTGACATAAATGAGGCGGAGGGTTCCGTGGTTCACATGATCCCCAAGGTCTTTTGGGGGACCATGGCTGGGGGAAAGTATGCAATTTATTGGACCTTGTGTGTCTTAACAAGACATCTTTAAAGGGCCACCCACTTCACCCCACATGGTCTAATGGTAGACATTCTTCCGTGATTGACTATCTATTTTTAGATCGGAACCTCTGTGCCAGATACAGTACCATCACCGCCACGGAAACAAACTTAAGTGATCATTTTCATATTACTTGGATAAAAACTAAATTTAACATCTGCATGTTTAAGTTTGCTGATCCCAACTGTATGGTGAGCTTACAGCGGAATCGGATATTATGGTCTGATAGTAATGTCAAGAAAATCTGTGCTCTGATTAATCTTGACTCACATGCTCTGGAATCTTGGCTCACTGTGAATACCTGGAATCTGGGGAAGTTTAGTGAGTGTATTGGTCGATCTATTAACTTGAACTCCACTAAGGGGGACATGCAGGGTAAACTGGGAGGGCCTGTTTGTCATTGCTATACAAAAGCAGAAAAGAGAGTGTTTCTTAGAGCTCTCTCTACCAAATATAAAAACTGACTCAGAGGGCAATGTCTGACAAATGCTAGTGCACATAAGCTCAGTGTGGTATTGGAAGAGTCCTGGATCGAACATTTATCCTATGTAGGTTGGGAGGAAGCACTGACTGAAGTTAAACCAGCACATTTTGAGCCTCCTGTAGCCTCCTGTAGACAATATTCTCGTTTTAATTAAAAACTTGAAATGGTCCAGGGCCTCTGGACTTGATTCCATTGCCAATATGCTGTTTAAGGCAAATCCTCAAATGTGGGCACGACATCGCAACCATTTATTTCAGCGAATACTAGGGCTATACCTGATAGCTGGAGGGAGTCCATATTAATCCTGGTCCACAAGAGTGGTGATAAAAAGGACCCCTTCAACTATAGAATTCTTGCTATGTTGGATACCAGCACTAAGACATTTGTGGCATTATTATAGAACAAAATCACCGCCATGGCAGATTTCAAACAGGCTTTAGAAAGGGCCACAGTACAATAAACAGCTTATGTGCACCTCATGCCTTGTGTACTGAAACCTCTAAACACGTGGAGGGGAAGTTTTTTGTATGCTTCGTAGACTTCACAAAAGCTTTAGACTCAGTGCCTCGACCTATACTGTGGTGCAAACCTTGTTCCTGTGGAGTGGATCCAACCTTGCTCTACCTTATATGTCTTCTATACAGCGACACAAGGGTTACTGTTCGCTTAAGTCAAGATGGGCTTCTTTCCTGGAAGCTAAACACCAACCGAGGTTAAAAACAGGTGTGGTTTAGCACCCCTGTTGTTTAACCTTGATATATCTGACATGGGTAGTTTCCTCGCCCCTGTAATTTTCCGCCTCGTATAGGGTGTGAAACCGTGCCATGCCTAATCTATGCAGATGACACAGTTCTCATGAACCTTGCTCCGATTGGGTTGCAGCAGCCTATTGCTGCTCTTGCCCCGTATTATTCTATGAATCAATTGGTTATAAACAGAGTCAAGACCAAAATATTGGTAATAGGTAACAAACCTAATATGAAAAACCAGTTTGTATGGAAATATTTGGGCTGTTGGTCAAAATGGGAAACCGGCTGTCATTTGTTAACGGAATGAATGCATTTCAAGATGTATTGTCTGACCCTGCTTTCGCCGGCCCTGATCAATTCTGCAGCTACATATATTCAGCTGAATCTCTGGTCATTACTGTGGCAGCCTTTTCTATATGGCAGGAATGTGTACCTTCCCAGCTAACCTCTGTCCCTTTTATTACACAATGATGTTCATTATGAAATTAGCACAGTTTGAGACTGTATTGCTATTGATAATTCTGTATTTTATGGAAATGCTGGGTTTTGGTTTGTGGTGTATGACTATTGATGATAATTATGCATTGATGACAATCTAGTATTTATTATATTTTACTGTGTGTATTTATATGTCTATGTATATGTATATGTGCATATGGTTACAGAAAACAGAAAAAACTATTATAATCAAAGTTCTGATAATTGAGCCTTTAGTGAGGAATCCTACCATGTAGTCAGTCATAGCCAGTTGCTTTGAATCCATAATCGCTTACAGCATTTAATCAGTGGCCACACATTTGAAACACTCAGACACACTCTTTTTCCATGTCTAGTAGGAAAGAAGGTGATGGGATTTGCAAGAAGAGGCAAAGCCATCACTTCAATGTGTTATACTTGTCACTTTAGTTTATAGAAGTAATATTGGATCCCGAAATGGTTTCTTGAGCATCTCACACATCCCAGATGCCTCAGAGTGAATTAGATTTTGAAACTAGCAACTAGTGTACAGTGATGCACACATACCACGTTATAAATAAAGCATCTGAAAATGTTTGCAAAATATATTCTCACATTTTAAACATGATTGCAAAGTGTAAAATAAATCAAACATTGCATAGAAAGTACCAAAGGAGTAAAGTAAAAAATGGTACGTATGGATGGGAGTAATGTCCACCTGTTAATATGTGCCATGATCTGGCCTGATATTAATGATAATAATAACAATAATAATCACAATAACAACAATAATCACAATACTAATATCACTTGTTTTGTTGCGTTTCATGCTGGATTCCACCTACTTCATCTTTTGTGTCAAGCCTTCCGTATAAACTGTATATATGTCTGTGGGTGCTTAAGTATTTGACAAGCCTTCAGTGGCAGTACAAAATGAGAAATGAAACACATGCTAGGTATGGGCAGAAGTCATATCTGCATGTTAATATGTCCCATGAATTGGGTTAATAGTAATAATAATAATAATAATAATAATAATAATAATAATAATAATAATAATAGAAAAATTAAGAATAGTAATACTATCACATTTTTATATTGTGTTTCACATTGGATTCCTCCTACTTCCCTTTCCTGTGAACTCCTCTCTCGCTCACTGTTCACTATTCTATACTTCTTTTCTTGGAATGTCACAATTTTTCTCTGTGTTGTAGCTCACAGTAGAAAGAGTTGTAACTACTAGTTTCTGGCATTTCTTCATTTAAATTCCGAGGTCTCTTTATGGGTTGGAAAGGGAGCTTCCTGGAAGGCTTGGCACATCTTTTCCTCCATATCCCCTTTTTCTTCTTCCACTAGGACACTGTAATTAGGATGATTTGCCTCGTGTCATTGTCCCTGCAGGGCACTTGACCCAGACATTGGGGCATTTCGAAGAGCACTGACAGTCTGATAGTTCTGTTGGGCTCTCAACATTTTTCCAATATTCTCTGTCAATTGTTTTACCTGTCGCTCACATTGGGAGATCATTTCTCCTCTCTCAAAACTGAATAGAGGTCTTTTTAAATCCCTTTGTGACTCCCTGCAATTATAACTATCCCTTTTGGCAAGGTAACTCGGGTATTGCTGAACATTACTACTGAAACCTTCATTTTTGGGTCTCAACTCCCTTTGATTCTGGGCTGTATTGTCCTGGAGTCTAGGAGAAGAAAGTTGTTTTGGAAATGTTGATTCTGAGTAACATTTCCTGGTGGATGGCTCCTTAATTCTGATTACCCCCCTATTGTGCGTAAGTGTATCTGTAGCTCACGGTGGGTCTAGAACACATGTACCCTGGACTTATGTATGTACTCGTGCTGGATGGGTCTGTTTTTTTAAACGCAGGCTGAGCATCGCTCCATTGGTAGTGGACAGAGATCTGCTCTGTCGGTCATTCAGTTTGTTAGCATGAATAGTATTCCTCAACCCCCTTGACTCTAGATCCAAAGTAGAAGTGCTCTTCGCCTCCACCACTTTCTCAGTGGTCGATGATGCAGATGGTTGTTTACTTTCGGTAGGTGTTTGGACCTCCTAAATCCTTGTCGCTTGAGAAATCACCCATTCGAATCTTTGTGAACCATCGAAGTCCCTCACTAATTGGTTGACCATGTATTTTGGAAGAGCATGACAACATTTGATAATTAACTCCCTAATCTTGTTGTTTACACATTATAAATTCTGTGCAAATGCACACTTTAACTCTTGGGTGAATTCCCTTGGAGATTGGTGCTCATCACACACCATGTTGTGTGCATCGTTATTAGGGGTTTCTATGTGTAAAAAAGTGTTTTGAATGGCCCCCTTATTAGTTGACTTTTTGCGGTGGTGTTGGTCCTCCAGTCTTACAAAGAAACTGGAAAACCCAAAAGAGAACATCAATTTTGCATACTCAAAGTTATTGAAATGGTTCCTTATTCCAAATGAGGACATCATATGTTCATACCGTTCTAGATGTTCTTGCATTTTTGTGTTAAGGGGTTGTAAAACCTTTGATCAATGTTATTTGTTTTAGACTGTCTTTGATTAAATTCTATTTGGATCTGCCCTTCTCATGTCTCTGATTCCATTCTCCGTCAGAGTCAGAGATACTGCTGGAACCCCATTCCCTGTTGTCATCTGGGACCCTCCTACTTTTCTGATTTCAGGAAAGTCTTCTAAATGCATGGGACACAGACTCTTCCCTTTGTTCTTTTTTCTGGGACTTCCCAGTGTTATTTTCCCAGGATCCCTTTTTAGAGATCCGATAATAGAGGGTTTCTTCCTCTGAGGGTTGAAAATAAACGCTGTCTCTTCCACTAGCCTAGAAGAATTTTCCCAGTCCCCCTGGCACAAAGAAACTTTTAAAATGCCCTATGGGATGAAGATTTTCAGGCCGATTCATGGAATTAATGTGCGCCGAAAATGGCAGCGCAACATGAAAATCACAGCGCAAGCGTGAAAATCGCAGCGCAAACGTGCAAAAGCAGCGCACATCAATTCATGGAAGTCAGTGCGCGTGTAAATCCTGGGGTGTTCGCTACAATTGTGGGTGGCGCACGCGGACGCACACGTCATTAAACGGCGTGCGCTACACACACAGCAAAAGTGCACATAACGCAGCGCAGACAACAAAAGTGGGCAGAACACGGGGTGTAACATGCGGAATGGAGAACAACGCGTGAAAATGTGGGCGTTACGGGGGAAGTACAGGAGGTAAATGCTAGCAACACCCACACGCGCGCCTACAACACGTATTCATGGAATCGAACAGGCAAAAGGCGTGTGCCAAGAAAGACGCGCAAATCCAAAAAAAACGTACGTCAGCAGGAAGCAGGCATACGCGGCCCATCAAGGCATAAAAGTGCGTGCAAATAACAAACAAGCTCAGATGCTATGATGAATATACTGTTCCTCACAGCAGTGGTCGTGGGACACCGCAGGAGGAGGAGTATAGCCAGGCCCCACATTTACTCACCCAGGACCAGTCTTTTTGGGATGCCTGATGACCAGGTGTATGGGGGGTACAGGTTTCCACCACACATAATACTCGTCCTGGTGAGTGAGTGGGAGGATGACCTCACATAACCCACCCTGTGCTCCCAAGCACTGAGCACCTTGGAAAAGGTGCTCAATGCACTGCACTTCTTGGTTACTGGTTCATTTCAGCAGACAAGTGCCATAGTGGTAGGGGGGGTGTCACAGGCCACGCAGTCAAACTGCCTACACCAGGTGTTGGGCATCATGACTGCACGCCCCTCAGTCCAGAGGCACATATACATGCCCAGAACACCTGCAGAAAGGCAGGCTGCCGTCCAGGACTTTTACGGGGTGGCACACTTCCCCAAAGTGCTCGGTGCCATTGATTGCACCCATGTGGATCTACGTCTTCCCAGGGCAACTGAGCACATCTATAGAAACCGCAAGCACTGGCATTCCATCAACGTGCAGGTAGTATGTGATGCCAAGGGAATCATCACCTCAGTATATGCCAACTATCCAGGGTCCACACATGATAGTTACATTTTCAGAATGTCACCCCTAAACCGGGACCTAGAAGCTGGGCGGCATGGCGACACATGGCTGATTGGTGAGTATAAATGCCTCTGCACATGCATGCATGTCAGATACTGAGTAATGTGACAACCCCACTAATGATACCCATCATCACCTCCCCAGGGGACAGTGCCTACCCTCTGAGCACCTACATGATGACGCCAATTCGGAACCCCACCACACCACCCGAGGTAAGATACAACACAGCCCATATTGCAACCCGGGGCATAGTGGAGCGCACATTCGGAGTGCTCAAGTCACGCTTTCGCTCCCTTGACCGCTCTGGTGGGCAGCTGCTATATGCGCCCCCAGTAGTGTGCAGGATCATAGTGGCAGCATGTGTCCTGCACAAAATTGCAACCCGCCGGGGCCTGCCGGTGGATATGGTGGTGCCCCCACATCCCCAAACACATGCACGGCCGCTGCGCATGGGAGGTGAAAGGGCACGTGGTGAGAAAGCCCGTACCCAGCTGGTGGCAAATTACTTCACCTAAAATCCTACACCTGTGGAGTGCACCCAGCCCAGGCACATACCAGCTGACAATCAATGATGATGACATAAGGGACAGTCAACTGTCACATGCATACCAGCCTGAGATGGGTCACCTGGAAGGGCTACATTGTGTGCATCCCTACCTACTTAAAGGCAACCAATACTGTGTGACAAAAAGACACACATTCATGCAGTATGAATGACTACCCCCTTGCAAAATACCACATGAAAATAGTGCCATGACACCCAACCCCTCCCCATCTCAGCTACCCAACACACCATGGCATGGCATGCAATGTGAAAGCAACCAAATGAATGCACAACACATGACACAAGTGTCACAAAGTGCACTGTCCCTAATGTAAACAGACCACAGACAATATGCTCCCAGTAATCAATAAGAAACAGCACACATGAACAAATACTTACCAGCAACAAATAAACAGCAACACAGGGTGAAACAGTGGCAATATATGACAGTCCAAAATTAAAGTAGTGCAAGTCTCACAACCTGACTAAGACAGCACATCGACCCCTTCCAACTGCAGAGTGTTGCTGTCATGCAAATGTGTCAGTGTACTGCATACAATATGAACTGCATCTGCAAAGGAGACGGCGTTGTGAATACATGAAGAAGGTACATGTGAATAAGTAGAAAGACATGGATACACAAGCACATATCAATACACCATGCAGTGTTCAATACAACAACAATCCCCACTAGGGATGTACACACAGTTTTGACTACAGACTGCCCACACAGCTCAATCGGAGCCCAATGTCACTATGTAAGTTACTATCTCTTGGTCACACCATTTGCAAGCCCATGGAAAGGGGAAGCAGGAGGGGTGTGTGTGTCAGGACCCCAAGCATCTAACCCAAAGACAGGACAAGCCTGCATGTGCCCAGCTGGAGTACATAGTGGATGCCCACGGGAGCCACACAAGGCAACACACTGTAAATAAAAAAAACAGAAATGGCCATGTGTGGACCGGGGGGGTGGGAGTCCACCCAGGAGGTTTGAGGACAGGGTGCACCCCAACACCCACATGCGTGGATGTTGAGAAAAAAAATACCTCCATGGGCTCATGGCCTGCACAGCAACGCTGCAGTGGGAGAACTACCATCGCTATCTTCACCCTCTGCTGCTTCATCAGGAGGTGGCCGTGATATGGGAGGCAGCCCACGCAAAGACCTGGTATGCTCCTCCATGGCAGCAATCATGCGGGTGTGGACGGTTTCATCCTGGAGGATGATGGTACGGAGATCCCCATGCAGCACCTCACGGATAGCCCGCATTTCTACCTGCATGGCCTCGCGTGATGCCCGGATCTCTGCACGGGTTGCCTGGAGCTCTGCTGAGAGTGAACGTGTGAGCTGCTCCAGCTGCTGTTCTGACCTAAAATTTCGGGAAGCCTCAAGTTCACCCAGAATATCCCTGAGGAACTGGTGTTCTAACCTCAGGGCTTCCGTGTGGGCCTGTGACTCTACAGATATGGCTTCGCGCAGAGTCTCCAGTGCCGCCCGTCGGTCCCTGTTGGACGCCAACATGTCCTCCCTGTGTGGCTGCTGGAGCTCCATCTGCCTTTCAGTGGGGAGAATGGAAGTGGCCACCCTATCCATTGCCTGAGCCATCATTTCACACAATGCTCCCTGTTGTGCTGCTATACAGTACATGGAGTTCTCCCATACAGTATTGCCTGGTGGTACATGGCCACCGCGTCGGCGGGCACCACACCTGTTTGGGGCAAGGCGATCTGCACCTTGCTGTGCTGGTACTGCCTGAGGCTGCAGGACTGCATTCCCCCTTTGATCTGATGGCCCAGGAAAAGGAGAAAATGTTGTGGAGTGTGACCATGCATCCGTAACCGCCAAAGGTGGAGTTACCAACACTGACATCCCCAAAGAGGGGTCTACCCCTGGTGCAGGTGGGTTGGACAGAACAACATCCCTGCCAGAAACACTCACCTGCGACGGCACATATCACCCACCACCACCCCACGTCCTCCACTGGTGCCCGGTTGTGGCTGAGATTCCTCCTGGGTCTGCACCATCTCCTCCACCTCAACAGCATCAAGTGCCTCAACACCTGCAAAAACATGAAAGACAAAAAATGGAAACAGGCATGAGCACCACAGCACACACATAGGCCTGACAAGCCAGAGGTCCAGTACATGAATTACACATGTCCCACATGACTATAACCCTGGCATGCATGCACTGTCAATGATTTGGAAGGGGAGGCAACAAGCAGACACTGAGGACTCCAAGATGGAAAAGCAACACATTTGCTGCATGCTGGATAGCACTGGCATCACACATTAGCCTGTGAGTGGCATGTCCAATACACATACATGACACATGCCAGCGCACAGATGGCACGTAGCATAGCCATGGTACATTTGACAACTATAGCCATATGTTACTGAATGAGTATTGTCACCCATCCATGTGAGATGGACATGATGAGATGAAAAATGCAAAATAGTGTGACAAAATATGCATGTGCCACACACTGCAACACATCCAGTGTTCAATTATACAGTGATGGCAGGTAGATGGATACATCAATGGTTGGTTACTTCAACATGTCAGTCATGTTCCACATTCCAAACAGAGCCCAAACATGTATGTGAGCAGGCCATTACTCAATCAGCCTGAATGGTTAAATCATTCCCATAACAAGGTAATAAATGTGGGCCTTTGTGGGGTGTAATCTATGACAGAAGCATGTCACATATGTGGCAGTAGGGCAGAAAAATGTGTTGTAAAAATGTGAGGATTGAAACAATCAGGCTGAATGAACACTGCAAATTTTGAACAATGTTGTTGCAAGATGACAGTTCAAGGGCAACTGCAGTAATGTGGTGCTAATTGGCTACTGTGGTCAGAAAGGATACTGTCATACCCACATCCAAGGCCAGTGAATGGTTTGGATGAAGCACATGGGTGACCCATACCACTCATGAGTACACACCCTCACCTGGTACTCAATCAGAACACATCACCCAAGCAACATACACATGGATTACACACACATGCATGGGCACTCACCGGACAATGCTTCATAATCTGGAAGGTCTCCCACGCCTTGGATCTGTTCCTCTGTGACGAAGGTTCCAGCAACAGACTCATGTTCAGTGAGTTGGTCGTCCTCTGGTGGAGACCCACTGACAGTCACCAGAGTAGAGGCATGATTGGAAGCCAGCTTGTTCTTTGCTCTGCGTTTCAGGTTATTCCACCAGTTGTAGCAATCATCAGCTGTGCGCCTCACAAATCCAAGGGCACTAATGTGGTCCGCGATGGTTTGCCAGTGGGCCCTACGTTGAGCAGTCGTAGTCTTGCAGCCTGCAGTCACCACCATTTCACGGTTATGTGCCAACACAAAGGCCACAAGTGCATCAAGTTCGGCGTCATTGAAGCTAGGCCTCCTTGACGTGCCAGAGTGTGTAGCCGAGTCTGAGGTTCCAGCCTATAGTGCAAGAGCACCCTTCTTCTTCTTGGAAGGTGGTGCAGATCCTGAGTGGCTTACGCCACTCTGGTCAGTAGGGGCAGAAGCGCAGATGGACTGGGTACTTGAAGTTTGTAAAGGCACAATGACCAAACTTCTTGGTGCAGGTATTGGCTGCAGGGTGATGTTGGCAGGGCCAACGCCAGTGTGATGGACTTGGACCGACACTGTCCCGGCTGGGAGACTCGTAGCTAGTGTGGATTGAGCTGCAGCTGCCCCTGCAGCCTCCTCACCCTGGCTACTTGGGGCAGCAGATGACATTGCTGCCCCAGACCCACGTGGCCTGGTGACAGCAACTTTCACCGCCACACGTGGCTTAGACTTGGTGACCTGGAAGTCAGCCTGGGAGTTATCCTGTGCTGGTTCAGTTGACAAAATGGGCCGGTTTAACAAGGGTTGAGCTGGGATGGTGTCAGCTACATTTCCCACAACCATTGAGGGGGGGCATAGGTGGCCCCGATTGGTGCTCCACACACTGGGCTCTAGGGGCACCCTGCAAATCCTGGCCACGTCCCTTACCTCACCCACCACGCCCACCTCTTTGAGCTCGGCCACCTTTGCCTCCCTTACTGCTTGGTCGCCTCCCAACCATGGCACTGATGTTGTTGTGCGTATGGGAGTTGCAGTAAACAATTGTCCTGGGCAATTGGGGTGAAAGGGGTAGGGTACTAGATGGAATTCGTACCCTAGTGCTCTAGCAAGGCTGTCTGTGACCCCTGGGGGAAGATGATGGGTCACGTAACGCACAGGCACCCCAAAAACAAAAGTAAACGTGCATGCAACCCCTGGTAGAAAACAGGTGGAAAATACATGCGGGACTCATCGTCTGCCTTGAAAAAGAAGGTGAAAAAGACGCACATGTGCGCATTGGCAACACCCCCACCAAAAGAAGAAAAGAACGCAGTCTGAGGAAACAGGGAGTACGAACTGGAAACTTTGTGAAGTAATCGCCCGTGAACTGACAAGAAGTACAATAATCACCCGCTCGCTCTCCACAAAAAGCACGTACAAGGAAATGGCGTCCTACACGTATCTTTTAAGCCAGCCCACACGTGCGACATCACTTATGCGCCTACGCGCTAAGGGCCTTTCCTCCAATCACCCGCAGTGACACCCGGACGTGCAGTTTTTTCACGTATACAATCAACATGCACCCGTGTAGTGGGAAATGCCCGTGCGTCTAACGTCACAGGCGCGCTTACGCGCTAAGGGCCTTTCCTCGAATTACATGCTAACGTGCTGTTTTTTTCACATGCCAAATCACTCCATATCAAGCTGGCCACGCAACAACACATGGAAGACCACGCTCCTGCCCAGTAGGCAGAATTACTGCCCCCAGAGCCCCGAGCACGCTCCCACCTGCCATCTGCTGCTGCCTGTCTGCCTGCTGGCCACATGCCCTGCTATTTGGTGCCTGCACATCAGCCATCTGCAGGGGTCCAGTTGCTGTGCCCACCCCTGCTGGAACAGAAGACTCCCGACTGGAGTTCCATCTTGCTCCAAAGCCCGGCCCCAGGACCCAGTTGCCCACCCACACCTGCTTTGGGGGTTGCCATGTCGGACACAACACCATCTGGCACCACTGGCAGCCCCCAATCAGAGAGGCAGAGGGCTACCAGCTTCACTGCTGCAGAAGTTGGTATCCTGTTGGAGCAAGTCCCGGGGCATTATGATGCCCTCTTTGGAAGTTCACGCGCCGACAATGAAGGACGGAAGAGGATCTGGACGGACATCGTGGCTGCCATCAACGTGGAGGAGGTGGCAGCCCACGACTTGCAACACGTCCGGAAGCGCTGGGAGGACTTCAGGCCCAGGACCCTCAGCAAGGCCCGGCGTCTCCTGAAGTCAAAGTTTGGAAAGGGGCGCCAGGTCCACCTTACCAACATGCAGATGAGGGTCCTGGAACGTATAGGCCCAGCGCTCCACCTCCAGGTCCTTGGGAGGCAGACCTGTCCGGAGTCGAGCGGTAAGTGTGCATGCGTACTGATTGGATGCTGTGTATGTTGAGGTGTGGCAGGTATGTGCAGGTTGCAAATATGTCTTAGAAAGACCATGTATGGATGTGTATGTACAGGGACATGAGCCTGCCGGATGAAAGTCCAGTAATGTGTGAGGCACATCAACGGTGTATGTGTACAAAAGCATTATGGCCAAATGCATGTTGGGGTGCACACATGTTTGCATATCTGTGTATGGACCATGGCATGGTGGGGGTGTGACAAATGGATCTGGATTCCACCTTCATGTACGTGCATGGTGTACATGTGTGTGTGTGAGGGTATTTGACATGTGTGCCACTGTGATACACCATGGATGCATGTGACACTGAGATGTAGGAGGCTGATTGGCAGATGTGACATGGATGCCGAGGATTTCACTGCAACAGGTGGTGTAGATGTACAAATGCATGTACGTCTGGTGGCATGTGTGAATGTGTTTGCCAAACCCCGTGTTGCATGTGATGTCAGGCTACCTTCAGATGGTCATGGTGTTGTATGTGTATGGACGGTGCTGGCTTCTGCAACATTCCAGTTCATTTGCGCGTGTGTGTTGATAGAGATGATATGTGTGTTGGGGAGTGTGAGGCCATGTGTGAAGTTTGAGACTGCCACTCATCTGCAACTGTCATGTGTGTATCACACCATTGTACAGTGCCCTGATTCCTGTGTACTGTCTCTCCCTGTCTGCAGCGTCAACTGATGAAGAGGGCGGAGACGGGGCTGTGGAGCACACAGGCAGGGATACAACCGCCAGCTGGAGAGGCAAGGCCCAGCTCCCCTCCTAGGTTTCCATCTCGTCAGGGAGTGAGGAGTCTGGTGCCGCCTCGTAGGCCGCAGCTGCCGGGGGTAGGTCCAAGAGGCGGAGGTCGGAGGTGGACTCCTAGGCAGCAGAAGGGGCAGCTGTCACCCCACAGGGCCCTATGGAGGAAGATGGCATGGAGTCATCCAGGTTGGAGGGGGGTTTGGTTGAGGAGGAGGCCGTGGAAGTCACACACACGGGGCCTGGAGGGGGGGATTCCACTGGTGCCAGTGGTGCAGTCCAGGGGCAGGGACAGGAGACAGCACAGGCTGCCGCAGAGGTGCCTGTGTGCAATCCCTTTCCCGATCCTGTGACTGCATCATCCGGCACCAGCAGGGATGCCTTCGTCCAGACACGTTTTCAGGGAGGGGTTAGCCGCACAACAACTGGCCTTCCTCTCCCTGTGGACGTGGCAATCCGGGACCGGATTGAGCCTGTCCTGCGTGGGGTGGCGTTGCGTGTTCGTGACATTCGGAATGACATGCGGTATTCTCATATCATTTCGAATGTCTCGAAGACCACGTCAACCTACTGGGCGGGGTCACCAGTGCTGGGTTCCTCCATATGCTGGAGCTTCTGCCGACCCCTCCTCAACTTAACTCCCTATGCGCCAGTCATCCTCCATGCCATCTTCCTGCCCAAGTGTCACCCTGGCACCCTGTGTAGCTGTCCCTGACACAGTCGGGAGTCGGAGGTCCTGTAGGGGTGACCACCCCAACAACTGGACCCCAGCAGGTGGATGACATGCAGGCAACAACGGGCAGGGCACATGCACGGCAGCAGCAGGCTCAAGGTGGGAGCGATGATTTCTCAGGGCCAACAACATCAGGGGCATGCATCAGCTGGAGGGCAGGAGGACCCTGGATTGCAAGTGTCTTCCGTGTGGCAGCGGTTGGGCCAGGCCATAGATGCGGAGTGGGGTTGGGGAGAAGAGGCACGGCTCACAATGGTCAGGGCGGAGAACTCCATGTGGAGGGTGCTGAGGCAGGCCAAGTGCCTCGAGGCAATTCGCAGGGAGTTGGAGTTGAACATGGCATCGTCCCTGCAAAATCTCGGGGACATGGAAGAGGCCCGCCTCCAGGACATAGACCAGGAGTTCGATGATGCCCTGGCCCGGGACATCGGAAAGTGAGCCATCGGACTAGCCTGCCCCAATTGTATATAGTTTGTAGTGTTAGGTTTCATTTTCATTTTCATTTATTTTGGGGTGATTGGACTATGCCCCACACTTGTGTATATAGTTCTTTTCTTAGGTAGTCTTTTGGATAGGTTCAATTTCTTTCGTTGGGCAAATGGACCCTGGATGAAATCGGCGTACATAGTTGAACAGTGGATCATGTCAGGATTTCATTTTATTAATCACCATGGATCAATGGATTTTTAAATTTACGTTTCCTTTGGATTTCATTTGGTGGACCGTGAGATTGGACACATTTTTTTTTTCATCACTTTGGATTGGTTCTTCTTATGTTTTTTTATTCTGTTTTGGATATACATTGAAATCTGTTTTATGCTTTCATTTCATTTCATTCATTTTGTTCATAATACATTTTTATTTCTTACTTCCATGTGTGGTATTCGCTCATTGGGTTACTGCATGTAAAAAAGTGGATTTAGACAATCACTTGCACCCAGTGTGTGTGTGTGAGGGACATGTTTTGATGTGCATAGTTGACTTTCGGTTTGTGTCATGGAATAGCCATTTCAGTGTGGGGTGGATTGAGGACTTGATTGCCTCTCAAGACTGGGGTGGCGTGCTGTGGGATTTTGTTGGACATGAGGCCCATAATTGTGCATCTTTATGATGTGTTGAGTGGGACATGAGTCGGGCCTGCTGGCAGGTGCCCGTCAATGCTGTGTGGGTGGGGGTGCTGAGGGACATGAGTCGGGCCCTGCTGGCAGGTTCTCGTCAATGCTGGGTGGGTGGGGGTGCTGAGGGACATGAGTCGGGGCCTGCTGGCAGGTGCCCGTCAATGCTGGGTGGGTGGGGGTGCTGAGGGACATGAGTCGGTGATCACTAGTGCAAGGTGACATGTGGGCTGGCTGGGGGGCATGCCCATGGTGGATGGGCTGCCTGCGGGACATGAACAGGTGTGCAGGGTAGTCCCTGTGGTGTGGGCTGCCTGCAGGGGCTGGGGAGGGGATCGAGGGCACACCTGGGAGGACCCACACTGCCAATTCACGTGTGTAACACCCCGCGCACCCCTCAGTATACACGTATCCCGCTCTGCAAGCAAAATCAAGTGTGGTAGTACCTGCGCACCCCTCAGAATACACGTACCCCGCTCAGACAGCAAAATCGCGTGTGGTAGTACCCGCACACCCCTCAGAGTACACGTACCCCGCTCAGACAGTGAAATCACGTGTGAAAGTTCCTGCGCACCCCAGAAATACATGTACCCTGCTCGCCCAAGGCCTATCGCATGTGAGACTCCCCGCTGTGGGATGCATCAAACCACTCATCCAAGCCCTGCAACAGTACTGTGCATTGATGGCAGCAGAAACATCAGAATGGGCACTGGAAAGCATGCTGCTTGCTCAAAACCAGCCAAAAATGCGCAGTAAAAATCTGAAAGATAGGCTTGTCAGCACAAATCATATGCTATCAATCTAAATCCCCTTTTAAAGATAGACAGCTGTCAAAAATGGGTGTAGTACCGTTACTCGCCTCTGTCAGGTGCTGGCGATTCAAAATTCTGACAGGAGAGCTGTGTTTCAGAAGCTAAATATGCCAAAGAAGAGAATTCCATCAAAATGCCATATAGAGTGCTACAGTGATTTCATGTTGAAAAAGACTTGATTTAAAGATATATTGCTTATTTTAAGTTTATAAAATGCATTTTTGTTCACAAGGAACTCTGTTGAAATTAACTAGAAGGTAATCTGATTTAATTAAAACTTCAAGAGGCCTTCTGTCCATGGGAACCCTTCACACCTGGCCTTCCTACCAACAGGAGAGGATATCGCATGGACATGTTAATTAGAACTGTTGTGAGAGGAGGAGATTTCCCCTGCTGGCAGGAAAAAGAGACAATAGATTCCTTGACTGAATAGAATATGCTAAATTTGGGTGTGACTGGCCAACAACTGCTCTGGGAGAGACAGGCCATGTGACCTCTGAGGCAGTTAAGCTTCTGGGGGCGGAGAAAAAACATTGTGTGTATTGAATTGAAAGCAAATGTATGTTTTATGAAATTGCTTATAACAAATGTTACCAATCTGACAGAAATGTCATACTTTGAGATTCTTAAAATGACAAATTCACTCACAATTTAAGACTAAGCTGGACATCGTGTGATGTTCTGAGACCAAACTCCCGGATTTATTAATATTGCAGCTGTAGTGTTTTTGTTATGAACATAAGAAATTACAGTAATATGCCCAGGGAGGATCTGCATGCATGTATCAAATTTGGTGCAGAACCAATATTGCAAAACCCACCAAAAGCGCAAATAAGTTGTCATTTCTGAACCCAAGCTCGTAGGAACATGGAACTTGAACACAATGTACCTTAAGTAATATGTGATGTGTACATGTACTATGAACAACGTGTGTATCTGGAAAATATGTTTGTTATGAAAAATTGATTTTCTAGATAAAAGCAGAGGGGAGGGATTTCAGCTAAGCCATAAACACAGCATCACGATGACACCTCATGACATGCTGATCATTTTCTCCAGTCAGGGGACAGTAGATTCTCTGACCTATCAAATCCTTAAGGGGTTGGGCATGTAGAATCAGCCTCCCCACCCACTTTGAAAACACATAAAAGGAGACTGCTTAGGACAGATAGGGAACACATTCTTTCCACTCTTCAACCGATTTCTTGGCGCAACACCCTGCCAGAAGACTCCAGATCCAGATAATATCCAGACAGAGACTCCAGATAGATCCAGGGACCAGAACTTAGAATCCAGACTCTAGAACCAAGCTCTAGAACCCTGAAGCAAAGGCCTAATTCACAAGCTGAAGCCTTCTCAGCAGACCTTCAGAATCTTTTGCAACCTGATTCTAATCCCTAAACTTCCACGGGGCCTAACCAAACCATTCAACAGCCAGGCCGTGCTGTTTGCTTCTAGCTAAGAACCCTGTGCTAGAACCCAAATCCAGACCCAGAGAGAGCAGTGCTGTATCCAGACCTGTCAGATGCAGTTCAAGAGACCCAGACTGCCGCGCAGTGCTGAGAGCAGAACCCAGAGGGCCTGAGACCTGTCCGGTGGCAAGAGTGACGCCAAACCATTCACCAGATCTTTGACGAGGCACATTCCATTCCAAAACTAGGAGTGAGTATCTAGTCTAGAACTGTACAGAACCAATCTCTTAGTTTAAAGTAATCCTATTCCAACCATTTTATCCTGCCCAGAACTGCATTATAGAATCTTTTGTCCATCCTGTTGTTGGTAAATCTCTAAGGCGCATCTGTCATTTGAAATCTTGACTTTATTTCTGCAAAATCTACCTTCACAAAAACCTCTGTAACTTTCGAACCGCACGTCCTAGAGGCGTAATCTAACTGTCATTTTAAGGCTAAGATCCTAAACTTTGCATCAAACCCAAAACGACAGTCGATTATAGTTTTTCTGTAATTTACGCACACAGAAAAATTGCCGCAAATTGCAATTTAGCTCCATTTCACCATTTGTAAAAATAGCTGTTTCTTGTATGCATTTGCTGAATTCGTTTCCAATTTGATAATCATTCATCAATCATTGTTAGTGTTGATCTGAACAATCCAAAGTAACTATCACTTATTCTGAATATCCTTTAGTGAATTAAAATCATTTTAGCATATTTTTCCATTCATTGCAATCACATTCCAAAGCGTTTTGACCTGTGTTTTAAAATAATACCTGTTTTCTCTAAGCTTGCTGGGGAAACTGGAATTGAACTGCATTCTTGATTGTATTCCTGAAACCTGTGTGCCCTCATTTCCATCTCTTCATATTGCATAGGGGGGAGTGAGTAGTCACAGGGGAAAAAGCGATCATATTATCTTTTGATAGAAATCATATCAAGTCTATATCTATGTTGCATTCTTTCCCATTATTGCATTCCCTTGAATTACATAAAGTATTCTCTGCTACAGTATCCTCCATATTCAAACTCCTAAGGAGAGTGTCAATTTTGTAATATTACCCATGGTTTATTACCGTCCATATTCATATGTGTGCTATTCAAATATTATTTTATTCATAAAAGTCTGATATATATATATATATATATATATATATATATATATATATATATATATATATATATATTGTTTAATTCTTCAAACAAACCTTTTTAATTTGCAAAAAAAACCTACTTCTTGGCTCAGTGAGGTCAGGGGGATTCAAAGAGAGGGGCGTTATATAAGAGTTCATCATCCAGATTTAACGAACTTTGACATAAAAATATATAAATAAGGGCTTCCATTGGGCATCCCATCCTAAGCATTGACTTAGTTGGATTGCTGTATTGAAGTCACTTAAACCGTGCACCCCACTGGATACACGTACCCCGCTCTGCAAGCAAAATCACATGTGAATGAACCCGTGCACTCCTCAGAATATATGTACCCCGCTCATACAGCGAAATCGCATTTAGTAGTACCCGCGCACCCCTCAGAATACACGTACCCCGTTCAGACAGCGAAATCATGTGTGAAAGTTCCCGTGCACCCCAGAAATACACGTACCCCGGTCGCCAAAGGCCTATCGCGTGTGCAACTTCCCACGCCCCCCAGGTATACTCGTTCCCCGCTCGTGCGATTGCAGTGTGATGGCCTTGTTAGCTGGTCCAAGGTTAGCGCGGTCCTTTGCGCTGCATTGGGGATTTCAATTATTTTTCCTTGCGCAAGGGGCGTTTTTGGGGACGTAACTGACGCTGCGGGATGTTCTCTGCACCAGCGCTCAAAATGCCTTGCGAATTCCATGAATACGTGGTGCACCAGAATGCTGTTCAGTGCACACGGCTGGTGCACGCTGGCGCACGCTCCCTCTCTGCACCTCCCGCGTGCGCTGCCTCTGCGCTGAAATCTATGAATTACCCTTTTTGTCTTTATATATTAGCCACGTGGGCTAGATGATTTCTATGCATAATAATTTCCACTCCTGTCCATTCCTGACATGCTCAATGAGGCACCCTTGTCACTGATAAGTGCAAGAAGCCATATATGTCTGATAAGGAACACTCTCCTTCCTGGTTTGAAATTTTTAGCTGAGGGATGTGACCCTTCTCAGCTACTTGTTCTCTAGAGGGGTCAGGTACGTCCTGGCATCATTTGTACTTTTTTTCTATTTCAGTAGTCCATTTCTGCTTATAAAGGCATGGTATCACAAGTATGACACTGACACAAAAGTAACACATTTCAAAACCTTTATTAGATTCTTCGGGTTTGGAAAAACTCCTACGTTGCCCTATAGCTATGATGGGAGTAGTGTCTACCATCAAATAATAACACAGCCCTAGTCAGTCTATGTCAAATCAAAAAAGCCTATGCTAACAAAATCTAATGCCTGCCCTATCTCTTATACAAAAAGTGTGTAAAGGAGAATGTGTATGCAAAGTAAAGTCAGTGTTATAACATCAAGGATCAAGGTGGCTGAGACAGCTCTCCTCCTCATGTTGGACAGAACGGAGTAAGGCAGCCCCCATAAACAGGATGGCACATTGTGGCCCAGGTTATCACAAAAGAAAGGCAATTCAAAACATGGGTCAAGGCCTGCTTGGCCTTCCATGTAAAAGTCACTTATTCCAGCTTTCCAAAAGGTATATTACAGTTCATGTAGATCTCCCTCTGTTGGGCTCAGACCTCTCAAGACATCAACAGTTCATGCAGGTCTCCCTCAGTCAGACTCGGGCCTTTCAACTAAGAAGTACCTGATTCAGCGTAGATCTCTCTCAGCCAGGGTCATACCTCGTAATCACAGCACTTGCAGGGGCCCCCTTCCCCAAGTTTCTTTCCCATTCTTTAGCGGTACCCTTCCCCTAACTTATTTCATGTTTCCGGTCTCCCTCAGTCGGGCTCTGACTTTTCACTGATGTCGAAGACTTTTGAATGAGCAAGGCGTTTACAATAGACCTTCGCAGGACCCCTTTGAATTTCACTTCGGCTCTCCCTTAATGTTATTTGCCCCAATGTATCTTGATAATGGTAGTTCCATACCACAATTAGAAAATTAAAAAATAAATCTTCCTCTTAAAACAATCACCTTTTAACCTCACCTTTTGTCAGGGTTAATCCTGACCATTGCGCATTTCAGAGTTCATTCAATTTGCCGCTTTATAGTAAGACATCAAACATTTCACAGGGACATTTGAATGGGCTATTTCCTTTCACTGGACCACTCTGATACTCTGTATCACTGGATTCACAGTAATCAGTAACTTTAAAGTGTATCACTGTTTGCTTTCTTTCACATCTCATCAGCATGGGCACACCATTCAAATGTGAAATACACTGTTGTGGCTATAATCTTTCCTTGACACAAACCAGCCTTTCATGTCTTTCACTAACTCACTGGTTGTGTTCATTCCTTTCTTGTCTCTGCGGCTTTAATTCACGAGTCAAGGGTCATACCACAGGCTTGGCCTCCCTCCCCAACTCTCTCATTTACCCGGTAGGGTTGCTGGCATCCTTGAAACACAATGCAGTCTTTTTCTTGTCTGGGATTTGGCTTTCTCCACATCTCCACAGTTTCCTGGAGGCAACAACCTCCTGCAGCGAACTTCAGGGTTTCCCTACTCTTCGCTCTGGTCCCTCAATCGGTCATCCTGCTCCAGTAGATCCGACTTTGCCCCGGAAGATCTGCTCCTTTTTGGGTCTCACCTTGCTCAGAGTGTGTCTCTATGTTCTGCCTTTTATCCGTGTGGGGGTAGCCAAATGGTATCAGATGTATGTGATTAAGGTCAAGTTCCTGACTTTGCCTGACCTGATTAACAGGACATGTCCAATGAGATATATAAGTGTTAGACTCTTTACGCACAGTCTCCCTCTTCCTCTGCCCAGTGTTTGCCTAGAGAGGGGGAGGAGTTGGGAGGTTGGAGATTCCTATAAAATAGATTGTGGTATGGGCATGGGAAAGGGGGTTACTGCGTTTCACCATCGGTTGCCACCCACCCACTTCCCAAGGACCTCTCACCCAGGTGATCCTCCCACACTGGTCCACTCCCAGGATCTGGATCCAAAAGCGATGGCCGCGCCCTGGCCACCTGAGAGAGGGTTCCCAGGGACTAATAAGTGAGATACCTTTTGGTTTCTCACATGGACCAATTGTTCTCTTAAATCACACATGCTGGCCTGATTAACTTCCAATGTTTTGCTTGTGAATTTAGCAAGTCGTGTTTGGCTTGCAGTTCCTGTTGTAATAATTAATTCTCGTGGTAACAAGTTTGATTTATGCCAGAATGTCTATGGCTTGTCTCTCCCCAATGCAACATTTATTTTTCAAAGAACTCTTTTTGTTGGACAGCCTTTTGTAGGTCAGACTCTATTAGTTTGATTTGGTCTTGTAGGCATACATTTGCATTTTTCTAGTTATTGGGAAGAAACATGGCTCATATCCTCATTTTTGTGTGCCTGATTTACTTTTTGAATCAGCTGCTGTTTCTCATGAATTAGAGCATCATGCTCTTGTGCAAGCTGATTTCTCTGTTGTTTTGTGACACTATGATTCTTATAAATTTCACAGATTCATTTTGGGAATCAGCATAGTTGAGAGTTAGTTTGTTATTTTCTTGTTTTAATTAATTCCACAATGTTGTTTATATGACACAATGTTGTCTAAAAGAGAGTTATTATATGCAGAATTGCCATTCTGTTTTACTTATTTTGTGCATGCATACACTGCTTATAAATGTCCTGGAGACTCAAAAATGTTGTCACTTGGTTGTATAGCTCATCACAATATGTCTTGATTTCATCTTGCATTTGATCAACAACATTTTGCTGCTGTAATGCAGAGACCTGATTTTCTTCCAGTGTTTCTTCCAACCTCAAAATGTCTTCTAATTTGTCATTGCCTAATTGCTTTCCGCTCAGCAGCACCTCAGAATAATTCTGGCCCACTTCTTGGCACTGTTTAACCAAAGCATCGCCGAGTGCTAACCTGCCCTTCACCAATTGAAGTTGGAAATACAAATCTACAGGGAGGCATATCTGTTTAAAATATTCTTCTTTAACTGTTGAAGTCTCATTTTCTGACCGCACAAGGGCCATTCTGTCCATCATTTCTGTCTTCCATAGGTCAATATCTGTAGCTGCCTCTTCCCCTTTCAACTACAATTTTGAAAGAGCATGGTCTTTAATCACAGGCATTATTATGTCTGACATCTCCCTGTGTAAAATGTACCAATTTACACCCACAATTCTCACGCAAAATTGAAAATGTGTCTTACTCCGATGTTACCACTGTCACTCATTCACTTACAACTCCCAATTCAGACCTTACCTGTTTTACACAACTTTAGACTTCTGTGCACACCTTAATATCTCCTGGTAAGACTGCAGTATATACACCATGTAATTCAAATGCAGCAACAGCTTCCACATATATTTGCCAGCTCTGCACAATTTGTATGAACAGGTGTATGTTGCAATGACACTAGTAATCCCAGAAATCATATCTCAGGGACCTTCAGTTTTGCAAGATGTTTTAATCGGGCGACATCTAGTTTGTGGGACTATTCAACTCACCCCAAATAAGGCGTGCACAAATTTCATTTGTTTAATAAAAATATTTGTATGAAACGGTACCCCAAATTTAATTATTTTGATTCCTAATAGCCTCCCTCCCCTTTCTATGCTACTTTTACATGAATATAGACTTTTGCAATACACACATGGGAGAGTTTACCCTACATACCATACCATACCAAATACATATCAATGTATTTACCCTGAGCATACATTGACCATGGAATGAAAAATGCAAGAGTGTCCAGAATAAGGTTTACTTTTGTTAAAAAACAAATTAAATCAGAGCATCCCAGTCTATCTAAATCTCTATGCTTCCCCTTCATTGAAAATAAATAGCTCAACTCTTACTCAGTGGACATGTCCACGTTTTAAACAGGATTCTAGAAACCTCAATTGAAACAAGTTACTTAACATTCACACATAAGAATCACTTACAAAATGAAAGTGTATGTGTGTTAAACTGCCTTCAGTGGTGTTTCTAATGCATTAATGTGTAACATTTTACATTACTAATGTTCAATGGGCAATTTAAGGTGGGGAGATGGGTGATAGTTAATAACCCTTTCCTTTTATTCTTCAGTGGATCAGCACAGTAACAGATCTTGGTTATGTTACCAGGGGATCACTTCAATTACATAACTGTTCTAGGCATGTGCAAAGTGAGATTATCAATGAGATTCTAGTCTGCACCTGACCATTGCACAGGGAAGGAGTCAAGGATGTCCCAATACCACATACTTTGTGGTCTATTCTATCAAATCTAATGTCAACAGAAGCACTTACATCTCATTTTCTCAGGATGTCTAGTCAATGTATATGCCCCCACCCAGTCAGTACTTTTGCAAATAAAAGGGCTAAGATTGAATCTATTCCTTTTAGAGTGTAGCTCCCCTTAGGATTACTTCCTCTTAATATTATACTTACATGGGAGTTTTTTTTTTCCTGTCTGACAGACTGGTTTAACTCTCCCCATCTAGGACAGGTGGGGGATAAGCCAACAATATTTAGGTCTATCTGACATCTCTCCAACTTAAAAAGGCCTAACACTTTAAATCCAGGTAGGACCCTCTTGCAATGCTATGCTAGGATTCGAAAAATGGGTCCAAATTAAATACATCCATTCCATTCGCCTTTCTTTTGTTATCAATTCTCCTTTCTCTCCTTCTTAACCTCTATGAGCAATCCAGTCAGTGAGTAAGCAACTGAATAAGTGGCTCCAGAATGGATGGGTTTGATAGTTTACAGAGCAGAAACCATTCCCTTTAGAGGTGTGTATATACTTTCTAATCAGATTGATCAATGTATGTGATTGGACAGTGTTCCAAAAGTGACATCACACTTAACCAATCCCTCCATACTCATTGGGCATATTAATGAGCAGGGCAGTTTAATGGGAGTGACTTCTGAAACACAGTTTCCCTCCCATTTGATGTGATGAAATCTTGGGGATTTTGAAATTAAGCAATTGTAATTTTCCGAAACAGCATATTCGACATATGTGATAATGTTACTAATCGGTTAATCAGATTGCTGTGATCTGGTTCAGAACTTGACATGGAGTATAGTAGGTGTTTTATACATTTTGGCTTTTTACTTACCAATACTTTTATACAAATATTATTTTTCCATCTCAATGTAACAGGCTCACTGATTCTAGGATATATAAAGCACTTGTGCATGGGTTCTTCACATAGATGTCCTCATTTGCCTTATTTACATAATTAATATAATGGAAATCCTTTTACATTCAGCTGTTAGAGATTTGTATCCTGAAAACTTTGTTTTAAAAGTAACTCTACGAAATGTTGTTTAAATGTGACAGGCAATAAAGTGAATTCAAAAGGCATTTGCTTTCTCTCTTCCACTTTATGCAATATTGAATGACATCTTCAGTTTGTGGCTAGAACTTTCAAATGGTGTCTTATACTGTTACTTCCTTTTAAGTTCAGTACATGGGCATGTATGTCCTAGAGAGGCCTGGTCACCATAGTAAAAGTTGTTTGCAGCAGGAAACCTGAAGAGAAAGGGAATTTATAACACTTTCACACCTCTGTAAGTGATTCCAGCACCTGCCACTAGTATCAGTCTCTAGGTCTTCCCAGGTGTGATAAGTCTTCAGGAGAAGCCTGGATGATTAAAGATCAGATTAGATTAGAAGGTCAGAATGAACTCAGTGTATATTAGCCTACGTTCAGGCACAGAAGGAAGTTGTAAAGGCTATGCATTAGTTTTGTTTCAATGTCTATATCCTGAGAACCAACTCCAGGCACAGACATAACATCCTATGATCAGCCTCAAACGGCAGTGTTCATGCAACCCCCCTGTTGCTTTCCTTCTATGGATAGGCTTGCTTGCTATGGTTGGGGTCGAATCCCATTTGGCTGTCCAGGCCGTTCTGCTGCCTTTGTTCTCCAATGTAACTTTTACATTCATTTTCTTTTCCCCATTGGTTTACATTTCCATACAACAAGGCAACATTATAGATTTGAATTGCTTATCAATAATGATTCTTAATCCTGTAAAACAAACAAACACCAGAAAGCCCCTTTGTTTTGGGTCTGCTGTGAAATGTTGTGCTTATCATCGCTGATTGGAATGTGTTTCTATGCTACTTATTAAAGATGCAGGATACTTTCTGTTAACTGGAAGTACTTATTTTCTTGGCTTTATTAGTTACTTTAGACATATACACTTATTGTCACTGGGCTGCTGATGTCACTTATTTCCTTGCATGCATCCATTTTCAGATGATGTGTGCAAGCTGCAGCTCACATACCTGTTTTTAGTCTGCCACTTTTCTTTTGTTGCTACCCTTTTTCAGTATAGATTCACATACAATACATAGATCCAAACTAAAATGATATTCTGTAACATCCAACTTGACAGCCCAAAGTTTACATTGAGCTTGACCCCCAAGCCACAGTCCTTAATTCCAATATCTAAAGTGTTTATGTGATGAACAGCTGGTTATTCTAACCAGTTCTACACAAATCTCTGCCGAAGAATAAGATTTAATGAAACACAGAACTGAGTACTTGATGCTTAGGATATTAGACAATCATATTGACTCAATCATCATTCTTCATATGTAGTATTTGTTTAACACACATAATGTAGAAAAATGTGAATTCAAATGTGTGAAGCAACTCAAAGTAGGCTCACATCTACTCTGATTTAGTTCTGGGAGTCTGCAAAAGTATATGACATGTAGGTACAGGTGCCTAGTACATGGGAGAAGAGTTGTCAGTTCCCCCTGTTGTCCTTCAACAATGGGGACAGCAGTGTAATGTTGCCCCATTAATTCTGTAACTAGGTGCATGTGGTAACCAACACCAAAACTCACAAGAATCTGCGTTAAGTGTTGTGTTCCTCTTACTCACTGGGCTCGACAGTTCTTCTGGTTTCCATCCTGCTGGGCTATGGCTTGGTGAAGTGTTAGCATATATTTTGAAAATTTGCAAGCAGTGCACATTTCAAAGCTTGAAGGCTGCCTCATCCTTTGACCACCTGAATTGTGAATGGGAAAGCAGGGAGAGAGGGGTCAGGCAGAAGCTGTTCTGCAGTGCAGGAGCAGTAGTTGATCCAAAGCAGGTTCAGTGACTGTTGCTGAGATGTTGTATGTTTGGAACTTTCTGGAAATCCTATGGCTTTTCTCCAATTCTTATGATGGCTCTGGCTACTTCATTTCGTTTGGTTTTGGAATTTCTGCCCCATAGCGAAAATCAAATGTTGCCACCCATGCCTGTAAGTGTAATTAATATGCAACACCATAGAAAGGATATGATATGATATAATAGGGCATTTACCGTGCCTGTACACAAGTGTTTCTAGGATATGCATCCTATAGATCAGTAAGAGAGGTTTGTGAGTGAAACAGAAACCAGACATCTACCGCTATGAACCAAACATTTATAGAGTAAATGAATACATATACATTCTCAAATAATACGAACCTGCGCGACATTATAAAAACAATGCAGTGTTTATGTCCGGCAATAGTAACAATCAGATGCCTAATCATTGTGGGATGGTGTGCAACAGACCAAAAACCATAGATGTTCTAGCAGCTTCGGCTCTTAATGACAATCACAGCTATTGTACCGATCACGCAAAGCAAAGTGGCTAAAACTCCATCACTCTTTTGTTACCTACAATGGCACGAGGTTTGTCCCAAGTTCACCTAGAAAATGTATGTGCTTAATCCTACCTACTTCCTCAATGCAGTTATGCAATGGATTTGTCATACACAAGATTCAGTTATTTGGGACCTAACTTGGCTGGCAGAACAGAAGCACAGAAATATGCCGTGGAAGCGGTCCAGAACTCCTGCTACACTGCAAGAAAATACAAACTATTCTCTTTATAGACTTTCCAGAAAGAGTATATCATACATTTTATAGCTTTGGGGTTTCCTTCAGACTACAATTGTACTGTTTCTGTGTCAGGGCGTTTTCTCAGCTTTGTCCCATATTCTCACGATCGTGCTATCTGACTCTTCAGTCACCTTTGTCTCCTTTAGATTGATGCATGCATACAATCTACCTTATTTTCCTTTTGTTCCTGCCAAGTTAGAACTTTTGATTGTTGCTTGTCCTACTTCTGTAACAGGTTGCACTACCACGATATAGAAGGGCCCATGTAGGGGATGCCAAAAGAAGGATTCCAGCATTTGAATGGCATAGAGAGAAGCTCCTGCTGTGCTGCCCCTCCTCCTCCTCTAAACCAAGAGTCCGACATTTTAGTTTCATTTCTGATTTAAAGGCAGTCAGCTCAGAGTGGCTGCTTTGCCAGTGTCAGTAGACGCTCCCTCGGGTACCCACCACAGGCCAGGAGAACCCTCATAGATTAGCCCTGCCTAGCTACATAGCTGCACAAGTGCATTTGGAAATGGGGATGCCCAATAGATTCCCAATCTCAGGGAGCGGGGTTGACCCTGTCAGCCCTTATCTGGCAGATCTCTGTCCACAGCAGTGGCAGTGGGCATATCTGCATGCATGACAGTGGAGGGAATCTGCCTGTGGGAAGTCTTTTTGTCAAGCACATCCTGAAATCGGGGACATCCTGGGTGGCCTAATGCTGAGAGGAAATAGCTAGCCTTTACCCCCTCACCTGGAGGCTTGCGGTGGTGGGGGGGGGTGCTTTATAGCAAGTGTTGTTACCACAAAGCGTGTTGTTACCACAAAGCACTCTCGATAAAGGCCAAAAGAGACGTGTGCATTTATTTATTTTCACTGAAATTCCCGAATGTTTTCTTGTATTCAACAAACAGGCACACGTAAACCTGGAATTCCAACATAGATCATCCTAGCTCCAGCAATACCAAATCTGGACAGGTTTGCTTAGGATCAACAAACGCAGGAATGTAATAGCATTGCTTGTTTGTTTTATCACATGATCCTCTTTTCAAGAAGATGCAGGAGCAGTGAGTACAATAGTACATGTGCACTTTAATCTTTAAACTATATACATAGCAGAACATCTATTAGTTTGTTCCTTATACATTTCCACACCGTTCCACCAATCTGCACCAGATTCTGCACAGTTATCTGTTAGGACCCTCCGGACATTACTGGCCACATAACATTTGGACACCACACTAATTTCCCCAGATTTCTACTCCTACACACATGAGACGATTGCCTAAAATTTGCGAAATATCAATGTGTTTGTAGAAGGACCAGAGAGTGCTCATTTTAAGCATCTCAACGCAAGAAACAACTCTTGAGGATCCCTCTGGGATCTCAACAACCACATCATTTCAAGGCCCTAGTATGCACCGTTTCTGAGTTATTTGCACCGCTATACACTGTAACGCACATGTGGGGGGGGACACACAGAAGGTCCCAGTATTCTGCAGCCCAGCAACTTTCATCTCCCCTCCTGGTCTACCCCGGGGTATGTCAGCCAGCCACACGTGCCCATTCTCAATGCAGTTCACTTCATAGTGCAAAACACATGAAGCGATGAGCGACTCTGAACAGCAACCTACAGGATCATTAATTTTCAACAATTGATGAGTGTGTTATCATGTCTGTCTACAGAATCCATGTGGAATACGGGTACATTTTGCTAGTTAAGCATATATTTAATTCAGTAAGTAGAAACATCAGGATCACCCACAGGTCCATCCATTCAAAGGCCAGACATTTCTTCACTACATTCATGGAACACTCAGACACACCATACACTCACATTTCCATTCAGCAATAATCTCACGCAGTGTTAAAATCACTTCTGCCCTGCAGGAGTAAAGGAATGAATAGTGGCAAAACCACCTAACTACTCAACGCTCACAATGCTACAAAGCAAGAATTATCCAAATCATAAAGGTAAAACAGACACAGGAAAGAGATGTACCTCCTTCGCCTTTTGTGGTAACATGAACAGAGGGAAGGCTATACTCTCAATAGGGTTGTGAATGTGATCCAGTTGCAACCAAAACAGCAATAGTACCAAGTTTGACAATGGTGAACCATCCTTCTAGGTGCTGTTTGTGTGTTTCTTAATGGCTTAAGTGCAGAAGTCACATTGATCTCGATGGAGAGCAATGTTGAGCAGATGTTTTTTTCGGTCCTAAATGAGGCTTGAAGAAGGGTGGACCGTGAGGGCCACCAGGGTCAGGGGCAAAGTTGCTGCGGACTAGATGTGCAGTTCTAGTCAGACAGCTCGATGCTGCATCAGATGCTCGCGGTACAATGGCCCACCACGTTTGGTTTGACTGGCAATGAAGATGGACAGCAAAGTTGCTGGCGGGTAAAACGGCAGTATGAAGGCAGCAGATGCAATGAGGAGCTTTGAGATCAAGCCGAGGCAACAATGCGCCCAGCTAGTGTGGTGCGGCAGTGAACTGGTTTAAACATGCTGTTCAGCAGTTTGAAGATTGAGTGGGTTATAAATACATTTTCGGAGGGTCTGAATGGTTTGATGCCATTGAACTGCCTAAAGTCACCTCACAACAGTTCTATAGCAGAAATTGCAGGAATCCTGACTATTTAGGCTCTCAGGTGCTGTGAATTCCGCTCAGGGGTCTCAGGCACAAATGGAGTCATTGTTCTCGGCTCCCACTGCAAGGAAGGCTAGTGCAACTGTCTAGGGTATTTTCACCACAATGTGGTGTTGAACAGCACTGTGAATGGCAGATATGCAGGTCTTCTTCCAGCAGCAGGTCACCCCAATGTTCCCTGGGGATGGGTAGGGAACAGAGTCCACCACTGCCTTGGACACTCAGTCTTCAAATCATGGGTGGAGTGCTTTGGAAAGTCAACTCTCCCAACAGTGGCCCAACACATTCTTTATTAGGTATTTGTTTCCAGAGTGAATCAGTAAAGGAGTGGGAGACCCCTTCCTTTGAAGGCAAATGTCTACAGGTGATTGGACTAAGCAAACCTGTTTTTTTAGGTCCAGTCCCTTTCCTTCAAGGATGTAGACTTTGCCATCTGACATCATATCCAAAGTGCTTAGTGTTAAAGTAAATGAAGGGGACAGGAAGGAAGACAGATAAAGAGAGAAAGCAAGATGAATCTTCATTCAGCTAGTCTCAGTTCCTTCTACCTACACTAACTCAGCCCCCTTCCCATATCAATAGCATCAAAGGTCTTTTTGGTGTGCAACACCATGGTGTCAGGGTAGTCTATTTGGGATGAGTGTGCTGTTTGAGTCCTACTTCACAGGCAAGCTCCTGCTGGGATGTTGGCTCACTGGAGAGAGGTGATACATGACCACACAAAGGATCGAAGGAGAGTCATACCCCTCCAATGTCTTGCCATGTCACTGTCAGAGCCATGCGGTCTGATTAGAATACCTAAAACCCTTCCACAGCTGAAATGGGCTCACTAAGCTGGCACAGGGTGTATGATATGAAATGGATGTGGCTGTAATAAGTATGAGAGGTGCTAGCACCAAATGCTAAAACAGGGAAGGCTTATATTTAAACTTTATAAGTGCCACCAGGACAGCAACTGTCATATTTACATGGTTTTGTAACAGAGTCTCAATGGCTTGGCTGTCAGTGCAGCTGTCAGAGGGTACCGGTGTTCACTAAACCTGCTTTGTGCCACAGGTTGTGGCATGGAGTTTGTGGTGAGGGGAGTCTGAACACCAGATCATGCTCTCTGAGAGAGAATTACCTGCATCATTTTATATTTAATACAATATTAAAAGACAGGGTGTCTACACCCTTGCCAGATGGCATTCATTCACAGATCCCATCAAGACTCTATCTGCTCAGGATAAACCTTGCATAAGCGCCTGCAGCGCATACTGCTCCAGTTGAAGATGCCCGGCTTGTTTGAAGGTATTCCTCGCAGTGATTTTGAGGCTCTGCCCAAAACCATGCCAACAAAGGGGCTGGCCTGTGCTGAACGTTGAGAATAAAAACCCTATACGCATGCAAGAAAGCCTAGGGTGCAGGGGAGGTGTTTAATTGAAGGTTCCATCACTCACCCAATGGGAGTCTTTTCTTTGAAGTGTCCACATTTATGACACATGTCTTGTTGCTAAAGTATAACAGCACATTAATTGTTGTTAGACACCACAAACCTACGCCACTTTGAATATTTAGCTTACTGGGCTTTATCTTAGTTCCCCCTTTTCCATACGAGACAACAATGGCCTAATCCTAAAACACGGATTTAAGGGAGCAATGCCCAAGTTTCATTGACCCGTTCCTGAAAATGATGATATCAGCTGCCATAGTCATCGAAACCGGTCGACCTTTTTCTTTCTCCTTATGATATCCACTAACATCTTTACTAACATATTTTGAAAAGATTTGACACCTGTTTTTGAAAACAGGGATTCTGAGCTCTATAGACCTAGCTCTCGCCCTGCACATTTGCAGGATATTTTAAACATCCATTAGTATCCAGCACATATGCCCTGATAACATATTGCAATGTTGGTTAATAAACAGATAGGAAGCTCCCCTTAGCAATGTTCATCTCGTGAGCATATACATACAGGGACATTGCCTCTCCTGTCATGGGTTACTACACTTGTGGGTTTTTAAAAAACAATCTTTGATGCCTAAATGCTTGCGTATTATTAAGTAGGGACAGCCTTCTCTCTCTTTTCTTTTAGATAGGCAGCACATTACCGTTTCCCTAGGGATAGCACCCCCCGATAGGGTCAGTGTGTGCTTCTGCTTAGGGACAGCGTTAGTGGTTTTATGAGCAACTCTGGTTTGAGTTATTGTGTTCTAGAGAGTGCTCCATAACCCATTTATGTGTATTATAAAAGTTATTCACACATAGCTTTACCTTATATCCATCCATCACCATGCACACATTCAAAACACATTCTAACATTGTTGGTCTGTAGCAGATTTCAACTTTGATCAATCTGAGATCAACCAACACTTATCAAATGTAGGTCACATTTCTACTTTGTTAAGTGATCTGTGGGCCATTTGTTCCTTTTAAAAAAATGTCCTTCTTAACATAGTTCATCCTGAAGATTCCCAGATCCGTATTCACCTCAATTCTTTACAATAAATTGTAAAAAAAATATATATATGTTAGCATCACAGAAACAGAACTTTCCATATTGACATATTGTTAAATTGTGACACAGTCCTATTATGGTGTATGTTAATGTCACTTCCTCTCTGTTTGGCAAGGAAACCTTGCTGAAAATGAGGTTCGATACAGTTCCTGGAGGTTGAAAAAAATGATATTTCAGTTCTGTATCTTGAAATTTTGAACAGGTTTGTTCACCCCTAGGTGTATGTTTCTTGTTCTTGCAAATTGCAAAGCAGGCATCACACAGATGCTAAATCAGTGATGGCACATGCACGCTCACAGAAGAATTGCTTTGGAGCAAACCTCATTTGATGAAATCTATCAACTCAGGATATTGTGGAGAAAAAATAATGCAAACAACCCCGCTTTAAAAAATTGTTGATAACGTTGTGTCACTTGCTGAGTCGCACCCACAGATATGGGAAGATGAGCAACACCAACTAGGTGCCTGCCTGTAACATAGGATATGAAGGAATAGTTCGGCCCGCCAGTATCATAGCAGACCTTGCCAAGATATAAATTAAAGAAAAGGAGCGGGCACCACCCTTAAACCCTTATAATTGAAATCTTGTTCAACATATTTATTAGGCAAACACCTGCATCTACTCTTACAGAGATAATGACCAAGGAGACCCCTTTTTTAGTACTGGGTGTATCCCTGTAGTGTCTAGCACCGAAACAAATGACATATTATTCATTATATTAATTAAAATAACACATAAGTCACCTTTTCAGTTTTTAAACCAATTTAATATTGTGACATCCACTTCCTGAAATACAATATCAGGGACAGATGATGATGTCCAATTCATTTTGGTTCAGAACAGCGATCCTTCAACAGGGAATTGTCTGTGAGTAAATATGTCACAAAAGTACAAGGTGTGTCACAAAAATAGCATTTGTTCAACACAATTTAGTGACATGGCCATCACTAGAATACATCTTTCTGAATACCTTTTGTTTTTTATATATCTCTATTTCTAGGATTTCAATGCAGGGATCAGTGATTTAAAAAATCCGAACTTGCAATCTTCACCCAAATACAGAAATTCTCCAAGAATCATTAAAATAGAACGACATAATATCTGCGACTCTTTGAAAGTGAGCATGTAAACAAACTCATAGAATAAATAATGCAAAAGCAAAATAAAAAAAATAGTGCTAAGGTGATCGCTTCTCATTCCTGATTCTTATGAAAGGGGCAAATACTTGAATGGAACTAAACTGATGTTTGCAAATGTTTCTGCGAACACCCCAGCCAATATGGATTCAGGAAAAGAAGTGACAGGCAGTTACCACATTAAATAAAAATAAGGTCCTACACGGGTAGAAAGAGTGTGATGTCATCATCAAGGCATTTCATATAATCTGACCAATGTATGCTGCCATTTACACCATGGTCAATTTGTGTACAATTTTCATTCAATTCCACAATATAGGTAATCCCAAATCAATGTAATTTCTGGTAGATCAAGAGTGCACCCAGGAGTCGGTATATGAGCACTTTTTTGAGGAACAGACAGAATGCTGCAAGGAAAATCATGCAGATTCAAACAGCAAATGAGGAGCTTAAATCCCTATATAATTCATAAATATAAGATGACTGAGAAAATTGTGATAGAGAGTTTAGTAGGGAAACATGATGTAGGCAGCAGAAAGTTAAGGTTGTGCAAGATTGGTCAATTGCTCAGATTAGACAGAGGAAAGAAAAACATAATATAGCACAATGGCAAACATACGTGGAATTGATATTAGAGCTTGGGGCTGTGTGTCAAATGTGCCAGCTATTCTCAGCAATCTTTAATGACGATTCCCACATAAGGAGATTCCTTTATTTCCATCTGGGTTTTCTGTAACAAAATGCAATGTGTGTAGCAGTGTATAGCAAGCCGTTCTGTAGGAACAATTTGTTGTACTTAAATGTACTGGAAATATGCTTTTGCTGACACTGGTATATGTTTTTTTCTTCAACATAGCATTTCTTTTCACCTTTTGAAATAATAATGTACCCCTCTTAAATTAGATGTATTTTACCGACTGTCCTAAATGTCTGGTGCCCAAGGCAGATGTGTTGTTAAATATGTTTTGACTTGCTTTCAAGGAACTGGAGTACATACTAAGGGGTCGATTCATGGAATTAATGTGCACCGAAAATTCCCGCGCAGAGGTGCCAAAACGTGTGAATCACAGGAAAAGTGCGAAAATGCAGTGCAAGTGCGAAAATCGCAGGAAAACCAGCGCACAGCGATTCATGGAAGTCCGTGCGCGAGAAAAACATTGGATGTGCGCTAAAAATGTGCGCCGCGCACACCGGCGCACAGGTCATCCAACAGCGTGCGCCACGGCCACTGCGAAATCGCACATAGCGCGGCGCACATCACAAAAGTAGGCGGAACACGGGGCGTAACACTCGGAATGGGGAACAACGCGTGAAAATATGGGCAACACGGGGGAAGTACAGGAGGCAAGTGCACGGAAGGCCCACACGCTCGCCTACAACCCGTATTCATGGAATCTAATAGGGCAAACCAGCGTACGGTCAAAGACGCGCACAGGGCCAAACAAGTACGCCACAAGAAAGCAGGCGGTAGCGCCCCTGCGACTGAAAAAAATGTGCGCCAAAATGTGCGCTAACAAAAAGCACCCATATACAGCCATGATGAATGGCCCATACAGTGGCCCTCTAGGACAAATGAGGTGCAAAGGGGCCCCGACAAACACGGACACCCGCTGTGTGAAAAATAGCATGTGCGCGTGTTCCTGGGTGCGCGGGAAAGTTCCACAAGCGATTAGCCTGGGTATGTGTACTTCAGGGTGCGCGGGAAGTTCCACACACGATTGGCCTGGGTAGGTGGGGGTGCGTGGGAAGTTCCACACGCGATTGGCCTGGGTACGTGTACTACGGGTGCGCGGGAAGTTCCACACGCGATTGGCCTGGCTAGGTGGGGGTGCGGGGGAAGTTCCACATGCGATTGGCCTGGGTACGTGTATTCCGATGTGCGCGGAAGATTCACACACGATTTCTCCAGGTTACGTGTATTTCGGTGGTGCTGGGGAATGCTACACGTGATTTGGCCATGTGGGTCCCCCCAGGTGTTCCCTCTACATCCTCCACGGCCCCTGCAGGCAGCCCACACCACAGGGTACTACCCTGCACCCCTGCTCATGTCCCACAGGCAACCCATCCACCATGGCCATGCCCACCAGCCAACCCACATGTCACCTTGCACTAGTGATCACCAACACATGTCTCCCACCACCCCCACCCCCCAGCCACCAGGGGCAGCCTCCACCAGGCCCCCTTTCATGTCCCCTATTACCCCCACCCCCCAGCAGTGCAGGGGCAGCCTCCACCAGGCCCCCATTCATGTCTCCCAGCACCCCCATCCCACAGGCACCAGGGGCAGCCTCCACCAGGCCCCCACTCATGTCTCCCACCACCCCCACCCCCCAGCAGTGCAGGGGCAGCCTCCACCAGGCCCCCACTCATGTCTCCCACCACCCCCATCCCACAGCCACCAGGGGCAGCCTCCACCAGGCCCCCACTCATGTCTCCCACCACCCCAACCCCCCAGCCACCAGGGGCAGCCTCCACCAGGCCCCCACTCATGTCTCCCACCACCCCCACCCCCCAGCAGTGCAGGGGCAGCCACCACCAGGCCCCCACTCATGTCTCCCACCACCCCCACCCCCCAGCCACCAGGGGCAGCCTCCACCAGGCCCGCACTCATGTCTCCCACCACCCCAACCCCCCAGCCACCAGGGGCAGCCTCCACCAGGCCCCCACTCATGTCTCCCACAACCCCCACTCCCCAGCCACCAGTGGCAGCCTCCACCAGGCCCCCACTCATGTCTCCCACCACCCCCACCCCCCAGCCACCAGGGGCAGCCTCCACCAGGCCCCCACTCATGTCTCCCACCACCCCCACCCCCCAGCAGTGCAGGGGCAGCCTCCACCAGGCCCCCACTCATGTCTCCCACCACCCCCACCCCCCAGCCACCAGGGGCAGCCTCCACCAGGCCCCCACTCATGTCCCCTATTACCCCCACCCCCCCGCAGTGCAGGGGCAGCCTCCACCAGGCCGCCACTCATGTCTCCCACCACCCCCACCCCCCAGCCACCAGGGGCAGCCTCCACCAGGCCCCTACTAATTTCTCCCACCACCCCCACCCCCGAGCCACCAGGGGCAGCCTCCACCAGGCCCCCACTCATGTCTCCCACCACCCCCACCCCCCAGCCACCAGGGGCAGCCTCCACCAGGCCCCCACTCATGTCTCCCACCACCCCCACCCCCCCAGCCACCAGCGGCAGCCTCCACCAGGCCCCCACTCATGTCTCCCACCACCCCAACCCCCCAGCCACCAGGGGCAGCCTCCACCAGGCCCCCACTCATGTCTCCCAACACCCCCACCCCCCAGCCACCAGTGGCAGCCTCCACCAGGCCCCCACTCATGTCTCCCACCACCCCCACCCCCCAGCCACCAGGGGCAGCCTCCACCAGGCCCCCACTCATGTCTCCCACCACCCCCACCCCCCAGCAGTGCAGGGGCAGCCTCCACCAGGCCCCCACTCATGTCTCCCACCACCCCCACCCCCCAGCCACCAGGGGCAGCCTCCACCAGGCCCCCACTCATGTCCCCTATTACCCCCCCCCCCGCAGTGCAGGGGCATCCTCCACCAGACCGCCACTCATGTCTTCCACCACCCCCACCCCCCAGCCACCAGGGGCAGCCTCCACCAGGCCCCCACTAATGTCTCCCACCACCCCCACCCCCGAGCCACCAGGGGCAGCCTCCACCAGGCCCCCACTCATGTCTCCCACCACCCCCACCCCCCAGCCACCAGGGGCAGCCTCCACCAGGCCCCCACTCATGTCTCCCACCACCCCCACCCCCCAGCAGTGCAGGGGCAGCCTCCACCAGGCCTCCACTGTTGTCTCCCACCACCCCCACCCCCCAGCCACCAGGGGCAGCCTCCACCAAGCCCCCACTCATGTCCCCTATCACCCCCACCCCCCCGCAGTGCAGGGGCAGCCTCCACCAGGCCCCCACTCATGTCTCCCACCACCCCCATCCCACAGCCACCAGGGGCAGCCTCCACCAGGCCCCCACTCATTTCTCCCACCACCCCCACCCCCCAGCCACCAGGGGCAGCCTCCACCAGGCCCCCACTCATGTTTCCCACCACCCCCTCCCCCAGCCACCAGGGGCAGCCTCCACCAGGCCCCCACTCATGTCTCCCACCACCCCCACCCCCCAGCCACCAGGGGCAGCCTCCACCAGGCCCCCACTCATGTCTCCCACCACCCCCACCCCCCAGCCGTGCAATTTGCCTGGGTATGTGTACTTCGGGGTGCGCGGGAAGTTCCACACCCGATTGGCCTGGATATGTGTACCTCGGGGTGCGCGGGAAGTTCCACACGTGATTGTACATGTACTTGGGGTGCGCGGGAAGTCCCACACGCGATTGGCCTGGGTACGTGTACTTCGGGTTGCGCGAGAACTTCCACACGTGATTTGCCTGGGTACATGTACTACGGGGTGCGCGGGAAGTTCCACACGCAATTGTACGTGTACTTCGGGGTGCGCGGGAAGTCCCACACGCGATTGGCCTGGGTACGTGTACTTCGGGGTGCGCGTGAACTACCACACACGATTGGGCCTGTGAGAGTGGGTTACATGTATTCCAGGGGTGGGCGGGAATATTTACCCGCGACTGTGCCTGTGAGAGCGTGCTACGTGTATTCCTGGGGTGGGCGGGAAGATTCACACGTTCGCCTACAACGTGCCGAAAAATAGTCCAATCCTGAGACACGTACGCCAGCATGAAGCAGGCGTACGTCGACCCGCGCAGCATAAAAGTGCTCGCAAACAACAAACAAGCTCATACGCCAGGATGAATATACCATTCCTAGCAGCAGTGGCCGTTGGTTACCAAAGGAGGAGGAGGAGGATAGTGAGGAACCGAATTTTCACTCCCAGAACCAGCCTTTTTGGGATGCCTGATGACCAGGTGTATGGGAGGTACAGGTTTCCCCCACACATAATACTGGACCTGGTCAGTGAGTGGGAGGATGACCTCACATCACCCACCCTGTGCTCCCAAGCACTCAGCCCCCTGGAGAAGGTCCTCAATGTACTGCACTTCTTGGCCACAGGATCATTTCAGCGGACAAGTGCCATAGTGGGTGGGGTGTCACAGGCCACGCAGTCACGCTGCCTACACCAGGTCTTGAACATCATCACTGCACGCCCATCAGTCCGTAGGCACATATACCTGCCCAGGACACCTGCAGAAAGGCAGGCTGCCACCCTTGATTTCTACGGTGTGGCACGATTTCCAAAAGTGCTAGGTGCCATTGACTGCACCCATGTGGCACTACGTCCCCCCAGGGCATCTGAGCACATCTATAGGAACCGCAAGCACTGGCATTCCATCAACGTGCAGGTAGTATGTAATGCTAAGGGAATCATCACCTCAGTATATGCCAACTATCCAGGGTCCACCCACGACAGCTTCATTTACCGAATGTCTACCCTAAGCCGGGACCTAGAAGCTGGGCGGCATGGCGATACATGGCTGCTTGGTGAGTATGAATGACACTGCACATGCATGCATGTCAGATGCAGAGTTATGTCACTACCCCACTAATGATACCCATCACCTCCTCACCAGGGGACAGTGCCTACCCTCTGAGCACCCACATGATGACACCAATTCGGAACCCCATCACGCCTCCAGAGGTAAGATACAACACAGCCCATATTGCAACCCGGGGCATAGTGGAGCGCACATTCGGAGTGCTCAAGTCACGCTTTCGCTCCTTTGACCGCTCTGGTGGGCAGCTGCTATACGCGCCCCCAGTAGTGTGCAGGTGTAACGCTCACCTGGTTCCCTCGGAGGCGCGGGTCTTGGCTGGGCGGTGAAACCGTCTTCAAAGTTAGGCGTAGGGTCCGTCTGGCTCCCTGGTTTGGTCCCCTTCTCACCGAAAGCTTGACTTGGAGGGTGAGATGTCTACAAGTGGAAAAGATCAGGGGGTGTTAGTAGCTGGAAGGTTAGATGAAGTCTCTACCCCCACACTCTCTCCTCCCGTGGTACTCGGTTGCTAACTGTGCTCACCTTAAATAGGTGAATGCCGGGCTCTCCATCCTGCGTCTTGTGCAGGGGCTCTGGGTCCAGTTACTTCACTGGTTTTGGGATCAGCCTCTTGATTGCAGAGGGTAAGTAGAGAGCTATGCCGCCGTTAATTGCACGAGCGGATTTTGCATATATCAAGTCCTTAATGTCCTCTTTTAACGTCCCTTTCTTGCAGGGTTGGCTGAGAAGAAATGATGGCGAAAGAATGCCAAAGTTCGTGGAGGCACGTAAGTAGAAAGTCTGTGCAGGGCCTTTCAACGCACCTTAATGTCTCTCTCTTGCTTTCAGATGGAGAATGATGAAGGCGCCGGTGATGATTCCCAGGTTCGTACCGAGGCGCGAACAAGATGATGGAGAATATGAAGGCACGTAAGTAGAAAGTCTGTTCAAGGCCTTTAAACGCACCTTAATGTCTCTCTTTGCCTTGCAGGTAGCGGAGTGCGGTGCGAGCTGACTTTGGAGCGTACGTCGCAAAGGTAAGCCGTTCAGAAACAAAACGTTACTAACCAATGTTCTTTTGTCTTTGCAGGGTTCGATGGCGGAGAAAGGGTGCGGCGAATACCTTAAACGCTCCGGTGGATCGGGTAAGCAGAAGCGTTGACCTTGACTCTTCTAATCTGTGTTTTTGTTGTTGTGCAGATGCTGCTGAAGACTGAAGAATGGATCCTCATCAGGTAAATCCGGAGATTTCGCGTTCACAGGAGCTGGAATGGAAGATTCCCTGGAGCTGACACGGTGAGCGTCCTGCTGCTGATGCAGAATAACGCGAAGCATGTGGCACCAATCGGGTGTGGTTTAAATAGTGCACAGGAGTGCTTAGGTGTCTTCTTCCACAGCCTCGCCCAGGTAAGAAAAAGAGTTCCAGTTTCCAGAAGAGTTCCAGTCCTAGGGAGTGGTTCCAGCCCCACCCAGAAGAAAAGTAGTTCCTGCCAGAGGAGGATAAAGACTTCATCCTGTTGGTAAGGAAGCAGCATGGTCTGCTGCAGGTAGGTCCACCCAAGCACTTCTGAATTTGCTATGAGCCCGGCGCTTCTTGTGCCGGGACCAGTCTCCACAATGAGCCTGGCACCACCGGTGCCAGGACAAGGCCCAAAAGGTCCCTAAAGGGACTTGCTGGCATCTGCAATGAATGTTATGAGCCTGCTTCCAAGGGCGTTGGGCTTCTCCTGACTCCTTGGAAGCAGTGGTCATGACAGCACCCCCCCTCAAGGCCCCTCCCAAGTTCGTCTTCTCCGGGGGTCTTGGTTTGTCGGGAAAAGTTCGGTGAAACTTCTTGACCAGACGGGGTGCATGCACATGTTCCGATGGTTCCCAAGATCGTTCCTGGGGTCGATAACCTTTCCAGTCAATCAGATAATATAGTTTTGATTTGGAAATCTTGGAGTCTAGTATGTTCTGAATTTCGAACTCCAGTTCTCCATCCACTAGGATAGGGTCTGGAGATTTTGTCAAACGGGTTCCAGGTTGCATGGGTTTTAGCAAGGAGACGTGGAAGACGGGATGAACTTTCATATGAGTAGGTAAGCCCAATTTGACTGCCACTGGATTTATTATGGCGGTGATCGGGTAGGGTCCCAGGTATCGTGGATTGAAAGTACGTGGTCCTTTTAAGGGTAAATGTTTGGTGGACAGCCAGACTTGATCTCCCACTTGATATTGGGGAGCTTCCTTTCGATGTTGGTCTGCACCCTTCTTGTAATGTTCCTTGGCTTGCTGAAGGTGAGAAGTGGCCTCCTTAAAGGCTTGAGTGATTGTAGAGTGCAGGTGATCTACAGCAGGTGTTCCAAGAGTCTGAGGTGGATCAAGATTTGAGGTGCGGGGATGGATTCCATACAAGAGGAAAAAAGGGGTTTTTCCAGTTCCAGAATGGACTGAATTATTATAAGCGTACTCCGCAATCCAGAGGATTTCTTTCCAAGTGCCTTCTGCTTGCTGCAATATGCAGCGTAGATATTGTTCCAGAGTTTGGTTGGTCCTCTCGGTCTGCCCGTCGGTCTGGGGATGATGGCTGGTTGAAAGCCTTACGTCAATTTGGGCTAAACGACAGCAACTCCGCCAGAAGTGGGAAATAAACTGACTTCCTCTATCCGAGATTAGAACTGAAGGAAAGCCGTGCAACCGAACGATGTTCTCGAGGAATTCCCAGGCTAGAATTGAAGCTGTGGGTAACCCCTTTAATGGAATAAAATGAGCCATTTTAGAAAATAGGTCCACAACTACTAAGATCGTATTATATCCGGAGCATGGTGGTAAATCCGTGATGAAATCCATGGAGAGAGTATGCCACGGGTGAGGAGGAATGTCTATTGGATGTAAGAGGCCTGATGGTTTCTCCTTCTGGCTTTTGTTCTGAGCGCACACCCCACAGGAGATTACAAAATCTTTAATGTCCTTCCTCCAAGAGGGCCACCAGAAATGTCTTTTTACTTTTTCAGACGTTTTAGCAATGCCGGGATGCCCTTCCATTAAGGAGTCATGGTAACATGAAATGACCTGTGATTGTAAATCCATACATGGCAGATATAATCTACCTTGAAAGTATGGCAAGTCTTTTTCCATTGTAAAGTCTTTCCCCTTGAGTTTCCAGTCTTTTATTTCTGCTGGAGTCATAAGTTTTTTAACTTTCGCTTCAGTATCTTCAAGGGATTGTGTGTTAATTAAACCCAGGATTCTTTGTTCCGGAATTATTGGTACGGGTTCAGGACTAGTCGTGAGTTCATCTACTCCCACTCGGGAGAGGGCATCCGCTTTTCCATTCTTGTTGCCTGGTCGGTAAGTAATTACAAAGTCGAACTCGGCGAAAAATAGTGCCCAACAGAGTTGTCTTGAGGATTGAGCTTTGGCTGATTTTAAGTATTGTAAATTGCGATGATCCGTAATGACGGTGACTGTGTGTCGGGCCCCCAGGAGATAGTGCCGCCAGGCCTTAAAGGCGGACTTAATAGCTAAAAGTTCTTTATCGGTAATGGTATAGTTGATTTCGGGAGCCGAAAATTTGCGGGACCAAAAGGCCACAGGGTGCAACTGGTTTGTTTCTGGGTCCCTCTGCGAAAGCACTGCTCCCATCGCGAGACTGGAGGCATCGGTCTCAACAATATAGGGAAGTTCCGGGCGGGGATGTTTTAAAACCGGAGCTGAGATGAATTTAGTTTTCAGTTCTTGAAAGGCTTGTTCGGCTTCTGTAGACCATTCGAAACGTTTGTTTTTTCTGAGAAGGGCTGTAATAGGTTGAACTATTCGAGAGAAGTCTGGAATAAACCTACGATAAAAGTTGGCGAAGCCCAACATGCTTTGGACTCCTTTTACTGAGGTTGGTGAGGGCCACTTAAGAATAGCGTCCACTTTTCTTGAGTCCATGTGAACTCCGTTAGGTGACAAAATGAATCCCAAAAATTCGACCTCAGTAACGTGAAAAACGCATTTCTCCAGCTTAGCAAAAAGTCGGTGTTGACGGAGCCTCTCCAGTACCGCTGTGACGTGTTTTCGATGATCAGCCTCTGAGGCCGAGTAAACCAGAATATCGTCAATATAGACAACTACACACACATCAATGAGTTCTCTGAGGACGTCATTCATAAAGTACTGAAAAGCAGCCGGTGCATTGCATAATCCAAAGGGCATTACTTGATACTCGAATAATCCATACTTAGTACGAAAGGCCGTTTTTCATTCATCGCCCTCTTTTATTCGTACCAAATGGTAAGCTCCTCGGAGGTCCAACTTAGTATAAATACAGGCACTTTTAACTTGGTCAAGTAGTTCTGGGATCAATGGTAACGGATATCTGTTCTTGATTGTTATCTGATTCAGGGCACGGTAATCTATACATGTTCTCAGGTCTCCCTCTTTTTTTGGAACGAAGAACAGAGCTGAGGAGGCTGGGGACTTTGAAGGACGGATAAATCCATTAGCCAGATATTGGTCCAAATATTGTCTTAGGTGAAGATTTTCTGGTTCGGTAAGGGCATAAATTCGACTGCACGGAGGAATGGATCCCGGAATCAGGTCTATCTGACAGTCGTATGACCTGTGAGGAGGCAGGGTGTTAGCTTGATCTTTCCGAAAGACATCATGATAATCCCGGTATTCAGAAGGCAGTTGTGGAGTCTCAGAGGAGATTGCTGCCAGCTTGGTGGGAGGCTGAGGATAACAGGTGGGAGCGCATTCTGGAAACCGAATTGTATTTGCTCGCCAGTCGATTTGAGGATTGTGCTTCTCCAACCAAGGGATTCCCAGAATAACTTGAAATCGCGGAGCCTTGATCACGTCAAACACGATCTTCTCTTGATGTCCATCTTGGCCTACCAACGTCACTTCCAAGGTGGTGTGAGTTACTGGTCCGGAAGCTATTTCCGTACCGTCCACTGTGGTAATGACGTCTCTCACCGCCTTAGGACAAAGAGATAGATTCATCCTGGCGGCCATTTCACAGTCCACGTAATTGCCGATCGCGCCACTATCAATGTATACTTTTATGGCATGCATACGATTGGGCTGCTCTGGACTCACGAGGACCATAGGCATGACGAAATGCGAGGTCAAAGAACTGGTTTTAACGCTCGGCAAGCAGACCTCTACACTTGTCGGGCGAGGTCGTTTTCCGACTCAGAACCTTCGGCACCTTTATCGGATGCTCCTACCATCTTTTTCTTTGGTTTCACAGGGCAATCCCGAAGAAAGTGTCCAGAATTTCCGCAATAGAGGCATAATTGCAATTGTCTTCTCCTTTCTCGTTCCTTTTGGGTTAGGGGTCCTTTCACGACCCCAATTTGCATGGGTTCCACGGAATAATTTCCTTTAGCGGAGCTCTGTGGTCTTGAAAAAACACGGGATTCAAATCTGGGACGATCGGCCTTCCGATTCTGCAGCCTGTGATCTAATTGAACCACCAGATCGATATATTCAGAACAGTCCTGTGGCGGATTTACCACCTGGGCCAGAACGTCTTTAAGTTCCCCTCGCAGGCCTCTGTAGAAAAGCGTGATTCTCTTGTCTTCCGGCCATCCGGTTTCCACCACTAGTCTGTTAAATGACGCAATGTAAGTCAAGAGGTCTTGATTACCCTGTCGTAGTGAAAGAAGTTCATTATCCAAGGCCTGACCCTGGGAGTGTTGTGCGAACAATCTCTCCATACTAGCTTGAAAGTCTTGGAAGTTATGAAGAACAGGGTCATTCTGAGTCACTAAAGGTATAGACCAATCTGCGGCACTGCCACTAAGATATGAGAGCACGAAGGCCACCTTGGCCTGGTCCGTTGGAAATGCGGCGGGTCTACACAAAAAGTGCAAGCGACATTGATTGAAGAAGACAGCGAATCTCCTTGGATCACCAGAAAAACGCTCGGGCGGGGCCAAAGGTACATTTCCTGGTAGATTAATCTGCACCGGATTAGTGGACGTCGTTGGAGCATGGCTCCCTCCCGAGGAGGGCAGAGGAGTTTGTCCCGCTTGGGCTTGTAACAACTGTCTGGCAAGATCATCAGTTCGCTCCTTAGAAACAACTAACTCTCTCCTTAAGGCATTCGTTTCCTGGCGTGCTGCGTGTACTTCTGCCCTCAACTCCCCAAGCATTTGGGCCAATTGGTCTGTTGCTGAGGTTTCCATTGCGCCTGGGCGGGAAATATGCGGTATGGTTTCGCGTTCTGTAACGCTCACCTGGTTCCCTCGGAGGCGCGGGTCTTGGCTGGGCAGTGAAACCGTCTTCAAAGTTAGGCGTAGGGTCCGTCTGGCTCCCTGGTTTGGTCCCCTTCTCACCGAAAGCTTGACTTGGAGGGTGAGATGTCTACAAGTGGAAAAGATCAGGGGGTGTTAGTAGCTGGAAGGTTAGATGAAGTCTCTACCCCCACACTCTCTCCTCCCGTGGTACTCGGTTGATAACTGTGCTCACCTTAAATAGGTGAATGCCGGGCTCTCCATCCTGCGTCTTGTGCAGGGGCTCTGGGTCCAGTTACTTCACTGGTTTTGGGATCAGCCTCTTGATTGCAGAGGGTAGGTAGAGAGCGATGCCGCCGTTAATTGCACGAGCGGATTTTGCATATATCAAGTCCTTAATGTCCTCTTTTAACGTCCCTTTCTTGCAGGGTTGGCTGAGAAGAAATGATGGCGAAAGAATGCCAAAGTTCGTGGAGGCACGTAAGTAGAAAGTCTGTGCAGGGCCTTTCAACGCACCTTAATGTCTCTCTCTTGCTTTCAGATGGAGAATGATGAAGGCGCCGGTGATGATGCCCAGGTTCGTACCGAGGCGCGAACAAGATGAAGGAGAATATGAAGGCACGTAAGTAGAAAGTCTGTTCAAGGCCTTTAAACGCACCTTAATGTCTCTCTTTGCCTTGAAGGTAGCGGAGTGCGGTGCGAGCTGACTTTGGAGCGTACGTCGCAAAGGTAAGCCGTTCAGAAACAAAACGTTACTAACCAATGTTCTTTTGTCTTTGCAGGGCTCGATGGCGGAGAAAGGGTGCGGCGAATACCTTAAACGCTCCGGTGGATCAGGTAAGTAGAAGCGCTGACCTTGACTCTTCTAATCTGTGTTTTTGTTGTTGTGCAGATGCTGCTGAAGACTGAAGAATGGATCCTCATCAGGTAAATCCGGAGATTTCGCGTTCACAGGAGCTGGAATGGAAGATTCCCTGGAGCTGACACGGTGAGCGTCCTGCTGCTGATGCAGAATAACGCGAAGCACGTGGCACCAATCGGGTGTGGTTTAAATAGTGCACAGGAGTGCTTAGGCGTCTTCTTCCACAGCCTCGCCCAGGTAAGAAAAAGAGTTCCAGTTTCCAGAAGAGTTCCAGTCCTAGGGAGTGGTTCCAGCCCCACCCAGAAGAAAAGTAGTTCCTGTCAGAGGAGGATGAAGACTTCATCCTGTTGGTAAGGAAGCAGCATGGTCTGCTGCAGGTAGGTCCACCCAAGCACTTCTGAATTTGCTATGAGCCCGGCGCTTCTTGTGCCGGGACCAGTCTCCACAATGAGCCTGGCACCACCGGTGCCAGGACAAGGCCCAAAAGGTCCCTAAAGGGACTTGCTGGTGTCTGCAATGAATGTTATGAGCCTGCTTCCAAGGGCGTTGGGCTTCTCCTGACTCCTTGGAAGCAGTGGTCATGACAGCAGGATCATAGTGGCAGCATGTGTCCTGCACAATGTTGCAACACGCCGGGGCCTGGCCGTGGACAAGGTGGTGCCCCCACATGCCAAACCACATGCACGCCCGCTGCGCATGGGAGGGGAGAGGGCACGGGGTGAGGCAGCCCGTACGCAGCTGGTGGCTAATTACTTCACATAGAAATCACACCCCAGTGGAGTGCACACAGGCCTGGCACATACCATCTGATAAGCAATGATGACTCGACCTGACAATTAAGACGAACAAAGGGACTGTCAACTGTCAGAACCATAGCAGCCTGAGATATTTCATGTGGAAGTGTCACAATGTGTGCATCCCTACCTACACAAACACCACCAATGCAGTGTCATGAAAAGACACTTCCATGCTGCAGAAATGAATACCCACTTGCAAAATACTACATGAAAACAGTGCCATGTCACCCACCCCCACCCCGGCACGGCCGCACAAAACACCATGGCATGTCATGCAATGTGAGAGGAAAGAAATGAATCCCCACAACATGCCCCAAGTGTCAGCAGCTACAGTGTCCCTAATGGAAACATGTCCACACATGAAATGCTCACAGTAATGCAGGACCTACAACCCACATTACCAAATACTTACCAAGAATACCAATCACCTACACAACCTCCAACCTACCTTAAACATGACATTACAGACTTAAAAATTAACTAGCCTATCCACCTGATGATGACAGCCCTCCGAACACTTGCAAGTATACAGTGTTAGCGCCACGCAAGAGTGTAGGTGCATTGCTTACAACATGGACTCCAGTTCCAAGGTGGACCGCATTGTGAAGACATGAGGAATGGACCTGCAAATATGGAGGATGAGATGGATGCAGAGGCACATATCAATACACCACGCAGTGTACAATACAACAACAATATGCACTATGAATGTATACACAGTATTGACTACAGACTGCCCACACAGCTCATGGGAGTCCAATGTCACCATGTACGTCAATGTCACTTGGGCACACCCTTTGCAAGCCCATGAAAACGGGAAGCAGGAGGGGTGTGTGTGACAAAAACCCAAGCATCTGAACCAAATCCATGACAAGCCTGCATGTGCCCAGCCACAATGCAGCGTATGCCCACGAAAGCCGCACAAGGCAACACACTGTCCCAAAAAAAAAAGAAAAAAAATAAATAAATAAAAAAAAAATCAAAAATGGCCATTAATGGGCCCGGGGGGGTTGGGGAGGCCACCCAGGAGATCTGAGGACAGGGTGCACACCAAAACCCACCTGTGTGGATCTTGCGAAAAAAAAACACCTCTATGGGCTCATGGCCTACACGGCTACCCTAGTGTGGGAGTATCACTGCTGTCGCTATTCTCACCCTCTGCAGCTGCATCCGGAGGTGGTGGCACTATGGGAGGCAGCCCACGCAAAGCCCTAGTCTGTTCCTCCATGGCTGCAAGCATGCGGGTGTGGTAGGTCTCGTTCTGGGGGATGAGTGTGCGGAGGTCCCCAGGCAACAACTCACGGGATGCCCGGACCTCCGCCCTAGTTGCCTGCATCTCAGCTGAGAGCGTACGGGTGAGACGCTCCAGCTGCTGTTCTGTCCTTCGGTTTGTTGAAGCCTCAAGCTCAACAAGAGTCGTCCTGAGGTGAAGGAGTTCCAGCCTCAGGGCTTCCCTGTGGCGCTGGGACTCTATGGAGATGGCTTCCTGCAGAGTCGCCAGTGCCGCCTGCCTGTCCCTGTCAGACGCCAACTCCTCCCTGTGTGACTGGCAGATGGAGTCGGTTGCCTGCTGTAGTCGCTCCATCAGCCTTTCGGGGGGGACAATGGAAGTGGCCACCCTATCCATGGCCTGAGCCATCATCTCTGATGATGCTGCCTGTTGGGTTGCCATACCGTAAATGGATTGCTCCCATGCGGTATTGCCAGGTGGCGTACGGCCACCACGTCCGCGGGCACCACACCTGTCTGGGGCAAGGCGAACTGCGCCTTGCTGTGCCGGCACTGCCTGAGACTGCAGGACTGCATTCCCCCTCTAATCTGCTGGCCCAGGAACAGGATCAGATGTTGTGGAGTGTGACCCTGCATCCGTAACCACCAAAGGCGTACCTGCCAACACTGACATCCCCATTGAGGGTTCTAACCCTGGTGCAGGTGGGTCGGACAGAACAGAATCCCTCCCAGGAACACTCACCTGCGACGGCACGTAGGTCTCATCATCCGAATCAACACCTGAGTACAGCTCGGGGGAGGCGCAGCAGAGAAACCCCTTGAGAGCACGACCTGCAGCAGTTGTGGGTTCTCACCCACCACCACACCACGTCCCTCACTGGTGGTCGGTCGGCCATCTCCACAACCCCAGCAGTATCAGGTGCGTCTTCCCCTGCAAAGACATAAAAGAAAACAAATGGAAACAGGCATTAGCACTATGGCACACAATGAGGGCTGAGAGGCTACAGAAACAATACTTGATTGACATGTCCCACATGACTAAAACACTCCCATGCATGCACCGTCACTGCGTGTGATGGGGAGGCAGATGGCACACATTGATGACACCAAGATGGAAGATGAACACATTTGCTGCATGCTGCCTAGCAGTGGCATCACACATTGGGCAGTGATAGGCAGGTCAAATACACATGCCATCACACAGATGGCATGTACCCTAGCCATGAAGTGAAGAGGGAGAGGAGGTCACCAATTGTTCATTCAGTCCAGTTTGTTCATATGATTGATTATTTTCATTGTAATGGTTCAAATGTTTAACATGCAGCTGCTAGTCAAAAATGGTCCTATAGCACAGGGACATGCCCAAACTAATCATGTCCACGAAACTGAGCCAGTCCACTGTACCATAGCCATGTCAGACATGTGACAATAGGACTGAGAAATCCCGAGTAAAAGTGGTGGTATGCAAACAATCTGCCTGAATAAACAGAGGTAAATAAGCAACAGTGTAGTGGCAAGATGACACTCCACGGGCAACTGGCGTGGTGTTGGGCTGGATGTCTAATGTTGGCCGAAGGGATGCTGCTATACCCAAATGCTGTTGCCAAGAATGTTTAGGAAGAGGCACATGGGTGAGCCGAACCCCTCAGGCACACACACCCTCCCCTGGCACCCAAACAGAAGCCCTCCCACACACACCATGCACATGGATGATACACACATGCATGTGCACTCACCGGACAATGCCTCGTAATCTGCCAGTTCTCCCACGCCTTGGATCTGTTCCTCCGTGACGTAGGTCCCAGCAACCTGCTCATGTGGAGTGAGTTCTATGTCGTCTGCTGGAGACCCACCTCCAGTCACTAAAGTTGCGGCATGACTTGAGGCCAGCTTATTCTTTGCCCTGCGCTTCAGGTCATTCCAGCGCTTGTAGCATTCATTAGCTGTGCGCCTCACGATTCCAAGGGCACTTATGATGTCCGCAATGGTCTGCCAGTGTGCCTGACGTTGTGCAGGTGTGGTCTTGGATCCTGCAACAATCACCATTTCGCGGTCATGTGCGGACACATATTCTACAAGTGCATTCAGTTCGGCCTCATTGAAGCTGGGCTTCCTTGACGGGCCGGACTGTGTAGCCGTGTCTGGGGCATCAGCCTCTACTGGACGAGCACTCTTCCTCTTTCGCTTGGAAGGTGGTGGGGATCCGGAGTGTCCTGCGCCGCTCTGGACACTAGGGGCAGGAGCGTGGGATTGCACACTCAGCATGGGAGTTGGTGCAGGCATTATCTCAAGTGTGATGGTGTCAGGGGGAATGTCAGCATGATGGACTTGGACCGACACTGTCCTGGATGGGTGTGTGAGAGGTGGGGTGGTTGGAGCCGCAGCTGCCCCTGCAGCCTCCCCAGCCTGCCTACGCGGGGCAGCAGATGACCTGGCTGCCCCTGATCCACGTGGCCTGATGACACCAACGTTCACCGGCGCACGTGGCCTAGACCTGCTGACCTGGAAGTCAGCCATGGAGTCACCCTGTGCCAGGTCTGGTTCCACAGTGGGCTGGTCCAACAAGGGCTGAGCATGGATGGTGTCAGCCACGGTAACCTCAACCAGGGGGGGGGCATGGGTGTCCCTGACTGCTCCTCCACACATGGGGGGCTAGGGGCACCCTGCAAGTCACGGCCACGTCCCCTACCGGATCCACCACGGCCACCACTTGGGGCTCGGCCACCTTTGCCACCCTTACGGCTTGTTCGCCTCCCAGCCATGGCACTGATGTTATTGTGTGTATGGGAGTCGATGTGAACTATTGTCCTGGGCAATTGGGGGTCAAAGGGGTTGGGTACCAGATGGTAATCGTACCCTAGTGCTCTAGCAAGGCTGTATGTCACCCCTGGGGAAAGATGACGGGATACGCAACGCACAGAACCCCAAAAAAGCGAAGTAAGGTGCACGCAACCCCTCCTAGACCACGTGCGTGGAAAAATAAACCTGCACTACGCTGTGGCACCCAGGAACACAAGAATGAACGTATGCGTGTCACACGCAGCCTAGAATGACCTCTGAAGGGGTACGCGACACACGGGGCAAGCACAGATGTTAGATACGTGCGCGACTCACCGTCCGCCAGGAACAAAAGTGTGAAAAATATGCGCGTGTGCGCGTTGGCAACACCCCCACCAAAAGAAGAATTGTACGCTGTCTGAGGAGACAGGACAACAGTAGTAGGGAAGCTGTTTGAGGAAACAGGCCCAGGAAAAAGAGGAAAAGAGAAAAAGCTGTCAGAGGTAACAGGGAGTACGAACTGGAAACGCTGTGAAGAAAATCGCGTGTGAACCGACAAGAAGTACAGATTTCACCCACTCGCTCTCCACGAAAAGCACATACAAGGAAATGGCTTTCTATACGTGCCTTTTATACACACGTCACAGACGTGCATACGCAATGAGGCCATTTCCACCAATTACGCGCTTTGACACTCGGACGTGTATCTCTTCATTTTTACACGCGCCATTCTCTACGGCCATGCGCGTGACGTCACAGCTGCGCATGGTGGCCTTTGGGCCAATGAAATCGCACATGCGAGCACACGTGGTAAAACTGCACGTCCGAGTGTCATCGCGAGTAATCGGAGGGAAGTGAGCGTACACGCGATTGGCCTGGGTACGTGTATTTCTGGGGTGCGCAGGAAGTTCCACACGCGATTGGTGGAAATCCACGTGTGCTCTGTCATCACGTGTAATGAGGGAAACACCCGCGCGCCTCACGTCACAGACGCGCTCACGCGCTAAGGGCCTTTGGTCCAATGAAATCGCATATGCGTGCTGACGTGCATACGCGCTAAGGGCCTTTCCTCGATTTACACGCAGACGTGCAGGATTTTCACGTGCCAAATCACTCCGTATCAAGCTGGCCACGCGTAAGCACACGGAAGACCACACTCCTGCCCAGAAGGCCGAACTACTGCCCCCCAGATCCCCGAGCACACTCCCACCTGCCATCTGCTGCTGCCTGACTGCCTGCTGCCCACGTGCCCTGCCATTTGCTGCCTGCACATCAGCCAGGGGTGCTGTTGCTGTGACCACCCCTGCTGGAACCGAAGACTCCCGACTGGGATTCCATCGCTCCACAGCCCAGCCCCAGGACCCAGTTGCCCACCCACTCCTGCCTCTGGGGTTGTCATGTCGGGGCAAACACCATCTGAGACCACTGACAACCCCCGGCCAGAGAGGCAGAGGGGCACTAGCTTCAGTGCCACCGAAGTTGGTGTCCTGGTGGAGCAAGTCCTGGGGCAGTATGATGCCCTCTTCGGAAGTTCCCGCGCCGACAAGGAAGGACGGACTCGGATCTGGACTGACATCGTGACTGCCATCAACGCGGAGGGGGTGGCAGTCCGCGACTTCCAACATGTCAATAAGCGCTGGGAGGACTTCAGGTCCAGGACCCTGAACAAGGCCCGGCGCCTCTTGAAGGCAGCGGATGCCAAGGGGCGCCGGGGCCACTTGTCGGAAGAACAGATGAGGGTCCTGGAACGCATATCCCCAGCGCTCCACGTCCAGGTCCTTGAGAGGCAGACCCGTCTGGAGTCGAGCGGTAAGTGTACATGCATCCTGATTGTGAGCTGTGCGTGTGGTGATTTTTCAGTAGTGTGCAGGTTGCACATCTGTTTGTATGGGGTCGAGTATGGGTGGGGGTGTACAGGGCCATGGGGCTAACACATGCGAGGGCTGGAATGTGTGAGACATGGATGGTGCTTGTGTGTGTAGGCTTGCATGCCAAATGCAGTTGTGTGGGCACACATGTTTGGATGAATGTGTATGTAAGTAGACATGTCTGTGATGTCACGCATGTATGTTGTTTTCAGCTGCATGTATCAGCACTGTGTACATGTGCATGTGTGTGTATTTGACAAGGGTGCAACAGTGATGCAACATGGATGCATGTGACAGCGGTATGTGGAGGCCTGATGGGCAGATGTGACATGGATGCCCATCTGAACACTGCGACACTTGGCAGAGGTGTACACATGCATGCAAGTGTGGTGGTGTGTGTACATGTGTGGTGCACTTCCTGTGTTGCATGTGATGTCTGGCTCACCTTTGCCTGCTCATGCTGTTGTATGTGTATGGATGGTGCTGGCAGTTGCGATATGGCTGTGGTATGGCTCATGTGTGCGAGTTGAAATGACATGTGTGTTGGGGATTGTGATGACATGTCTGAGGTTTGCCAATGCCACTCATGTACAACTGTCATGTGTGTATGTGTCCATTGTACAGTGCCCTGATGCCTGTGTTTTATTTCTCCCTGTCTGCAGCGTCAACTGATGAAGAGGGCGGAGAAGGTGCTATGGAGCACAGCGGCGGGGATCCCACCGCCAGCCGGAGACGCAAGGCCCGGCTCCCCTCCCATGTTGTCATCTCGTCGGGGAGTGAGGAGTCCGGTGCCGTGTCCCAGGCCACAGCTGCCGGGGGGAGGTCCAAGAGGCGGAGGTTGGAGTTGGACTCCTCGGCAGCAGAAGGGGCAGCTGGGACCCCACAGGGCCCAATGGGGGAAGATGGCACGGAGTCATCCAGGTTGGTGGGGGGTTTGGTGGAGGAGGAGGCCGTGCAAGCAACAGAGACGGGGTCTGGAGGTGGGGATCCCACTGGTGCTAGTGGTGCAGTGCAGGACCAGGGACAGGAGGCAGCACAGGCCGCCGCGGAGGTGCCTGTGTGCAATCCTGTCCCTGATCCTGTCCCTGCATCATCTTGCACCAGCAGGGATGCCTACGTCCAGACCCATTTTCAGGCAGGGGATGAGCTCACGACAACTGGCCTTCCTCTGCCTGTGGACGTGGCTATCTGGGTCCGGGTTGAGCCTGTTCTGAGTGGTGTGGCGTTGCATCAACGGGCCATGCGAGGTGACCTGCAGTCTTTTCATGAGGAGACTGCACGTCATCTCGAATGGCTCGTTGACCACGTCAGCCTGCTGGGACAGGTCACCCAGGCCGGATTCCTCCGTATGATGGGGCTTGCTACGACCCCCTCCTCAACTGAACCCCCTACGCGCCAGTCGTCCTCCGTGCCATCTTCCCGCCCATCAGTCACCTGGGTGCCCTGTGGAGCTGCCTCTGACGGTGCGGCCAGGCTGGTGGAGGAGGCATCCCTGCCACAGTCGGGAGTCGGATGTCCAGCAGGGGTGGCCACATCAACGACTGCACCCCAGCAGGCGGAGGATGTGCAGGCAGCAGGAGGCAGTGCACGGGCAGAGGCACAGCAGCAGCAACAACGTGGTGGGAGCCATGAAGGCTCGGGGCCTACAACATTGGAGGGGCAGGCATTGGCCGGAGGGCAGGAGGACCCAGGACAGAGAGTGTCTTTCGTGTGGCAGCGGTTGGGCCACGCCATAGATGCGGAGCGGCAGCGGGCGGAAGAGGCACGGCTCACAATGGTCAGGGTGGAGAACTCCATGCGGAGGGCCCTGAGGCGGGCCGAATGCCTCGAGGCAATCCGCAGGGGTTTGGAGGTGGACACGTCAACGGCCCTGCGGACCCTCGGGGCCATGGAGAAGGACCGCCTCCGGGACATTGAGCAGGAGTTCGATGATGCCCTGGCCCGAGACATCCACAAGTGAGCCGTCAAACTAGCCCGCTGCCCTTGTACATAGTTATGTAGGTAGTGTTAGGTTTCATTTTTTTTAGGATTTATTTTGGACCTTTCGGACATTGGCCACATTTTTGTATATAGTTTATTTTATTAGTCAGTGTAGTTAGATAGGTTTCCTTTCTTTTGTTGGGATGATGGATCCTGGCTTGTTCGTATGTACATAGTTCACTGTTGGATTGTATTTTTCTTTCACATTTTAACCATGGAGCAATGGCTTTCTATTTTATCTCCCATTGGATTTTGTTTTCTGGACAGTGACTTTGGACACCATTACTTTGGATTTTGATTTTTGTTTTTGCTTTTTTTCACGGACATGCTTCTTTTCATTTTTGTACATTCCCATTTCTGTTTCTTTATTTTTGATTCTATTTATGTTTCCTTCAATACATATTTTTTTATCAAACTTCAATGTGTAGTATCATCTCATTGGTTTAATGCATATCATGATATGGCTTTTGAGATTCACTGACACCCATTGGGTGTATGTGAGGGAAATGTGTTTGTTTCGGAACTTGCAATTGGTGTTCTGTCATGTAATTGCCAATTATGAGTGGGTGGATGCAATACTCGTGTGGGTGTTTTGCATTTGGAGGCTGACCATAGGGACCAGGGATCTAGATTGTGATGACATGTTGGCTGGGGAACATGAGTTGGACATGGGTGGGGGCCTGCTGGCAGGTGCACCACAGTGCTGGGGGGTGGGGGTGCAGGGGGACATGAGTTGGACATGAGTGGGGGCCTGCTGGCAGGTGCCCCACAGTGCTGGGGGGTGGGGGTGCAGGGGTACATGAGTTGGACATGAGTGGGGGCCTGCTGACAGGTGCCCCACAGTGCTGGGGGGTGGGGGTGCAGGGGTACATGAGTTGGACATGAGTGGGGGCCTGCTGGCAGGTGCCCCACAGTGCTGGGGGGTGGGGGGGTGACAGACATGAGTGGGGGCCTGGTGGAGGCTGCCCCTGCACTGCTGGGGGGTGGGGGTGCAGGGGGACATGAGTGGGGGCCTGGTGGAGGCTGCCCCTGCACTGCTGGGGGGTGTGGGTGCAGGAGGGCATGAGTGGGGGCCTGGTGGAGGCTGCCCCTGCACTGCTGGGGGGTGGGGGTGGTGGAAGACATGAGTGGGGGCCTGGTGGAGGCTGCCCCTGGTGGCTGGGGGGTGAGGGTGGTGGTAGACATGGGTGGGGGCCTGGTGGAGGCTGCCCCTGCACTGCTGGGGGGTGGGGGTGGTGGTAGACATGGGTGGGGGCCTGGTGGAGGGTGCCCCTGGCTGCTGGGGGGTAGGGGGTGGTGGGAGACATGGGTGTGGGCCTGGTGGAGGCTGCCCCTGCACTGCTGGGGGGTGGGGGTGCAGGGGGACATGAGTGGGGGCCTGGTGGAGGCTGCCCCTGGTGGCTGGGGGGTGGGGGTGGTGGTAGACATGAGTGGGGGCCCGGTGGAGGCTGCCCCTGCACTGCTGGGGGGTGGGGGTGCAGGGGGACATGAGTGGGGGCCTGGTGGAGGCTGCCCCTGGTGGCTGGGGGTGGTTGTAGACATGGGTGGGGGCCTGGTGGAGGGTGCCCCTGACTGCTGGGGGGTAGGGGGTGGTGGGAGACATGGGTGGGGGCCTGGTGGAGGCTGCCCCTGGTGGCTGGGGGGTGGGGGTGGTGGTAGACATGAGTGGGGGCCTGGTGGAGGCTGCCACTGCACTGCTGGGGGGTGGGGGTGCAGGGGGACATGAGTGGGGGCCTGGTGGAGGCTGCCCCTGCACTGCTGGGGTGGGGTGCAGGAGGACATGAGTGGGGGCCTGGTGGAGGCTGCCCCTGCACTGCTGGGGGGTGGGGGTGGTGGGAGACATGAGTGGGGGCCTAGTGGAGGCTCCCCCTGGTGGCTGGGGGGTGGGGGGGGGGTGGTAGACATGGGTGGGGGCCTGGTGGAGGGTGCCCCTGACTGCTGGGGGGTAGGGGGTGGTGGGAGACATGGGTGGGGGCCTGGTGGAGGCTGCCCCTGCACTGCTGGGGGGTGGGGGTGCAGGGGGACATGAGTGGGGGCCTGGTGGAGGCTGCCCCTGCACTGCTGGGGTTGGGGGTGGTGGGAGACATGAGTGGGGGCCTGGTGGAGGCTGCCCCTGGTGGCTGGGGGGTGGGGGTGGTGGTAGACATGGGTGGGGGCCTGGTTGAGTGTGCCCCTGGCTGCTGGGGGTTAGGGGGTGGTGGGAGACATGGGTGGGGGCCTGGTGGAGGCTGCCCCTGCACTGCTGGGGGGTGGGGGTGGTGGGAGACATGAGTGGGGGCCTGGTGGAGGCTGCCCCTGGTGGCTGGGGGGTCGGGGTGGTGGTAGACATGGGTGGGGGCCTGGTGGAGGGTGCCCCTGACTGCTGGGGGGTAGGGGGTGGTGGGAGACATGGGTGGGGGCCTGGTGGAGGCTGCCCCTGCACTGCTGGGGGGTGGGGGTGCAGGGGGACATGAGTGGGGGCCTGGTGGAGGCTGCCCCTGCACTGCTGGGGGGTGGGGGTGCAGGGGAACATGAGTGGGGGCATGGTGGAGGCTGCCCCTGCACTGCTGGGGGGTGGGGGTGGTGGGAGACATGAGTGTGGGCCTGGTGGAGGCTGCCCCTGGTGGCTGGGGTGTGGGGGTGGTGGTAGACATGGGTGGGAGCCTGGTGGAGGGTGCCTCTGCACTGCTGGGGGGTGGGGGTGCAGGGGGACATGAGTGGGGGCCTGGTGGAGGCTGCCCCTGCACTGCTGGGGGGTGGGGGTGGTGGGACACATGAGTGGGGGCCTGGTGGAGGTTGCACCTGATGGCTGGGGGGTGGGGGTGGTGGTAGACATGGGTGGGGGCCTGGTGGAGGCTGCCCCTGCACTGCTGGGGGGTGGGGGTGGTGGGAGACATGCATTGTTGATCAGTAGTGCAAGGTGACATGTGGGTTGGCTGGGGGGCATGCCCATGGTGGATGGGCTGCCTTCGGGACATGAGCAGGGGTGCAGGGTAGTCCCCCGTGGTGTGGGCTGCCTGCAGGGGCTGTGGAGGTTGTAGAGCGAACACATGGGAGGACCCACACGGCCAATTCACGTGTAGTACTCCCCAGAACCCCTGAAATACACGTACCCTGCTGAAATCCTGTGTGGAACTTCCCGCGCACCCCTGCAATACACGTACCCTGCTGAAATCGCGTGTGGAACTTCCCGCGCACCCCTGGAATACACGTACCCTGCTCGCACGGGGCCAATCGCATGTGGAACTTCCCGCGCACCCCTGAAATACACGTACCCTGATGGAATCGCGTGTGGAACTTCCCGAGCACCCCTGAAATACACGTACCCTGCTGAAATCGCGTGTGGAACTTCCCGCGCACCCCTGAAATACACGTACCCTGCTCACACGGGGCCAATCGCGTGTGAAACTTCCCGCGCACCCCTGAAATACACGTACCCTGATGGAATCGCGTGTGGAACTTCCCGCGCACCCCTGAAATACATGTACCCTGCTGAGATCGCGTGTGGAACTTCCCGCGCACCCCTGAAATACATGTACCCTGCTGATTTTGCGTGTGGAACTTCCCGCGAAGCACTGAAATACACGTTCCCCGCTTGGCGTTTGCTGTTTGCCAGCCCTGTGAACTGGTCCAGGGTTAGCGCAGCCCTTTGCGATTTTTTGGGGATTTTGAAGGCTTTTCCTTGCGCGAGGGCGTTCTTGGGGGCGTAACTGGCGCTGCTGCAGGGTCGCTGCGCCACGCTGCGCCACGGCTGGTTTTGGATGCGAAAATCCATGAATACGCTGTGCGCGGAAATCGATTTTAGCGCACGCGGCTGGCGCAGACATTCGCACGGGCATGCTGTGCGCCAGTCGCGTGCGCCACTTTTGTGCGAATTTCTATGAATTACCCTGACAATCAAGAAATTGACATGAATTGAATTTGTGTAACCTAATATTACGAGACATGTTTGCTACACTGGGAAGTTGGCAGCTGTGCTGCATTATTTTTGAAGACTAAAAGCATTGCCTGTTTGAACATTGAACAATTCTGGAAAGACACAGTGCTCTTATCAGAGAAAAGTGAGTATTGGGAACTATTGAATTTGTATTAACAACACATTTTGTCCTTCCAAGTGAGCATAGGCATGTACCACTGTTAAGGCTGCTTGCACTGTCTTTTTAAATCTTCCTTAGGACTGATACATGTTCATATTCATCTCATCGCTCTGTCTTCCTGTCACCTAGAGTGTCTGTTGTTTCCAAATTGTTTGAATGGATCAAATGGCATTGCAAATGTAAATGAGCAATATTTATTCTTTACAATTTCTAATCAGTATAGAACTTTATATTTCTTGGTTTCTTTATTTGCACTATATTTGCACTGTATTTGCACTATATTTGCACTGTATTTGCACTTTCTATGTATGCTCAACTATTGTCTGGTCTAAACATGATCACAACTGATTACGTATTGGCTCAAACTTATTTTGTGTAAGTTTAAGGATCCTATCTGATGCTGTTTTAGTCTAAATGGGTCATGTATGAATGTGTCAAATAATTAAGTAGTATGAAACATTCTTTAAGAGCACAGCAGATATGTTTGATGCAATGTCAAATCTCTTACAGGACAATTGAGTACAAATCTGTGCCTTTTGTTGGCTACCTTCATTGTAGGCTATAATTGTTTACTTATTTATTTAATGTGTTATAGTTTTAAATTAAAACTTTACACATTTATCATAGTATATCATAATACTAGTATTATAGATATCATGCAAACAACAGTACTTTTCATATTAGCAAAAGTCTGTTTCATAACATTAAAACAAGGACAACAGCCTTAATATTCATATCAGACAGCAGCATTAGCAGTATATTCCATATCATCGGAAATTCATGGATCATTAAGAAAATACAATAAAGCAATCACCCAATTCTCAAATCGTCATATGCTACATATAACATGCATACCATCGTTCACGCATATATATTCCCCTAACTTGCTACGGTCGTTAAATGTACCTCATTGAGACTATCAGAATACACTGTGCACTGCGTGTTCCTCTAATCTTCCGTTTTTCCTAGAATAGAATAAACATGGGATTTCCTTATTGACTCAGTGTCATTCTTCTGTTAATCACCTCAATACTTAAACATTAGTGTTCCACATTCGGCAGTACCAATTTGAAAAGATGTATTTACAATTTCTTTTAATTGTTTTAGTCAACCAGTTATCTTGTTTTGGAACTCTAACATCACATTTTATTTTGTTATTTTTTTTTGCAGCAATTGATGAGTTGAGAAATACTGCAAAAGAAAGTGATATGGTGCCTCGATGTGTTTAACTAAGCACAATCGTTTCAAAGGCACAACAACTTTATGTCACATTATGTAAATCCAGTTTGCACCATAATTATTATCAGCTATGTGCCATGTTGTCGATGTTACAAACAAGAAGAAAGGGAATGATCAAAAAGGGGATTACTAAAAAGGGACAAACTAATGAGAGAGACAATACATTTGTGAGAATGGAAATACATACAAAAACACAAAACACATATGCATGAAATTATACATTGAAAAACAGATAAAAACTATCAATATTAAAATGAATTTAAAAGAAACAGAGATGAAATAGCATTTTGAAGAACAGAATATAGGATTTAGATTGGAGAAGAAGGTATAAAGTATTCATAATCATTAAATCCATGAAGTTCATTGCATGCTCTGTGACTTGATGTTGATATTTTTTCCAACATACTACTTTGTATCCTTACATATATTGGTGTATGGCTTGTAACTGATAGTTTTGTATACTACTCATTACAGGATTGGGGATTAAAATTCAACATACTGTGTGTGCAATTTAGGGCACAGATTGCAGGTGGACTTGATCCTGTCTGCCACCTGTTGCCTTCTGTTTAAATGAATTCATCACTTGTAAGGCCAATCTAACCCAGATTGTTGCCTCAACATCTTCCACTACAAGTAGTGGGTATATTGAGAAAATGGTGGACAGAAAGACTAATGTCTGTTTGCCTGCTTTCCATCTACCGATGATGGGTCCTAGATTTGCTCAATAGTTACTTTTGGTAGTGCAAATCATGGTGGGAATCTATTACATATGGACCTGCATTGGTAACTATGGTTAATAGCCCATAGTCCCAAGAGTCCATGTACTAGCAATGGAGCATGGTATTAAAGTCAATGACGGAACATAACATTATCAACTCGACCGTCTAGGGACTCTTACCTGTCATTGCAGTTTGAAAGCTGTGGCAACCACTTAGCTCATTGAGCTATCTTTTTGGTAATAAAGTGGCTTGGAAGTAGTCACTCAATTTGTTGTTAGAGAGGATGGTCATTGATCATATCGACTTGCTGGAATACTTGCCTCTTCATAAATTATATACATGGTGGTATAAACAGACGTTTTTTCTGGAGTTTATAGATTAATTCAGAGTTAATATCTTTGGTTTAAAGTCATTAGATGTGGATTCATCATAGGATTAGAACAAACAGGCGAATTACGGGTTTGCCTTTCATTCTTGAACTGAAGCAGTGAGTTCATGAATGTACTTGCCTATAACTTGATTTGAGGAAAAATGAGAAGCTTTGATAACGAATATTAGCTTCTCTGAAGATGCGTATTTGGCGAGCGGATTGTATTTAAAAGAGTTGTTGAAGACATTTTAGGATTGGGAATAGTACGGAAACCTTTTGGAAACAGAGATAAGAATGAAGGAGTACATGCATCATATACTGGTTTATGCAACACCATATGCACATTTAACCCAGTTCCCAAACAAGATGTCTGGGACTGAATTACTTAGCTAAATAAGTATCTTAAGTAAAAGTCTATGTTTCGACTTACACTAATTTTTGGAGCTTATTCAATTTAATTTTAATTACACTTTTTTGAGTTTTGAAAATCATCCCAATACAAATATATGTGTAGGCCTGATTTACTAAGCTAAATAAGTAGCTTGAGTAAGAGCCTACGCCCTTCTTCTATTCACACAATTCTTTTTAGCTTCCTAATTGTAGTCTTACTAAAGCTACATATTTAGCTTAGTAAATCAGCCACGTCAGTAAGACCTTTTTTAGATTTAGATACAATTTGGTTAGTACATTCAAAATAGTAGGCGTGAGATTAAAAATACCTTGAAGTCCATCTTCTGTATATTTTGATGTGACCACAGAACTATCAAAACCTTGAAATATTTGTGCAGACATTTTTCTGCAACGTTGGCACCCATAATATAATATTTTAAGCATTTGGTGCATGATTTAGATATGTTAAGCAGAGAAGAATGTTTGTTTTGTCTAATGTAGAGGGAACACATCTCTTTGATTTTATACTGGCTTTTCTGATGGATTAATTGCAACCTTACAAAACCTGTCTTTGTTATAATGCTTTTAATGGAGTATATATTTATTACTATGCATTTGCACAGGTCAGAGGTCAGAATACAGAAACTTTGGATCAGTGCAAGTGCAATTTTGCATGATTTTAGCATTGGGATAAACATTGCGCTATTTCAAAAACATACACTTTCAATGCATTTTTGCAAAAGGGCAAAGCTTGCCTTTGTGCTATTTCCGGCCTCAGTGACACCACTGTCCACATCCCCTGCTGAGCTGTTCAAGAAAGTGTGAAGTGACCATGTCAGTGCTGTGGCCCTGCCCATAGCCAAATTGGGTGTGGTTGAGCAGAAAAGGTAGCTTGATGAATGTTTGAAGCTAATTGATCATCACTCCCTCTAACTTTCTAGCAAAGAATGAGGGTTGAGAGGCGGGTTGGTGGTCATCGGCATTCCCTGGTGCTAGAGATGGTTTCTTATGGAGTGGATGCACCATTGCCTTTTTCCACATTTCTGGGCCACCCTAGAATGAAGGAAGCCCATAAACAAATTCCAAATGGCAATAATAAGTAGCTTGTTGCTGGAGGTGAATCCTCCACTTTACCTCTACACTGTGAGTGGAGTTCAGTGGTGCAGTAAGTTGTCAGTAATTCTGCTACGGCGAAAGTAACAGACTTATCTACACCGCAGATCATGTTATTCCCTGCATTATGCCTAGGACAGCCTTTGTTCAACGGCCTCTGTTTTTAATAACATTGGCCCTCATTACGACCCTGGCGGAGATCCATGGTGCAATTTGCACCATGGACCATGGCGCTGAGCTGCCAACTCCGCCATGGGGGTTCGCAGACTTACCGCCCCATTCCGAGGTTGGCGGGGCGGTAAGTCCCCAATCCCCATTTACCCTTCCCCATTCCCATTTTTGCCCCATAGGGTATAATGGGAGTGGGGAAGGCGTTAATTACGCCACCGTAAATTACGGTGGCGTAATTAACAACAAGTCCCGTAGCGCCATGGATTTTTCCGCCTGCAAAAAGCAGGCGTAAAAATCACCATGGCGCTACGGGAACTCGTAATCTGGCGGAGAGGTACGCCATGCATCACGCTGGCGTAAACCCCTCTCCGCCAGGGTCGTAATGAGGGCCATTGTGTGTTAGACAGCCATAGTGGCAGTGCACGTAATGAGTAGATGTGTGGTGATTTTGTAAAAGCTTTTTTGCTGTGCCTTTCGATAAATAGTAAGGCTGGTATATTTTGCATCCTTCAAGTTCACCGGAAGGGTACCCCACTGTTTCTGATCTATTGTACTATATGCTGACAGTGTCTCTTCTGCAGCATTTCAATCATCCCTCTTAAATTGACACTACGTCAACCTCTCCGTTGAGATTGATGCTGCAGTGTCTTTTTGATACACCCCATTGTCAAATGTACTACGCAGTCAGCGGTTTTCCCCGAAAGGTTAGCGTCTGAGTAAAACCCTGATCTATTTGTAATGCTGCTACAAATTGCTTCCTTCATTTCCGGGGGCTGATTGCAAAGGCAGTACCTTGGCATTGCATTATGACTTTCAAAGATCTAAGGTGAAGAAAAGTTCTCAAAGCACAAGTAAAAGAAAAGGCAGCTGTAGATCTGAAAACCAGACATTGGCATGCAAAGGAAGCCTCAGGCACCTACGTTTCCATTTGAGAAATTTTGCAATTCTGCCAGCATTAGCAATAGGGCAATAATTCTCCTACTGCCAAAAACCTTCTCTTTTTTATGCATTTTTACCCCTGGGCAATGTTTTCCCTCGTGCTATTAGGGCACCAAGTTAGCAGAAGGGCTTGAATTCGGAAGTGCAACAAAGCATTGAAAGGATACATATGTGCACTAGCGCAGTCTAGTGCAAAGCTGTACTTGCACCTGTTCTACAATGAGGCCCCTACTGTTGGTTGATAATGAAGACAGTGAAACAACATGTTTAATCCCAGTTTCCCAATATATTGCAGGTCATGGTATTTACATTAAAATGAAATTAACATGAATAATTCATACACTAGAATATTTACATCCATCATAGCATTAGAAAACATAATGGCAGCCATTCTATTACATTAAATTAACTCAGGTTCTGACAGTAAAGCAAAGCCACCCTTCTTCTTGTAGTAGCATATTCAAATGAATTCTCTATGTTCTTTCTATCTGGGTTAGGGTAAGTTAGGGTTAGACATTTCTGCAAAGTGAAACCTCATTGAAGAATACGGTGCTGTGAAAGTGTGCACAGAAAACCTTGTTAGTGCACTATATCTTCCTCTCTGAGTGGGCAGACCTCTCCTCCTCACTCCTGGCCTCAACCACTCAACTCCTCCTTCTTGCGACTACAACATCCACCTGGATGCCTCCTGTCCTCCCTATGTACTCTTCCGCGACCTCTGCGACTCTCTCTCACTCACTATTCTCCCCTCTGGCCTGACTCGCTCTGCAGGGCACACTCTGGATATTCTGATCTCCTCAGACCATCGCCTCTCTGTTCCTCTATCCACCCCTTTCTCCTGGAGTGATCACTGTCTCCTCTCCTAACACCTCACCCGCCATACCCCGCAGGCCAAGCCTCCTCCATCACTACCACCCACCTTCGTGGTCATCCTACCCATGAAGCGCGTGTCAGCTGAGGCTTTCGCCACCACCTTCTCACCACACCTCCCCCTTTGGCAGACTCTCACCCTGACACAGACCTCTCCACGCTCCATTCTGCTATATCTGATACTTTTGATATCCTTGCCCCTGCCATGAGAATCCACCTGAAGCCCAAAGCCAAGTGCAACTCCTGTTATGACTCAGACCTCGTCACCCTAAAACGCAAGTGCAGGGTGGCCGAGAGGAAATGGCGTGCTTCATGTACATCCTCTGACAAACTGGCCTGCCGCCTGCTCCAAAGGCTATATTGGCTCTCTGTCCTAACCAAGAAGAGAGCTCATACCCAAGCCCGCGTCTCTGCGGCATCTAACAACTCAGCTGAACTCTTTAAAATCTGCAAGGAACTTGCCAATCCTGCCACAGTCTCTACCTCTCCTGTCCCTTCCCAGACCCTCTGCATGGCACAGGCTTCTCACTTCATCTCTAAAACTCAGGACATCCTGTCCTCACTCTCCTCCTATCCCCTCCCTCCCCCTATTCCCTGCTCTTCCTCTGGCCGTTCTGCAGCCACCTCTCCTCCCTTCTTCTCTTCCTTTCCCCTGTTCTCTGCTGACAAGGTCTCTAGACAAGTCTGATCTATGAAAGTCTCGTCGAAACAGGTTCTCCCCTGTTCCTCCAAAACTATCAAGGACCACATCGACTCCCTGGCTCCTGCCCTGACTGATTTCTGCAACCACTCCTTCGCCACTGGAGTCTTCCCATCCCCCCTGAAGCACTCCCTTGTGCACCCTCTTCTTAAGAAACCGACCCCTCATGCCCAGCAAACTATCACACAATCTCCATCACTCCCCTTCTTGGGCATGCTCCTGGATAAACTGGCCATCTCCCAGCTTAATCTCCACACTGAATCTGTTGCTTGTCTTCATGACCATCAGTCTGGCTTCAGAGCTGCCAGAAGCACAGAAACTGCTCTCCTGAACATATGTGACGACCTGCTCTCCAACCTTGACCCAACTCATTTTCAGGCTACCCTCGGCCTCCTCCTCTCCTTCCCTATCTCTGACTGTCTGTCTGATATCCAGGAGTGATGTGCCGCTAATGACCTCTGCCTTAATGCCAGTAAGACTGATATTCTCCTCCTTCCCTGCAGTTCTCTGGCCGGCCTCTCTTGTCCCTCTTCCTGCTCCCACCTGCAAGGCTAAAAACCTCGGGGGTCATCTTCGACTCCACACTCTCCTTCTCTCCTCACATCTTTGACATCTCTAAGAAGTCACTCTACCAGCTGCAACTCCGCAGAGGTATTCTTCCTTTCCTCTCCTTCCCCCTGAAGCTCACTGTCTCCAGAGTCTTGGTTCTCTCTAGGCTGGGCTATTGTAACAGCCTCTTTCTACATCTGCCTGCTTCAACTATCCGCCCTCTGCAATTTATCCAGAACAGGACAGCGAGACTTGTCCTTGGCCTCAAGCCCAGGGATCGTATTTCTCCAGGACTGAAATCTCTGCACTGGCTCCCAGTGGCTGCGAGGATTTAGTTCAAAACACTTTGCATCATTCACAAGGCCTTGTGGGGCCTGGGGCCTCAATACCTTCAACTCTCTCTTCCTAAATGTCTTCCTTCTCAAGCTCTTTGCTGATACGCCTCCAACGCCTCAGTCGCTTCTCCAAGCAACGAGCTGGTGGTAGATCTCTTTCTTCGGCTGGTGCCTCCCTCTTCAACAGCCTCCCTGCCTCCCTTAACCTTGACGAGAACCATCTCCGGTTCCGGTAGCACCGCAAAACCTTTCTCTTTGCTTCCGCTTTTTCTCCTCCTCTCCTCTGCTGACCTCCTGGCTGTAAGCGGAACTGCACTGGCTACCTGGACACCCTCTGATCTCAGGGCAGCGTCACACACCTGCACTGCCCACCTGGCAACCCCCGCACTTGGGGACTGTTTCTGTATCCCTACAGTCCGCCAACCAGCCCTTGACACCTGTGCCCGCACTTATCCATGCACTTACCCAGGCACTTGCCGCATGCTGGGCGTTACTTATTTATTGTTCTCTTCTTTCCCATGTACTGCACTTTCCCAGGCCCCTTCCCACGCACTTGCACGATCTGATTGACACCTGGCCTAGTAGGATTGTTGTCCGTCCTTCTTTTGTTCCCCTCCCTTGCCTCGTCGTGCCTTGAAACACTTGTGTATAGGCACGTTATAAATGTCATATCATATCATATCATATTGTGGGATGTTTTTACCCATGCATCCGAGCCCTACCTCAAAACTGTGCAGTACTGACATGGAAAACATCATGATGGCCAGAGCTTCCCAGAAAATGCACAGGGAAATGCATGAAGAATAGGCTGCCACTCATTTTTGCCGATGTTATGGGCACAGAAGGGCACTGCCTAAAACCACCATTGGACTACCCACACAGTAGTCTGAAACCATTGGGAATGGCAATGCTGATTGCCAAAAGCAAACCCATAACTGTTGGGAATTCATTTTCTTAAATTTCAAAAAGGGGTGCAGTACCAGTACTCACCACTATCCAAAAGCCGGCGTTTTAAAACAACACCAGATTTTACTTTTTGTAGAAAACTGAATATATGAACCCAAAACATGCCAAAGAAAGACATTTTAAGAGGTGGATCCAATGTAAAGTTATATTCTGAAGTGACTTGAAGGTTTATAACAAGACTGGCTGAGCTGTGGATTTCAGCAGTTTAAGTAAATTTGGACTGAAAGACACTACAAATCTAAATGTTTAAAAGAAATGAGTGACCTACTTTGAGTGTCACATAGGTTGCAATTGTTTAAATGTCATAGTTTTAAACTTAGAATCAGCATCCCAGCTGCATATGTAAAAAAATGTCTTGACTTAGACTGGGGAACAAAAAGTGACATTTTATCTGAAACCTGGCTTGAGAAACTGAATTCTGCCTGACAACTACCCCCATCAGGAGTGAAACTTGAGTCACAGCTGTATTCCCAGGCCTATCTGCCTTTTGCTGGCCACACTAAGGATATGCCATCTCTCTGATAATTGAATTAAGGGGAGCCCCCACAGAATACAGGAGCTCTGAACAAAGCCATGTCCTGACCCAGGCAGATGGTTAATTGCAGATGTCGTAAATGTAGCTTCCTCCTGGAAGGACAAAGGAGGGGCACTGCCTGTGAGAGCAAGCTGGCTTGGCAGAACTGGAAAAAACAGAAATTCAACCTGGTGCTGGGGGAAAACCACACCCCTTTGGGGCCAGAACATAACTCTAAAAAGAAGAATAACTCATAGTACGGACTTGTGAAAATTATTTAAATGACACCATAATTCTTGTGATTTTTCTGCCCACATTTTAAGAGGTTTTTAGAACCGGTGGCATGTTCAGGGGGGTTTTAGCGGAAAAGAGGATATTACTCAAAATGTGTGCATGTGAAAAATCTGACACTTCATCAACTAATGTCCATACTCCTTGCGCACATGTGTATAAATTTGGGGTAATGTCCGGTATTGCAAACCAGTTAAAAAGTGCAAAATATTGCCATTTCTGAATGCAAGCTCCCAGGAAGAGCAGAGTTTGAACAGGGGATACCTCCTGTGATATGTGATGGGTGCATGTAATTTCAAACCACTGTGTAGCTATGAAATATGTATTTGGTTCCAATCTAGATTTGTGTGCAAGTTGACAGGAGGAGTGGACTTTCTGCAGGCTGTAAATTGACATCACTCTGACACAACTTAGCTCCCCCAATCAGGGGAGAAATGAAAGCTTGGCCAATGATAAGTGGAGAGGGGCTGGCTAGTGATGCTGCTCACACACACCCATTTTCAAAACACATAAAAACAGAGAGACAGGACAGATAGGGACCTTCAAATCCATTTGCAGCTGGAAGCTCTGCCGGGAAAATCCATACTTTACCTCCATCAACCTTCAGAGACCCAGACCAGACCAGCAGAGTAGAGCTGACCTGTTAGCAGAACCAGAGAGAGCTGACCCAGATCACTGTGAAGTGCAGAGACCAGAGTCCAGTCTAAAACCTGACCAGATCCGTGGCGAGGCCCATTCTAATTCAAGAATATAGTGTGAGTACCTAGCAAGACTGTGCAGAACCAATCTCTTAGTTAAAATGATATAATTCAATCTATTTTAATCTAAGTAGAACTGCCTCCTAACTGTCACCTGTCATTTGTAAAGCTGTCACTTGTCATTTTCTAGTTGCAAGCTGCACTTGTCTTTTTGAACTTTAAAATTTCAAATCTGAAAAACGACCTTTATTTAATCGCTCATATCTCCGTAACCGTTTGTCCTAGAGACTTGCAGTAACTTTCCTCTGAAAGCTGGGAATGGTGGCTTTTAATCCAGAATCCAGAACCGCATTCCTATTCTTTATAGTTTTGCCGTAATCGTGAAAAACGCACTCGCGAATTTACCGCGATTTGCAAATTTCTTCACGTGTAAAAATCTGCTGCTGCTTGCCTTCCAGTTGCCAAAAATTTGTTTAACCTGCTAGTTACATCCTAGATCCTTGCTAAAGTGAGCCTGGACTAATATTAACTTGGTACCACTCACCCTGAACTCCTAGAGGGAATTAAAAGCATTTAGCATATTTTTCACTTTATTGCCAGCACATATAAAAGCATTTTGGGCCTGTGTTTTCGACTTCTGTAGTGTAAGTTGCTGGGTGAACTGAATCACATTTGAATTGCATTTCTGAGAATTGTGTGCCTTCCTTCCATTTCCTTGCATTGCATAAATGGGGGGGGTGAATTGTCCAAGAAAGTGATTACATTGTCTTTTGCTGAAATCCTATCAAGTTATTTTCTGTACTGCATTTCATTCCACATTGCATCCATTGGAAACCATAAAAGTATTGTTGCTATCTTATCTATTTCATGTCAACTCCTTAGCGATTATAAAGAGGTGTGCTAGTGCCAGATTTTCCGTTGTTAATCTTTATCATATCAGATTAAGTGTGCTATTCAATTATTAATTTATTCTAAAGTGTGATATATATACCTATTGTTGAAACTATCAATTAAACCTTTTAACTTGCAAAACAGAACTACTTCTTGGCTCAGTGGGGTCAGGAGGATTCCAAGAGAGGGGTGTTATATAGGGGTAGTCATCCAGAACGCATGAACTGGACATAAAGATATATCAATAAGGGTTTTCATTCAGTATTCTAGACTAGGCGATGACTTGGCTGTAGTGCTGAATTGAATCCTCTTACAATATCTATGCATATGGGCTTTTTGAAAATGGGTTGGGGTTGTTAAATACTCTTGAATCCAGGTGGAGAAACTTTCAAATGATGTGGTTTTGTATACTCATTTAATAACAGTGATGCCAATGCCAGAGAAGATACTTCTCTCTTGGCTTATTTAATTTGTTCTCGTCTCTGAGGCTGATAATGGACCACCATGCCTGAAATCTTGGCTATTTGACCAGTGAATGTGTTGTGAAAATATGTCCCAAGCTGCCATGATTTCAAAAAGGATCCTGTATTTTTAGCCTGTATTTTTAAATATGTCAAACACTGACTTTTCAGGGGTCACCTGTCATCCTCATGGGGTTTCCTGTCCAAAAACACCCTTGATCCAACACTACTGACTATGCTAGCCAGGGCTAATGGGGGGTTTATGGCAACACATCTGAAGGATGATGGGTTGGCTACCCCAACAGGCTACTGTAATTTGGCATGTGCTAGGACACAGAGCTTTTGATTAAGCCTGTCTCAGAAGTAAGCATGGTGGGACGGTTTGAGCAAAACTCAAACCGTTAGAATTTACAGGGGGTTTGACCCGGCCAAACATTACGTGTCTTTCATAGTGTTTGACATAAGAGATTCAACCGTGTTCCTAAATAAAGACAGACAAGTAGAAACTCAAGACAGTCGGCACTTCGCACTTGAAGAGTCAGAAGAGGTTCAGGCTTGTTAGGGATATGATTTGCAGGATACCTAGGATAATCATCAGTAGAGCCAAGGTAGAGTTAGGGAATTATGCCACAATTGTTACATAGGTTTAAGGACCAGGTTTGTGGGTGGGTGGGTGGGTGTACATTATGGGTGTTTCGGGGCAATACAACCCACATGTATTCTGTAATAAAAGGCCAAAGGAATGAGAGCCACATGTAAATTTAGTAGGTCGAGGTCAATGCCATAGCACTGAAAACCCAACATGCATTTAGTATGCAAAGAAAGAGGGCAGCCTATCCACTGATAACTCCACATACATTTAGTATGCAGAGGAGAAGGCCATAGCACTGAGAACCCCACATTAATTTTCTAGGCTTGCAAGAAGGCCAATGCGCTGAGAACCCAGATTCATGTTCTTGGCTTGCAACAAGGCCAACACACAGAGAACCCTACATTCATTTATTCGGAGGAGACAACGCCATAGCATGGAGACCCCCAGGTGCAATCACTAGGCATAGGAGAAGACCAAATCACAGAGAACCTAATGTGCATTTATTGTACATAGATTACCAAATCACAGAGAACCCCCACATGCAACTACCATGCAAAGAAAAAGGGCAACCTGTCCACTGATAACTCCAGATGCATTTAGTAGGGAGAAGGCCATAGCACTGTGATCTCTATGTGCATTCACTAGACATAGGAGATGGCCAAGGCACTGATAACCCCACATTCATTTATTGTCTAGGCTTGCAAGAAGGCCAAAGCACTGAGAACCCCATATTCATTTTCTAGGCATGCAAGAAGGGCTGTGCATCTAGAGTAGAGGCACATCGTACTGTGAACCGCACATGGATTTACTAGGCACAGGAGAATGCTGAAACTCTAACAACCGCATGTGCTTTTAGTATACAGAGGAAACTGCCAAAAAAACTGAAAACCCCATGTGCATTTAGTAGGCAATGAAGAGGGCCACAATCCTAAGAAACCAACCTGTTTTTTAGGAACAGAAGAAGGCCATAGAAATAATCAATCCACATGCCCATAGTAGGTGCAGCAGAAGGCCGTAGTACTGAGAACACTACATGAATCTATTAGGTGTAGGAGAAGACCAAATCACTGATCACCCCATGTGCATTTAGTGGGTAGAGCAGAAGGCAAGAGTAGTGGGAACGTCATATGAAGGTCAGGAAGATGGTGAAAGCACTAAAAAGCCCATTTGCATTTTGGGGACAGGTGAGAAGGTCAAAGCACCGAGAACCCCACATGAATTTATTGACAGCAGGACGTGAATTAAAGTACCATGCCTGGCACTTCTTCAGTAACTAAACATGGTAGTGGAAGGTGGAAGGCACAGGCTTGTATAGTATCTCTACAACATTTTTCACCCGATGCTGCTGTTTGCTTTGGAGAAGCCTAGATTGTATGAGCATTTCTGGGCCAGATGCTTTGGTCACTCACTAGCGCCATATCTCACCCTCTTCAATAAACAAGAGCATCTCTCTCAAAAGAATCTGGTGCATTGTGAAGAAATGTAGTTGTGCATGCAGAGCCTTCTCACAGGCATCAGGTGTCAGGAGACGGAGTGCAGGAGGAGAAGAGGAGCGATGAGCTCCCACCAACCAAGGCAAAGGAGGAAGAAGATATGAAAGCAAGTTATTTTTGAAAAAAACAGATGTTGCAGCCAATGTCGGCTTGAGTTCCTATCTAGAGCGAAGCCTTTGTGCCTCTCTGGTTCCTTTCTCAGATGGCCAAGGGTCTGCACCAGGGGTGCCTGTATTGTGGCTGCAGCAATATATGTACAATTCCGAGAAATAAAGTTGGTACCCTTAAGTGCGCTCCTTGGGAAGAATTACTCAATCACTTGGTTATGTTAATTCCAATTTGTTTATTCAGTATAGGTTCTGGATACTCCATACACTTAAAGTTTCAATAAACAAACTTTGTCTCCCAAATTGTCTCCCAACACGTGTTTCCCCATGACTTTAGCCACGGTTCCTCAGGGGAGATTCTAAAGTGAAAAAAGAACCCAAGTTCATACATTCTATGTATATAAACAGAGACTTAAGTGCATTAAACCTCTAGTTTCATAACCACTTCTATCTGAGAAGAGGACATACACTCACCCTTGTCATGTTTCTCATAATTCTGATTCAGTATTGATTGGTATTCAATTTTCTCTCTCATCGGCTCTCTATTTGTCTTCCTTTTGTTCTTTTTCCCTTTTTTTCCTTTTTTTCTTTTTTTCTTTTTTTCCCTATAAGAAAAATGCACAAAGCTCATATGCTTTGGTTCACATTCTAATACTGGCTATTAATGTGTTATATTTCTGAACAGCAAAGCAGTCTTTGCTGTCCTATACAGTGTGCTGTGTCCTTCCTAGCCTATATAGAATGGCATTTTAGTATTGATCCATTATTACTAGTATAAATTCTGCATTTGCATTGGTATTCAGTTTGATTGAATTTATGCACCCTCTATAAGGTAGCCCTTTACATTTCTAGAGAAAATTATTTTAAATTGCTATAGAGTTTACCCAAGGAGCGCACTAAAGGGTACCAACTTTATTTCTTGGAAATGAAAGCAAGTTAGACCAGGCAGAGGAAAAGTGTGCAGGGATTGAAAAACCCATGACGTTGTCAACTGCAAGCACTGTACACACGCAGCAAACTGAAGACACTCACCATTCTCCAGTCTACAGTATTTTCCAAAAATGATACAGAAAAACACATGCTTGTGGGAGTACAACTTTGCAGTGGGTGCTGAGTGGTTGATGTCGAGTTATGTGGTTGGCTGCAAATTACTCCAAGTAGAGCATAAGAGGTGATTTTAGGATCTAGCTCAGCCACCCCAAAAAAATCTGCAGTGTACAGTTACTTTACATGAGGAAAGCAACAATTGTGTTTAACTCTCTTCACTACATTTAATTTAGGTACCAATGTGGGCAACTATTCCCTGTGGGACCACATGAGATGTTATCACCCACATGTTTGCCAAAAGGAAAGGGGCATGGGGCATCCTCTCATCATCCCTCAACTGCAGACAATGGGCACATTTGGACAACCATCTCATAACACTATGCCAGATGGATCATAATCTGCTCACCAACTACCAACCAATTGCCGGTTTGGTATGGCCTTTCTGGATCCTGGAGAAAAGAGTGATGGTGCAGCTCCAGAACCTCTTGGAAGACCATGGAATGCTTGTTACATACCAATCCAGTTTAGTGAATAATAAATTGGATTTGAAGCCTATTTTGCATTTTGTTTCATGGATTCCACAAACAGAACTTTGGGATCTGCGCACTGATTTTACCTTCTGTACTCAATCCTAAAATCCAGTTTAAGGCCTGGCTATTGCACTGAATCTGCCCTTCTGGTTGCCTGGAATGACATTGTCATGGCTGCTGATGAAGGAGGTATTATAATGCTTGTCATGCTCTATTTGTCAGAAGAATTCGACACAGTCAACTTTAACATACTGATTTCCAGATTTTCCAAGAAAGCACAGGTATCTGATGATTCACTAAAATGGTTCATATCTAACAGATACATACTAATCTGATGCGTTGCCAATTTTTTGCGGTGTCCCACAGGGGTTCTCTCTCTTTCCTCTTTGTTTAATATTTACATCTGGACACTTTTTAAATGTTTTCCTTAGTTCAATCTGAGCTATCACTCTTATGTTGATGATACCAAACTCTATGTCAGGCTGAAAAATCTAGGCGGAAGTCATTAATCGAGTGCAAGCATGTGCCAAAAAAATAAAATGCTAGATGTTTTGGAAAATTAGTTACAACTCATACCTTCTAAGACAGAGATTATTGTGGTTGGTTAAAAAAAACAGTTGGTTGATCTCCAAGCCTGTGTTTCCTGCCCAGCCCTACTTGACGTCCCAACCACTTTTTCTGCTAAAGTAAAAAATGTAGGTTGTACTTGGCAGGCACATTTAAACTGTTACCTATCTGTTAATGAAGTTGTAAAATCAATGTATTACTGACTTAAACTTTTGAGACCAGTTCTGCCTTTAGTTGCAGAATCAGAAAACCCAGCAGTCTCAGGGACTCTGGTAAACTCCAGATTGAATCTTTGTAATGCCCTTTTCATGGGCATTACAACTGGCCAGATACACCTCCTTCAGCTTGTTCAGAACAAAGAGATTTGACTTCGTTATGGCCCCTACGGATCTGCTTCAATTTCACCATATTGCAGAAACCTTCATTGGCTGCCAGTCCAGCCGGATTCTTTTTAGGATCCTCTGTTTGATGTTTAAGTGTATTCATGGCATTGGCCCCTAGTTAGCTTTTCTCCTGACCAGTCCCTCTTCTCGATGTGTTTCTCGCGGTGACAGAGGTTTTTCCGTTAGCGGCCCCTGAACGTGGAATTTGTTGCACTCCGATCTTCTCAAAGTAAATTCCCTGCCTCTATGCAGAAGAAGCTAAAAACCTACCTTTTCCAATAATCTCTCTTCTACCTGAAAGATTGGCAACTCCACTCTTTATCATGTTGTTTTCGACACTTGTGCCTAGATACAGTTTCTGCTCGAGTCCTCTGCGCATCACAAATTAAAAATCAAATCAAATCAAATGAAATCATATTCAGCAGAGCCATGGATGTCAGCCCTCAAATGTCATTCACCAGTTTGCAAAAATATTTATGGAAGAATAATATGACACCAGTTGCCACAGGGGTTTGATCTCTGGGAAAAAGCAACAGAGATTTTGGCACACTGATGTTGTTCTTATGATTTTACTGGGCTTTGTGGCAGCTAGCCATGTTCCCTGCTTTGCTCGTGCCCTCCTTCTTGTGCTGACCTGCTTCATACGCTAGTAACCACCACTAGCTGAGATGGTAAGTGTGGCCCAGAAGATCAGTGCCCACTTTAGCAGCTCCCACAGCACCAGGAAAACAAGTAAAAAAATCTGCAATTGCACCACCAGCTCCTTTACAAGCAGCTAAAAACTGCAAGTCAGACTTCTTCAGTGAGGTGCTGCCACTGAGGTAACTGTTTGAATTAGAACTATCAATCACTACACATGAACATGAGCTATTTGGTGATGCAAATATTTTGGCAGAGATCCACAGGGACCCAAGATGGAGCCAATACAAACCCCAAAGTTCAGATAGGTATCCATTTCGGTACTTTGAAGGAGCACAACAGTTAGTAAAGGTTTTGTCTATAGAAGACAAATCTCATAGGCACGCCATGCTTATGAGTTAAAGGAAGGAAATTACTAGTTATATCTGACAGGTGCAGCAAAAGCAGCAATCAGCACCTTGGTGAGCTCAAGTTCCAGGTTTGCGACACAGAATCTGTAGAAGGAAAAAAGCAAAGCAAGATTCGGGCCAATGAAAGTCAATGGTAATTTGCAGTCAAGTGGAACCAGCAACACCTTACACCTTTATGCAATTGAACCCAGAGGACCCCTGAAGATGGTTCCATGGATCAGGACCCCATGGTCTGGGGCCAAGTTCTGATGATGCTAGTCACTGGTGCTAGTCACTGAATGTTTATTTCAGAGGTGATGAGAGAACCCTCTGAACATCGGGCTTCTTTTTCAGAAATGGGACCAAGACTCAGTAGCCAGGCACTTGAACTTGGACCAGTGTCTCAGACAGACAAAAAGGCTAATAATCTGTGTTGCCAGGATAGCAACAGAAAATGAACCACGAAGATGGAAGAACTCAAATGGCACTTTGAGGTACAAGATGGTGCAGCCAGCCAGCAAAGAGTGGTCCCAAGATGGGGTTAAAGGATATGAGTGACTAGGGATATGCCTAATATAGAGCAGAGGGGGAGTAGTGGTGACCCAACATTTTTTTAGGTGAAGGAGGTGCTGCAGCTTGAGTCATTTGGTCAAGGAGGATTTGGGAGGGATGTGTAATTACCTACCTGGTATGCTTGGATCAACCTACTCTTGATGGATCTGTTGGGATGCACATATTGCGTACCAGTCAGGCAAAATGTTTCAGTCTGAGAAAGACATTTTATTAAGTGATGCAGTGTAAGCAGTTTGAGTTTTGCACGGCAGAAGAGGTATGTATCAGTTTTAGTTAGTTTTTACACACATTAGATATATCCTATAAAAACACAGAAAGAGCAACAAATGTATTACTGTTGTGGTTGCAGAGGTTATAGATAGGGCAGTGTATTACATGCCCAGCGTTTAGAAGTAGTACATGATGTCATGTTTTGAGCAAGGTGTGAAAAGGGAGTTAAAGTAGGTGGAGAGGGAGAAGATGGAGTCAGAAAAGCGATGCAGTAAAAACGAGGTCAGCAGGTTGACATGGCAAGAGTGCTGCCATCTTGGATTTCTAGTCCTAGCATACAAAGAGCAGAATGAAGGACCTTATGTGGAGCTGAAGCTCTGTTTAGCTCAGTCCCAAGACAGATCCAATGTCCAGACTCCAAGAGGGAAGCCAAGGTCAGAGGCACCCGTGTTGCGCAGGTAAACACTAATTGCATCCAGATGCAGAGCCCAAAGGTGCTGTAAATGGAATGTTAGAAGTGGGGATGGAAGTTAGGATGCCCCCATTTGAAGGACAAACTCATGAGAACAGGAAACAAGGGGTTGCAATACCAACAGGCCGGGTCAGGATTTACAGCAATACTGCCCTCTCCCAATGAGCAGTCATCCCATATGAATTACAAGTAACTCAAAAAAAGCAAATAAATCCCAGAAATTCAGGCTCAAAAGTGGTGTTTTGGTCATGTCGTTACTTGGCACCTGGGGTTTGAAGGAGATAAGGGGGAGCCATATCTGGAACATACCGTGATTTGGGATAGGAAGAGCAGAGATGATGCCAGTAAATGTAGTATAAGGTTGAGGGTGCAGCTTGTGTCTGCTGCTGCGTCTGATATAATGAGGCGGCCCATTGTCTTATCAAAGCATAGTTAGCTTCCCCATCCTTATTTTGATCATGCCTAGGTCGAAGGGGTGCACAACACGTGACTGTTAAGGCTTATTGTTGTAGAGGTGTACCTGCGTACCAATCATGTATTAGGATTCAAAAGTTATGATGTAGTAGACCACGTGTATAGGGGAATGGGATTAGATAAGGTGTGGCCAATTGGTCCAGGGACTATAGGGGGATATTAACATGTCATATAGGTGGTAGCCAATGAGGGTGGTGGGATGAATTTTGTAACCTATGTATGGAATGTGTTGTTTCCTGCTATATAACCTGTAGCCTCTTGGGGCGTGATGAGATCTGTGTCAGTTTGGTTCTACGGGACAGTCTGAGACCTTGCATATAATAAACCTTGTTTTCCCTTGCAGAGCGGTGCAGTGGTTATTTGGCCATTGCATTATTTAATCATACAGGATTTGGGTTGCGTTCCTCTACAGACATTCCTATCACTAGGCTTGCTGAAAAGCCTGGAAAGTTAAAGCAAGGGGTGAATATTATTAGGGGATTTATGCAGATTCAGTACACTGGTATTCTTCTTGGGTCTGATATGTTTTAGCAAAATCTTTTACACAGATTCTCCCTTTGGGTGACATGTTAAGGGCCTACTCCTTCTGGACTGATAAGCCTCTCTCTGCCATGTATGTGATGTACCTGAGGTATGTGGTTGTATGCTTCACCTTGTTCTGCTGTGACCAGCACTAGCTGAAGTCATTCTGGGATTCTTTAGATGTAGCCCTCTAGCCTTTAGTCTCTGGATGGATCACCACAAGGCTTAAGAGGCATGTGGATGTATTCTGAAGTATTTAAATGCTCCATTCTCAATTGCACTTCGTCCTCATACTTTTTTTAAAACAATTTTTATTGATTTTATTCAAACAACAATTAACAAACCCAACTCAACTTACAGTGGTTACATATCTTGCTTGTAAATACACATACATTGTTATTTTTCGCCCACTGTATTTCCCGTAGCACCCCCCACCCAAGCCTACTTTCTCACAGTGTTAGTCTCCACCTCTTGTGGTGGGGAGACCTCTCCCGCCATGCTTGTCGAATCATCATCACTTGGTCCATCATACGTGGGCCCAAATAGCTCTGCTATTAGCTGTCTCCAACCCTCTAGGGCTCCGGCTTCACCTTCTATGTCCCCTTTGCACGCTTCCTGCCATGCCGCTGTTTCTGCCTCTGCCCATTTCTGCAAGTCCCTCAACCACGTCTCCACTTTGGGCTTGTGGCATGCTTTCCATCCCATTGCAATCCTTCTTTTCGCCAATATATATGCCAAATCTTTCAATTTGCTCACATGTTTAAGCTTCCGCGGTCTGGGGAACCCTCCCAACAAACAAGCCCTTGCCGTATCAACCTTCATGCGGATTCCCTTGTCTTCTATTTTCTGTGCTATATCTCTCCAATATTCCACTATCTGCGGACATGCCCAGAACATGTGCACCATTCCTGCGCTTTCCTCATTGCATTTGGGACACACCTGGCTCCCAGCATTCTTAAATTTAGCAACCTTTAGTGGCGTCAGATATGCTCTGTGCGTTATATACAACTGTATTTGTTGCAGCCTAGCATTCCTCGACACTTTCTTGTGATACCCCTGAGCCCTTTCCCACATCCCGTCACTCATCACATCTCCTACTTCCTCCTCCCAGGCCAGTCTAAGGGACGTCACCTCCTTGCCCACTTGAGTCATCATCATCTTGTACACTCTAGAAGTTTCATGCCCACCTTCCGCTATATCATGTATCACATCTAATGTGGTGTCCGGTTCCTCTGCAAGTTGCACTTCGGACCAGGTATCTTTAATTCGTTGCACCATCCCATGGTATGTAATATATTGCCCAGTGCTCAATCCCGTTTGCTCTACCAGATCCTCAAATTCCAGTATTTTCCCCTCTTGCCACACATCCCCCAATGTTGCTATTCCCACCGGTTCCCAATACTTCCTAATCATTAATCTAAGTTGCACATCTGTTCCCATCATTGTAACCAGTGGGATTTGCGGCGAGCACAGGGCCAGCTTGTCCATCAACCGGCATGCCCCCTGCCACATCCCCCACCCAAGACCCAACATCCCCGGGCGGCCTCTCAGCTCCTTCTAGGGTAACCATATAATTTCCCTCAAAAAGTATGGGGAGCAATCTCCCTGAAGCAGCTTATGTTCTAAGGTGGACTCCGCAGAGAGCCATTTGGCTACATGTTGCAACTGGCTTGCTACATAATATGCTTCCCAGTTAGGTAATTTGATGCCTCCTTTCTCATGCGGGTTTTGGAGTTTCCATACGGCTACCCTGTTCCTCATCCCTTACCATAGGAATTCCCTGCATATGCTATCCAGCTTAGTAAAGAATTGCCGGGTTATGGCGTATGGGATGTTCACAAAGCAATGCAACAGTCTGGGCAATGCCACCATCTTGAGCATCGCCTCCCTTCCCATCATTGCCAGGGGGAGTTTCGCCAGAACTTCATGCTATTTTCCAGTTTCCGAACTGTTCTAACTGTATTATGCCTATGTTTGTCTTCTGCTGTGTGATATATACCTATCCCAAGATATCTAAAGGTTGTGGTCTCCCACGGTATCTGAAGTACCGGAAAATTCTCCACCATGAGCCCTCTATATCTGCCCAGCGGAAACACACAGGATTTGCTTGGGTTCACGGCTATACCTGAGAGTTCTGCAAACCTGTCTACCACTTCTAATACATACTGCAGATTTTCCTCTGGGTAGCGCAAATACAATAACATATCGTCTGCGTATAGCGAAATTAAGTGTGATGTTTCCCCAACTACAATGCCTATTTCGTCATATTGCTGCCTTAGATAAATTGCCAGAGGTTCCAAAGCCAGAATGTACAACATAGGAGACCAGGGGCATCCCTGTCTGGTCCCTCTACCAAGCTGCCACCTTTCAGAAATCACAGTTCCTGTCTTCACTCTCGCTAATGGCTCGCTATATAGGAGTTCTACCCAGTGGAGATATCCTGGTCCCATACCATAGCTAGCTAGGGCCGCCTTCAGCCAGGGCCGCCGGACCGAATCAAATGCTTTGATCGCATCCAGCGACACTATCCCCATTTCGCTAGTGTTCCCTTCAGTATGTTCAATCACTCGGTGGAGTCGCCTCAAATTATTCAAAATATTCCTGTTTGGGACATATCCTGTTTGATCAGGGTGAATTAATTTGGTTATGACCTTTTTCAATCTGTTTGCTAACACTGCTGTTAAGATCTTACTATCTTGGTTTAACATTGATAGGGGTCTATAGGAACTACAGTCGCTACCAGGCCTGTCGGGCTTGGGGAGTGGCACAATGACCGCTTCGCGCAGTGATTCCGGCAGTCGCCCAACTTCGTATGCTTCGTTAAGCATTTCCAGCAGTGGGAGGAGAATCTCTGCTTTATATGCCTTGTAAAATTCACTTGGGAGTTCGTCAGTTTCCGGGGTTTTACACGTGGGCAGCTGCCTCACCACTTCCTCTAACTCTTCTAAAGTGATCAGGGCATCTAGCTCCTCTCTCTCCTCTACACTAATTTGGGGTGGCCCAATGTCTTCCAATATATTCTCTATTTCCCCCTCCTTGTCTCCCGCCTCGTCTCCGTACAAGCGTCTGTAATAGTCCACAAATTCTTGGTTAACCCCCTCCTGTGTATCCACTACATCGCCATTATCTCTCACCATTGTTCTGATTAGTGGCCTAGGAGTCTCGTTTTTGTAAAGCCATGCGAGGAGTCTTCCTGGTTTGTCGCCTCCAGCATGTTGTCTTTCTATGTATTTTTTATAATTAAGATTGCATAATCTATCCCAATATCCTGCACATTTCTGCTGCAGGCCCAAAGCCTTTTCTACATCTGCCTTAGTGTTACTGCCCTGTTCCAATATCCTCTCCAATTCCTTCTTAGAGTCCTGTAATTCAGTCAGAATCCCATCCTGCAGTCCTTTAGACTTGGCTATGGCTATTCCTCTCACCACCACTTTAAAGGCTTCCCAGAGTGTGCCCGCTGTCTTAACACTGCCAGTATTTATCTCGAAATAACTTAATATCTCCTCTCGCATATCTTCCCTGAATACGCTGTCTTTAAGAGCTTCTGCGCGCAATCGCCATGTGGGTATCCTTCTCCTAGGGGGTCGGTATTGCCATGATAGCCACAATGGCGAGTGGTCTGAGAGGACTCTCGCCCTATATTCCGCCTGCGGTATTTCGGTCAGCAACTCCTGCGTGACAAATATATAATCCAATCTTGTATGTAGGCCCTGTGGGGCAGCGTAATGTGAATAGTGCCTGTCCTGCGGATAGCATGTCCTCCATGCGTCTGCAAGCCCAAACTCCACCAATAATGCATGTAGTGCCTTTGCAGCCGGGGTGGGTCTAACTATTTTAGTGTCTGATCTGTCAACGGTGGGGTCCAACACACAGTTGAAGTCTCCCCCCCACAGTATGGTCCCCTCACGCTGCCACTGAGTTTACTATACAGGGTCCTAAAATAGGCAGCTGTATCTTGGTTCGGAGCATAAGTATTCACAATGCAAATCTCTCTGTTTTCCACCATCCCCCTCATAATCACCATCCTACCAACCACCTCTACTTGCGAGCTCAGCAACTGAAACGGAACATGCGGGGCTACCCATGTGATCACCCCTCTTGCATAGGCGGAGTATGTTGCCCCCACCATTGTCCCCCTCCATTTTTTCCGTATCACTTCCAGTTTATCTTTTGTTAAATGAGTCTCTTGTAACAGGGCTATTTCCACTTTCTGCCTGTGTAGATACATCATTACCTTGTTCCGCTTTAGATAACTATTGAGCCCCCTAACGTTCCAAGTGACTATCTTAAGGTCCCCCATGGTCCATCTCATTTTCCATGAGGTGTAGGCTTACCCCATAACTCTTCCCTAACTATAACAAACCACAGCACACAACTCCTTCCCTCCCTCCTCCCCACCCTACCCCAACCCCAACTGTTGCCCAGCTCCATCCCTGGAACTCAGGCTCCCCAGCGTTTAGGTCTACCCTGGTATCCCGGGCAAGACCCCAGCAGGCCGTCACCGCACTATCGGCGACCTAACTAAACCTAAATGGGGGATGTACAGGTTGGTCCTGCAAGCCCCCTAGTTAAAGTCTAGATCGCAATATTTACGGATCATGCGTGACTATATTCAAGTCCCATAGTCTTAAGTCCTGAGACCCCAGGGTGCCCCTCTCGTTCATTACTTATCCGCATCACCTCCTTCTCCTGTCCGGACATCCGACTCCTGGGGGCATCCCGGCGTGTCGAGCCATCCCATGGCTTCTTCCGGAGTTTCAAAAAACAAGGTTCTGTGCTTATGAAAAACCTTCAATTTGGCCGGGTAAAGCAGCATGTATTTATGACCCGCTTCTCGCAATTTCCTTTTGACTGCCCCAAAGTTCATTCTGCTCCGCTGCACCGTCAGGGTGTAATCCGGGTAAGCCGTTATGCTTGCCGAACCTCTTTGTATTGTCCCACCTTTGCGGAAATGTTCCAGGATCCTTTCTCGATCCCTGTAGTTAAGTATTTTAGCGATCACCAGCCTAGGTGGGCCTCCTGGTGGCGGTCTCCTCGTTAGGGCCCTGTGTGTCCTCTCCACCGCGAACCCCTGAGACAGCACTCCTCCAGTGATTTCTTGTAGCAACATTGTTTCAACGAAGTCCGTGGGGTTATGGCCTTCCGCCCCTTCTCGTAGTCCAACAATATGGAAATTAGTCCTCCGGGCCCGTCCTTCTGCCTCCTCCGCTCTACTCTCCAGATTACCCACTCGTTGTACCAGGGCCTGAAGCTCCGACAGGTGGGAAGCACAGTCCGCCGTGTTAGGGCCCACCTCCTTCTCAAGGTTCTCCGTGCGCTCCGTCAGAGACCTTACATCTTGCTGTAGCAGATTCACATCCTCCTGCACTGCCCCGACCTGGAGCTCCAGTGCTGTTTTTAGTTCTGCCACCGCCAGTTCGAGCTTGGTCTCCCAAGCCGCCTTCAGATCGGCGATCGCTTCGTGGACCTCCTGATTCGCGCCCATCGTGGCACTACTCACAACTTGGGCTTTGTCTTTGCTCCTGGCTCCCTCCGGGCATGGTGGCGTCTTTGTGTATTCCTCTAATATGGGTTGCTTACTCTTCAGCCTTGGAGGTTTGTTAGACATGGCGCTGTGCCTATGAGTCTTGGATCAGCCCCTTCACCTGTGGTCCTCAGTCCCAGCAAGGGTGGGTTCTCACCGTCGAAGGGCCGGTGATATCTGCCAGTTCCTTCACACGTCCGCTCTACGTTCGGAGCACTCCACCAGTGTTTTTCCTTTTGCTTTTCTTTCTCCGCGGCCACCTGGGCTGGGCAGTGTGTTAAATATTTTGTATCCCTAGCGATCTTTCTCTGCTGCCGCCGAACGGAGTCAGCTCCTCCGTCTCAGGGGTGTGCCCCTCGGGATCTCTTTGTTCTCGTCCGCGGCCATTTTGATGCCCTCTCCGCGGCCAGCCTGTCAGAACAAAGTGACAAAGCGGTCGTTCCTCCGCCGTAATTTTGCAGTCAACCTGCTCATGCTCTGCTCTGTACCTTCCAATGCCTGCACATCCTTTTTGGGCCGCCACTGATCAAACAAAATATGTGTTTCTTGGTCGGATCAAGTTGTTGGATCACGGAGCTCGCAGGAGTTCCAGCCTATTCCATGGCTGCCAAGTCATGCCCCTTCGTCCGCATACGTTCATGTCCTTCTGTTAATGAACTTCTTGTGGGAAGACAAACTACCCCCAAAGCTGGAGAACTGTATGAGGTAATTGATTCAAATATGAATAATTTGCAAAATGCTTCTCAAAGTTTGACTTAACCTGCTCCTTTCATTCTTCTTAGATTGTGCAGTTTTTAAAGACTGAATGACATGTGCTCTCTGTCCAGGAGAACCAGGAAGGTCGAACTCTTGAAGTAAACCATCTTCAGACCTTTTGTCTCTTTCTTCCTAGGTGTTCTGCATTGCTGCAGGATGAAACAGAACATTGCATTTAATGCCGAGAAGCTTGGCATGGAGAGCCTCACCTGGTAGGCTTCTTATAATGGCTTAAGAGCCTAATATTAAAGCAGGTAGTCTAAATGATCAATACAGATGCAGTCCACATAAGATGCAGGGAGTGTTGGCCGATGTGTGTTAATCAGCTGACTACAAGTAGGGTGGTTTCGTCACTATCTTGAAAGGAAGGATTACATCCATGCCAAATAGGTGTGAGGAATTGGAGAGGATGTACAAACTGTTCCCCGGGGAGTTCAGTCACATCACCTGGCTGCATACTGGGGCCCAAAGTCTGTGGAGCATTGGTAGGGACAGAAGTGTCAGATGAACTCTCTGCCCCATGTGTCAAGGCAGCATTGAGAGGAAAAGAAGAAAAACACATTTCTGCTCCTGCATGGAAATTCAGAAGGTGGTGCAGGTGACACAGCAAGAGCCAAAGGGCAGACCAAGTTGAAGGATCGTGTGGTGAGGGCTGCCCTAAGCATAAGCAAGCTGTTGGAGGGACACAGCACAAGCACACATTCTATTGGAATCCCTCACAGGGACTTGGAGCGGAGCTACCTGTTACTCCTACTCCAGGTTTGGTTTAGTTTAGTTTATTCATTTGTATTGCGCACCAGACCCGAGGGTATGAGGGCGCATGAGCAGCAAGGTGATTCAAAGCTTGGTTACAGGATGCTTATACTTTACATTACATAATTATACATTACATTACATAATTACAGTGTGACGATGAAGGAACATGTGTACAGTTTGGCAGGAGAGAACCCATTTTTGTTGCCACCCATTTTAGTGCGTTTAAACCTGGGGACGGTGAGCAGATTAGCATTGGAGGTTCTGGTGGGTCTGATGGGGCTGTGTTTGCATATTCTGTCTGCCAGATAGCGTGGGGCAGCATTATTCAGGCATTTGTGGGTGAGCGATGCTACTTTAAGCAGGATTTTGTCTGTTGTGCTGAGCCAGTTATGGGATTTCCTGATATTGGAAATGTGTTCCCTCCTGGGAATATTGAGTGCTGCCCTAAGGGCGTTGTTTTGTAGCGTCTGAATTTTGTTGGTGATTTGTTTGGTGGCTCCTATGTAGAGGGCGTTACAATAGTCCAGTTTGGATAATACCAATGCTCTGGCAAGTGTAGTGCACCTCTCCTTACCACCCAAAGCTGACTGCTTCTTTTGGCTTTAATAAATGGTTTGGGCCTGTCTTCAACAGGCAAGAAAATACCCAGGGGTAAATGCGAAAATCTGCCCACTGGTCATCACAGAATTTTAACTAAGGTCCTATTTGTGCCTACATATATCATGATAGCAAGGCAGGTAGTTTGGATTGGACATCTTGATAAATAGTATTCTGGGGATATTATTGTTCTACACCAACTGAACATTATTATAATCACTCAGTAATTGAGCTGTGGGACCTGAATACATTCTATTCAAATCGCTCTACAAATTACCCCCATCAAAAGAGCAGGGGCGAAGGAGAGGGTGTCTAAAACTAAGAGTGGAGGGGTGTCAGTCTATCCCAAATCCACATACAGAAATCATGGCTAGTCTAATGCCTCTTTCCGATGAACCTGGGAGACCTACCCCTAATGATTTGCATGTACTGGATTTGTCTCGAATTCCAGATTTCATGTTCTGGCCACCTTAGATGATATTGATTGCCCAGATGCCACCTCCTCCGCCTCTTTTCTAGATATGCCCCCCCACTTTTGCTGCTTTCACCCTCTGTGGCTCACAGTAGTACTGAAAGGTGATTGGGAACCGTGTCCTGGAATAATTCAGGCACAAAGGGTATGCTTGAACAAGAGGATGTATTGTCATTTTTGTGTGTCCACAATACCGTTTTTCTTCAGGAAACCTGGTCTATTACTATGCCGAACATGACCAAATCTATTGTCCAACAAAACCCTGTGAAGAATAAAAACAGAGGAAGGAATGCTGGAGGGTTATCCACATGGGTATCCTGCTCTATGAGAAAAACTTGTGAGGTTTTAAGGTCTGATTCTAAAAACATACTCATCATAATGGTAACATTTCCCTCCAAACACAACCTTCTCCTTTTCAATGTTTATAATGCCAGGCATCTAAAGGAAAGGTACCTTACTTCAGGTGCTCGAATAGTATCGCGATATGATACATCCCATGGACATATTGATTTTAGGGGGGATTTTAATCTCAAACTGAGTAGTAGTCCATTAATTGATTTATCTGATTGGTTACAAGATATAGCTGCAAACATACCACAGACCATTATGCACCAGGACTTAAATTCTATAAATTCCTAAAGGAATGGGGTTCAAGAATTGCAAATGTAGAGTATTGCTAGATATACTGGGTAATAGTACTTTTTGGAGCTCTTGTTTTCCATCAACAAAAGATTGTTTTACATTGAGAGTATGCAATAGGCCACCTTTGTGATCTTTTGAGGTCATTCCTTAGTCACAAAGCGACCATACAGCCTTATCACTCAAATGTGTATAGAAGAATGAATCTAGTATGAGGATCTCTGACACTTCTGTGTCCACACTGCCTGATTTAGTGCCTAATGTGGGAAGAGCACATTACACATGCTAATGATACCCTTGAAGAGATTTGTTTTTTATGTGGGAGAACTCTATTTCTAGATCAATCATAATACATTTTAAGAAGTTTAAAGAGATCCATACCTATAAAGGTAAAGCAGAATAAAGATCATAGCAGCATAGGCAAGTTCTTATACGAATGATAGTTAACAAAATGTGACCTAATACATACCCTTAAAAGAATACCACATAACTCGAAGGAAGTGAAAGTAAGGAGCTCTGTGTACAAGCATACTTTTGAGAAAGCACAAAATACACTGGAGTAAAGGAATGCGCTGAATATAGAAGAGGCTACATCCTTGAACAACTCTTGCAAATTGTGGTCACTCGTGTCACACTCATTGGACAAGCATTCTGACACATATAGGGAAAGAGTACTTACAGGAAGTTTAGCCTATGGAAGAAAAAGATAGTGAATTCCGTTCTAATGTAACAAATGATCCCCACCTTATTGGGCAAAGTTCAGAAGATGAGTTCACATTAAGGGAAGTTACTGAAGCAATGTATGCACAAACATCTTTTAAAAGGCTTAGCCCTGATCAATTGGGCTGTTTCATTTAGATAATTCATATTTTGTATTCTATTTCGGCTACAGGATAGATCCCTCAGAGATGGAGAAAGGCATTCATTGTGCCAATATATGAAATTGACGAGCGTGCGTTCCCACATCATACCACACACAGCCAGCACATGTTTTGGTAATTTGGTATGAGCTAGGCTAAACACATGGGATATTAGCAGAATCTCAGAGAATCACAGAATCACAGAATTAGGCACAAGAGAGAAAATACTCAATGTATACTTGTTGGTGGCCAAATATCGTCTTCTGGGTAAAGCTCCAATTGGTTTGGCTTTCATGGATCTTTCCAACTGCCTTCGATATGGTGAACTTGACTAGGATCTGGGTAGTGCTAAACGATTTAAAAATACTGTGGCAACTTTTATCTGTATTAAAGCTTATACATCATGACACTCAGGTTGCCATGCACTACAGATCCACCAGTGAGCGTAATGATTACTTCCCCATAGGTAGGGATATGAAACTGAGGATGTCTTGGCAACAGTCCTGTTCAAGCTGTACACCAACGGCTTAGAGTCTGAGTAGAAGGCCACACTCGCCAATGCCCGTACTATGAGTGGCGTACATTCCCCAGTGCTGAGCTATGCAGATGAATCAGTTTTAATTGCTAGAATGCCCAGAGCTTTCCAGACTTTTATTCCCAGATATACTGACTTTATGAGATTAAGCGACCTGAATATTATAATAAAGCTACTAAATCTAAAGTGATTATGATGGGTGTAAGAAAGGTTTTCTCCCTCTTTAACACAGAATAATGTTAACCTGGAACAGGTGGACTTTTTAAATGATCTGAGTGTGTTATTCTTAAATTAATGTCATTGGAGGGATCATGTGCACAAACAAGCTCAGTCAATGACACAAGAATGTGATGCCATCAACAGTACTGCAAACTCTTAGGATATCCATCTATCGCAACCAGTCTGAAAATTTTACAGCAGAACCATGTGCAATTGCACTCTATGTTGCTGAGCTTTGGAAGTTTGTGGGCGCTTATTCCATCCAACTAAATGAGGATGCCTTTCTTCAGTGTCTCCTTCATCTCCCACGCTCAGCTCCACTCTCTGCTATGCAACAGGAATTAAACCATCCTTGTAATATTGATGGCCTTAGGCTTGTACTATTGATGAGTTTAGGCATGTACTATTGATGAGCTTAGGCTAAGACCTATTTGCATGTGGCTAAGCCTGTGAACTACTTTGGAAGCTGCTTTTTTCTCATGAAATCCTCAGGGACATTGTCGTGAGAAAGAATGCCATGAGGATCCCTTGGATTAACTATGTGCGTAAATCTCTGATGAGGACAATCCCATCAAGGGATTTAAGAATCCACAAGATGAAAGGGTTAGTAAGGGCAAATGAGCCAGGGACCAGCCCATATGGCCAAATCTGACCCTCAGATGCAGCAGTCCATCCTGGGCACAATCCTCCAGCTACTCAGGTAAGAGTCTCTCTTATCTGAGAAATCCACAAGATCTCCCCTGGATAAACACATTCACTTAAGCTGCAGTGTATGTGCTCCCTCTTGTCACACACAAAGTAGGCACACTACGGTTTTGATGGCTACACAATCAGTCTGGCCCTAAAAACTGCCAAACATCAGGTTTACCCACAAGATGTGTATTGGGCCCACCAGGCAAAACACTAGAGATGTTCCTACCAGGATGGCAGATTCCAAATTATTAAGATTCTTTTTTTTCTATGGATCTGTTTTGCATACATATCAAATAAAATATTATTTTTCAGGTATATGCAGCTCACATGTTATTAAAGCACACTCTTAACGGTTTGAGTTAATCAAAAGGAGTTTTAATTCAACTGTTTTGCTTGAACAGTATTTTGTAAGGATCGTTGTTTACAGAATCAAACAAGAAAATATATATATGAATTACCCATACAGGGACATCGTATATGAAACGACACAAGATAAGGTGACAAACAGATAAAGTCTGTTAACAAGGAAAACATAAATAAACTAGTGTTTCTTAAAAGCCAACACAACTTAATTGTGAAATAGTCGACGCCGGGACACAACACTGTGTTTCGGCAGGGTTAAATATACTGCCTTGTTCAGGACAAGGAACCCTAGTTGAAGTGAAAAGTGTTGGAGAAGAGAGGACAAAGGAAGATTATGTTTTACATTAGGCTGTAACCTGAAAACAAGAGTTCCCGATATAGAATTGGCAAGCACTGGATGGCACCAGTACTTCGACCCAGTATCAAAGGGCTGGTACTATGATTGTAGAACCAATATGTCTTCTTGTGGTGGTGTTCTGTATATATTATTTTGAGAGGTAGATAGTTATCGAAAAGGTACATTGGTGAAGGTGGCCCACTTAGTAACAGAGCGCCCCGCATTTGATAAATTGCTCTAACAATAATCTTAGCAGATATTTAACATACCTGGAAGGAATTAAAAAATGTGGCATAGTCACATCAATAGATATGTGCAGGTATGTGTTGAACTGTGCATAGGGCGGTATACATATGGCACAAGATGGTGGTTTCCTGTGGTGCGAAGAGAAAAGGGACATAGTGGTCGCAATAGATGTACTTCCCATGTGCAAAAAGAATGGTAGACCTTATATCGAAGGTATAGGGGAGAGGCTGAGTAGACGGGACATAGAGAAAAAGATAAGGAACTTATAGAAAGCAGATGTATTGCTAGATGGTCCTCTGCTGGCGGCGCTGTGAAAAAATGGAATTATTCTTTTTTTCTTTTTCCGATTCCAAAAGTCCTTTCTGGATGAAAATGTTATTGCACGTCTCCTTTAGACCGGGTCGTTTTCAGATTCAGCTCGCGGTGGCGGATTTTGATGAATGGCAGTAGCTATGAAAAATAAGTGTGCTAGTATACTGGTTGTTTCCGGTAATGGCACATGTGGGGGGATCACCTGGTGGTGTGATGATGCAGAAGTCACGTGATCGCATGAGAAAAAAAGTGGTGGTGCACGGTAGCAACTGAAGAAGGACTATGCTGCTATGCGAAAAAGGAATGGAAGTCACTAGTCTAAAGAATGGCATAATTACGCTAAAGGAAGTACTATAGGGCCTATGCATGTTCTGTTAGCAACGTAGAGAGGTCTCACCCTAAGGGACATGTTTCACCCTATCTGACATTTTTATGAATATGCATAAAGTGACACATAATAAGAGGAGAAACCACCAGTGGGCAGGGTACGGAAGATGGCCAATGGAGTAAAGTAGTACATAAGAATCATTTATAAACGTCTACAGACAGGGTGAAGACCACCTCCAAGTTTCTTAATGGTAATACATAATACACACACATATGTATATATACATATATAAACACACACACAAGGGGGTGTGTTGAACATATACATACACATACATACACCTCCATGTACACATGTATAGGTACAGAATTACAAACGATATGTCAGCACAGTATGTTAATGACACAGTTATCTGCAATTGGCAGAGCTGCAGGTATCCAATAGTTCCCTTGCATAAGTTATGACAGCTTGACTGATTATTTTAATAATATTGGGCCTCATTACGAGTTTGGAGGCAGCCATGGAGCTATTAGCTATTAGCTCCATGGCTGCCTCCAAACCGGGCTCCATTACCGGGTTCCTGGAAAGAGGAATAACCGTGTCATTCCGACATAGGAGGACCCGGTAATTCCTCCTTGCAGGAACCATTCCCCATTCCCATTTGAGCCCCCATAGGGGATGGAGGTAGCAACAGGCACATAACAAGTGTCCCGTTGTTACCTCCCACTTCCCCTCGCGGGAACCGGAAAAGACGTCTGTTTTTACCAGACATCTGGTCCGGGTCCCGCAAAGGAAACCTCGTAATCGGCCTAGAGGGAATGAAGGGGGCCGGTCCCGTACCGGCCCCCTTCATTCCATCAATGGGACCGGCCCCCTTCATTCCATCAGTGAAAGGGTAGTAATGAGGCCATTGGTTTCTTTTTTACAAATCTATAACTATACAGGCTACTGGAGTCTAGCAAAGCACGACCTAGTACACAGGATATTACATAGTAAAGTATTATGGGTCAAATATGTTAGAAAAGGTAGAGAATAGTGAAAAGATATGCTGTAGGAGAGAACAGATTTAAAAAGTCGAAGAGTTTGAGCTTGTCCAGGGCAAAAATCAAAATAGGTCAGTTCAAAGTACTCTAAAGGGTGCCGGACTGGGCTCTTCAGCAAACTGGAGATTTTAGGCCAGCCACATCGTTCCCTCAGACAAAGGGACAGTCCAAATAAAATGGTCAGAAGTATAACTTAAACAAATGCATGTGTACCCTCATTGCTACCATGCGCTTACATTGGTGTACTAATGCAGTACAAATGACTGCACCCCTTGGAATCCCAGAACTAAATTCCACCTGCCTCCAGCCTACTCCACAGCACATTTGTAGTGTGATGGAATCACCCTTGGATACAAATGGCGTGGCTTAAACACACCTAGTTGAAAGAGACATGTAAAATAATTGTTAAAATAAAGGCAAACATCCAGAAAATCAGTCAGGAAAACAGGAAAATATTTAGGGCTCCCAGAAAATGGTGTTACAGGACCACAAACATGGAATTACCTCCTAATAATTACTGTGTAAAATGTTGCATGTTGCAGATTGTTTATCAGATGAAAACCATGTGATCCTTGGGTACCAGAAAAACATAGTGCAATTCCTTCCTCAGGTGAAGGTAGGGTAGCTCACTTGACAAGAAGGTCCTCAACACCACACTGATGGCTTGTAATCTTGAATGGGTTTCTTGGCCTTGGGGCTGAGCATGCGCCTTAATCTGGAGGGAAAGATATAATTTCCAGAGTGTATCCGTAAACTACCATGAATAGAACCCAATGGTCTGAAAGTGGGAACTCTGGGAACCATAGTATTCTGCTCATCCGCCAGCTACCTTTATGGAACCTTTCTCTAGAGAAGGAGCCAGTGATGTATTTATTATTTTCTCATTTTGTAGATGTTTCCCTAAACCTCCCCTCGGACTGTAAATGGATGGGATGGAAGTCTGGGCTGGGAAGTCTTTGTGGATGTTGTGAATCAAAACTCTTCATACTTTTTGTCCTTGAAAGGCCCAAAGAGCAATTGGCCTAATAAAAGGAGACATTATGACACTAGCTTTCAGAGCACCCTTATTTTCCAATCCTTTGAATAAAGACTTCTATCTGAAACGTTTGCCCAAGGGCTGAGGCCAAAGATCTAACTATGCCACACAAAGAATGAGACCAAGAACTGAGTTTGCATTTTCATATTAGACAGCAGCTCAGAGCAGTCTGGCAATGCGAAGGCCAGTGATCTGAAATCCTTCAATAAAGACTGTGCCTTACAACGTGAATACCTCTCTAGAGAGGACATGAGGAGAAGGGGGCATAGTCTAAGACCATCAGAGGGAGAGACAGGAGCGTGTGAAAGGAGAAAGATAAAGACAAGAGAAGGGAATTTAGAGAGTGTGTGTCCATCGAAGGGCACGGATGGCAAGTGACTGGGAGAAGGGAAGAGAGGAGATGGGACAAGAGAGAGAGAGAGAGTCAGAGGAAAGGGGTTAGCAAGACCAGGATAGAGAGAGGATGGAGGAGTGAATACCAGTCAAGATCAGGGACAGCACATAAAGGGAGCAAGTGGGAGAGAGAGAGCAACAGGAGATGGGTGTTGGTTATCAGCACAAGCAAAAACCTTACCATTGCTATTATACCTGGGAAAAAAAACCTTGGGATTGGGGAACTCTTAGGAATGCCAGAGTGAGATAGAAAAATAAGGCCTTTAGGCCCTCACTGCAGCTATAATTAATAGATACTAGGGGCCTGATTCACAGAAGTTTTTTAAAATGGCGCAATCCCATAGGAAACCTTTCTGTGAATCAGGCCCTAGGTGTTACTGATCTCTAGTCTGAAGTCAAGTTGGGGGTTGTAGGAAAGTCTGGGCTAGGATGGAGAGAGCCCACATAAGGTCAATAGAGGGGTGCCCATTGAAGTGCCGCATAGTGGAACAAACCAATAACATACCAGGTATTCAATAAAGACCTTTAAACCATAATTTGCAGTGTGGAAGTTTCTATAGCCATCCAAGACACAATGCAAATGGGTAGCAATAGTGACAAAAAGGGCAAAGCAACTTGTGGAAACATTTTCCACTGCAAAGTTCACTAGACAGTAAGTGGGAGAACCAAACCAAAGGATTACTAAGGTGGATATAATGCAAAATACAGGCAATACTGTTCATGAAGCCATTTACAGGGGGAAACAGGTTTGGTGGACAATAGAGAACCGTTATGTCTAGTGCAGAACAATCTGATATACAGACTCTAACTAGCAGAGGTTTGACAGATTCAAAATTAGGGCAATCCCCTTTATTAAAAGAGAAAGTGTCCTTACAGATCCAAACACAAAGCTGCCCCTCTGCGTGGAGAATATCATACGCATCAGGGGTTATATCTGTAAAAACAGCACCAAATGTGTCTGAAAATGACATGTCCATAAGACTCAGAACACGAGGTCTAGGTGAGCAAAGTAAGTTAAATATATAACAAATTTTCTCTATTGCTGAGTGTGCATTCAGTAGAATACATTGTAGAGATCTTCTATCAATATTTGCATGAACATGACTCTGTACCTTCCGAAGGTGGAATCAATGGTGGAGATTTTCTATTCTCAGGCTATTTATCAGTTTCTCTGACATTTTGATATTTGCTTCAAATATCAAATATAGCAGGCTTATTGTCTGGTGATGAGTAAGAGCAACCAGACAAGAAGTAGTTGTCTGGAAAATAAGAATGTGTGTCGGTGCCTGGGCAAGATGTAATTTGAATTCAGTGAGGACAGATGCTGAAGGGCTTCCTTAGGCTGGACAGCTGGATGTGTCTGTTCCAGCTAAGTACACTATGCTCAGTGGTGTAGGGGACCTGGTAATGACCAATGGAGAAGAAGAAATTAAAGAGTTAACACAGTGATTACAATCGTTTCCTCTGAGTTAACTGATGAGAACTGGCTGGCCACATAAAATAAAAGCAGCCCAAACACATGATCAGTGTTGTATAAGATGTATCTTGAACATTATCAATATACAGCTACTGCATCAAGTGGGCATTGCTAATATAATACCCCTGACTTACAGCCCCACCCCAAAATGCTGGTGACAATAAACAGGATTATTTCTGAATCAATATTTAGTTTTATTAAAATAAAATCAATGCAAAGGGAACCACAGCTTTATGCAGGCAAGTCCCCACAATGCTTCACAAGCACAGGCATCTTTTCAACAAAAATGAAACCGACCTGCCTGCATTTAGCTCATTATTTCTCACACACAAGCATTCATTCACATAATCAGTTCTGTATACATTATGAGGTTTGAATAAGAAAAATATTCTAACTGTAAATCTGCCGCTTACCAGCCATTGGGTCTAAATGTGCCACATAATAATCAAGCTGGCAAATGCATCGTAATGATAAGATGATTCTTCAAAAATGTTACTTTCGCAAACATGCTAGCATTTTTAAACAGCACATAAACTTACACTTGCAAATAATACACAAGACATTTTCTGTCCCCACATTTTACCAGCAAGTGCTGTTATCAGATAACTGTTGCATACCCCCTTTACCATGTAAATATGGTGCTAAAGTTTGCTAGTATGTTTGTGTCATTTAAACTAAGTTCATAATGAATTGCATTAGACCCTTGCAGGTTTCATCTTAGGGATGTAGTGTTACTGATTTCAAACTCACACAATGGGCCTCATTACGAGCTTGCTGGTCCGGGTACAACGGTACCTGTAAGCTTGTTGGTACTGTGGTAACTGGACCGGCAAACTCCAAGTTGTGCTCGCGGGTGCCTTTCATTCCACCAAGTCTGACCTGGCGGAATGAAAGGCACCCGCGAGCACAGCATGTCGGATGCACAGGCACTGTTATAAACGGTGCCTGTGCATTCGGCTTCCCCATCCCTATTGAGCCCTAGGGGGCTGAAATGGGAATGGGGAAGAATTTTTTCTGGCGCCCAGCAATGGGCAAATACCGGCAAGGCCGTAATGACCCGGTAACTGACCTGGAAAATAAATACCGGCGGCAGCCGTGCCTGTATTACAGGCATGGCTACCGCCAGCCTCATAATGAGGCCCAATGTCAGCTAGTCCAGAATGGTTTTCAAATTGTTTTGAACAGCTAGGAATGCCCTTCCTCTTCACTGTGCAATTTCAAAATGAGGGGTTGCTTGAGATTTATATTTTCAATTTTATTATGGGAACAACAGTGACTCTTCTAAGCGCCTTTCCATTCCTAAATAGCGTATTAAATATTTACTGTATCCACTGGATGCAAAGTATTAATATGTTTTATACCAAGCTATGAAGAACATGCCATCCATTCACAGTCTGAACTGCCAACTACACTAAAACTAAAGGTTTCAATTTGATTGGACTTCATTTACAAAAAGAAACTGCACAGACATTCTATCAGTTTGACAGTTTAAGTTTGCTGTTAATCATAGTCTAATCTATCTGGCAGTCGGAGAGAGGGGTTTCTTTTTCTCTCTGTTTTTCCTCCATTAACCTCTCCTATTCCCACATGACATCAGGTTTGTCTGATTGGATAAGCCTTTCAATTGGCTTGTTTAATAATCAGATAATCCAAGAGATTACACCCTTCGAGCTCCATTGGGTGATTATACATTCTATATTTTTCACATGAGCAAAGGAGGGGCTTCTTTCATTCATACAATGATGAATGCCATTTGGTTTTCCTTCTTCATTCATGACAACAACATGCCATATTAATGAGATATGGATATCGAAAATCTATCCTCACAGACACACACCTGCATATGTGACTTTAAATTGTGCAATGACCATTCATAGTTGTATTAATATAAATCATATACAATGATTCAAATGCGTCTGAGTCTAATAATTGCAGATGTATGACTTATTTTTGCTTTTGCATATAGGGTCAAGTGCAAATAACATTTGCTTTTTAAGCCATGGGAAATAAACATGATCGGACATGTCCCATATTTGAAATGTGGGTCTTGTGCTTCAGTATGCTAGCACATGTGAACAAACGATCATTAGTAGTTCTATTCAATGATTAATGTGAGTCAAATGATAGGGTTCTTTTTTATTCTTACATAAGAACAACACATGTTTAGTTTCATGATGATGGATGCTCCAACATGTCACATTAATTTGCAATAAACATTGTTTTGAAGCTGGCCATAAAACAGAACCAGTTTCTAACAGCTGTTGTTAATTTCCACAATTTTAGCTTATTTATTTAAGCCTCCTCTGGGTGGAATTTCCAAGGGCAGATGTCTAATTGGCTCAGAGTCGAAAAACCAGGTGAACCTGAAGTCAGTACAGTCTAGAGCTGGCATGCATAAAAGTGTTCTTCCACCCAATAGAACTGTTACTTTCTCCTTCTGTTACAATTTTATCATTTATACATTTGACATTAGTTTGCATGATTTGAATAAAAGGCATTACAGGATACAATCTACTTAATAATAAACTATCTTCCATTTATAAGCAAATTGTAGGTTAGTTTGGAAAATCACAGGTGAATTGTGCATTGTTTTTCATAAATATTTTTACTTATCATTATTTATTTATTTGTTTATGGTTTGTTTAAACCATTACAAAAAGAATAATTCTACATAAAACAGGGGAATACAACACTTAAAACAAGTCAATCATCATAAAACCTCTCAAACATATAAGATTGTAATCATCGTAAAACAACCAGAAGAGTACAATTATAAGTCTATAAGAACGTCTTAAAATCACTGAAACATATTAAAATCCTAATCATCATGTGTAACAGCTTTACATGTCTAGCTCCTGAAATAAAATTCAAGTAGAAGTCATTTCATAGGACAAATACTTCAGCAATAATTTGCGGCATATCAAGATAAATCACAAAAGTTCTTCAAAAAGACGATCACTCTTATCTTTAGGGCAGTAGAACTACTATGTTTAATTTGATACCACAGGAGTTCAGTGTTTACACAATATAGATGCAAAATAAATTGTTCAAAGTACATTATGGTTTGTGTCAATAGGGCGGGACATAAAAGGAGAAGATGTAACAGGGTTTCTTCCATACCCTCAACTTTACAATATCTACACCAACCCCAAGAGTTGTTAAGAAGATTCAATTTTTTCTATATATAATTTGTTTTTAACACATTAAATCTAAATCTCATAAAGGTGTTTCTGTAATTCCGAGAAGGATATTTCTCCAGGTATATTTCAATTGCCGGGTTAAAGTTCCACAACGCATATACTTGGTTAAACATTTTTGAATGTTAAACAATATTTGTAGTGTATTGCCAGCCATTACATTTCAAAACATTTTTAACTTTTAAAGGATTCTTCAAAAACAATGCCTAGTAAGTTCAACATTTCTTCTGTGACCAATTTCAATTTCAAACAAAAAAGATTGGTCACATCTTTCCCTGCTACAGTGTACATAGTTTTTGGTTCATTTACTAAGCATTTTCTCCATAAAGACATTTTTTTCCATATAATAATCGATTTTAAAGATTGGAGACCGAACTCATACCTGATGACTTCGATAGGTACACACTTAGGTATGAAAAACAAAACACCTTTTCATATCAAACTTTCACATTTTTTTATAAATTCAGTATTCTCAAGTTCATAAAATTCTAAACCATACAGCAATTTTGGGATGCCTGACATTACATAAAATTGCCTCAAAGGGACTGTGGAGAATTTGCAATATTTTGCCTCTATTTTACACATCTGTCTCCGGATCACGCCTGATGTCGTTCTTAGCTGTCTTTTTATCATTACATTAGATCCATTACCAGTAAAATAATATCCTAAGTATTTAAAAGCTATTTGACATTTAATTTGTTTCCCTTCACAAAACCATGTTAAAAGCAGATAGGTTTTTCTTACCTTTACCTAATCGTATTATTATAGTTTTTGAAGCATTCATTTTCAAGTGTATACGAGAGGTAAAGGCAACAAAGGCATTTATCATCCGTTGCAGGCCAACTTTTGTACAGTCCAACAATAAAAAGTCATCTGCATATGCAATCCATTCGATCGCCATTTCTCCTGATTTGGGAGATAGTAGACCTTTATTTTTCATCTCTTTACCAGCTTTATGGACATATAGATTGAACAGAATCGCCGCTAACCTGCAGCCTTGTCTCAGCCCATTGGGGATCGGAATCTCAGAAGGGAGTCGACCATCGGAGTTCAATCTCACTCTGATTTTTGTGTCAGAGTAAAGTTCTATGATCATTTCTAATAGGTAGCTTGGAATTGATAAATCTCTCAAAATTAGCCATAATGTCGAATGATCTACAAGAACAAAGGCTTTACTGAGATCCATAGAGGCCACATAAATATCTGATCCTTGATTCGTAAAGGTTTTGGATTGTAAGCTTTTCAGTATAAGTCCACCACAGTCGGTTCCTATTTTTTTCTGAAACTTATCTGTTTACCGTCAAGTATGTTGGCACTACAGATCCATTCTTCTAGTTCTTCTATTATAATGGATGTAAATATATTATATTCAGGATCCGAGATGGCAATAGGCCTATACTTTCTGGTGACGTTTTTGGACCTTTCTTGTAAATCCGGATCACAATGGCTACTTTCCATGACACTGGTATCAACTTATTTATGAGAATGTCTTTAAAAAGTATGTTTAAGATATTTCCCCATAATACAGGATCAGTTTTCAAAATTTGATTAGACAAATTATTCGGACCTGGAGCCGCTGATTTTTTTGCTTTGAAAATTACATTAGTGATTTTAGAAGCAGAAATCTCTAATATCCATGCTTTAGCTTTCATGTGTTTATACTTGTCATCCCCATTATTTCGCTCGTATATTCTAGTGAAGTGATCTTTCCAAGTTCTTTCACTAATCTGTGTCAATAGTATCTCTTTTTGAGTTAAATGTATTTCATTAATCATAGCCCAAAACTTATAGATATCTTTTCCCTTAATATTACAGCATTTTTTCCCCATCCAATTGATCTCTTGCAGCTTTGCGTGAAATTTGCCAGTTCTTATATTGTTGTTTGAGCATTCTTATCCGCTTATTACATTCAACACTAAAATGTGCAGAATTTATAATGTTGCGAATATCTCGACTCAGCGGTTTTTTCCGATTTGGAGTGTCTATATCAAATACATGTGTATGATTAGATCTCTGTTTTGTGACATTCTTATTCATACATGTATGACGTGTAATATCATTGATATAGTTGGTAAATGTAGTAGCGGAAAGATTGTCCAAACATTCATCGTCAGACATATCAACAAAATCTTTTAGTAGGACAGATGTAAAACTTTTTGTTTTTGTATAGGACCATCAAAATCGAGTACCACTAACATTCGCAATTAGGCCTTCATTATAAGTTATAATACATTCCGTATTTTCTGTATGTGTGATATCTATACACAAAAGATTGTGGTCGCTCGAGGAAATTTTCTCAACACTAAGTTTAGGTATGTGTTTGTCCAAGCCATCAGTGACAAAGATATAATCTACAATTGAGCTTAAACCTCTGGCATTCAATGTATGGTTGTAATTCACAAGTTTCGATTGAGCCACAACATCCAAAAAGTTCATCCATATGGCACCTCTTACTTTACGATTACAACGGGCTAGTCTAGCTTTGTTGTTAACAGTTTCTATGTTGCACAATAGTGCGTCAATCTCTATGTGGCTAAGCTCACAGTCAGCGTTTAAGTCGCCGGCTATTACCACTAGGCCATCCACACAGGTTCCCCGCCAGGCATCTATTTTTAAAGTTAGGTTTCTTAGTTCTTGAATTAAGTGTTTTTCAGTTAATTTAAGAGGGTTCCAATATACATTAATAAGACAAAAGTCAATAATATTAGTACCCAATTTCATAGTGCATGTGACCATTAAAAAGGAGTTCAAACTGGACCATATATTAGCGTTTGTTGCTTCCATACTATGTTTACATGCAATTATTAACCCTCCCGTCGGTCTGCCTTTAGTGCCTTTAGTGGCAAGTAATTGCCATAAGTCATAATCTTTCCAAACTAGCGGTGTAGTAGCCTACGTTTCTTGCAGAAAAACCAGATCGTAGGTGTTAAAGACGGGTCAATAAATTATGGTCACTAACCTGTTCTGATGGCAATCTCCTGGAGCAGCAAGGGAGATACAAGAATCTCCCGGAGACCCCTGCCCCTCCCGAGTCCCGGGTGGTATGAAAGCCAGAGAGGGAGAGACAGGAGCCCCAGGGAAACCCTCTGGGGAAGAAAACCCTGGCCGATCTTGACGAGTGCTTCGGAGGAGTTGACTCTTCTTTGGCGCAAGGATGCTGATGCAGGAGAGGAGTTCCCTACAGAACAAGGATTAAAAGGTGAGTAATGGAAAAAGAGAGAGTGTCAGAATAAGAAAGTCTTTTGGAAGGTGACCCCACTTACTGACTTAGACTTTAAATGGATTTAAATCGTTAGGAGGAGGCTGGTGTCGAGAGCGTTGGCTCTGTGTGTTACCTGGAGATTCCGAATGAGAATAGGAGGGTTAGTTGTAGAAATAGAGGAGGAAGAGGGAGGAATACTGGTTGCTGAGAGGAAGAAACTCACTGTCTCAAGAGGGAAGGCTGACCCAAAAAAGGATTCTGCACGGGAAGGCGAAACCTGAGCGGGAAGAGATTTGTGAACCCGGAAGTTCGGGAGAGAAACTATCGTGGGAGAGATGGTAAGCGCAGGATTGCTGTATGGTAAGGAAGGCAGAAAGGGAATAAGGTAAGGTCCTTGAATATCCACAGGAATATTTCAAAAAAGAGTATAGCGAACTTACGAAGCATCGTACAAAGCAGAAGCGATGCAGGGGGCTTCCGGTCTTTAAATGCAGTCACGTGATTGCTCGATCGCGTGAGTGAAAGACGTGCAGCAACTAGACCGTCATTTCTCCCGTGCCTGTGATTCCCAGCCATCATGAAATTCCCGTGAAGTGCGGATCCACACAACGACCATTGTCGTCTTAACTACCACTGTTGGAAAGGTGTAACAGTAGGATAGTAAAGTATCACTGACTTCAGTGGTATTACACAAATGCGTACGGCCTCTCAAATTCCAAGATGCAAAAGTAGAGTTCCCAACCTTGCTAAAGCGGTTTAGCCAAATCTTTCAGAGAGTTAATGGCTTCCCTAAGAGCAAGGGTCAGCCCTCTCCATTCTTATTTATTAGAATCGTCGTCTTTTGTCTTGTTAATATTAGGAATACCATTTCCCACTGCCTTAGTGAAAGGATGTTTTTCATTATTTTTTGGTTCACTCGGGGTATATTGATAAATGTCAAAGCCTTTACATTGTAAATCAGCTTCCTTCAACAATAAGTTTCTAACAAGAGGAGAAGGAATGACCAGGCGTACATAGTCTAGCCTTTGTTTGTGAATGAAATCAACTAAGACAAGGTCAGGGGATGATATCAAGACAAATCAGGGATGGTAGCGAATAACGATAAGATATATGAGCGATTCAAAGATATTTGTTCTCGTTCCCTAAATAGGGTAGTCAAAATCAGACTGGGTAGTTCCATCATGGCTGGTTCCTTAAGTTCTAGCGTGTTATTTACCGGTTCAGAGTTTTCATCGGTATTTCGAGACGACCTTGCCACATCTTGTGATGCACATTGTTTATAGGGAAAAGACTGGGCAAAGTTTTCTCTATTGTTCAGTTGATCATCTAAGATTTTTTTCACAATAGAGGCTATTTCGTCTTTTCTATTAGTATTATCATGATCCGTTCCCATATTTTCATCATCATACATGTGGTAAACAGTGCCATTCTGCATAGCATAATCGTCAGTTCTAATTTCTGTGAATTGATATTCTGTGTATATTTCATCATTGTCTATATCATATACTTGAACAGCGGCACGAACAGGCAAATCACTCACACGAGTGGCATGCGAGCGTCATCTCGCTTCAAAGGGGTTAACAGGTTCTTCACTTTTAGGCTGTGTTTTATTAGTTAACCGTGAAGTCGGCACCGTTGGTGTTAATTAAGTTTTTAAACAAGAAACAAGATGAGCAGATTTCCTCTCATTAAGTGTCGTTTGTGGCTGCTCTTTGTCTAGTGGCATTTCATCGATAACCAAGTCTTTACTAATTATGTCGGGATTTGTTTCAGGATAGACCTACCTTCCGTCAACATAGAGTTTGCTTTAAAAATCTCAAAAATGTCAATAAGACCAGACTTTATAGATGTCAGCTGCGAAGCAATATTTGTCGATTCCTCATTTTTAAAATTTTTCATAACATCAGAGATGGAGTTTTCAGCTTCTGAATAACCATCCTGAATCTGTAGAGTAGCAGGATTAAGCGCTTTATAGTTCCCCCTATCCTCGATGACTTCGGAGGGGATAGCTAGGTTTCTTCTAACCTTGGATTCCACCATCCCTTCGCTATCTTCAGCAATCAAGTTTTTAAAGTTAGTGTCCCTTAAAAAAACTATTCGGGATGTTTTACATTGATTGTTTTGTTGTGTATTTTTCTTTTTATCTTTTTTTTATTTGATTTAGCAAGGGTTGGCATCCCTTCTGCCGTCATCGAGGACTGTTGTTTCATAAAAGGAAAAGAGACATTGCTCCTAACATCGGACAAATTAGTCTGCTGTTGCGAGTCTTCAATCGTGATTATTTCTTTATTATGTGTCTTATTAGCAGATAAGGAGTCTTTAAGCATCACATCTTCTTTACTTCTAAATGCAGTAGCATTATTTTCCATTAAGGTTGACGCGTAAGAGGATGGAAAAAGGAGCATTTCATTTACTTTTGATGGAACTAAAAGCTCTGTTTGCTTCCTTAACTCGCCAAGAATCAGTCTATTAAAGCTGCCCATCAGGGTACATATGTCCGTGTTGTTCGAGTTATCGGCGTCAGACTCTTTATCCGTAGTTCCTATGACCTCAACAGGGGAACCAGGATTGTTTTGTGACTGAAAGACGTCAATATCAGCTGTTTTAAACACACTAGGTGTTTCATCAAACGATTGATTACATGTATTTAATGCCCCCTGTGAGCTCACCATTTCACTCCAGAGAGATTTTAACGTGTCTTTTTGAGGGAGGATTTCTAAGTCTTCGGCAAATAATGATTGTGAACATTCATTCGTATCAACTAGATTATTTCGTACGTCTGCATTTACTTTTAGTTGGTTAGAGCATATTTGAGCGCATTGTAGCCAGGGACGTCATTTCACCAAAACGCCAGGGGTAGCGGAAGTGACATCACAGTGCCACGCCCATAAGAGTGACATCACAGGAAGTGATGTCATTTGACCACACCCCACTCGACATCACAGGAAGTGATGTCATTTGACCACGCCCTCCACATGACATCACAGGAAGTGGCCTCATAAAGCATTATCCCCTCAGTACACTAAGAAATATATGGTTACGATATCAGTGTTTTGTGACATTTCATACAAGAATGGATCATCATATGTAGCAGTGTCAAGGTCCATGTTGCCACGCGAAGTGTATGAACCCAAATCCCCTCTTAATCTGGATCTGCCCTGTTAGTTCAACAGGACTACAGAGCGAAATCACATTCTGGGGGGACAGGGACGGATAGGCGGGTATGGGGATAGGGGAAAGCCAGGATAAAAGGCGAGAGGGAGAATATTTCACCAGAAAACATGTATGGCATCCACAGTTTTTAATAATTCTTCTTCTTGTGTTATTTTGGCTGCCAAAAGATTAGTTCAAAATGTGTTCAAGGTGTACAGTGCATTACTGAGCGATGCCACCTTCAGTACCAAAAGCCTCATAAGTCATGTCCCCATATTTTACGGGGAAAAAATCCTGGCTGCATTTTGCATTACTCCCACACTCACCAACACTCTTTATATGCCTAGGTTTCTGTTCCTACATGTTCATTGTCCTCCACACCCCTCACCTCTCCATAATGGTACACATTCCAACAATTAGTACTATTGTATAGATTTTGGGATAATGCCCAACCCTTCACTCTGATCATAAGACTTAAAATGTAGTTTCTTACCAGATTGAGCAGAACAGTGGCTTGACAGATGTGTCCGAGGCTGCTGTTTCAGTGGCATGTAAGGTGAAGATTCTGACACAGAAAGGAAGGAACTCCACATGAAGATGCAGGTCTGAAAATAAAAAACAAATTATCAGAATGGAAGAATCATTTGTACAACAGCACACCAGAATATCATTTGTCATAGAGACAAGATACTGACTGAACGCACTGAGGGGTGTGCTTTCCAGACTACCATTAACTGCAGTGCCCTGCTTCTGACCTTGCAATCCGGCCACCCAGCAGCCTATTCCACCCTCCGTTTCCCGGCATCCCTGGAGCCTGTGGTACCTCTCATCCCGGCACATCTAGCCTCCCCTCACTCACATGAGCACTTGGGGTGACGTGATATTATCGAATTATACTCCTGAAACTGAATACCCTACACCCAGTGACCCTAATGTGGCTGGGAAGAGGTGGATGGTGACGTCCCATCACCATGTGAGGTCATACACTGGGAAACTGGGGCGTGCAGCGTAACCCCTCACTATTTACCCAGAGGCAGAACTGATTATTGTGGCAGATATTCATTGGCCCATTATTTTTATGATGATGATATTTTGAATGCACAGAGCTGGATTCCAGCGAGCACTGAGCAACTCAATATGATCTCTGCTGCATAGGAGGCATTTCAATGAAGATGCAGGAAGGACAGTTGTCTCAGGTAAGGAGCGATTGTGCTGCGAAGTGACTCTGTTGAAAAGTCTACATGTCCCCTTTGTGTGAGGGACCGGCAGGGTTCCACGACTCCCACCACACTTGCCCAGTCAAGGAGGCGTGAGAGAAGGGAGGCCACAGAGAGACAGTACACCCTGCACTCCAGACACACCTCCACAGCACGGACCCAGGGGCCAGAGAAGCACCCCAGGCACAGGGGTCCCTTCCAGATACCAGGGAGCGCACAGACCACACAGCTAGGGGGCCGAGAGCGTAGCCCGCAACACTCCAGATAAAGCCCCCTGATTTGGGCCAACCAAGCCCTGCAGCACTCCAGATACAGGCCCCCCACATCCCACAAACGCACACACAGACTAGAGCAAGCAGACATTTGCATGCATGCACACCCCCACCCCGAAAGCAGAGCTCCCTGCCCTTGGCCACAGGCACCCTGCCAGTGGAGTGTGTTGGGACCCTGATTACATTCTGCTTGAGGAATCAGATTTTAGGCTTTTAGCTCCAATTGTGTGTAAGTATTTGAGGTATTACAGATGTGTGCAGCGCACTTAGTTGCTGTATTGAATCCATGCTCCTTCGCCAATGAGGTAAATTCACAAAACCCCCAATTCTATGGAAAGAGGCAGAGAGAAGCTTCATCATTCTCCAATGGTACTGTGTTTTACTTTGTGTATAGGCGCGTTATAAATGCCATAATATATCATATGTTGACATTCCTTGCCAATGACATTTTAGAATATTGCAAGGCCGGGACACACATGATACTTTATAAATCGGGGCCACTGTCTATATTCTAGGGACTCTAAGGGGGAGAAACTGGGGTGGCTAAACCTTAGCAACTCGACAGTCCGTGGGGCAGATTCCTAGCTCAGGGGCAACTGGAAGCAAGACGACGTGGGAGCAAAACAGGTTCGATCCCCAGGTCCATGCTTAGAAACCTCTGGGTATTAAGCAACACGTGTAGCTGTTGTCGCCTGAGGTGCCAAGCTATCCGCCTGCGGCCGCAGGCGGGTAGTGGGCTAGCACAGCACACACGCAACCTAGGCTCCACCTGGTCCTGGCGGCCGCAGGGGAATGCCACAAGAGCACACATCTGACCTCAGCCTGGGGCAGGGCTTTAAGTGGGCCGGGGCCTGCCGGGGCTGGGCCCCGGCAGGTTCCGAAATTTCGTTTTGAGGCGGGGCCCTGCCGGGGCCCACTAATCTCCCCGGGCAGCCCCGGCCACTACACGAAAAGGCATTTTTTTCTACAGCCTGAAACTCTCGCTCGTGTGCGAGAGCTTCAGGCTTCAGAAAAAAATGCCTTTCAGCTATAATGGTGGCGCCGCACCTGCGAGGCATCCCTTTAATCAAGGGATGCACGTGGGCCGGCGCCACCATTAAGGCTGAAAGGGTGAGGCCGCTGGAAGCAGAGGCCTTGCTTCCTAAATACTGAAGCTCCCGCGGATTCGCGGGAGTTTCAGTCTTTAGGAAAAAGGCCTCTGCTTCCAGTGGCCTCACCCTTTCAGCCTTAATGGTGACGCTGCCCCTCCCCAGCTGGCGAGGGGCAGCACCACCATTAAGGCTGAATAGGCGAGGCGCTGTCCCCTGCCAGGCAAGCCTATACAAAATAAATGCAGAGATCAGCACCCTCTCCCCCATAGGGGAGAGGGTGCTAATCTCTACAAAAGGCTGCCTGGCAGGGGTGCCAGTAGCCCATTGAGCCGGGGCTCGTCAAGGGGGCGTGGCCTAACGGCCCATCAAGACCACGTTGTTGGGCCACGCTCCCTCGATGGGCCCCGGCTCGATTTGTAGTGCCACTTAAGGCACTGGCCTGGGGCCTACGGCGGCACACGCCAGCAACATTAATCCACCCAGCAGCTCACACACACCCGCTCGCCCCCGACCTCAGTCACACACACAACACAGACTGACTCACCGCTGTGTGTTAGCTTGGAAGAAGTTAGTTGGCCTGGACTTTCTGGCACCAAGAGAAACCACGAAGCTGCTGCTGCACGCTGGCTTCGCTGCAGTGCTCACAAAATGGAGGACCACCAGCACGCTGCACCGCTTGAGTGGTGGCCACGCCCCCTCCTCCTCTGATTGGAGGAAATGCCAGAGGTCGCAAGAGAGTGACAGAGGTCGCTGGCCAATCGGCAGCGGTCGCTCTTGCGACCTCTGGCGACCCCCAAATGACGTCCCTGATTGTAGCAGCTCTTCCTCTTCAGTTCATTGAGGATTAAGAGGTAAGTCCGCCGCTCGTGCTAGACTAGCTCTGCGTGTGGAAACTGCAGTAAAAATGTCAGTGCGGGGGTCTTTCATTAGACTGAGAGACTTGATTTTTTTGCCTTTCATAATGTGAATAAATGATGTGTCAAGGAACCGTTATGCTTGACATCCTAAATAGCGCAGGACACTGAAGACGCTGAAGTTTCAGGCTCAATAAGTGTGCCTACATATAACCCTTGCCTTTCAAAACATCGGTGTGCCACCCAAACGGGGCAAATCTAGCCTCTATAAACGTGTCAGCTTACTTGAAAACTCTGAGATCCCCGATCCCTCGTTCACTGTTAACAGTGAACAGTGCTTTAAGGTGCTTCGAGGTGCGCGCGCGCATGTGCGCTGTACCCTGAGTATATGTAGTTCAAGGGAGGGATAACCAAGGGGCGGGACAGTAATACCACACCAATCAGAGGGGCTCTACAAAACAAAGACAAAAAGAAAAGATATAAGAAAATGTATGCACAACGAGAAACAGGAAGTTCTAGGATTTGTGACTGAATTGTAAATTAGTCCATGACGTGGAGACGCATAGGTGAACCAAAACGATAATCACCTAGGTCAGGCAGTTTCTCGTGTTACACGGAAAGACGTCCTCTTGAGTAGAAGTGGTCCGGAATCCCACACTAAATGTTCTCAGGACGCAGATGTAAAGCGGCCAACGTTCCACACAGTGAACAGTGCTTTAAGGTGCTTCGAGGTGAGTGTGCAGGTGCGCTGCACCCTGGGTATATGTAGTTACAGGGAGGGATAACCAAGGGGCGGGACAGTAATACCACACTAATCAGAGGGGTTCTAGGTCAGGCAGTTTCCCATGTTACACGGAAAGACGTCCTCTTGAGTAGAAGCGGTCCGGAATCCCAGACGAAATGTTCGCAGGATGCAGATGTAAAGCGGCCAACGTTCCACACAGTGCTTTAATGTGCGCGTGATATTTTAACTTATCAGGCTGAATGGATTTCCTTGTTGATTCAAATTTCACACTTGGGCCTTGGTATTTTTGGATGTGCCTTTCCATTGCAGCAAACACAGCTCTCCATGAATATAGGTTACACTTAAAGGAATGGTTCCGTCAAAAAATGTTATTGTCCCTACGGGTGTTTTTAAGCCTAAGTCGCACGATTTTAGAAAAATTTCCTATGGACCTTACCCGAGTTTTCGTCCATTAAACGCACGCGAAAACAGGCACCAGGGCGCTGCCATTTTGTGATAATCCTATCACTTGCCCCATCGCCCTGGCTGACCTGCTTTTGCGGCACTAAATCATAACCACCGCCCCTGAGCGTGACATTATCAAAACATTCATATTCCCCGCCTCTCTCCGTGACGTTACTGTGCTGCGTAGGCAAACGCGCCCAGTCGTCTTCTACGCAACATCACACAGAACCCGGAAACTAACACAGATCAACTTGCAACACAGCGCGCCACAATTCGGAATATGAAACTGTACTTTAAAATCAAACAGCAACACAGTACATTTGGTCAAGTACATTTATTTGCCATTAAATGTTTAAGGAATATTCATCAATTGGCATATTAAATCTGAATGTGATTTATTTTATTTTCTCTCTAACCTCAAATGCTGTTCCGTTTTATCGTGAGTCATGCGCTGTTCCTTTATGGTACACAGGGTGTTGGTTTTCGTTAAAAGAAGCACTTTGGTCGCACGGTGAACCGCAAGGCTGTTCCATCAACTAGGCACTAGGCCAGCGTAAAGGTTGATATATTGCTTCTAGCCGCTAATACCGCGTAAGGGCATATGGGCCCTTGGCGATCGTCCCATAAAATCGTCAAAGTGGTGCAGTTGTTTACGGGAAGCTGCAGCTAGCAGTTGAAAAAACCATCTGCTGGGGTCTGAAACTGGTGGCAGTAGAAGTAGGGTAGGATATACCTGTTTTGAACACATAAAAATTATAAATAGTCTCGCCAGCCGATCTTTATTACTATTATTCATTTTATTTATTACAGCCAATCAGAAACTATTTGCTTGCAAGGATAGTGCAATGGCTCTAAAATCAAAGCGAAAACTAACTAAATAAATGGAGGTTAACACACAATGAGAAACGACTGTTTGTCTACATGCGTGTGGAATGTGGACCTGCATGCCCATGTGCCCGGTACAAAGACGATCCACCAAACGTTTTACTTGCTCTTCGTTCATTCATTCATTCATCCATTCATTCATTCTTCATTCCGGTATAATAGCGTCTAAAGAGTTACTTAAATTATATTTGCAATTTCCATTGTGTCTCTGCATAATGCAGTCCGTAAATCCCACTGTGCTCGTGACAACGATTTTTCGTATACTGAACTAACATGAAACTCGGTCTAGTTTCTGAATTTTCTGCCTTATCGTCTCTTACATTATTGCCCACCTCCTTCAAATGAAGTCCTTTCGACATGGTCCCTGTCTCTCAAGGTCAAAAAACAATACAACCTTATACTGCCAGTGCGAGTTGTGGGCCTCTTCAGGCCGCAAGCTGAAAATCAAAGCCGCTGACCTTCACTCGAAATGAGCATACATTCTTCCTTTGCAACATCCCGTAGTGAAGCCATCTGTGAGAACTTGAATTTTCGAATCCATCTATGTACTGGGCCTCAATGTGCAAATGCAAACTGGCTTTTCTCCCATCTGCAACGGCTCACTTGGCACATTCTAAGGCCCCCAATGTTGTCCTCGTTGTCCACAAGCTTTGCAGCCCTAGAGAACCATAACTATGGGGATATTGACTTTTTGGGGGAAGGTCAGGGAAAGTATAAAGTACCCGAGGAGTTGAGTTGAAAGTGAGATTTATTGTTTGTTTGTTTTATTATTTGCAATACGCAAGCCTCCCCTTGGTTAACAGTGCGCAGCATTTCCATGAGATTGCGAAACTTAGTTACATCAACAAAAATATGTACATACACATATTGACAAGGTCAGCGATATGAGGTGAATAGAGAGAGAAGTCAAAGATGACACCCAGGTTGTTCGCCACCCACGATGGTGAAGGTAGGGGTTAGGGTTTGCATACTTTGTATGTACACTGTACAATAACATTTTTTTACAAAAAGACAATCAAATTATAATAATTTAAACCGGGATTTGTACTTCTCAATGAGTTTTTCTTTGGGTGGACATGGAACAGTGGCAATGTTTGGTGGCAATACATCAGTGCTCTGCACAGAAACACTCAAAATTCCAAATCTGTGCTTCTCGAGTACATCAACAATAAGGCCTTCAACAAAGTCGAACTCCATTTCCTCATAGACTGGTTTGATCACCCATTGCTTACTTCTTTTTGCAAAGGGCGTAGTGTAGCGAAGCATCCCTACATTACCTGTAGTTCTAGATTGTGCATGGCACACATTATCGTTATGGGCCAAGAACGCAAGTAGAGTCCTATATTTCATGCCCTGCATGCTGAAATGCAAGCGCTTTGGCCTGTACTTTAGGCACATATTGTGGAACACTTCCAAACCTCCTGTGTGACAGAATTCTGTCAGCCCTTCAAATCTCTTGATAGAGTTTTATCGAAAACAATCTTCTCAATGGCTTTGTGTGTGGGTGAAGATGGAACCAACCACTTCTTCTTCCGTGCCTCCTCTGGGGACAAAGGGCCATGTTCACATTGGTGGAAATGTAGGTTTTCTGTCCAGCGGTGAACGTTGGTAAAGTAGTGCATCAGTGACCGCCATTTTTCAAGTAGGATTTCCACTGACCCTTCACAAGTTTTTGAGCTCCACGAAAGATGGTTGCTGATGGACTGGGATCACTGTGAAATACTTTCCAAACCTTTTTTTTCCCCTGCAGCCGAGATTTTCTTATTGATTGATTTAGCAAGATGCCTCACATCAAATTGATGTTTAATATGTGGGAACTGCTCTCTCATTGTCTTGGCAATTGAAACGTGTCTGTCCGTGGCTATGTGCATTCCCCTCGATTGTAGATATTCCACTGATTTTGTAAATCCTAGTTTCTCCATGGCCACTGAGGATTTACATTGGGACACCTGCACGACCACCAAACTCACAATTTTCTTATTATCCTTGTCCTGAAAGTGGTAGGTGCAGTACTTGGCAGAAAATCCAGGGCTGTCGCACTGTCCATCGCCGGCAAGCCTGAATCGTTTTCCTTCAAATGTACTTGCTAGAGACAATTGTTCAATTTTCCAAGCATCACTAATGGCCGGAAATAGATAATCACGTTGTTATCTGTAGTACTGCGTTTTCTAAATGAAATGGAGTCCCACAAACTGAAAGAAAGACTTTAACTTTCTAAAACTGGAGCCACTAAAAAGTGATGCAGCTGCACACAGTAGATTGCCTGCTGGCAGTTTCCCAAGCATCGGTTGTGCAGACCATGAGAACGTATGATTTCATCTACAGGCGGCATGTATTGTGACGTTACTGCCTTGTTTTTGACGAGTCACATGAATCAATGGCTTCCGACATACTTTCCCTCTGACGGAATGCCCACATTTCAGCATACTTATAATATCCATCAAACAACTGTCGAATACTATGTATTTGCCCACTTTCATTAGACTGTCATCCGCCATCACACTTGTTTCGGACTGCATCGTTGAGGACATATCAGCAGCATTGAAAGAAATATCTCTGATATCAGGTTCTGATGCGTCGGTGAATGCTGCTGCTGGTTCATTCTCTGTCATTTCAACATCTGTTACTTCAATATTGATGGGAGAACACAACACTGTCGACAGCTTTTTGGGTGGCATTTTTTTGGCGGGTGTAGATTGTGTGAATCGATCTGCGACTACTTCAGAGCTATCTTCAATACATTCAGTATCATCTTCTTGTGGTGTTGCAGTCGCACTGTAGCAATGGTCCATTACAACTTTACTGGATTCTCCAGACACATTAATTTCATGTTCTGGGCATTGGACATGAGCATCTCTAGTCTCAACACGCGGCGTCTGAATTAATACTTCCTCCATAGTGTAAATGGTCTGGCAAGCAGCATCTCTCATTCGCTTCACTGTCTGTGTATGTATAGTTCGTACACCCACGGGTAACTAGAGGACAGATTGGAAAAGGGATGTTCAGTTTAAACACAAGATAAAGTATAGTACAATTGACTGGAAAAAAAAAAAATAGTCCCCAGCACAAAATAATTTCTAAAGTTATGAACTGATTGTAACTAACCTTATTTTTGTTTCTTTTCTTTGCAACTTTTTTGACTCGACCTCCGCATCTCTTCCCTTCCTGTTGCGCTGCAACGACTATACTTTCTGTATCCGCATAGACAGCACGGATTGAGGCTCCATCGACTCCCTGAAACACAGTACTTTCATTACTATGTATCACAATATTGTTAGCATAAAACACACGTGAGGACGAACACACAGGTGCATCTCAATAGCTAAACACGATTTAAACATTGTGTAAAACAATCAAACGACAAGTATTCAAGCTCTGATGACCTAGTTCGATGGAACTGTCAGTATCCATACCTCTGGCTCTGCATGGACTGCCATGAATGATTGAATTGGAGAGGATGCATCAGCAACTCCCTGAAACACAGTACTTGCGTTAGTATGGTTTTCAATATTGTAAACAAACACATACTTGGGAGCGACGGCACAGGTACATATAAAGAGATAACCACAAATGATGCTTTGTCTAAAAGAATCAAGGAATATTTAAATATGATCAGATTTAATCGACTTATTTCTCCGATTTCTTTACATCTGCATCATCTAAATGGGATGTTGTGATTGTAGTGGAAGCTCAATCGTCTCCCTGAAACACAGTACTTGCGTTAATAAGGAAGAAAGTATAGCAAATGGAATCACGTTATATGATCACGCTCGATGGAGCTGTCAGTATCCATACCTCGTGCTGCTGAAGAATATCTAGGGATGTTGTAAATGCAGTGCGCACTTCCGAAAGCTGTTACGCCGATTCGTATCTGCATGGTCCCGCTTCCACTTCCCCTGGAATTACTTGAATGTCAGGCTCTGCATCAAGTGCGGGGTTGACGCTTCAACAATTGCCTGAAACATAGTATTTGCATTAGTAAGGAGTACAATACTGAAAACATAACACACACTTGGGGTCGACCGCACAGGTACATATCAAAGGCTAACCACGAATGAAACATGGTGTAGAACAAACGACAAGTGTTCCAGTCCTGATGATCACGGTCGATGGAGCTGTCAGTATCCATACCTCGTGCTGCTGAAGAACATCTAGGGCTGTTGTCAATGTGGTGGACGCTTCAGCATCTCCCTGAAAGACAGTACTTGCATTAGTATGGATAAGACTAATTAAACTGAAAACAAACACCAGGGGACGACAACTAAGGTGTATATCAATTGGAAAGCACTAACCAAACAATTGGTAACATAAGCACACGATACATAAAAAATATTATTTGACATGCATAAAACAAGTCTGTAGCGGAATAGCCAAGTAAGATAACCTGATACACGCTAGAAGTGGTTGATAACTGCGAACACGTCATCGAAGTAGAATGTTCTTGCTTCAGATTCAAGGGATAGTCAAGCAGTTGTAAAGGTAAATTATTGTTTGATAATGAAATGCCAATATTTAAAATTGCTATGTAAGGAGACAGAATACTTGAGTAATGCATTTGAGAATGCGCAATATAGCACAGTTCCCTGTGCCCATATATAGATTTCTTTTGTGGGTTATGAAATCTAAAAATAATATATTGATAAATGTCATTATTCAAAAAGCTATACACTCATATCAATGTCGAAAGTATTACAAATTGGAAAAAAAAACTAAAATATCACTGAATCCATTCGGCTACCTACACACTACCGCAGGGCCTAAAGCTAAAAACGGACACTTGACTCACCAGTGGCAGAATGTGGACGAATAGAGTGGGAATAGCGTTTGCGAGCAATTTTCATGTCGTTCGCCGTTTATTCTTCTTTGTTACCCAAGATGTGGCGTACATGTTCGAGGGAAAGTGCCGGCTGCAGATGCCGTATCGATCACCCCTCTTGTCCTCAAAGACTTTTTGGACTCTACTTTCAAGCTCATTCAGTGGATATCCGCAATGTCTGACCCTCTTATTCGATCAACAGTTTTGTTTTCGGGAATACATGCATTGTAGTGCCTTCAGATTTAGCATGGTTCTTCGAAGGGCAACCGCTAATCGAACAGGCAGGCATTGTTGAAAATTCTGAAAAGTAGATATCGACATTATTAAACAATCTTGATGAATAAAAATGTGATACAAAAGTAAATGAACCATACAATGTTCAATGCAAACTTTGTTTTACTCGCCGGAACTATACCAGTTCATCATGTGCGGCTTAGTGTTTGCATAAGTTGCAGAAATTTGTAAATGATGTGACTAAACTCTGAACATGTGACTCGTCCCTTGGATGTTCTGTCTTGCACGAGAAGGAAACATGCTTACATTATAGACTGGACCCCCGAAGAATGTCATTCGAATGTCATTCGATGACAATTGACACAGATGAAAATAAATAGATCTATCGATAGCATAACAATTGAAACTCAAGTCAATAGCAATGAGCCAAATGAACATAGCACTACTGGGTACTCTAATCGCAAATAGATAGAAATTTAGAAATGACCGAAATATGACTAGAATACATGGCCTTACCTTGACCAACAAACAGTTGGATTCAGCAGGCCGAGCAGTATGTTGCAGGAGAACAGGTAGATGGCCACAGGTAGCATACTGACGAGTTTGCTCGAAGCGGTCACAGATGGCACGACGACGAGCAGATTAGCATAGATCTCAGTGCTTCTCAGGTAGAACGTTCAGGAGTTGACTTGCAAAGCACAAAGATGTTCTGGTGAGACATATCAAGTGGTTTATAAAGTATTAGAAACAGGGGTGTTTTTGTGAATGAATGACGTGTGTATGTCGTGCTATTATGTGGTTTGCAGGGGGGCAGCCTGCCTCAGGGGAGGCCTACCTGCAGACACGGGGTCTGAGGAGGTCATGTGAGCGATTTCCCCGTTGGCGTGGGATACCTTTTGAAGTGTACATGGTGTTTGGCACCTTGGCCGTTATCGCCCCTGACAGCACACCATGGCAGCGCTCATGCACGGGTGTGAAATGCCTTTGATAGGGGAGGGGGGGTGGATGGATGGGCTGGTGGGAGTGCAGACAAGGCACAGGAAGACGGCTGAATGGAGACACACTTATGTGGATTGCAGGGGGGCGGCCTGCTTCAGGGGAGGCCTGCCTGCAGACACGGGGTCTGAAGAGGCCATGTGAGCGATTGCCCCTTTGGTGTGGGATACCTTTTGAAGTGTACATGGTGTTTGGCATCTTGGCCGTTATCGCCCCTGACAGCACACCATGGCAGCGCTCATCCACGGGTGCGAAATGCCTTTGATAGGGGAGGGGGGGTGGATGGATGGGCCGGTGGGCGTGCAGGCAAGTGTGTGGGAGCGAGGGGCCATCAGGCCCCTCTAATCCTTTACTTCTCAGTAGAAACTCGGACCAAGTGCCTCCAGTAGTGGGTTCGCCCCTTGCCCTTATGTGATGTTAACTTTGGTTGACATTTGCGTAGATGGGACCACTGAGCAGGACATGGGGCATCCATTTTTGTACCCCCTTTCGACTCCACCTTGGTGACCAGGCCTCACTGCGATAGTACAGCGCGCAGAGCACATGGCCCCAACCTCGTTCCCACTCTGACTGGAAAACTCCGGAGGTATTTACAACAGCTAATAAATGTAACACATCAATCTTCCTCTGAGATCACTGTCCTGCATGTGAACCAGCCTTAACTAAGCACATAGCTTGTTCATCTCCACAAACGTGTCCTTGCCCACGCACCCTCGCCAGTGGAAACATACTGCCATTTTGACCCTGTGTCCCTGCAAGGTATTCTCTTCATGTGCCAGACCACTGACCACGCCATGATGCCCACCTAGCAGATCCCAACTAACATTAGACCCCTACCACAGTATATCGTTGCCTATCAATAACAAATGACACATACCGGAGATTCTTGTGAGCACAGACCCACACTTCAACCAGTGTGTTAATTGATAGTATAGATATATGTGTGACTTTTATAGAGACATAACCTACTGAAAGACTTTGAACAAGTGTTGTTTAGTGCATGCATTATTGAGAACATATTATGTTAGCTTAGATAGTGACCACCCCGCTTCACAGCGACCTGACCTACCTTCACCCATTCTGAGCACAGATGTCTGACGTCCATCCTTGAATGGAGACACACTTCATTCATTTAAAAAATCGAAACACCCGTTGTTGAAATATATGTGGTGTTTTATTTTGTATCTTATTTTGATGGCACAAAAATACAAGACTTTACACATTGTACAGGTCAGGTTGCAGCACAGCGAGGGAAAATCCCCTGTACTGACTGCTGTCACTCGGGAAAGTTTCTCTTATGGCACGAACGGCACAGGCAGGTATTACTCTTCGAACGCGGTGTCCAAACCTCCCGTGAAGCCACCATGTAAAGGAACGATAGACCACCAGCCGGTACCACCTGTGAAAAAGAATGATACAAACTGTTTTTAAATGAACAAGATACGTTTATTAAACATTTGTTGTCAATGACAATTCTTGTAACTAATGGCATTCTGCTTGGACAAATGCAATCTAGAGACTGCACACTATGAACGATTTTCATGCGTTAACATGATATGCATATATAATTTTGGATATAGTAGAAGACCATGAAATAGAAGTGGCATCACAAGCAGAGTATACTTACTCGTTTCTCGGATTACGAAGACGAACAGTTGCGCGAAGTTCGTGCATAAGCACCATCATTATCCTCAACACGGACTGTGTGAGGCAGGCTGCCCTGAAGTCTGGCAGCTCGGTGATGCATTGCGGTCGTGGCTCGCCTTCCGAGATGTAGGCCACGCATCCCGAGTTTTCACAGCAGCAGCAGTTCTCCTCCTCGGTTGGCATTAGCTCGCACCGATTGCATGTGCACCTGGTGGAAACACCGTCCATGCGACTAGGTCCAGTGTCTTCATCCGTTGATTCGTCCTGCCAACTGCCATCCGAAGCCCCATCATTTTCGCGTGTTTCCCTTTCCGGTAGTTCCTCCTCGGTATACTCGGGCTCGTACATGTAGGGCATTATTGTAGCCATTGTGTGGTAAACAAACTAAAATAATTTATAGCGATGGTACAGGTGTTCACACGGGCTACAAGTGGCAAAGGTAGCTGACCAGAGCACAGAAACGAGTCACAGAATACTCAAAGTCATACAGAGAGAGGAATGGAATCGAAAATCTGCTGCTGTGTGTTGTGAAACGGTCTGTTTATACTTATTGAGTAAAGAGGCTTCCTGCCGTTTCCATGGCGACCTGTCATTAGCTCAAGCGCAGCGATTGTTGACACGAGACGTGCTTTGGCGTTATGAGATGGGCGGTACGCGTCTGCTGATGACATGCTCAGGGGCGGAGGATTTGATTTAGTGCCGCAAAAGCAGGTCAGCCAGGGCGATGGGGCAAGTGATAGGATTATCACAAAATGGCAGCGACCTGGTGCCTGTTTTCGCATGGGTTTAATGGACGAAAACACGGGTAAGGTCCATAGGAAATTTTTCTAAAATCGTGCAATTTAGGCTTAAAAACACATGGCCGACCCGTAGGGACAATAACAAATTTTGACCGAACCATTCCTTTAAAATATACTCATGGTCCCATATTGTTCCTGGGATTGCTTAGTTTTCAGCACTATTCATGCCATGTGTCGAGTGCTGTCTTTCAAGAAAGCAAGGGACTGGTCACTTGTTTTGTCAGGAAAATATTTCTCCAAACAGTTCAATCATATGTGTCACACTTAAAGAAGCAGGTCAACATTTCAGTGCCTCTCACTTTGAATTTTAATGCTCCTCACAGATCTATTACCACCGTGACCGAGGTGTCCAGGGGAATGAGGAGCAGGAGCTGCTCCGAAAAGGAAATACTAACTTTTATTTACAGATGTTGATGCAAAGCTGCTCTTTGATAGAACAATAATGTCCACATATTCTTGTCTTTTGGTCTGGACTGATTTTCCTGACTGTCAACACGTTGTTTTCTTTTTTGTTGTTGTTCACAGTTGCCACTTTCATCAGGGCTCTTTTCCTCTTCCCACTTTTAGATTCTGAGGAAAGGAATTTGCAGTTAGTAACTGGAATAAAGTGGTAGAAAGGCTGGTTTGGTATGACATCCTGATATTAAGGGAGTATTTCATAGAATCCAGCGCACAAGTGGCGCACGGGGCTGGCGCACAGTGTGCGCGTGCGAATCCCTGCGCCAGCCGCGTGTGCTAAAATCCAATTCCGCGCACAGCGTATTCATGAATTCCAGCCACCAAAACCAGCCGTGGCGCACAGTGGCGGAGCGACCCTACAGCAGCGCCAGTTACGTCCCCAAGAACGCCTCTCGCGCAGGGAAGAGCCATCAATATACCCAATTCAGCGCAAAGGGCTGGGCTAACCCTGTACCAGCACAGCAAGCAGGCTACGTGTATCACTGGGGTGCGCGGGAAGTACCTCACGCGATTCCATCAGGGTACGTGTATTTCGGGGTGCGCGTGAAGTTCCACACGCGATATCAGCAGGGTACGTGTATTTCAGGGTGCATGGGAAGTTACACACGCGATTTCCGCAGGGTATGTGTATTTCAGGGGTGCGCATGAAGTTCCACACGTGATATCAGCAGGGTACATGTATTTCAGGATGCAGGGGAAGTTACTCACGCGATTACAGCAGGGTACGTGTATTCCAGGGGTGCGCGGGAAGTTCCACACGCGATTCCATCAGGGTACATGTATTTCAGCGGTGCGCGGGAATTTCCACACGCGATTGGGCCCGTGCGAGCAGGGTACGCGTATCTCAGAGGTGCGCGGGAAGTTCCACACGCGATTCCATCAGGGTACGTGTATTTCAGGGGTGCGCGGGAATTTCCACACGCGATTGGGCCCGTGCGAGCAGGGTATGCCAGGATACGCGTATCTCAGGGGTGCGCGGGAAGTTCCACACGCGATTCCATCAGGGTACGTGTATTTTGGGGTGCGGGGGAAGTCTCACACACGAAATCAGCAGTGTACGTGTATTCCAGAGGTGCGCGGGAAGTTCCACATGCGATTGCATCAGGGTACGTGTATTTCGTGGTGCGCGTGAAGTTCCACACGCGATATCAGCAGGGTACGTGTATTTCAGGGTGCAGGGGAAGTTACACACGCGATTTCCGCAGGGTACGTGTATTTCAGGGGTGCGCGTGAAGTTCCACACGCGATTTCAGCAGGGTACGTGTATTTCAGGGGTGCGCGGGGAGCACCACACGTGAACTGCACGTGTGGGTCCTCCCAGGTGTTCCCTCTACACCCTCCACGGCCCCTGCAGGTGGCTCACACCACAGGGGCCTACCCTGCACATGTCCCGCAGGCACCCCATCCACCATGGCCATACCCCCCAGCCAACCCACATGTCAACTTGCACTACTGCCCACCAACGCATGTCCCCCTGCACCCCCAGCCACCAGGGGCACCCTCCACAGGCCCCCACCCATGTCTCCCAGCACCCCCACCCCCCAGCAGTGCAGGGGCACCCACCACCAGGCCCCCACCCATGTCTCCCATCACCCCCACCCCCAGCCACCAGGGGCAGCCTCCACCAGACCCCCACCCATGTCTCCCAGCACCCCCACCCCCCAGCCACCAGGGGCAGCCTCCACCAGGCCCCCACTCATGTCTCCCACCCCCCACCCCCCAGCACTGAGGGGCACCCTCCACCAGGCCCCCACTCATGTCTCCCACCCCTCTGACCCCCCAGCACTGTGGGGCACCCTCCACCAGGCCCCCACCCATGTCTCCCACCACCCCCACCCCCCAGCAGTGCAGGGGCAGCCTCCACCAGGCCCCCACTCATGTCTCCCACCCACCCGACCCCACACCACTGTGGGGCACCCTCCACCAGGCCCCCACTCATGTCTCCCACCCCCCACCCCCCCCAGCACTGAGGGGCACCCTCCACCAGGCCCCCACTCATGTCTCCCACCCCCCCTGACCCCCCAGCACTGTGGGGCACCCTCCACCAGGCCCCCACCCATGTCTCCCACCACCCCCACCCCCCAGCAGTGCAGGGGCAGCCTCCACCAGGCCCCCACTCATGTCTCCCATCACCCCCACCCCCCAGCCACCAGGGGCAGCCTCCAACCGGGCCCCCACTCATGTCTCCCACCACCCCCACCCCCCAGCAGTGCAGGGGCAGCCTCCACCAGGCCCCCACTCATGTCCCCCTGCACCCAGGTCCTCACAATCCCCAATCATGTGCGTTATGGTCATCCTCCACAGCCAAAAGGCCCTACCAAGTAACCCATTCACCCCCATGGAAATGGAAATTACATGTTACACCCCCAATGTTCATAAAGCAAATGAACCCATGTCCGTCACACACAATGGTTGCAAATGAATGGGAAAACACCCAACATGACATGCATGAAACCAATGAGATGATACCACACAGTGAAGTATGAAAACAAAATTGTATTAAAAAAAATTGAATGCAAATGAAATGAAACAAACTACAATGGCAATGAAAAAAAGATAAGCTGCATGTCCGTCCAAAAAAATCAAAACTACAAATTCAAATCCAAAAAAATGTTGTTCAAAGTCACATTAAAAATAAAATTAATCCGAGAGATAAAAATAAATGCAAAGACCATTGCTCCATGGAGAATAAATCAAAAATAAAAAAATAAAACAATCCAATGAAGAACTATGTACAAAACATCCAAGGGTCCATGAGCCCAACTGAACAAAGTAAACCTACAAAAAACCCTAGCTAAAATGCAACTATATACAAAAAGTGGAGCTGTGTCCGTCGACTCCAAATCATAAGAAGAAACAAATGAAACCTAAAACTAAAGAACTATATACAAAGGCGGCGGGCAAGTCCAGCGGCTCACTCCGTGGTGTTCCGGGCCAGGGCATCATCAAACTCCTCGTCTATGTCCCGGAGGCGGTCCTGTTCCATGGCCCCGAGGGTCCGCAGGGACGACGCCATCTGCTCCTCCAACCCCCTGCGGATTGCCTCGAGGCGCTCGGCCCGCCTCAGGGCCCTCCGCATGGAGTTCTCCGCCCTGACCATCGTGAGCCGCGCCTCTTCCGCCCGCCGCCGCTCCGCACCTATCTGCTGGCCCAACCGCAGCCACACGGAAGACACTTCCTGTCCTGGGTCCTCCTGCCCTCCGGCCAATGCCTGCCCCTCCGATGTTGATGGCCCCGAGCCATGATGCCTCCCACGTTGACTCTGCTGCTGCCTCCAACGCAACTGCCTCTGCCAGCACAACGGCATCCAGGCTGATGGAATCCACCGACGCCGTCGTGCACGTGCCCTGCCTGATGATGCTGGCACATCCTCCATCTGCTGGGGTACAGTTGTTGTGGTGTCCACCCCTGCTGGACCTCCGACTCCCGACTGTGGCAGGGATGGGATCCCCACCGAGCTGGCTGCATTGGTCTGGGCAGCTCCACAGGGGGCCCTGGTGGCATCTGGGCCAGAAGACGGCAAGGAGAACGACTGGCGTATAGTCTCCACAGAGGAGGAGAGGGCCGCCAGATTGGCCGACACATGCAGGAAACCCCCGAACATGGACAATCCCAATTGGGCCACATCGGCACGGTGCTCTTCATGATGACGTGCGTGCTCCTCCTGGGAAGCACGCACGGCATCACAAATCACAGCCGGGTGCATCGCGACCCCAATCAGGACCTTCTCCATACGGCCAGGGGTCCCCTCGTCCACAGGTGGAGGGGAGTCAGATGACATGGACATCCCCTCTACCTGCGGACGTGCCTGGGACGGGGCATCCCTGCTGGTGCATGGTGGTGCACCCACAGGGTCAGGGACAGCGACATGCACAGGCCCCTCCACGGTGACCTGTGCTGCCTCCTGCCCCTGCCCCTGGACTGCACCACTTGCACCAGCAGGGATGCCCCCACCAGGCCCCATGTGCGCCTCAGTGGCGGCCTCCTCCTCCTCTGTGGAAACCACCAACCTGGATGGCTCCTCACCGTCTTTCGCCGTAGCAGGCCCCTGTGGGGGCTCACCCACCCCTTCCGCTGCAGCCGTGGGGGCATCCCCGCCGCCTTGCTCCACAGCGCCGTCTCCGCCCTCTTCTTCACTAGCTGCTGCGTAGAGGGAGACATAGAACACAAGCATCAGGGAACTGTACAATGGTCCCCTAGACAGCAAGCAATAGCAGATGAGTGCCACTGTCAAAGTACACTTCCATCATGTCCCTCCACAACACATGTGTCAGTCCAGGCAAAACACACACAGTGACAGTCATGGTGCATGCCATGGACATTTCCATACATGTCCAATGGACTCTCGAAACATACAATGTAATGGAACTCACATGCATCATGGGTCATGCCTATCACATGCACACACTTCACCTCAGTCACATCCATCTGGCCCCGTACACCCCAATCACAGTGGATACAAGGGTGACTAGGCTGCATCAGTGAATCTGTACATTGTCACAGACATGTGTCATGCATCCATGGCATTCACAAGTCACAGACACGCAGGTCAGGCACACAGACATGCATACCATTTATGTACCTGGCATCAGCACCCATCCCTCACCCCCACCCATGTCCAGGAACAGAGACTGCCATGCTCTCATGTGTACAATCTGCATAGGGCTCCCCATGTTGCATTTAAATACATGCAACAACCGTTGCGGTTCACACATTACTGGTCGCACATGCATTACCATGATGTCCCTGCATACATACATGCGTACATGGCCTATGTCACACATACAGGCAAGTATCAGACAACCAGCACACTGCAACATGCCCTGTCTCACACAGCAATGCTTGGCCACTTACCGCTCAACTCCAGACGGGTCTCCCTCTCAAGGACCTGGGCGTGGAGCGCTGGGTGTACGCGTTCCAGGACCCTCATCTGGATGGAACTCATGCGGCCCCGGCCCCCCTCCACGAGGCGCCGGGCCTTTATGAGGGTCCTGGACCTCAAGTCCTCCCAGCGCTTCTTGACCTTCTGGATAGTGCGGGTTGCCACCCCCTCCGCATTGATGGCAACCACACAGTCGGCCCAGATCCTCTCCCGTCCTTCCTTGTTGGCGCGGGACGATCCGAAGAGGGCATCATACTGCCCCAGGACTTGCTCCACCAGGACACCAACTTCGGTGGCAGTGAAGCTGGTGCCCCTCTGCCCCTCTGGCCGGGGGTTGCCACTGGTGCCAGATGTTGATGTGCCCGACATGGCAACCCCAGGGGCAGGAGTGGGTGGGCAACTGGGTCCTGGGGCTGGGCTGTGGAGCGATGTTATCCGAGTCGGGAGTCTTCTGTTCCAGCAGGGGTGGACACAGCACTTGGACCCCTGCAGATGGCTGATGTGCAGGCACCAAATGGCAGGGCACGGTGGCAGCAGGCAGGCAGGCAGGCAGGCAGCAGCAGATGGCACGTGGGAGGCTGCTCGGGGCACTGGGGGGCAGTAATTCGGCCTTCTGGGCAGGAGCGTGGTCTTCCGTGTGTTTTCGCATGGCCCGCTTGATACGGAATGATTTGGCACGTGAAATTCCTGCATGTTAGCGTGATATTCGAGGAAAGGCACTTAGCGCGTAAGCGCGTCAGCACGCATACGCGATTTCATTGGACCAAAGGCCCTTACAGCGTAAGCGCGTCTGTGACGTTTCGCGCATGGGCGTTGCCCTGGCAGGGCTTGGAGATCCTGCGTGCCTTTGAACTGCTCCGTACGTGCTTTTCGTGCGGTGCGTGTGTTTTCCATCCGTTGGGGTTCACACGCTATTACTTCACAGCGGGTGTTGGCTACGCGTTCTTCTACACGCAAGGCAGACGGTGAGTGGTACCCCGCTCCCCTGAAATACATGTAGCTCGCTCCCCCAGGCCCGATCGCGTGAGAAACTTCACACGAACCGCTGATATACACGTAGCCCGCTCCCCCAGGCCCGATCGCGTGAGAAACTTCACGCGAACCCCTGAAATACACGTAGCCCTCTCCCCCAGGCCCGATCGCGTGAAAAACTTCACGCAAACCCCTGAAATACACGTAGCCCGCTCCCCCAGGCCCGATCGCGTGAGAAACTTCACGCGAACCCCTGAAATACACGTAGCCCGCTCCCCCAGGCCCGATCGCGTGAGAAACTTCACGCGAACCCCTGATATACACGTAGCCCGCTCCCCCAGGCCGATCGCGTGAGAAACTTCACGCGAACCCCTGATATACACGTAGCCCGCTCCCCCAGGCCCGATCGCGTGAAAAACTTCACGCGAACCCCTGAAATACACGTAGCCCGCTCCCCCAGGCCCGATAGCGTGAAAAACTTCACGCGAACCCCTGAAATACACGTAGCCCGCTCCCCCAGGCCCGATCGCGTGAGAAACTTCACGCGAACCCCTGATATACACGTAGCCCGCTCCCCCAGGCCCGATCGCGTGAAAAACTTCACGCGAACCCCTGATATACACGTAGCCCGCTCCCCCAGGCCCGATCGCGTGAAAAAGTTCACGCGAACCCCTGAAATACACGTAGCCCGCTCGCACAGGCCCAATTGCTGTATGTTGCCACTTTTGTAATGCGCAGGGACGCTACCGCCTGCCTTGGTGTGGCGGAAGTGTTTCGGCTTGTGCGTGTCTTTGGCTGTGCGTGGCTTTGCCCTATTCGATTCCATGAATACGTGTAGTTCGAGTGCGTGTGGGTGTTCTGTCTGCTTCCCTGCAGTACATCCCCAGTTACGCCCTTATTTTCGCGCGTTGTTCCCCATTCCGCGCGTTACGCCCCGTGTCCCGGCCACTTTCTGGTGTTGCGCCGAGGTTGCGCGCCTTCCCTGTGCGCGTCGCGCACGCCTTTCGGGATGTTGCAGTGACTTGTGCGCCATGCACGGGTTTGGCGAACATCCCGGGGTGTACACGCGCAGGGACTTCTATGAATCGCACGCGTGCGCGTGCGCCTGTTTTTTTCCGCTTGCGCCTGCTTGCGCGAAGGTTTTCGGCGCACGTTTGTTCCATGAATCGGCCCCTTAGTTGTATCCTTATACTACATTGATCTTACACAAAGGGCCTCCTTACGAGTTGGGCGCAAAGGGATACCGGGCACCGGTAAGGACACTGGTGCTGGTAATCCCTTTGCGCCCTATTCCGAGTACAGCAATTTGCGGTACCGTTATTAGCGCCTTCCCCCTTCCCATTGAGCCGTAAGGGGGCTCAAATGGGAATGGGGAATGGCTTTTTCAATGGGACTTACCGGTCCTGCAAAGGTCGGAATAGACCGGTAGGTCCCCATTGAACCAGGGCGGACTCGGTACGGGTATTGGAGGTAATCATGGCGCTAATAGCGCCATGATTACCTCCATACTTGGAATGTGACCCAATGTTATAAACATAATCAATTAAATGACCTTCTATTTTCTACATTCCACAACCATTCACCGTTCAGGTAAATGTTCATACGCACCTTTTACGTAGGCATCTTCTTAATCATAGGTCATCAAATCAGGAGGAGGGACCAATTCATCAATCTGATCCAGGATGTTTCAGGCATGACAGGTTTTAAGCTGGTTCACATAGATCCAACGTTCCTCTGTCTTTTCCCCTTTTGACAGCTGGATTTTGTCGGTGACAGGAAATATCGCAAACATGATCTCAAAAGCCCTGTGCCCCACTCTGAGAAATATGTGCTCTTTGCATTGGTTCCTTTAACATTTACAGAGGTAAACTAGATCATGTAGCTCATACTCCTTTTGGAAAGTCTGCATGTCACAGTGGGGAAAAAGAAAAGAGGTTAAGCTAAAGCTTCTATTGGCCTAGGCATTATGAAAAACCTGTAAACAGGATCACACACACTAGAAGAAAGTGCCCACTAGCAGTAATTATCAAATTAATTCAGAACAGCATTTATTAATATTGAATGTATTCTTCATTGAAATTTCTATTTCATTGCAATGTTTTTCTTTAAAAAGACAAACAAATCATAAATCATATGATTATTTCATAGTTACAATAACAATTCATGACCTGGCTCACCAAGACTCCTCCCACACACTACTGGATGTCAATGCACCATCTATCAACATTTCAAGTCACATTTGTACCACACATCAATACACATCATTTCAAACACAATCAATGCATAAACAACACCGAGAGATACAGAGAATAAAACAAATTATCCACAATTTCCAATGTTCTTGTTTTCTATAAAACCTACTATGAAAACATCAGTCCTGTATTATAAATTTCTCAGTTAACAAGAGTACATGTATCCAATGTCATCGTCGACTCAAGTTTCGGTTTGGAAATGGGGTTCTCAAAACAATGCTCAGACCATCCTCATTAGGACAAAGTGGTTGGAATGTGGAGGGGAAGAGAACTGGTGTCAATTGAACAGCTTGACAAGTGGCCGGGAATCGCCTGATGTAATCCTGAATGAATCACGTGCTGTTCACTGTTAGATTACCAGATGTGTGGCATCCGTATATACGGAGTGTGCCCTGTACTCCTGATGCCATCTAACGTCACCATACAGTTCGGAAAAGGTGATCAACTGGGGTCGATAACAGCATTAATCAGCGCTGGATTAATGCACGTGATCCTTGTGGTCTGTGGATTTGCCTGCCAGAATGTCTTGTCACAGTAGGCCTTTGTGCTTAGAGGATACTCCTCCAGATTCCTCTGAGCACAAACAAAAGCATGTTGGAGATTCTTTAACAGATTCTCTACATATTCATGAGTGGTAGAGGCATTGATCAACATCTTTTCCTTCGTTCAATATGACAGATATTGAGACAAGACAATTGTTCTACCAGTTTTGAGTTCAAAAATGAGGAACTTCGTCTCAGAAATAGGGATAAACCTCAGAGCCATCCAGTTTAGTGGTAAACTTAAGCCCCAACTGTTTTAAAAATGCACTACAAACCTCTTTAAAATTCCCATGATTTTCTTGTTATATTGTTCAACCCCCGTATAGAAAGCTTGGTTGTAGGGGATATGCAATTTTATCTCAATCCAGAGATTTTGCCATATTTTAGTCATTAACTCACCAGTGAAATGACTTTCCTAGTCAGACTCATTCTTTTGAGGAAGGCAGAAACGAGAAACAATGTGGTTAATAAATAAGATAGCTAGAGTCTCCACTTTTCAGGGTATGTAGACATTCAATCCCCTTTGTAAAGAGGCACTGTGACGAATCCCAGGATGTCATTGCTGCTTCCATAGGGGCCAGGGAGGTGAAACCGCTACCCGACAGTCCCCATGGGGATGGTACTCAGTGGGGGGATCTCATGGGATGGGAAGCCCCCTATGTGACCAGTGATGACTAATGTGGGAGAATATGGTATCCGCCTACCACCTACACCTCTCCTTTGTTGGGAAGTATGAGAATGTTGGGAAGTACAGCAATGTTGGAGAATACATCCAACGCAGTAAACGTGCATGAAAAGGCAAACTGCGAGAGTCACTATGAAAAATCACACTGTGTAGAAGCAAGCAACCCCATTCAAAAAGGATTTCCTGCATTGGCCCAGCAAGGCACAGGTAGCCGTGATTCAGTAAGCCATAGTGCATACACCTTTTAGATTAAGATAACCATGTGTCCTTACACAGATACAGCATTATTTAAAATAAGTTAGGGGAATATAGAAGACGTTTTTATAATGATAATATATGACTGCAACCCTTTACATTAGCTGAATACACAGTACATGTAGGCCTTGAGATTTAGTTAGGTATCCCTGATACATGAAACTCCACGGCCTCTCAGAAGAAAATATCCACCAGACCCTTGCAGAGAGACACACACATCTCAAGTTGTACCTTCTCAGAGCAAAAGACTAAATGCTGTGCAGTGATTGGTCAAGGCAAGGGGGAGTTTACCATGCCTGAGTTGCATAAGTGAGATCATGAAAGAGTGACAAAGAGAGATATCAGACGCCAGAGCTTAAGGACAAGACCCTGCACACAGATTGGTCAAAACACATCATCTTATCTGGGTTCCCAATCTTGTATACAAAAGAGATATAACAATTTATGTTCCTAGGCAGAACATCCACAAGTATCATAATGAACGACAAACAGTGAAGAGTATGGTTGTCAATATATAATGATCACAATGCAACACTGGACACCATTACGCATGAAATAGAATCTAGTAGGAGTCCGTAGTTTTTACAGCAGCTCACACATAAGCCTGTTCACAATGGTAGTAAGGACAACTTTATGAATTCACAAGTTAAATAAGCATTTTGATTTGCCGAACTCCACTCGGATTGTTTTGTTTATTGTTTGATGGTCTAGACTACTCCCAACGTAGTTATAGGGCAGAATAGGAATTTCACCAACCCCAACATTTTCAATAAAGCTTTTAAAAATTGTATCCATTGTATCAGTGTCAATATTTGTGATACCATGTCTTCCCAGCAGTGGCAAAACCATATAAAACAGACAGTGCAGAAAACAATGGTAGCCTTCAGTGGACTTATTTATTTTTACCACCAATATGGTGGAAAACGCTCTAGACAAATGCCTGTAGTTTATGAAGTCCAAGATGGATTCAGTAGTTGTTTATGGGGCAGAAATCTGGGGTGCCTCCATCAGGAGGGTGCATGTAGGGTTATCAAAATCAGGGCTGCAAATGCTTATGGGCCAGTACACCCGCTGATGCATTAAGGCATGAATTGAGTCTGGTCAATATCACGTTCATTGTGGAGCAATGGTTTCTGGAGTTTTTTCTTAAATTACATATGACTCCCTCCGTGAATAGGAATCTTAAGGCGGCATCAAGGGATCTGTGCAACCAAATAATTAATAATTAATGACAGACACAGTTGGTATAAGAGAGGGTGTATTTTAATGACCCGTTGGAACCAGAAGAATGTGGCATTTCTGGTCTCCTTCACAGAGTACCAACATAACTCATTTTTTAAAGAAAATGCCATAGAGCTCGAAATGGCCACATTTTGTGCAAGAATTAAAAAGGTATTTACACTAAAATTGGATTTAACTGCTTCTATACACTGCGAGACTGTGCCTTGGTTAGTAAAACGCAATTCTGTTGAGAACTGGAGATGTATGCTGCTGGCCCATTTAAATAGTTTACCTTTTAGAGCAAGGGCACCTTGGTTGGCTCTATAGAAGATCTGTTCATGTGTTTTGGAAAGCTGTGAAGATTTAATGCATTTTGTAGTGGTGTATGGGTTTTTAACAAACTTGAGAAAACAATGGCTTAGACCGTTTTTCATTAGAAATTATATAAGAACATGTGTGGAGGCAATGGCCTTTTTTATGACCAGTAATAATGAAAAATGTTATCAGATGCTGGACGTTTTAGTAAGTTAGCTTTCATAGAAATCTGTAGAAGAAGGAATGTGGAAACATAATTAGAGCAGGGTCCAAGTATTGGGCAATTCATGTGGTAAATGTTATGTATCTCAATATTATGCATTTTTTTCAATGATTGTAATTTTGATAATGTGTATGTGTGTTTGTATTTTAATTGTTAATGGATTATATTGTCCTAATAATCTTGTATTACTAAAACTAGGATGTGGCGATTGCCTTCTTTCCCTGGGAAAAGTCTGACTTGGAATTTCCTGGGAACCTAGTCCTATGTTCTGATAATTTCTCTCAGAAGGAGGTACATATTTGAAGGAAAGGATAGGCCTAGAGCCTACATTCGGAGGACTAATGTAAGTCTCTAGTTTTGTTGGATCAGTATTTTGCATGCAAGGTGGAGTACTAGTCAGCTGGCTTTCAACAGAAAGACTTCTCTGTTTATTCGGATCCTAACGGCACAGAATATGTATTTGGCCACGTCTCTAAGTCCAACAGAGAAGTATTCTCTACCTCAGATACCTTTATGGCATCTGAATCATGCTTTTGTTTTGGGTTGTTTTCTATATTTCTGGGAATTGTTGGCTTTTGTACTTCAGAGATCCACACAGCTTGCATGCTTATCTTCTCAAAACATCTAGGGTTATTGAAATCATTAACTAATTGAGTCACTTCTAGCTTTACTCTTTGCCATTGTAGAACACCAGGGTGGTCCTTCTTTATTGGCCAGATGCCTTTGGGCCTTAGTCTGCGCTCTACAAGCAATGCACATTACATTACATTACTATGTCATTTTGGACGGGCATAGAAGAATGTAGATTTTACATTTCGACTTTCGATATTGACATGTTGAGAAATCTGAGCAAATGTGCGCTTGAGTTCTTGAACAAACTCCCTAGGAGATTGATCCCCAGCACACATTATATTACAAAACAGAGGGGGAAACTCTCTACCAGCACGAACACAGCCCATTGACTTGTTCTTGGGTGGGTGGCCCTCGGGAGAGTCTCAACCAAGTCTTTAGCTCACTGTCCCTTTCACAGAGGAGAAATATCCCTGCATATCAGTCTTTGTCCTGCCCAGGGGCAGTCCATACCGAAATGGTAGGCAATTCTCCTCTGAACAAGAGTACCACAACAACCCGATACACATGTTTCAGCCTGGTTGGGCATCATCAGTGAGGTGAAGCTGTGCCTCTCTAAGAACAGTGAGCAAGGGGTCCACATCTGGATTCCCCTGGTAACTTAGGGTGAGACCCAAAGTTACTTGGTATGCAAAACAGAGGGGGGTCTCGGATACTCTCTACCAGCAAAAACACAGCCCATTGACTTGTTCTTGGGTGGATGGCCCCTGGGGGAGTCTCAACCAAGTCTTTAGCTCACTGTTCTTTTCACAGAGAAGAAATGTCCCTGCATATCAGTCTTTGTCCTGCCCAGGGGCAGTCCATACCGAAATGGTAGGCAATTCTCCTCTGAACAAGAGTACCACAGCAACCCTATCCACGTGTTTCAGCCTAGTAGGGCATCATCAGTGAGGTGAAGCTGTGCCTCTCTAAGAGCAGTGAGCAAGGGGTCCACGTCTGGATTCCCCCGGTAACTTAGGATGAGACCCAACGTGACTTGGTATGCAAAACAGAGGCGGGTCTGGGAAACTCTCTACCAGCACAAACACAGCCCATTGACTTGTTCTTGGGTGGATGGCCCCTGGGAGAGTCTCAACCAAGTCTTTAGCTCACTGTTCTTTTCACAGAGAAGAAATGCCCCCGCATATCAGTCTTTGTCCTGCCCAAGGGCAGTCCAGCACCGAAATGCTAGGCAATTCTCCTCTGAACAAGAGTACCACAGCAACCCCACATTATATTACAGGTTATATTACAGGATGCCTCTCGAGCTTCTTAGGTATTTCTGTGAGTTGAAAAATATTTGAAAATAGCTGCCTTGTAAGAGGACCATTTGTAATGATTTGATCTTCCAGGCCAGCAAAGAAACTGAAACACCTGTTAGAGATTGTGCATTTGATAAATTCTATGTTGTTTTGGTCATTTTTCAATCCAAATGATGTCATCATCTTTTCGTAAAATTTGAAACGTTCCCAAACAGACTATTTTGCATGTTTATGGTAAGGGATCAGATACTTTTTATGGTGCCTTAATCTTCTTTATTGTGTCCTTCAGCAACTGTGATTGTGCATTTCATTCTATGTCTCCAATCCTAACCCCGTCCCTGCTTGAATATTCACCCCACCCTCCTATTGTAATGGCTGTAAAGATGACTTCCTATGCGTACGGCACAGGGAATTCTCACTTTTTTTTTCAGCGGATAGATAGTAGGGTGTATCTACACACTGCCATCCACCTAGGGGCTCTGACGTATCCTCATACTTGTTGGCATAGAGAGGGGTCTCTAAAATGCACTTTACATGTTGCATTTTCTGTGAATATCAGCCAAATGGGCTAAATGCTCTCTCTGTTGAATCATATGTTGTAATGTGTGTTCCCTTAACTCATTTTCATATCTTGATTAACTAATTATCTGTTTGGCAGTGCTCTCACGTTCGCTCCAGTGCACTCCTGATGTACTGTGTTTGCCACTGCCTTCTCCTCTCACCTGAATTTCTCTCTGACCAGGAAATGCAGTCTTCCTGTATATCTGGGTGAGTTTGGGAAGAGAACATGGTATGATTGGTGCCGCCTACGTCCTGATTATGGCTAGGCGCACGAAAACCAAATGATCTTCTTTCTTTCTGATAAATATTAAATTCTTCCATTGACTCTTGGCTGATAGCCTGTCACCTAGCTAATTCTTTATTCAGGCGTTCAATCTCTGACATTGCATCATCAAGTTCTGTCCTTAATATGCCTGACTTCTCAGTGTTGCAATCTTTTCTACTCGTTGCATCAGCTCTTGTGCAGTCACATTATTTTGGTCACCCTATTCTTGTGCCTATGTCGTTTGCAAGGTGAGCTCATGTATTTCCTAATTGCAGCGTATTTCCTGTGCAAACAGAGTCCTTTGCTTCTTTATGATTTGTATAACATTGCACAGCAAATCAAATTCTGCCTTTGAATGACCTTCTTCACAACAGGTTTCACATTTGTCTCTCGTCACCCTTTTAGTTAGATGTTATAATCATCGTACATCTTATAATTATAAACCATTGCTGTAAGTTACTATAAGTGGTTTAATCAGTTATTTAGGTCTTTTATTTTTCATGTGTCTGTAGACACTGACTATGAATATCAGTAGTGATTAAAAGCTCTCTTTCTAGACATTGTTTGGCTTCTCTGCACACATTTAATTAATTGTGTATTGCCTCCACTAAACTGTGTTGTTTCTGTAGTAAAACTGTCCTGTCACCCGAGACTCATTCAATTGCTTCATCTAATGTTTGCACTGATCATTAGCTTGTTGCATGCATATTAATGCTGCAGAGGTATTTTGAGAATATTTATGCAAATCTGTGCAAATCTTGTACATTTTCAGACAATCTGCATTTAACCATGTCAAGGTGAAAGAATAGATGGTCAGAAAAGTTCACAATAATTTGCTTCTCCTCCCTAGCTGAGGGGGTAGGTAGAGATTTTGTAACGCTTCATCTACCTGACCTTCTGGGACCCACATGTGCATGGCACCATAGATCCGATGAGTCCTATACCCTTCTGGTTCCTCGTCTTAAGCTGAAGAAATCCAGAGATGCTGCATTTGTATCTGCAGCACCTCAGTCTTGGAACTCTCTTTCCCCCATGCTACGAGCCACAATTTCGACGGAAGTTTTTAATAAGGGACTAAAAACGTCTCTGTTCTCTTAATCTCACTTTATTTCCTTCCTTACTTCCCGGCCTCTTGTTCCTTTCGGATCTCTGCCTTCATCTTCCTTGTCATGTCTTTGAATGTGTTTGTCTTTTTTGTTTCAGCGCCCTTAAACCCTAGGGCACCTGGCGTACTTTACAAATTAAATAACATAACATAACATAACATATCTGTTTCAACATGTTCCACAATATTCATCTTTCCTGCCCATGCAGAACATATCTAGGGAATGCATGAGCAAAATCCACTTCCAGATCAGCCGTGGTATCCTGTGACTACGATCTGATGTAATATGTATATCAATAACTAACCTCCAATCAAAAGAAGAATCACCTGAATTATTTTTCTTTGTTTCTAAAACCCCTATTTTTTCAACCTACACTTCTACAAATGCCACTGGCAATCACAATCTATATTTCCTAATATGAGAATATACACTAGAGACCATCTAAGTCCACGCACTAATGCAATATCACCTCTTACTTGCTCTCATGACAAGTGTGCACACCTTAGATATAGCACTCGACACATGGGAATAGCACCACAAACGTAACCATCTCAAGAACAATATTGGGACCTTGAGTACATTTTACCCAAAGACTGGGTTTTTACCAATGTCAAAAGAAAAAGAAGAGGCAGAAAGCACATGTTTAAAATTGAACTTCATCTATCAAAGAGTAAAGAGGCCAGACTGTGTCAAAAATATAATTCTGTTAACAAGGGAACATGGACTAAGTTACAGCAATTTTGAAATTATAAAAGTCAAGTGGTTGGATTATGTCAAGTGTTCTGAACGGCATGCTCATAGTTTTCACATAGAAAAGCAATGACAGAAAAGGAATCCTCCTTTGATTCTGAATCTTTTTAATGTGAATTTTTTATTATTTTTATTTTACAAGCCACTGATTTATAGGCTAATACATTTTCAAGTAATTCCAATATATCAACTATGGAAGGAGCCTGATATCATTTGAAAAATGCCATTTCAGAAATGACTGTATTAACATATGCTTAAAGACTTATCAAGAATTCCACGATCATTTTAGTTTAAATTATTCACCTTAAAGTGTAAGTGTTATATTCATGTAAAACGTATAGTCAGATGATCAGTAAAAAAAAGGCAAATAAATCTGACTAAATACTCGACAAGCCATGACATGCTAGTGAGCACTGACCTATTTGAAACAGAAACCATGTGGCAGGGAGGCATGTCATGCACAAACCTGTGCGCTCAGTCTGCATTTCTGAGGAGGGTGTTATTCTCAATGTAATAAAATGTGAAATATTGCAATAGAACATGCTAAATCAGGAATTGCCATAATGTAATTATTGAGCATGTCTATTGAGGGTCTTGAAATAAATAGAGTCCAAGATCTGGACTTATTTGTTTTGAAATATAAGAGATTAATTTTCAAACATTCAACAAAGAGACAATGTGTACATTAATTTTAAATGGCCGACTATCTTTTTCTAAATATTTGGCAAGCACGAAAACAGGAGACCTGTGTCACTGTGAGTGTGACACATTCTATTAGTGAGAATACATGTATTTTAAATTGAAACAATGCTGATCTTTAAAATTAATTATTCGTTCTACATGATGATCAATTAATGATACATATTCTAAATAAATATTCTGAAATGATGAAAAATGAGAGAGGTTGGCATCTCTGAAATTCAGTCATTTTCACTGTGCAACCATTTTGTTCCCTTATGAACTATTGTGTGAATCCAAAGTGTGCTTTCAGACTGTAGAACAGTAATTATTAGGAAGGATGAACAAATCAATCATACAAAACGATATATACGATCATGTCTTAAAAATAATCTGTCATGCATGTTGCAGCTCCCACTTTCAAGATGAAAAAAGAAAACACGGCAACCACTTGGGACCAATGTACCAAACAACATGCAATTGGGACAGCAGATCATATATGATCTCATGATTTGCGCAAAATAAGATAATGAAATGATTAAAAGTACAACATTAAATGTGGTATAATGATGGGACATACTTTAGATTGTAATAAATGTGGTTTTAATATCGTAACTGACAATAGGTATATCATATGATCTGTATATTACAGACCATTCAAACAAAAGAAGGCAATTTAAAACTTATGAGTTATGTAGGGAAAAAAACCTGATTATTCTCTTCTGGTGCTCTTATTATACATCAGAACCTTATCTATGCATCGTCAGGATTCACACTGCACCCTTTTTGTTCATCACTAATTTAATTACCGGACGCAATAAATACAATCACACCCTTTCACAGTTAGATACTTTATATTTTTCAGTCTCATCAGCAAGAGGCAGTCAACTCTATTATATCACTCATTGAGCATGACTACAAAACACAACAAGGCACTCACCATAAGGCTCAAGTACAAACACATTTCATATTAGCAAGACCTTTCAAATGTACGCGTTTTTCTTTTTAACCTTGGGGTTACCAAAACAATATAAAAGCATAACGATTCCAGTGCACTGATATTCTCCCTCTCTCACTTATCATTGGATGGTTTGTCTAATTATGGCCCCCTCTGGTTAAAAGGACAGACCCCCACACAGGACTTTGAACCCTTAAATATTAATCCTTTGGTACCTTAAATATTAAGGAAGTGTTGCCTTTCGTGTCTACTCGGACACACTGCCCATTACCCTGAAGAGGGGTCCTGCTTATTTTTCTGCCTATTGATACTCACCATGCAATTCAGTCTTGTCTTACACTGTCCTTCAGAAATGCTGTCTTGTGCTTGGTTCGCAATCTCCCTTCCTGCAGCTAGGTATGCCTCAACCTGCCTTTGCCAGGAGACTGCCCCAGAGTCGAATCACAGCCTTCAATTAACTTCCTGCTACATCAATCAGCAGCCCAGCAGATGATCGTCACCAAAGCTCCTACCATGCGAATAAAGCTCCCACCTTGTCTATTCTCCCTCTATTTCAAACCCTTCCTCTATTGCAACACTGTTTCTGTACATTTCTTTACTAATTCTCAGCCTTTTTTCACATTGTCACCTCTGCTACGTTACGTGCCAGAACTTTCCAGCACCCACCGTGACCCCTCTGTGACCTTTGAGCAACTTTCTGCTTAGCACACTCTCCCAATAATGTTACACTTCACTTTACCCTTCCTTCCCCTTTCCAGCTTTGCACGAACAATGAGTGTTCTATTTTCAAGGGCCATCGTGCTGTTACATGGCACACTCTGAATCTTTCCTGGCAAAGTATGCTGTCTAGCTTTTCATTTTGCGTCATTTTCTAGGCCTGGCCATGTTCATGTGCCTGCAGCTATGCCAGCAGGTTTGTGGCGTAAGCAGATCTGATCCCATCTATTTACCCCCCAATTCTACGTTTTAGTATCAAATGTTAAACTATACACTAAAATACTGCATATTCTTCAGTTTATAAATTCTCTAACATGTATTGTTCCAAAGATATGTTTGAACAGCACTTACAGACTGGCATTGCAAGTATTATGGCTTGCATTGAAAAAGAACCAATAACCTGGGTCCTGCTAGCCTTTACATGGGATGCCACGGGACCCAAAAGGAAAATGAGGGGCACGAGGAATTATAGCTGTCATTGTCAACCAGGACACTCCAGTCCACCCACAAGGGTCTGTGATAACAGTGCAGGATGATAGGAATGCACATGGAATTGGCCCCCAGATGACCTAAGGATGAGGGGCCCAATTTGATGTAAGAATGCAGTATCGATCAACCAAAATTCCTGGCCTGGTAATCATGGAGAATCACGCGTCCATAAAAGGCTGCATCTAGATGCTTCAAACCACTGAAGCAACCCAGAACCCTTGGGCTATGATGATCCTCCCACAAGTCATGGTTTGCTTCTGTTCAGGTCTTTTCAAGCAGAAGGGATGTCGCCATGCAGTTCAGGCTGGGCTATCTCATTGGCAGAAAGGCAAAGACTTATATTTTATGGCTGGTCACCTTCAGCAAAGAAACAGATGGCCAACGGCATGATGGTGTTTAAGTGTTCCTAGAGCAATGCCAGTGGTAAAGATGGTTTGATAACCTTCCGCCCATCACATGTTTTAGTTATAGGGTGTGTCCCTAAATCAGAGGCGGTATGCCCAGAAGTGAATCCCTTGCTTGCTTAGGGAGAGGGAATCAAGCTGCACCTCACTGATGTTGTCCAATGTCGCTGAAACATGTCTAGGGTTTCTTGTGTTTACTTGCAAAGTCGACATGGCCTAGCAGTTCGGGCCAGACTGTTCCTATTAGCGGGAGGAACACAAATCATTGGCATATGGCTGGTCCCTTTCGGCAATGGTACATAGAGGCTAGAAAACCACTGTGTGTAAGGTTGCCTAGAACAATGACAGTGGTTATGATTATATCATAACCTTCCACACATCACATGGAAGGGTTATAGACCTTGCAGTCATGCATCAGAATCATTCGGGTTCTGCACGATAGTGGTTGAAAATGAAGCCCCAAGCAATAAATTAACCACCACAGGTCAGAAACATGAGAGAGCTCGATGTGTATGCAGTCAATCAAAGGATCAATGACATGGTCCCGATAAACCGCAGCATCTATCAGAAGAACATTCAACACATGCATAAATAAGGGAACAGTGGGTCCCAGAACAATCAACAATGGTTGGGCAGTCACAGCCATCACATTAAAAGTGTGCCTCAGTAAGAACATTCAACACATGCATAAATAAGGGAACAGTGGGTCCCAGAACAATCAACAATGGTTGGGCAGTCACAGCCATCACATTAAAAGTGTGCCTTCTCCCTGTAGGGACAAAGTCTGGGAGGCAGACTCAAACAATTAATGTCAAGGTGCACTTGTATACCTCAAGAGGGAGCTCTGGCAATGCAATCTCTACCCAGAGATTGTAAGACAAAGTGAGAAAACCCCACATACAAAGGAGAAAACAATGGAAATGGAACCATATCTGTGTAACGAGGCACACACAAAAAAGACATCATCCTAAGGGCAATGAAAATTGCACGGCCAAAGTCAGCAGCAGAACTCAAACATATCCTTTACATTCAAGCCGTTAGTATGGCATGAGACGCACGCAACAACAGCCTATAGGCACCATAACTCCCATAGTCATCTGGAGCCCCCAAAGTATACCAGAATTGCACACGCCAAACCATTAATACAATAATATGTGACTGCCAAACATCCCAGTACACCGATGGTAGTGCCCTAATCAACCACATTCCTGACATTGGGCCCTTGGGAACTGAGCAATCTTCATTTGGGATAAGATGAGGACTATCACAGTTTTAAGGGTGCCCTGAATGAGACAACCCCACAGGGATATAGTAAAATGAAGAGATTGACGAGTAAGACCACAGTTGTTTACCATGTACACCAAAGGCTAGGGATCTCTCTAGACAGTGTTATGATTTTCACAATACAATCCATGCCATAGCCTATGCTCCACGTAAAAAGGGCAGTCTAAATGTTCATTTGTCACTGAGGCAAGTTTTGCGCCAGAGAATAATGCTGTACCCAAAGCTTGGCTATGGAGAATGTTGGGAATCTATGCTTTATTGCAAGAGAAACTTCTCGGCTAGATCACCTGCCAGAATACTATTCGACAGCAGTAGTGCCCTTTGTCCATTTTCTGACGCAATCCATGTATCATTGCTCATGACCCCTGTGTGTTTGAATAAATCTTAGTTGTTATCAATCTCTTTCCTACACAGTTGTATCACTAAACCAATAAGTGTTTGCACTTGCATTATAGTGTCATTATACTCTAACTCTCTTTTTCAGCATTTATGTATATGTAGTATCTTGCAGAGTTAATGTATGAATATTACACCTAGAATAGTGAAGCAATATACAATTCCTTCTATTAGCAAAAAAGTAGTGGATTAGATACCCAACATCCTATTCTTCTAAAATGTTAAAAACTACCTGTTACAAATCACAGATGTGTATGTAGCTAATGTGGCCCAGTAAAACTTCAAATCAAATCACCCTGCAAAGAATTCATCTTATGCTTCCTCTGTACTTTGATGTATCTACATTTCCTGGCCACTGTGTTAAAACTCAATACTACCTTAAACTCAGTGTGTCACCAGCACAGGGAAGACTGAAAAGCTAACCTCACAAACTACATTGTGGTTTATCTAAAGAGATCTTGCATAGAAAAGAAAAATGTATGTTGAAAACATGGGCTAAAATGGCATACTTAAGCCCTCAGAATATTGACACAGTCCAAAAAATAAGAATTTAGGAAAATTGGCAAATTGTCCATTTATAGCCCCATAAGCAAAGATGACTCCAAGGTTACTGGTTTCAGTTGAAGGCACAGGAGGAGAGCCCAAAGAGGAAGGACAGAGTGAGGGGAAGAAGGAGGGAGCAGGAATGCCAATGGGAAGGACCTCAGTTTTACAGGCAATGAGGCAGGAATCGGTGGAGGCGCACCAGGACAACTTGGCAGATAGGCAGTCTGGAATAATAGAGGGTGCAAGAGGGTCAGCAGAGAGTTTGAAAAAGAGTTCTGTGTCATCTGCGCAACACTGGAAGTTGGAGGAGAAGGAGACAATTAGGTGTGCAAGGAGAGCATGGAAGATGTTAAAAAGACAGGGGGAGAGTATAGAGCTCTGGAGTGGCACCACAGGTGAGAGGGAAGGGGAAAGGAGAAGGTGCCCATGATGACTTGGGAAGAGCGGTTAGTGAGGAAAGAGGTCAGTCAGTCCAGTGCCTATTCCGAGATACAGAAGGTATCGTAGAGCCTTTGTATGAGGATGGAATGGTTGACTATATCAAAGGCAGAGGAGAGATCGAGAAGGATATGGACAGCTGAGGAGTTGGAGTCCAGAGATGTGTGCAGTTCTTCACAGGTATTCAGATGAGCAGTTTTCATGTCTCTGGATGCTCGGAATCCAGATTGATGGTCGTGGAGACCACCAACATGTTCAGTGCGTGAATTGAGTTGGGGCAAGGCCAGCTTCTCAAGCAGCTTCCCAAGGAAAGGGGTGATGGAAATAGGGTGGTAGCTGGCAGGGCAAGTATGGTCTGAGGCTGGTTTCTTCAGGATTGGACACACAAGGAAGTGCTTAAGGGGGAGGGGAAATATCCATTGGCAAAAGAGTGATTGCAGAAATCAACGAGAGCAGGGGCAAGAGAGCCAATGTTATGCTTGATGGTCCTGCATGAGCAATCAGAGACCTGTTTATAAGAGACCTTCATGGAGCAGACAACTCTGTAACTTCTTCGGGTGTGACAGGGGAGAAGGAGCAGAAGAAGGAAGGTGGAAGGGAGGAATGGATGATCGGGGATATGGGATGGGTTGTGAGGGAGTGTAGAAAGGGTGAGTTTTGGTGGGAAAGTGTGAAGCTAGTGCATTGCAGAGTGCCTGGAAAGGAGAAGGGGAGGAGGAGACCGTGGAAGGGTTGGCTAGTTCTGTGCAGATCTTGAAAAGTTAAGCCGCATTGTTAGATTCACCGGAGACCCGTGCCTGAAGGTAGGCTCTTTTCTTGGCATGGATGGCGAGTCTGTATTGCCTTTGGAGCAGGCAGCAGGCCAGTTTGTCAGAGGATGCGCCAGAGATTAGCCACTTCTGTTCTGCCACCCTCCACTTTCGTTTCACGGGGGCAATTTCGGTGCCGTACCAGGTGTAACGCCTATAGGCAGGTTTCAGGTGGATCCTCATGACTGAGGCAAGAATGTCAAGAGTGTTGGTGGACAGGTGGAGGTTGCTGAAGGCAGAGTCAGAGGTAGAGTCAGAGGTGGGGGTTGTGGGGAGGGTGAAGATGGAGGCGAAGGCAGCCACAGTCACTTGTTTCATCGGGTGGATGTTAGCGAATAAGGTTGGTGGGACTTTAGGGGGATGTCAGGGGGGCCAAACGGACTCAGGGGGCAGAGTGAAGAGAATGGTGTGTCCAAGAGAGAGGGGTGACTAGTGGGGGGAGAGAGAGATGTCATAGTGTATAAGGGCATCCAGTATTTGTCCGGCTGAGTGGGTTGTGTCAGAAGGAAGAATGCAGAGGGACATCGAGGTGCAGAGGTCAGTGAAGGGAATGGATGCAGAGTCAGGAGAGTCCAGTTGAATGTTGAAGTTACCCAGGAGGAGGAGGTTAGAAGTGGATGAAAGTAAGGAAGAGCAGAAGTCAGCCCATTCAGAGAGGAACAGGGTGGTAGCGCTTGGAGGCCGGTAAATCGTCAGGATGGAGATGGGAGAGATGACCAATTTGCAAACCAGCCTTTCAAAGGAAGAATAGGACTTTGAGATCCTCCAACTGCACTACGAGGTCCACCAACACCTCCTGCCTAGTGGTACCTAGATACAACCTTAAAAGAGCAGGGGGCTACAGCTTCCCGGTTGTGGTCTCCCAACTATGGAACACACTCCCATTGGACATCAAATCCATCCAAGTATTCAAAAAAGATTCAGAAGTAGTGTTGTCACCTGGCTACTCAATAAGAACTAACCCAATCTTTTCTTCAGCCATGCACTTCGGACTATTCGATACTTGTAGCCTACTGTCCATATATGTATGCTCCAATTTCTCATTCATGTCTAAATTCATGCTTGACTATTGTATTAACTGAATTCCTGCACTATATCTTGTGTCATATCTAACATTCTGTAGGAACTGTAACATGTAACTGTCCTCTTTCTCACTAGTGCCCAGATACCCCGGGTCAGGCATGCTATACAAGTAAAATAAACAAAAAAACAAACAAGCTGGGTAGGTAAGATGGAAGGAGGAACCATGCAGCAAAGATTAAGGCACCCCCCTGCAAGTGTGGTGAGCTCAAGGCTTGGAGATGATCTTGACGCTATCAGGGAGGAGGGAGTCAAAGGCAGTGACTGAGCTGGCATTGAACCAAGTCTCGGTTAGAGTGAGAATGTCAAGGTCAATGTCTTTAAGAAGCAGACAGATGTCAGAGGAGTGTTTGATGGCCAAGTTGAGGAGGTCTGTGCCTTTGAAGGTTTTCTGAGGTGGAGTACAGGGGCGTGGTACACCAGTCAGAGGGGGAGAGGGACAGTAAATGGGGAGATGCAGGAGAAGGAAGAAGTAATGTACCGTAAAAACGATAGTAAGAAAAATGGTGCAACATCCACCCAGGATACACACAGACTCAGTTGGTGCACTCATGCACCACTGGTAAAATGTTCTAGTCATCAAACCAAACACTCTCTGTTTTAGGAAGTCATTTTTCAGAGGAGATCAACATTTAATAATGCCCAATGATTTTTAGCACTAGTCACATTTATTTGCCATCTCCCAGGCCAAAACCAGCAAGACATTTCTCATTGCAAGTATGAGAATGTTAACTAGTCCAGTTCTGATTCTAGCTAGAAAACATCACCAAAGTATAGCAAGGGGCTTTTGTCTGTCAGAATCACACAGGCACATCCCCCAAGGTGGGTGGATGGTGTTGGAGAGATAAAGGTCCTGATACAGATGCTGCGGAAACATTGAAATGTGCCAAATTCTAAGGAATTCTCAACAAGCAAGAGTCTCTGTGAACTCAAAGGTAATGCAAGTGATGCTTGCCAGGTGTGGCCGACGGGGGGATATGCAACACTTGAATACTACCCCCTCATGATGGGAGCCCAGGCCAAGAATTATGTGGTGGTGTTTCTCCTGAAGGGTCATTAATACTTATCTAGGAAGGCAATGCCAAGGCATTACCCAAACCCAGGGCCATAAATTCTAGGAAGCGAGTAATTGACATGTTGTACTTCATTCAGCCCCTATATAATGATGCAGTGGTCTCTGTGCAATTGAATCAGGAGGGCTGCCCTGCATGTAAAATAAACACCAAGAGATGCCTTAAGCAGGGGTGCGGCCTGCTGCCCCTCCTGTTCAATGTGTACATTTCAGACCTGGGTACCGACTTTACCTTTGTTTGTTCCTTTCCCCCAATGATTGGACTTGATCCGTTGCCCTGGCTGATCAATGCTGACGACATTGTTTTAATAGACTGAACGTCAATTGGCCTCCAGTGATCAATCACTGCCCTGGGAATCTATGCTGAAGCAAACTATTTAACTATTAATACAGTAAAAACTAAGGTCTTGATAATTAATAGTAAACATAGTGCTGGTGGTCAATTTGTTTGGAAACTGGGTCAGCTCCATTTGAAGGTGGTGAGCAAATATATCCATTTAGGATTTCCAATAAAGTCAATACATACCATGATGTTTTTTGAAGATCACATTAATTCAAACATTTGGAAAATGTGGCAGCTAATAAAAAGATGTATGGCTTGTAGAGGAGGTAATAATGTGGAGGGGTTGGTAGCAATCTACAACACGAGTATAGTCCCTGGTCGGTTATATGGCCTGGAAGTCTTAGTTGAGTCCTAGGTGGAATGGTTTGAACACATAGAGGGGAGAATACCATGGTCTATACTTGCTGTTCCATCCGCCGTTCCGGTGGAAGTGGCTAGGTTCGAGCTGGGAGTCTATTCAATTTGCACGAGATGGTTAATTAGACACTGTAAATTATACGGGGAACTAGGGGATTGTCTAGGGGAGAATGGCACATTAAAGGCACTACTAGTCAAAGGGATGGACTCTATGAGTAAGAAAGGTTTTTTAAAAATCTGAGAGATACGGCTCTGCCCGATATGGACAATATTTTACATACATTTGATCAAATGTCCTCAACGACTTATGGCAATGATATATTTTAAAAAGTTCACTTCAGTGGGATATGGTCTTAAATGGCAAGAGGAAGCACGGGAAGACGTGCTATAGCAAATTCATCTCACAGAGTTTGAAGTTTAACTGCCCCTGCCCATATTTAACAAAGATAAGTGAGGTGAAGCTTAGGCGATTGATCATCTATTTACGGTTCAATCTCTTACCTGCGCGAGAATATATAGGTTGTTGAGAAAACCCAACTGCAGTGGTGAGGCACTGGCAACTTTGCAACACAACATGTGAGACTGCAAGGCATATTTTAACAAACTGCTGGGTGTTAAAGGTAGTCTAAGGAAAGGAGTATGCCAAATTTGTGACCCCATTAGACTCCATTGGTTCCAATCAATTTTGGAGAGCAATATCCTCAGCTGAATCCCTGGTTGTCACAGGAGCTGCTTTTTATTTATGGCGTAAATTCATGGTTACCATTGCCAAATTTGTGGCATAATGTAATAATGTTTTAGTTTTTGAGAATGTAGTAATTTTATATCTATTTACTGTAAGCTAGGAAATAGCCAATTGCTGATAATTACTGTGATAATGTAATACTGAATGTACTGTATTTTGGTTTTACATGTGCCTAAGTTTATGATTAGGCAAGTGTACAAATTAAAAATAATACACCAATACAGAAAATCATGTGAGTTCAGGCTTGTGAAGGGGACAACAGAATCCACATACACTATTAACCTGCACCTTAAATGTGAGTGTTGAGAGACAATGTGTTATGGGCAGAGGAGCTACAGTGAATAATCACCTTTCACCAGCCAGACATTACACAATAGTGTAATGGAGAGTTGGAAAATCCCAGCCCTGCCCAGACCAGGTAGGCTGGTAAATTCCAGACCCAAAAATGAAACAGTCAGATGAAATGACAAAGGTCTGTTTTATTGAACAATTGTAAAACAGGGACAGCAGTAATTGCACAAGTCTCAAAGCTCTCTAATTTCATAATGCAAAACAACATTTAAAAAGGCAAAAATATGTCACTTCTGACGTCACAACATTATCTGGGTTGGTTAAACCTACAGGAAGGTGGGATTGGGTTAGTTGTATCCTATCAGTATATAATATATAGGAGTCGACATTCTGATTTGTTTCACTCGATCTGATGGCTCCACATGGGACCACCTCTAAATTGATAAAGGCAGCGGTATGTCATCTTTATGCTTTTGGATTGGTTAATGCAACTGTTGCAAAACAACACCATTTGAGAGTAATGATTGGTTTGCACTGGCTTTGACAACCTTCATTACTTGGCAGGTCATCAGCACATGAGAAAAATGTTTTGGCTGGGGGATCAATATCCAAGTGCCGCCTTTACCAATTATATCCCACCATCTCTGATTTCTGAGGCCTCAAGCCAGGGCTTCAGCTTTGAGCTGGGTTCTATCTTGTATCTCTTTTTCTGAAAATTTGGAGGGATTGAAGATCTTGGTTACTATATGTCTGAAACTAATGAATAGCCCTTGTCCTCCAATACTAAGTCACGTGTGACAAGACCATGTTTTGAATTATTACAACTTTTACCAGGATTTTAACCTATTTTAGTCTAGCTGCTGTTACCCTCTCTGTCCACTGGAGACTTGTTCTCTCTCAGTTTTAGTCTTAATTAATGAGCACCTGGTCCTTGAAAGCTGTCTGTTTCTTTATTTAATCTAATAGAAATCTGTCTTACGCCTGGGGGCTGTTTATCACATGCGCTCTTCGGTACCAGTCCAAACAAACCTTGTCAAGCTGTGCAGCTACTGTCTAGTTTATTCATCTCTGTGCTTTTTTAGCTTTTTCAGCGGATTTGTTTTTCCTGCAGCCTTGATGCTCTTTCAATCTCTCCCATTCATTTGAGCATGGCAGCACTGTAATTTTTTTTCCAAAATATCTGCTTATTACTGTTGCATTTTACATTATGCAAGCAATATGTGTGTTCTTGTGCATCTTGCTTTACAACAGATATATCTGAGAATATGTTTTCTAATGTCTATTGAGTGCAATGTATATACTTTCTGTATAAATGCAGGTTGACCTAGTGTCTGTGTAACTTTGTGATGAATGTATATCTGCTTCGTGTCTCATGCATCTACATGTCTCAGAAGTGGCATGACGTCACTTGCTGTCATTATTCTTTGGCTACAGCATTTTCATGTATGCCAGATCCTGTAGGCTCATCTTTTCTTTGATCATTCTAGGGTGCAGCTGATAGGGTCGGTGAATAATGCCTTTATGCCCTCTACATTATGGCGGGGGAGGGGGGAATTTGTCAGGGCTGATACACTTCTCTCATTTCTACGATAAAGAGGTAGGAGAGAGATGCATTCATCTGTCTCTCAACATTCCCCCCCTGTGTCGAGACCTCGACCACCTCTCTCAGAGGACCCTCTCCTCTTGGGTGTCCATATCTTCATCACCCCCATCAAGTTGCCTGAATGCTCTATGTGTTTGTCTACGCTCCAGGCCATATAGCAGCACTCCCATTCAGGTTTGAAGAAAACCCATCATCCCATTTAGTTACGGGGTCTTGGGGATGACAAAATATGGATCCTGGAGGGACAATAGGACTTTGTGTTAAGTCCAAATGAGGTAAGTACTTGGTTTGTGTGCATTTGTGTATTGTGGTAACCATATCTATCACTATTCTTCATCCTTATCGCCTTCTTAGCCTTCTTCTTGCATTGATTTACAGCTATTCTCAGAGTGCAAAATCCCAGTAGCACAAGCACTAGTATTGCTATAAGAACCTTGAATGCAGTGGCCAGCCAGGAGGGCATCCAGGAGAACAGGGAGGTGAATCAGTCATCATTCCCCATCTCTTCTATCTCTTCTTCCATCTTTGCATGGGGGGTCAGTTGGGCTATAGCTTCCGCAACAGTCCTGTTTTTCTTGTTGTGAGCAGTAGGGTAAGTACAACAAGATGCACCAATGTTTGCACATACTCCACCCTCCATGGGTGTGATTAGGACATATCTGTTCTGAAGAGTCATGAACCTTATAGGTCTCAACTCTTCCTTTATGGCATTGAAGACCTTTACTGTTGAGTTAATCATTTGCAATAACTCAAACCACATTAATTGCAATTGCTTAGCAGCTCTGTTTGCCCATACTCCAGGGAAAAAAGAGGCAAATAACATTTTGGCCCCTCTGAGTAACCTCTGCTCCCACGGTATCTCATCAAGTCCTTCTTCCATTTTGGTGGAAATGCAATTACTACCTCTTTTTGCTCATTTGAGATTGATGGCTCTTTTCTTTCTGTTGTGTGCATCCTTCTTAGGGAACTTTGTAATGTGTACATTGCTTTCGGGCACTACCAGAGCGGGTATGTTTACAAGTACTGGGGAGCACCGCCCTCACCTTGTTGGGTGTGGATTCATATATGCACATATATACAATTCCCATACAGTAATACTGAAGTTCCTGCTTTAATTCCTGGAACATCAAATACTTGCTTACACCCTTTGTTTTTTCCAACGTTTATCATGCCATTATTACGGAAGCACAGCATAGCATTTCTCAAGGGTACTATTTGCACGAGTCCCCCCTTGTCATCAACCCACGTGAAAATGTTTGTAATGTTAGGCCAGTGGTCAGTGCACACCTTATCTGCATTTTCTGCAACCTCTTCCTAATGTTCCAATAATGCCAATGTTTTGCATACTACCATCCCATCAATGCACCCCTCAGGTGTAGGCACTGTTCCTTTTATTTGCAGTTGTCCTCGCTCCCAACATCTGGGAATTTGTTTCCCATTTCTATCATTGCATTGCAACATTTTGTTCTCTTTTAATCTAACTCCTGCTCCGGGTGCTTCAGGTTGTTCATATCGTATTACCTGGTTTATTGTTTCCTTTTCTATCATGGATTTGTACCATTGTACATAATTATCTTCCTGTTGGGATGTTGCTTTATTTAACCATACTAAGGATGCAGTTTGCCCTTGGAATTTTCCTCTGGTTAAACAGAGTGCAAGATGGGTCAGACAATATGCTTTTTCTTCAGGTATTTATGTGCCTGTAAAGACCTTGGATGCACCTATAGTGTTGAGAATCAGAGAACACACCTAGCAGCTCTCATCAGATGTCCCTCTCCCTAACTGGGTCATGTGTTGATGCCACATATTTTTACATATTCTGGCACATTTAGCCATGTAAGCATTCATGTCCTGGAAATTGGTGTCAATGTCCCATCTTCATATTTTAATCTATTTAGTAGCAACAGAGAAGGAATGGGTTGTTGCTTCATCCAACATAGGTGTAGGTGTCTTATTAGGATACGTTTGCCTGGGTATGCTGTATAGACTCACTCTTCATAGTGCCAGGAAGTTCGAGATTTAGAGAAAGAAGAAGGTAAAAAAGGCAGCTACAATCATCACTGCTAATGTGTCCGCCTGTTGTAAAAGGGAACAGCAATTAGGTGGTCTGCGTGCCAAAAGCATATACTTGACAGAATTAATAAGATCCATTTTCTTCACTTTTTACTCAATACTTTCATGTTGAACTTTTGGTTGTCAGGGAGTACCTATAGGAAAAATTGCATCATAATTGCTAAGAAGATGCATTTGAACCCAAACCTAGTCTTAGGGTCTACTAACAGTGAAATAAAAGGCACCTTACTTATCTTTATTTCCTTATAGCTGTCAATTATAAAAGCAATAATGATATTCATTCACAAATTGTAGTGCATTATCAGACTGAAGGACTTTGCACAATTCCCATCTTGGGAAAATCTCTCTTAGGAGGAATTTGGCAAAAGAGGTGGCATCAGGGTGTACGTATGGACCCACTTAATTCCAGTGGGAGAACGGGCACACGACTCCCAACATGTATCTGTAGCCATTGCAATTTTGGAGCATAATCGATATGCAATTTCCACATAATCGATATGCAAATGCTGGAAAGGTCCACTAGGACAGGGTATTGCTACTCTGACTAATCGCAGAGTATGCCCTGCAGTATGTTTATAGCACACTGTGCAACTAACCATAACAGTGGCAACATTTTCAGCAAGATTGGGCAAAAACCAATCCTCCGAAATCAAGGCTGCATGACTTTCTTGAGTTTTATGTGCAGGATGGTGGAGCTGATCCAATGCTACATTTAGTATTGTGATGGGTATGACCGGTTTCGTGGTATTTCCCTGCTGCCATGTTGCATTAGTAGGGGGTAACAATCAACACCTCCTTTTCCACAAGTCCTGTTCTTCTTCTGGTGCATGTCCCTGCAATTCAATTATTTTGGTTTTGGGAAGAGAATTAAACCTCTCTTTCATCATCATGCTACACGCTCTCGTATGTGAATTAGGTGGTATGTCAAATTCAGATACTTCGGGAAAATATGCTGTGATGGACAATGGGAGTAGTAGTGTGGCTGCGAGTCTGTCCATTAATGGTGCATGCCCATTCGGGAGAATCTGAACTTCCTTACTTGCAGAGGGAAACCAATGGAGAAGAAAGTCATGTTTTCTTGAAGATGAACCCAGCACGGCAGGGAAAAGAATCCAACCCAAGTGTCAAGTGGGATTCCTTGGACCGTCAGTCCTATGGCTTCACACTAGTTCAGAAAGAACAAAACTCAAGTAAACACAATTCTTTATTTCCATCTTCGTGTGAAGTCTTTCGGTCCAACCCACATTGGGGAAGGGTATGTGAGAAACCAGAGTGTATTCTCACTCCTATTCCCCCTGGATTCTCTTCTCAGGTGGCCAGGGGATAATAATAATAATAATAATAATAATAATAATAATAATAATAATAATAATAATAATAATAATAATAATAATAATAATAATAATAATAATAATATATCATTTGTATAGTGCTGTGAACCCTCAGGCATCTGAGAGCTGCTTATTATTACCCACGGTGTGTGGTGCTCATTTATCGACCTCGGAAGGATGAAAGGCTGAGTTTGGCCCTGCCAGGATTCAAACCTCTATCAGCAGGTTCTACACCATCAAAGAGAGAGCTCTACTCGCTGTGCTATCGAATCAGCAGTAGTGGATGGCCACTACTGTTGGATCCAGAACCTTGGGGTGGACAAGCGGGGGTGGATCACCTGGTTGAAGGGGCCTTTGGGATTGGTAGTGAGGTATCCACAGGCGTGACACAGTACCCCCTCTTCCTACAGATGGATAATCTACACTTGCCCCTAAAATTACCCCTTAAGGTTACGGTAAAATAGCTTACCATATTGTGAAAACAAAAACGAAAATATCGAGGCTGAGTACCCCAAAAGGAAATACACCGAACACGGGTTACAAAGGAACATACAAAGATCTTTAATTTATACTGAACACTTACAAAGGACAGAAACAATCAGATAGCTATCGGCCCTCAGTACAACACAGCGAACTCCAGCGTGGTTCGGTGTGCTCAGCGAGTGGGACTGTACATTAGAAAAGTCCCACTTTATATACGTTTGAAACATGACGTCCAGCCCCACTGTGCGTTAATATTCCACCAATACATTACTGATCTAGGGTTCATGCAGAGTTCACACGTCTATACGCTTAGGGTTTGCCTTTAATACATTCGCCAACAGTGTATTTTAGGATTTCTCATAGAGTCCTCTTCAAACATTAATCCAATGTAGTTAAACAAGTGTTCTCAGTTCAGTATTTGGATACATTGTTCTTAACATATGCTCACAGATTAGTTTCATTGGCACAAGTAATCCTTTACACACAGGTGAGCGAAGGACAAGGTCTCAGTTCACGACCCCAACATGTAGCCTGCAGGCAAGTTACATATTAATTGTACGCAGAGGTCAAGACGGCCATGTTGTATTCGTAATGACACTGTCCACCATTTTAACTCACAGGGTGACTTTACAAAGAGAACCTAAAATGGCGGATTGGCCTAAAATGGCGGTTTACATTGATTCTGAGGTCAGGACCTTGCAACACGGATTTCTTCGCAAGTGGCTTATAAGCAGCTTGGCCTAGGCCAATATAGATATATTCATTGCAATAGGAGGCACAATATAATTTCCCGTTTGACAATATTTCCCCACATGTAACATCTACTGGTACAGAGACACAGTATTCCCTTCTTTCCAGTTATGCATCATCACACTCTCCCTCAGTCTTTTGGGGGTATTTTCAATCACATCCCGTTCCCCCATCGCCATTTCCAACATGTAAAGGGACGTGGAAGAGGCGACTGGGAGTTATAAAGATTACCCATAAGAACAACATGTGCAGGGAGAGGTCTACTACACTCCACCATTAGGCTGTCCCAATACTAGAGTCAGACGAGGTCAGGCATTTGACAGCAATTCTACACACCTGTACTCTATTAAAAATCACTTCAGGATTGACAAAGATAGAAGGGGTCTTAAGGGTCGAGTGTGTCCCATTAATTGGCCAGATCAAGGTCAGGCAAGGGAGGCCGAGGACTCACACCTAAAGCTGCTTAAAAGGCCTCAGGTATATAAAAGGTGGGGCATTCAACAGTGCAGTGAGCAGCAGTTGGGAGAGCAGAAGGGAGGCTCTTTAGCTAAGTCCATTAGGGGATCTCTTCTAAGTGCCGACCATTTTTTGCCAGAAAAGCAGAGCAAGCTGGGATTTCTGGTTGGAACACAAAGGCAGCAATGCGAGAAGCATGGGAGGACCGGTGGAGAACGGGATGCCCGAATGCTGACCCGGGGTACCAGAGGGGTAGCAGCATGGCAAAGGAGCTGTGTCCCCGTAATTTCAGAGGAAGGCGAGGTGCTACTTATTGGTCGTGTCCAGGCAGGTGCTCATTCCCCTGGGACATGTGTCCATCCCAGGGATGTCTGAGGGGCAGGTTGGAAGACCCTGACCTCATGCCCCGTATTCCAGGGGGGCTGCTCGCCAGAACTGCATTGGCTGGGTGAGTCTTGCTTGGTGAATGAGAGGAATCCAGGTGCATGATGATGGCTGGAGTGGGAGTGGCGGCTTAAAAGCAGAAAGTAAAGCGGAATGGAAAAGAAAGCAAGGAAAAAGCAGAGCATGCAAGGGATGTGAAGCAAAAGACAGTAAAGTGAGGGTGCAAGCAATCTGAAACAGGAAAGGGGATGCCAGCGACCCAACAGATTGAAAATAAGTGAAAGACTGAAAACGAGTGAAAGAAAGCAAAGTGGGGTTATGAGCAATCCAAAACAGGAAAGAAAGGTGAAGGTGACACAACATATTGAAAATAAGTGAAAGATGGAAAACGAGTGAAACAAAGCAAAGCGAGGGTGCGAGCGAACGGAAACAGGAAAGAAGGGTGCGATCGACCTGACAAATTAAGAAAATGAATCACAAAGTGAGATAAAGTTAAGAAAAGGGTGCAAGCGTCCCGAAAGCAGGAAATGCGGGTACGAAAGACCCACAGGTTGAAAAGGGAAAGTGCAATAGGCATGATACAAAGAACGGAAGGTGCAAGGGTGCATGGCCAAAGAGCAGAAGGTGCCAGGAGCACAATAAAGTCAATAGGAGTGTACAAGAGGCACAACAAAGAAGAGAAAAGGGTGAAGGTGTGCACCATAGTAGGAAAAAAAGGTGAAAGATAAACAAAGCCTGAGTTGAAAAGAGCATAAATGGGAAAGGTGCCCAAAGGTAAGAAACAGAGTACAAAGAGAGGAGTCAGGAGTCAGAGAAGTCACGCAGGGGAGAAGCTAAAGCCCATCATTTTTTAAAGTCTCTGAAAATACCCCATGCAAAGATTTGCGTGTTAAAACGGTGCATCTTGACAAGGTGAACTTCTGTGTGAAACCAGAGGGGCCTATGCTAAGGGAAGGGAACCATGAGAGCCCACAAAAGACATTGTTGAATTTGAAGAAGAGGGGCCTAGGCCTGGGGAAGGGAGCCCCAAGAAGCCCACCAGAGTCATTGTTGAACATTGTGAAGAGAGGCATAAACATTGAGGAAGAGAACCCTGAGAGTCCTAACAAGAACTGTGTCTTTTTGTTTGGAACTGGAAGGATTGAAGCTTGGTGAAGGGAACACCAAGCACCCAAAGGCACTACATGGAAGGTTCCAAGAGCAACCCTTTTGAGTTGAAATATTTTGAACTGGCAGAACTACACCTATTGATAAGACTGCCTGAATCCTGCTGTGGTTTACATTTATTTTTAAACACCATTTATTTATATATGAACACATTTTGTCTAAGATTGAGGGCAAGCATAGGTTTAGAGTTTAGACACAGACAGACTTTGGTTTTAGACTCATGAACATCGACAGCCCTTAGAAGCATCAGTTGAGGAAACCACCCAGTAGAGTTAGGGCCAGTTAGGTATTCCACCACCCCAAATACAGGTTTTCGAACTGCTACTTATGATTCTGTATCTCCCTTGATAGAATGCCTGTCCCACACCCTCCTTTTCCTGCATGACAGTCCTGCATGTACTGTTGGCATCACATAGGCAGAGTCTGAATACACTGTTATGTCCTCGTCCTCATGCATTTCAAGGGCTACAATAGGCGCTGCTAGCTCGGCTGCTTGCACTCAAAAATTTAGAGGCAACCTCACGCTCACCACTACCTCAAATTTGCCATTCAGTTTTAATTTTACCATTTCAGTCCCAGTGTGCCTTTCCCTGAATCCCGGTCAAGAGTTGAATAACTGTCAATAAAGAGCACCCCCCCCCTTCCAAGGGCGTTTTCTCTAACATGAGTTATGTTGTCATAATGTTCAGTCTGGTTTGTTTACTCATGTAAATTGTCTCCTTCCACTATTGGTTCTGCTAAAATCATTGCTGGATTCACTGCCTTCCACCTCACTATCTTGATTTCTGGGTGCAAGATAATCACTTCATACCTAAATTCTCTCTGCATAGTCAATGTGCTTTTGGGTTTCTCAAGAATGGCGAACAGGGTATGCTACATGTACAATGTCATTTCACAGCCTATCATGATAGTGGCTGACTTTTCAACAGCAAAACCTGCCACAGCCAATGTTTTCTCAAAGGGAATATGGCCTCTTATCACTTGGTTTAGAATCCCGCTGTAATAAGCTAATGGTTTGTGTCCCAAGGAGGTTCTCTGAGTGAGCACTGCTGTCATTACCTCTCCATTTGAGTTTGTGAAAATAGAAAGAATTCTGCACTCTATTCTGGGATCCCTAAAATGGGTGGTGTGCATATTGCCTCCTTTAATTCATCAATACTGCTGTAATTTCACCGGTCCAAACTACACTTCTGCCACTTCTACTTCCTTAAGTCCCTTCAAAAGCGCTCTGGCGTACGTGCTGTAGTCAAAGTCCCATACCCTTCAATAGTTAGAAAGACCTAGAAATTGCTGCCTCTCTCTTACTGTCTTTGACTAGGATGTTTTCATGATCACTTCTACTCTCTCAGGGGTCACCTTCCTGCCGTCTTGAGATATCAACTGTCCAATGTACAATATTTTCTCCTGACAATGCTGTAATTTCTCCTTGTCTACCTTATACCCTTTGTCTGCCAGGATTGTCGCCAGCTGTATTGAATCTTTTCTGCACTGTTCATCTGTGTCGCTACACACCAAAATATCATCCACATACTGGATCACTGTGCTGTCAAGATGTATGTTTCCTATGTCCATCTGGAATACTCTGTTCAAGGTGGATGGGGACTCACATGGCCAGGCTCTGGCTGGAATATTACATAATATCGTGGCTGGATATGGGACCACAGGAAATTCTGCTTCAACAATAATGCTTAGGGGGCATAAATCTTGAGTCCATTTTTTTCACTGGATACACAACTTTGTTAAAAAGGGATTCAGAGGCGACCAATATTTTTTGCTGTATGAGCACCAAAATTGTCTGAAAAATGCCCTTGTCTGCTTCTTTAGACATGGGATATTATTTTACTCTCAGTAAAATTGTTCTGGGTTTTAACATAATCTTACCTGTACACACTCCTTTAAGAAGGCCAACCTCTTAGGGAATGCTGGTCCATAATGTGTCTGTTACTTGTGCCAAGTCTTCCTTAAAAAAAGGATGGTGTCTTTTTTATCATTGCCATGCTCTTTGGCTGTGTTCTCAATCTTCACCCAATATGTGAGGCTTATAAAGAATATTAAAGAGTGTTTCAGCACTGCATCCGCTGCTACACTGTCATGAACGATTTACCAGCCTGTGTGCAAGTGTGCCGGCAGGCCCGAGAGAGATCCTGGGCAATCCGGTGGTGTCTGCCCCATGATCCTGTCATTGGAGTGGGTGAAAAGGATGAGGTAAGTGCCTGGCCCACACCCCCACACGTGGCTCTGCTACAAGGCAGTTTGCTGCACTGCCAGACCTGTAGCAGATCCTGGGCCTGCTGGCAGTCGTGTGTGCCCCTGACAGAATTCCCAGGCTAAACGTTCATCTAGTCTTATTTTTCTTGACCTCCCTGCTAACTTAGATAAAACAAACTATTCTGACCTTCTCGCTACACCATCTCTTTTAGATTTCAGGGACAAGTCCCTTGCTTGTTTAATTTTATATCTTGCCCCCATACACTTTCTGGAATAGCCTTAACTCCTCAAATACTTCCCTTAGTTTTGGTGCTCCACAAGGGTCAGTCCTGGGTCCACTTCTCTTTACTTTCTATACATCTGCTCTTGGTACCTTGATATCCCCCTATGGCTTCTCCTATCAACTCTTGGCAGGTAACACTCAGATCTTCTTCTTTCCCTCCTTATCGGACGAGATACGGTCAGCATTGTTTACTGTCTCTCAGCCATCAAATACTGGATGGCACCTCACTCATGCTCAACTTCATTAAAACTGAAATTCTCTACTTCCCTTTCCAAACAGTATATTTCTCTCCCTCTTCCATTCTTCTTTCCTGACTACCACCTTTACTCTGCTTCTGCTCGCAACCTTGGTGTTGTCTTTGAAGTTTCCTCCAACTTCTCGCTTTTCATCTCTAAATCTGCCATAGTGGCCAGACTTAGGGCTTTACATGAATTGGTCAGTATCCCGGTGAGTTGCGAGTGAGGCGGCGTTAGTCCCCATTTCCATTCAGTCCATTGGACCCAAAGGGTAAGAGGCTGCTATTACTGCTGGTGGTAATAGCGCAGCAGTAATAGCACCAAAAATGGCCTTAAAGCTGGCGCATTCACCTCCAGCTGATAGCTGGAGGTGAATGCCCCTGAACACAGGATTGGTGGGAGCGGTAAATGCAGTGGCAATAGTTTCACTGCCACATTTTACCACTCTGCCCAACTAGTGATGACCCTATTAATCTTTTCAACATCATAAAAATGAGACATCTTCTTCCCTTCAACAATGCTAAGCACCTAATCTCCTCTTGGGTACTCTCTCGGTCTGACTACTGTGCCAGTCTACTCTATGGCCTTCGCAACTAAGCGTTTTCACCTCCCGAAAAAAGTCCTCAACTTTGCTATCTTTACACTCTTCAACGTTTCCCACTTCACTTCCACCTCCCCAGCACATGGTTAGTTTGGCTGGCTATTTATGGGACAGAGAACAAAGTATCATTCTCATCATCTTCAAAACTATACAAGGACTAGCCCTACCATACCTATGGGCCCATCTCACTCCCTACTCTCCCACTCGCTCCCTAGAATTATCCTTGGCTCACCTCCTTGCCAGGTCTCATGCTCTATGTGCTCCCTTTCATTTCCACTCTCTTCTTCTCCTCGCTCCCTTACTCTGGAATGATCTTCCTCTCCCTCTATGCACTACTCTCACTCTATCTTTATTTAAATTCAACTTCCTAGCTCTCCTCCTTTCTGAAGAACCACTTAAATAGAATTCTACTCCAGCACATCTGGTTTTCCTCTCCCTACCTCTCTACGATAACCGCACTGCACTTAAACCTCACCCCTTCATCCTAAAACATAACACTTCCTCCAGTATCCCATTCCTACGTCATGCTCTACTGCCCTTGGCCATGGTTCATGTTTCAACATCCCCTGCATCATCTAGTCAAACACCCACACCCTCTCATCTGTTGCTAAGGACACTGGTCATCTGGTCTGTAAATCAATGCAAACAAGTTTTGAAGCATTGTTGTGCCAAAAATGCATCATCTTCCATGTAGTTTTCATTAAATAAAAATAAAACATTTAAAAAATGTGTCATCGACCTCGGGTCCAGCCTCGCAATTCTGAGAGGAAACCCTTCTTGTTTACTAGCATGATCTTGACTGTGAACTATGCATCTCAGGACCTGTGTGAGATCCTACACATGATAACCATGTCTAGCATTGAAAAGGAGAATCTTTAAGCAAAAGGTTTTCTGCTTGGAGCACCTCATGATATAAGTTCTGGGACGAGGAAGAGGGACATGGATTTTTTCTTGGTATGCAAAAGTGCCATCCATTTACTGTCCTAAAGTCGTTGACATCCAAAGAAACCTAATTCAGATATTATCGTATCACTCAACATACCTCACTGGTAATGTAATTGTTGTAAGAATGATTGGTAGACTTACCCTAGGAAGTGAATACGTTTTAGATTAGGACAATAGTAGGTGATAAAAAGCACATTTTATGGGTGTGGAAAAGTAGTATATAACACACGGTAAATGCAGAGCTCTCAGGTTTCCCAAGCACAAGCATAAGAAGGCCATACAGGCATGTGTTTGCTTGGCATTGTAGGATTTTGCTTGGCATTGTAGGACTTGTATTTTTCCTAAATTTAAAAAACATTCCTTAAATCCAAAGAAAAAATATAGGACTGGTAGGCCTTCTCACTCAAGGCCACGGGAAATTTGGGAGCTCTGTAGAGGATAGGGCAATGGAAAGAAGACGATTGTACAAGCATAAAAAAGTATGATGATTTGTAATCCATTGTATTGGTCAAGAATGGGCAAATGGTTGAGATTAGTATGATATGATAATCATTTATATCGCACCTATACACAAGTGTTTCAACGCGTGACAGTAGGTGCTTGTTCACATAAAAGTTACTTGGAGTGACATCCTCTATTCCACCTTCCTTTTAATTTTCCTTGTGACTTACTCAGTGGTCGAAGTGCACGAAAAGAATTAGTGGAACTATGTTCCCTACTGACCTGCACCGTTCCCTACAAACCCCATCACCACGCCCCCTCCCATGCACAATACAAACCCCAAAACACATGTTCCTGCTGTTTAAGGGACATCCAGTGCAGCGCACTGAAAGTGCAAGTTTCAACTTCTTCCTACACTTTTATTTTAAAACGAAACCATTTCTGAACGGTTTCTTTTCAAAGTAAAAGTATAGGAACGGGGAAACTTAATTAGAAGAAGTAGAGGATCAGCGCTCCTGACCGCTCCCGCCCACTTCGACCACTGGACTTACTGTCTTAATAATACCCCTCGGGCAGATGGTAGTGGTTGCCGAGCTTGCCAAATAAGGGTTAGATTTGTCTGAGAAATATTTTTCTTAAGGCACAGGCAGTCCAATTGTGCAAATATAAAAACAAAGAAAACATAAAACAACAAAATCGTTATGGAGTTTGAAAAATTCGGTGGGTGTTTCAGTGGTAAGTTAAAAAGCAGGAAGACGGTTAGGGTCACTTCCCTGTGTGAGGTAGAGACATACCTTATGTTATGTTATCTTGCTTTTTTATAGAGCCTCCGGTCAAAGTTCATGGCGTTGAAGTGCATTGGCCTGTCAGAGAGGCAAAGGAGCAGTATGATAGAACATTCAGTAGTGTTAGGGAGAAGCAAAGTCGGTAGATAGTTTGGATGAAGGTGAGGGATTGATGAGATGCTCAGGAAGACATGGGAAGAAAAAGGTGGAAGAGCTATGTGTACAATAAGAGCACATGTATCATGGCACACAGCTGTAGTCTATGAGGAGCAGAACGCAAAGGAGCCACAGCTGGAGAAGAAGTGTCCACTGCACCAGGGCTATGTCTGGAAAGTCTCACTGCCTGCTGAGCTGGGGCAGGTTGAAGCCATGCCCGAGAAAACACAGGCAGCAAAGCCTTTCTACCTACGCTCCTAGGGCACCTAACAACATTTGGCAGGGGTGAATATCAGAAATCCGAATTTGCAACTGTGTGCATCATGAAGGTGATGGATGAGACGAGGAAGTGAAGGAAAAGCGAGGCAACACATTTCCTTTACTCTGGTTGCTGCCTACTCTCTACCTCAGATGTCCTATCATGAACTTCCATCACAAGGCCTCAACTACGTCTGTTATGAAATAAATACGTAACATGTGTTGCTGCATGCTCATATAGCATCTTCAAATGGAACAGCCTGTCACATTTTAAGGCTCCATCAATCGCCCCCTGGCGCCAGGCAGATTCTGCACAGTTCTAATATTTGCTGGCAGCTCAGAATTCCAGTCGAGTGTCACACAATTGCAGCTGCCTTTCCCCAAAGAACACACTTGCCCGGTTGTTGCAAAGCTCCAGTGGCACACTGAGGCGAAGATCCTCAGAATACAGAAGACACACAGAAACAGGCAGAGGAATCCCAGCACACTGACAACTTGCTTACAAATCCTACTCGCGCATGATGCAGACGTGGGAAAACAATGAAAGGACAACAGCACACAGTGACCACCTGGCGCCTTATCATCTACAGGTAAGCACTAGATATGCCCAGTCTGGAGGATGGGGGTGACAGGAGATGACGAAAAGTTGTAAGCCAGGAAACAATTATTCTCAAAAAACAAACAAACTTAAGCTCTAGCGATAGACACAAGAGGTACATGACAGCATATAAATCACGATTTCTAATCATCACGAGTGCAATACCAACATAGCCCCCAAACTATGGAATGCCCTACCCAACACGCTCAGAACAGAGACCTCCATCCGAGCTGTCCAGAAAGTACTAAAAACTACACTCTTCAACTAACACAGCCACCTACCCTTTTCTCTCCCACCTCTCGCCCCGCCTTTCTCCTCCCTCCTTTTCTACTGATTGTAACTAAGTATGTATTATGTAACTAAGTATGCTATCTTTTAACAGTGTCACGATGCCTTTGGGCTGCTGCACGCTTTATAAATGTTAATAGATAAATACCTACCTATTGAATTTGTGACGTTCCCTTTATTTTTCCCTCCCCCGCAGTGCTAGGTCTTTTAAGGCATGGGGTGGATATGCTGAGTTCATCAGGTATAAGACCTTGGTGTTTTCAAACTCACAGACAGTTTGTTCAATGCATGTCTTTGGTCAAACGATGGAAACCTAGCACTTCACAAGGAAACCAAGCACGGTGTATTTCTTTGGAGTGGTCGATTAATGTGAGCAAATTCACACATGAAAGTCCGAGGCTACTGATTGATCAGTGCACAACACAGAAAATGCTCAGCCGGGCATACAATGCCAAGCATACAATCCGAAGTCTGTATGGAAGTGTTTTCACTATCTCTATTAGTTTTGTGCAGTGGAATACTGGCAGGGCGGGAGCTGCATGATAATAGCCACTGCATGACCTTCAAAAACCAATGCCACTAGAACAGGCAATAAGTACCCTAAATGGCTGCTCATTGAGATATATGGGGGTGCAGTGAAAGATCACCCATTCACACTATCACGTTCATGCCAACCCTCATCTCTAAACCAATGAGTTCAGCTTACGTGATTTCCACCAACCACGTACGCCATGAAATGGTATGGACGACATTTGCATCAGAGAATACGGCGCCACATATTCATGTTGCAAATCCATAGGTTTGCTTGGCAAGAGGACTTTCTTGCCACTATGGATCACAGGATCAAGGAAAATTGCAGAGGCCAAGATTCTCTTGAGGATCAAAATAGGGTACTATTTGTGTGAAGTATTTGTGGGAACAAAAGCTTGGAGGCAGACTTCATTCTGATACCTTTTTTCTATGGTTTTTGTGGCATAAACAGAGGAAATGGACCTATTACCTACCGGTTATTTTCATTACACCGAGTACTGTTCTTTCTTGTCACAGTCCTAATCATATGAGGTACCCCCTTGCGAAATAATGCCCTCCCCAATCAAACATGGCGGTCCAACTTCTGTAGTCCTTTCTCTGTGTTAGAAAAAAAATGTTTGAAAGACACCTCCCCTCACCACTAGGTCTGCTATGATGTCATTTTAATTCAAGCCCAGTGTATAGAAGGGTGGGAACTGAGGACCGTGATGAGGAAGACCCGACTCAGAGAAATGAAGATTGCCCACAAGTAATCAGGTCATAACCTCCATGTCCGCCTTCCAGGACACAGCCTAATCAAATGAGGACTCAGCAAGCCCTCTACAACCAAAAAACAGGATCACACCATGGCTCAAACCATTGTATTGACCAACTGAGCAAAAATCAGTAGAGGCTGGCCCTCCAAATTGCAGTTTGTAGTGTTTAATGAGAGTGAAGTGAAGTGACCAGGTTGCAGCCTGGCAAATGTCCTGAATGACGCCCCCCATGCTGATTCAGCCGACAAGGCAGCAACACCCTGGGTGAAGCAACCCTGAATGGACCCCAGAAGAGGAATCCCTGCTTGCCACTTTATGGTAGCAATTGGCAGCATAATCCACTGACTTACATCAGAATCAGAAGGCTTAACTCCTGGTCTTGCTAACTCAAAGATATCCAACAAGGCCGGACACTGATGAAATTCCACTGTGTGTTGGACATTAATAGACAAAGCCTCAGGTTTATCCAAGGCATGTTTCTCCCCAATCTCCTGCTGCAAAGCTGGAAGGACAACCTCCTGTTCCATATGAAAGGACGACGTTACCTTTTGTCGAAATGACGGTGGTAGGCACAGAACAAACTCATCTCCAAAAAAACTGAGTTAAGGTTTTTCCGGAACAAAGACCCAATCTCCTTCACTTTCCCCAAATCTCTGACTAAAGGTAATGGCATGCAGAAAAGGTGACCAAATGAGACCTCAGAGAGTGGTTAGAACAGGACCCTCTGGAGGTCTTGAAGCGCTAGCGGGAGATCCCTAGGCAGACCCCCATGATGAATGGGCTGTCTTCTGTGATCAAAACTAAGCAATAGCTTTGAACAAGTTACCCAATGCCAGCCACTTGTGGAAAGCTAATTTAGGTGCCATTCACAGATGAAAGGGCCGCAGTTCACAACCACAGATTAAAACACTTAGGGCTCGATTCACAGAATCGGGTAAAGAAATGGCGCAAGGTCTGCGCGCCAAGAAAGACCATGTCCGAGCCATGGCGCAGAAAAATATTGCGCCCCGTGTATTCATAGATTCAAAGGCACATTACTAGCCATTGCGCAAGCAAAACAAGCTGCGCAAGGAATGCCCACAACACGCCACCACACACACCAAAAAGCAAGCTAAAGGCCAAACCGGGCGCAAGCCTCCACGTCCACCTCTGACCCACCATCCTGTACCCCTTTGAGAAGGCGAGCCCTCCCCCGCAACCACAGGCTGCACCCCATTGAAATTGTGTGCCCTCCCTCGTAAGTGGAGGCAGCATCCCAGCAAAATCGCGTGCCTCATCTCGCAAGTCCAGTCGGTAACCCTGGGAAATCGTGCACCTCACCTCGCAAGGCCAGGCTGCACCCCAGCTGCTGTGTGTGAGGATCCACCTAATTAATGGTTGCATCCCAGCTACTCTGTGCGAGGATCCATGCAAGTAACGGCTGCACCCCAGCTACTCTGCCCAAGGACCCACAAAATGAACAGCTGCACTCCAGCTACTCTGCGCGAGGACACACCAAGGAATGTATGCACCCCTGTGAACCGCACCCACTACTCCCACTGCATGCAAAGTGCCAGCCCACATCCCGGCGGCACACAAGGCAGTCCCCACACCGCCCCAGCCCCCTTTCCTCTGACATCACCCCCAAGGAGCCCCTCAAGTACTGACACCACCCACCAGACCCCTTACCTGCGACACCACCCCCAGGCAGCCCCCACACCATCCCTCATCCCCATTACCTCTGACACCACCCCAGGCAGCCCCCTCACATACTGACACCATCCCCCAACCCCCTCACCTCTGACACCACCCCCAGGCAGCCCCCTCAAGTGCTGACACCACCCCTAGCCTGCATACTTTTGACACCACCCCAAAGCAGCCCCCCTACCACCTCCCAGCCCCTTCATCTCCAACACCACCCTCAGGGAGCCCCCTCAAGTACTGACACCATCCCCCAGCCCCCTCACCTCTGACATCACCCCCAGGAAGACCCTGTAAGTACTGACACCACCCCCCACACCTCTGACACAAACCCCAGGCAGTCCCCTCAAGTACTGACACCATCCCTCAGCCCCTCAACTCCAACACCACTCCCAGGCAGCCCCCTTAAGTATTGACACCACCCCAGCCCCCTCGCCTCTGACCACCACCCACAGGCAGCCCTCACACCACCCCCAGGCCCCTCATCTCTGACACCACCCCCCGGCAGACCTCTCAAATACTGACACCACCTCCAGCCCCTCAGCCTGGCACTGCCCCACCCCCCTACCAGTGCAAAATGCTATGACAACTTGTCACAACTTGACTGTCCTGCCACCACCATCAAACACACTGGCCACATACCCACCCATATACCCAAAAACTTGGTACTGATGCTGATCCATGTTGGATGCAAATCACAGAAGTCTGTGGCACATCACAAACAGTGGCACAGCAACAGGACGGTTGAATACAGTAGCAGCTCCACCGTGGAAACAACATGCACAAGTAACACTGCAAAACAATGCCATGCAATGTGAAGCACCACAGTGGCTGATGAGTAGCATGACACGAAAGCACGCACAGCATGGAGAGTTTTGTGTGTTGGTGGTCGTCCATGCATTGGTAGGCAACCCCCATGCATGACTGATGATGGCATGCCACACCTCCACAGTCATGTCCATGAGCCACCTGACAGACACATAACAAAGGCATAGCAAAATGAATGCAAACCACATGCTGCCCATGAACAGAGAAACAACAAAAAACGTGTGTGCAACAACCGAAAAATGTATTTCTAACATGCACACAAAATTGAACATGGAAGTTGGAAGGGAGAAATGTTCAAGGGCAAAACAGAAGATAGAGACATACATGAACTATTTATATGAGAAGTGGTCTCATAGATCGTCCCTTAGGTTATACAGGGCAGACTCACATTCCTCCTCTTGCTCTTGAAGGCGGGTCATTGCCTGGTCCTGGATGGCTTGCAGGCTGTGCCTCATTCTCCTCTGCTGCAACCCAGCATCCCTGCAAGCCTTTTCTGTACCTTCCTCTCCACCACCTTTGCCCTGGCCCTGGCAACTTGTGCCTCCCAAGTCTGCTCCCTCTCCGCCACCTGCAGCATCATCAGTTCCACCTGGACACACACCATGGGCCTCATTATGAGTTTGGGGGCTGCCGCCAAACTTGTGAAATTACCAGCACCCGGCAATGGGGACGTACAGAGGCATTCCAACCCCAGTGGACCTGGTCCGTCCCCTTTGCCGGGTGCTGATATTCATTAGACCTTATTCCCATTTGGGCCCATTTGAGCCCCATTCATGCATGGTGCCGGTGCATTGGACGAGTTGTGCTTGCAGGTGCTGCTCTGCCCGCCAGGTCAGACCTGGCAGGCAGAAAGGCACCCACAAGCACACCTCATAGTTTTGTCAGTCCGGTAGTAATGGCGCTGGTAGCTTACTGGCGTCGTTACTACCAGAGCGGAAACTTATACTGAGGCCACATGTCCCTTGGCGTCGGGGCTTGTTAAGGATTTCAATCAGGCAATACACCCTAGTCCCAGCCTAGTATGCAGTGCGCAAATTAAATACTTATTTTATTGTCTCTATAGGTTCAATATTCTGAGTGATATACCCCTCATATCACACCCCTCCTCAAAATACCCCCAGGTCACAATGGACCAGTAATAAGGCTAGTTGTTAAAGGTAATATTTATTTATTTAAAATTCAAATCAAACATATGTTTTAATATATGGGGCAGCAATGTGGTGACAACACAAATAAGAAAGTAGGTAAGGCAATTGAATTCACTTTTTAGCAACACAGAATATAAAACACAGAGAACAGAACAGTTTTGACTTGCTTGAAAGATAGCGCTTAGGTTAAGATTTCACCTTGCAACTGTCTCAACTCGCAAATAAGCCATTCTATACAGTTGTAAAGGAGCAGCAGGTATTCAGGAATAAAGAACAGTGTACAGGATTTGAATATAACATTCCCTCCCCAAACAAGAGAGAAGAACGGTTTAAAAATCTTACACTTTTAAAATGACATTTGAAAATGGCTGAGCAAAACAGTGAAAAGTCCTTAAATCAATATAAATCTCTATGGAGCAATACTGAAAAGATGCTAACAATAATAAGCTTTAGTATGAGCAACAGTAAACACTTTGAATCTTAATGGAAGTTTGGAAATAATTGAAATTGAAAAGCACATGTGTAAACTTTTCTTAAATGCAAAATCTCACCTAAAATTCACTAAACATTTTTTAAGAATAACTGGTGAAAAACCGGATGCAGTCTATGTGTTGGGATGCAGCTAAAGGTTTTATGTTTAAGTCAGAGTTGAAATGAAGTCTCTAGGTATTAAATTGAGGAAGTTATGGAAGTTTGAATGAGAGGCATTTTTAGAAAAATAGAACAGAGAAAAGCAGGAAATCGCTTTTAAAATGACAAGTTGATTTTACTTAAACTAGATTAATGGCTAAGAAAAAAGAGAATGCCACCCGTGAATCTCCACAGTTACACGGCCGCTTGTAACCCTTCAAATGGCAGATAACCCGTATTCTTTATGGGAATTATTTTAGTTAATCAAAATCACTAATGACTTATGGTCTAGTAAAACAAAAAGGAGGAAAAATTTGGTGCTAACACCCAGAATCACAGACAGGGTTGCAAGAATGATTCTGCAAAAACAAAGAGGTGATGGCTGGAAGGTTTAGACTTAATCTTAACCACTGGCAATGCTCTGGGCAACCCTCCAGACCACCGTTCTTCGCCTGCCAAGCCATTACAGAAGGGAAAGACCATATGCAAATCAGGCTTGGCCCCACCCCAAAAGGGGCAGTCCAGCCCGAACTGCTAGGCCACATCCCTTCTGCACGAGACCACAAGCATCCCCAAACATGTTTCGCCCTTGTTGGGGCTCATCAGTGAGGAGTAGCTTGGGTCTCTAGGCCCAGCAGGCACGGGACCCACGTCTGGGCATACCCGTCCCACTCGGGGTGACATAGCAAAAACAAAGAGGTGATGGCTGGAAGGTTTAGACTTAATCTTAACCACTGGCAATGCTCTGGGCAACCCTCCAGACCACCGTTCTTCGCCTGCCAAGCCATTACAGAAGGGAAAGACCATATGCAAATCAGGCTTGGCCCCACCCCAAAAGGGGCAGTCCAGCCCGAACTGCTAGGCCACATCCCTTCTGCACGAGACCACAAGCACCCCCAAACATGTTTCGCCCTTGTTGGGGCTCATCAGTGAGGAGTAGCTTGGGTCTCTAGGCCCAGCAGGCACGGGACCCACGTCTGGGCATACCCGTCCCACTCGGGGTGACATAGCAAAAACAAAGAGGTGATGGCTGGAAGGTTTAGACTTAATCTTAACCACTGGCAATGCTCTGGGCAACCCTCCAGACCACCGTTCTTTGCCTGCCAAGCCATTACAGAAGGGAAAGACCATATGCAAATCAGGCTTGGCCCCACCCCAAAAGGGGCAGTCCAGCCCGAACTGCTAGGCCACATCCCTTCTGCACGAGACCACAAGCATCCCCAAACATGTTTCGCCCTTGTTGGGGCTCATCAGTGAGGAGTAGCTTGGGTCTCTAGGCCCAGCAGGCACGGGACCCACGTCTGGGCATACCCGTCCCACTCGGGGTGACATAGCAAAAACAAAGAGGTGATGGCTGGAAGGTTTAGACTTAATCTTAACCACTGGCAATGCTCTGGGCAACCCTCCAGACCACCGTTCTTCGCCTGCCAAGCCATTACAGAAGGGAAAGACCATATGCAAATCAGGCTTGGCCCCACCCCAAAAGGGGCAGTCCAGCCCGAACTGCTAGGCCACATCCCTTCTGCACGAGACCACAAGCATCCCCAAACATGTTTCGCCCTTGTTGGGGCTCATCAGTGAGGAGTAGCTTGGGTCTCTAGGCCCAGCAGGCACGGGACCCACGTCTGGGCATACCCGTCCCACTCGGGGTGACATAGCAAAAACAAAGAGGTGATGGCTGGAAGGTTTAGACTTAATCTTAACCACTGGCAATGCTCTGGGCAACCCTCCAGACCACCGTTCTTCGCCTGCCAAGCCATTACAGAAGGGAAAGACCATATGCAAATCAGGCTTGGCCCCACCCCAAAAGGGTGATTCTGACAATATTATAGGTTCTTAAGGTGAAGATAGGATGGTTGAGAGATTGGGATAGGACAAGGCAAGGCAAAATATGCTATGGTTTACTATGATTCCTATTAATACCTACAGTCCACTTTAATTTAATATTTTGGACCGTTAGGGTTTCTGGTCATCACACGGGTCGGGTCTAAAGGACAGCAGGGCACATCTGGCGGTATTAGGTCAGCTGGGCAGTTCTGGTCACCTGGACTGGTGCCCCGGACTGGACTGCACTGGACTGCACTGGTTACTGTAGACCGGAGATCAGTGAGATGGTGAGTTTGGAGCAGGCAAGCATTTAGTGGTTGCAAGCCAAACTGGATCAAATTGCTTCCCTTAGGTTTTGGGATGGTTTCAGAATTTTGGGCCTAGCTGAAAAAGAGTTAAGCAATGCTGAGGCCTTGGCTTTGCAAAGAAATCTGGAATCAGGAACACAGATGGAGAATTCAGGAACAGGGCGCCACGCAGAAATCAGGATGGAGTCAGAAATCAGTGTATTTCTGTATGTTGTGAGGTTCCCTTATTTATCATGCCAAATGGCATCACTCAAGTTTATGGGAGGGGCAGACTTACTACCCACACCCACAAGGCTATGATTGGGCAAGAGGACAGTTCCCGCCTTGCTGTTTGCTAGTTGGATGACAGAAAGGGCTGTTATGTTTTATGATATGATCAGGAAACCCCCCAGTGCTATTGGGACCAAAATCTAACTTTCCCACAAATACATATTTATGTAGTTATGCCCTCTAAGAAAATCGGATACATAAATTACATATTTCGTGGGTCACATTTAAATCCAACTCCCAAGTCGGTGGAAACTGGTTTTGTCTGTCTGTTGAATTTTGCCAAATTTAACCATAAAAGGTTTGGCCTAACATTTCCTAATTCTGTACATATATGTGCAATTACCCCTAGAACATGTGTACACAATGTTAGGTTTGCAACATTAATAATTTCTGTGCAATTGGTCATTCTTTGTAACTTCTGTTCCTTATGCAGTATGAAATTCTACCAAGTTTTCAAATGGATATCATAAATTCAGATTTAATGTATGTACTTTTCACTCTTTTTCTTATTCTTGCTGCCAAGTTAAATGTCTTGAAGTTCAGTGACAAAATAAGCATTTTAAAGCCAAAAGTCACGTGTCCGTTTTTTTTTCTTTCTTCCCAAATGTGAGCAAATGGTAAATCCTTTGAAGTTCAATGAGGGACCTCTCCCTGAAGAGTGGAGCTTCCTGCCCCTCCCCTGGTAGGGTGAGTGTCCAAGCCTGCTATTGTCTTTGCCTGTCTAATGACTTCCCATTGTCATGAGTATGCAAGGCCTCCCAGCAGCAACTAGCCTTTCCTGCCAGCAGTGGAGGTGCCATCCTTTCTCAGGTTAAGGACTGATAGAGCAGGGCTTTTTTTTATATAGTTGATTCTTTCGTTTAAACATATAACATTAACACAGTTTATAGGTGGATTTTTAACAGTAGCCGTCCTTTGACATTCTTAAAGAATTAGGCCTTTACATAAGAGCATACTTTAAAAACAGGCGATTTTGCCTTTCATTCATGAAAAAGCACATTAAACTGGTTTCTTTAAATCCGATTTACATCTGCAGCAAATACATTTTTTAGTCAGCATTAGTTCATCCCTTGAGTGCTGGAGTTGTTTGCAGCCTGGATACATGTATCATGTCTTTTTTTAGAGTTTCTCTATGAACATCTGATTTTGATACATGTTGCAAAGTTTTAGTCGCGTTTCCTGTGGAAAAATGAAAATAGAGTCCCTGGTTTGCTTTTACAAAGATACTGTTGCCAGGAGCTGTCAGTCAATGAGGCTTGGTTACTCTGAGCCACACTAGATGACCCTGGACATTGCAGATCCCTTTTAATCTCAATGCCTCAGTAGAAATGAATGGATCTAGTGCCAAAAACAGCACTTTTTATGGTTGAAAAGCTGAAATTTTAAAGAGGCATTTACTGCTGCTTCTTTCCTTTGCTGCATGTTGAATGTTGCAGAGCACACTGGCATGCTCCTGCAGTGAAAACTCTGTTTTCAACCCCCTCTGACTGTGTATGGCAGAGTGAGCAGCCTTTTTCTGGTTGTGCCACAAAAGCAGTTTCAAGATTTGGCACGCACAGGAGTCAGCCCATCCATTTCGGGCTGTTTCTTTCACCATTTCATTACAGTGATGCAGTGGGGAACATTGCAATGGGTCAAAATATCCCATAGAACCCCCCCCCGACTTTGGCTTAACTTCCAGTCATGGGGAAGTCAGGCAAGTGGGACTTTTCTTTCTTTTCGTGAAAAAACACAGGTTTATTCAGTTGTAAGTTCTTCTTCCATAAGCGAATGATGCAACACGCTCTCCTCGTCAGCTCTGGTTGGAATAGGAACGATACCCCGTCTTCTCTCAGGCTTTCTTTTCCGGTGTGGAGCCACACTCTGGATTTCCTTGTCCCCGAGGAGGTCCTCCTTGGTTGTTAGGTATTCTCAGTGCAATCTATAAAATAGAACACAAACCAGTTATGGAAATGTTCCCCCTGCTGACCTCCAATTGGGATTTCAGCAGTGGGATATACGCATGCATTCAGTGACAATTTGAAATATTCCTATGTTTTAGAATTCTCTCCCAATGTGTTTTTTTTGGACTCCTCTATTTGCCGCAAACTGTTCCTGGGGTGGCAACTCTTGAGCTGATTGATGTGGACCCACTTTTTCTTTCATCAAGTCACCTTTGGGGATGCGGATTCTGTACGTGAGGCGTGGGATGTTGACCTCTCCTCCATTTCTGAACTTACATCCTACCGTAGCACCAGAGCTGACTGTAAGGCTTTCTTTAGGATTGCTAGGACCCTGAGATTTACTCTCCAGTTGGGACCGGGCTTGGCAATGACCAAATTAATCTCGAGCCGGTTGAGGAGGTGACTGCCCATAAAAAAGGCGGAAGGAGCACCTTGCATGACCAAACAATTGTGTTCTATGCTTTTGTCACTGCTAAAAACTTTTATCGTACAACTGCTAAGCAGACGATGTGTGGAACAGGGGATTTCCGTGGCCAATACCCATTGACAAATTGACTCAACGGTGGGCATGGTCTGGTCTTTTGGGAGTTTCTTGAATAATACTTTGCTGATGAAGCTTTCTTCGCTATTCAAGTCAACTCAAGTGAGGACACACTCCTTCTCGTCATTTAACTGAATCGGGAGGAAGAGCTGTTCGCCCTTCTTCAGAATGCCAGCTACACTTGGTGCGGGTTTGTTATCAATTTTGGCTGTGGATTTGGGATTTTCTGATTGTGAATTAGTATAGAATTTCAGAGTATTTCCTTCCATTGTGGAAAGCCACTTAAGACTGGAGGGAAGGTTGATTTCCAGAAATGGAGAGGAGTTTCCATCACCAGTTTGTTGTCCCACAGCAGTTATGGTAACATCGGGTATTTCATTATTTTGAAGATAAAACTTAATTTGATCTGGTTTTTGTTCAACCATGTGGCATGTGCCATTTAGACTAACATGGTTGACACTCTTTTTAATTTGATTGGCCCGTGAGTCTGGGTTCAGAGTACCTTATTCACACAGTCTATTAGGGAAGACAACCTACGGAGGATGTCATTCCCTAATAGACAGGGGGTTCCCTCTGCCGCCACGATTATGACCGGGTGCTTCATCTTGTGTGGCCCAATTTTAATTTCCAGCTCTGCAGACCCCTCAACAGGAATTTCATTCCCATTGAGGTTCTGGAGTTGTCCAGGAAGAGGGGTGAGAGGGATCTGGTATCTCTCCCCCTTCCTGAATTTAGCTGCTCAAAGGTCCTCTTTGACATCAGAGTTGCTTGGGATTCAGTGTCCACCAGTGCTGGAATTGCACATTGCCCTTGCACTTGGATGGAGGCGTAGAATTTACCTTCTTTCTCCTCCAATGGGTTATGGTAATGGGCGTTCTTGGTAAGCTGGGTGGTCAATTTACTTATTTCTGACTTCGACACTGGGATAATTGGGACAAGAGTCAGTGTTGGAGTTGGGGAATCTGACAAAGAATTTTGACACACTGCTGTTTGGGTAGTTTCGGGCTCCTCTTTTTCTGATTCTCGGCTACCCCCCCTTTTTTGGAAGCAGTCAACAGAAGTGGTTGGTGAGGTTTGGGGTTCCTCTTCTGCTGGTTCTGGGCTGCCCACCCCCTTCTAGGAGGCGATCCTCAGAACGGAGTTGGGTAGTTTGGCAATCTTCTTTCTCTGAGTCTGGGCCCCTCCCCCCTTTTTGGAGGCAGTAACCAGAATAGGTTTTGGCATGATTCTGTGTGGGTGCTTGGGGATCTGCAAACAAATTATGTCAGTTGGATATTGGGGGAGTTTTGGGCTCCCCTGGTTCTGATTCTGGGCCGCCCCCCCTTTTTGGAGGCAGTCCCCAGAATAGGTTTGGGCAAGGTGGTTTTCTGGCTTATCATTCTGGGGTTCAATGATGGGTGATCCTAACTCAGTCCCCACATTCACCCAGTCTTCATCAGGATCTTTCGGGACCCATTTTTCTTTGGGCGGAGTTCCCCGTCCCTGAAGGATAATATTTTTTTCCCAGAATCCTCTGAGGACCCCTCTCCTTCAAACTGGAGGACACTAACCTCCTCCACGAAATGGGTCTTTGTAGGTCCTTTATTTCTCCTACCCGCCCTCTGTTCCTTGGGTTGCAGACTTTCGGGGGCAGGAGATTTTGGTTCCGGTTCATGGGTTTCCAGGGGTTTTTCACAAGCGGGGAAGGAAGCTTCCTCTAAGGCTTTACACCTCCCTTCCCCCCGTGCCTCCTCCTTTGGAACCAGTGAATTGTCTGGGTTCTCTCCCCATCATTGTTCTGGACTACCAGACCCTTGGTTTGTGGAGTTCTCGGCTACCATGTTCATCTGAGAGTTCTGCTGAGCCCTCAACATGCGACCCAGATCATGGGACAAGTTCTGGACCTGGCGCTCCAGTTGGGACACCCTCTCTGGCTGGTATGGGGGTCTCTGGTCCATACTAGCTGAAGAGTAACTGTCCCTTCTCCCGTACTACCCTGGGTTTGTGAAATTGTGGTAACCCTCCACCTTTGGCCTCCCGTCACTCGGATTGGGCTGTCTGTGCTCAGGAAAGTGGGGAAAGAAAGGAGTGTTGTTTTAAAGGTTGCAGTTTTGAGGGTACTGGGGAAAGAAACCCAAACCGGCATTTGGGGGATTACTGCCCTCCTGGGTAAAGTTAGGAGGGAAGTTTCTTGGAGTGGTACCTACCTGGTTGGATCCCCTCCTTGGGCTGGGGGAGTCTACACTTACCCCAGGATGGGTTTGTTACTCTTGTATCGGGGGCTAATGTAATCTCAGGAGTTAGGGGTCCCATTTGTGGGATTACCACCATGACTTTTGTGTTGGTGGGTGCCACTGCTTCTTTTTATTTTGGAAGCTAGCCTGGCATCGCAAATGTATTTTTTTTTCAGGGGTGCCTGTGCGTTATGCATACCGTAATATCCACACCTGGGGTACATCTCAGCCTTGCTGGACCACAGAACTATGTCTCACATCACATATACTCTCCCCTCACTCATATTGCCACGGACAATTACACCTGTAGCAAGACCACACTTGTACTGCATGTGCTGGATGGAGTCTTGGATGTCAATATGTGTATCTGCCTTTTGCCATGTGATGTAATTGCATGTCACAGAGGCATATCCCCATGCAATTTCACTGGTATTAGTCAATTTGCCGTACCATGGCCCATAATGTGCTTCTTAACTGTAACGCTCACCTGACTCCCACGGAGGCGCTGGCCTGGTTCGCGCTGCTGTGACCTCTTCTAAGGTGATGCGCAGGGTTCGGAAGGCGGACTGGACCGGGCCCCCAAATCTGGCTTGTCTGGCTCGCAGAAGTATCCTTCTGTAGGCGAAAATAGGGGATTAACTGTCTGCGGGGTAATGCAATCAGCCTCCCACTTTCCCCTCTCACCCTCCTCGAAACCCTTCTGTGATTCCTCGTAGCGTCTCACCTTAGGGTCTGGAAGGACGAGCTCTCCATCCTGCTTCTGATGCAGGGGCGCGTTGGTATCCAGTTACTTCACTGGATTTTCGGATTGGTGAGAACCAAACTTGCTTGGCTTCCAGGTAAGTTTTTTTGATAAGAGGTTCCCCTTGTGTCCATGCATTAATGTACTAATGCTAGTGTCTTTTTCCCCATAGGGGCCGGGGTACGGAATGCCGGGGAACAGGCACCGACCCGAGATGAGAGGTGAAATCCTTGTAGAAATCAGGTAAGTCTTTAATGAGCGTTTTTTGGTAATGTCTTTTCATTCGCTCATTAACGCTGATGTCTCTTTTTCCCCTTAGGGGCCGGGGTCCGGAAATGCCAGGATGCGGCGCGGACCCGAAATGAAGAGGGAATGAATCAACAGGTAAGTCTTAACATGGAGATTTAGCTTTCCTTATTCCCTTCTCTCTCTCACCTTTTGTTCTGGGCGCTGGGGCGTGACTGCGAATCCGGATGATCGCTGCTGAACATGGAGGCGCCCTGTAAAGGTGAATGGAATGCGGCGCTGCAGCGATCGACGCAATGAGCTTTTAAATAAAAGTCTTCCTTTTCAGGATTGTCAGCGTGATGTCTCCGGGATGCGGATTTAGCAGGTAAGGACTTTTCCTTCTTCTGTTCTCTTCTTCTCTTCCTTTGCAGATGATCCAGGATGCTGGCAGGCGTGGCAGAAGTCGGGATGCAGGAGCAGACACGGTGAGCGTCCAGCTGCTAGATGCAGAACAACGCGACGCACGTGTGGCTGTTCGGGTGGGGTTTAAATAGCCTTGGAAGAAGTTCCAGGTATGTATCCTTCCTCCAATCAGGTATGTATCCTTCCCCGACCACGCCCGGATGGTAAATTAGTCCCACAGGTAAAGTAGTTCCTTTCAGGCCTCAAGGAGGCCGGGATCCTGCAGCATGGTCTGCATCAGGTAAATGCACCCAAGCACTTCCATAATGAGCCTGGCGCCTATGGCGCCAGGACTGATGTCTTTTATGAGCCTGGCGCCATAGGCGCCAGGACACTGTCCAAAGGGCCCCTATATGGGGTTTCTGGGTCCTTCCTTGGGGACTGGATGTCCGCTTTCGGGGACGCAGGGCTTGAACCGGCTCCCCGGGAGCGGGCATCATGACAGCAACGACCCTGTTGGTTGGCAATGTGTCCACTGGCAGCATGGCCCTGAGCAGAGACTTATGTTGCCAGTCTGCATATGCCATGCTCAGATAGCTTGTTGTCCATAGTGTGTGGATGCTGTATTTATTATGGCGACATGTCCTGTATTTTGTTGCATGGCAGCAATGTGATACTTGTCTTGTGGGGCACCAGTACTACTTCATGGGTGCATGTTTCACAGGGTGTGGTTCTGGTGATAGGCCTGGGCATGGTGTTGTTTTGATGGGTTAGTGGGGCCACTGGTTTCATTTTCAAAATTTTAGGAGTTCCAACTGTGTGGGCCTTTCTTCGGTGGTTGGGAGTGGGTGGCAGGGCCGGCTTTTTGTGGCCTGTGACAGGTGTTGATGGTTGTGCTGGTGTGTGTCTCATTGCACTTTGACCATGTATACTGAGTGACACTTCACATCCCTTGCAATGTTTTTGGGGTAATGGCTCAAGGGCACATTTGACCACTCTTGCTTAGGGTTCCCCAATTATGGTATTCAGCCCCAGTTACGGACTACAACCATGGAACCATTGATCCACATTTTTGGGATGCTATATTGTGAACTGGCACATTACGTTGTGCAGTGTTGGTGTTTTCACATCCATGCCCCATGCATGCTGCACCATGGTGTTTGCAGTTTCAAGTTGACCGCAGCTGGGTGTATGGTACTGCTGAGTTCAACAGAATGCACAATTAGACCACATGTATGCCTTCACAATGAAGTCTGCATTGACCTTGCACTTTTACTTTGCATCCTAAGTTCAGCGTGCATTTATCCTTGCTTGCAGTATCACATAGCTTTGTCTTGTCTGCTTATGTCTTCCACGGCAGTTGCCTCAGTGGCCAGCCTTCCAGTCTGACATCAGTTTTTGTGAATTGATGCCTCAAATATGATCCTGCCTGCAGTGCAAGAGTTGAGTATTTGTGTACTGGCCTTTTTGTGCTTTCCATCATGGGCTCCCATGACTGTATTCACTGCACTGTCCTAATACTACGCAGGTGATGGCATATCTTGTCATTTATAGTCTTCCAGGGGTGACCCTGCTTTTTTGGGGGCTCAATTATCTGCATATGTTATGTCTTTTTCATGCTGCATGTTGACTGATACGTGTGTTGTGTATGTGCCATTGTTTTGGGAATGGGGGTATGTGACATGCACATTTGATGCATGTCATTCAGGGGGACAGGCAGTGTGGGGGTTGTTATTTGTCAGTGTGTGTGTTTTGTGTGTTTGATTTGCATGCCGTGTGCAGGTGTTGCTGCATGTGTGCTGGGACACATGTTGATGGTTGTCTTGTGAGTTGTTGTTTGCATGTGTTGTATGATACTGAGGGGGGTCCGTGGGTCTTGAGTTTTTTGGGTGGATGGATGTGTTGGCTGCACTCTGTTTCATTTTGTTCATTTTCTGCAGATCCTTCCATAACGGAATGATGGCTATTTCACGGGATGAAATTTGACTGTTGACATCATGCCAAGGGGACAGGTAAGATGTTGTTATGGAAAGGCTACATTAGTTGCTGTAGGTTTGGATGTGGCCATTCTGGTGTGTCAACCTGATTGTCACAATTGTAAATTACCTCTAGTTAATTTTTGCTTTTTGGATAGGGTTTATTGTGGTCATGTTGGCAGATTGTGTCACATGTGTAACGTTACTGCACTGCTTTTCTACACCCCACACTAGGGACATGTTTGTGCACATCATGCACATTCTAGGACATGTGTGCAGCAATATGCCATTGTGCTTGTTGTATTTTGTGTCCATGTTCATTTTTTAGGCCATGTATGGCTTGCAGCTCAGACATGGTGTTTCAGGATGTATCGCTGCTTACACATTTGACAGGTATGTTAGTTAGTCATATGGGATGTTTTGGTGCCAAAGGGGTGATTTCATTAAATGGTTGGCATGGAGGTAGTGGTGCCCTCTCTCTCCAATGTGTTTCTTTTGGAAACACAAAATTACATTTCTTTTTGGTTCTACGAGATGTACACAAATTTGCACTTCCAAGGGCACTTTGTCAGGTTGGTTTTGTGTGCACAGTGGATTGGGCCATTGTCATCATTGAATGGCTCCTGGGATTCTGCGGGATCATGTGCACTCCACAGGGGAAGGATTTTAGATGAAAAAGGATTGCACAAGCTGGGTACATGAAGCCTCTCCACGTGCCCTTTGCCCAGCCATATGCAAGCGTCGTGCCTATGTGTGTGGATGCTGTTCTACCGCCATGTCCAGCAGGACCCCACACCATTTTGAAACATTGTGCAGGACACATGCTGCCACAATGATCCTGCAGACTACTGGTGGTACATAAAACAACACACTGCCATAGTGGTCAAGGGAGCTTGACCACTTCAAATGTGTGCTCCACTAAGCCCTGAGTCACAATATGGGCAGTGTTATACCTTACCTCGGCAGGTGTGGGGGTTGCGTATGTTCATCATAACGTATGTACTCAGAGGGTAGGCACTGTCCCCTTTGGAGGTGAAAATGGTTGTCCTTGTTATTTATTGATAGTGTGTATTGGTCTGTGTGCAACAGACATGCATGTGAATGGCCATTCATACTCACCAATGAGCCATGTGTTGTCATGCTTTCAGGCTTCCAAGGCACGGTGTAGCAGGGACATCCTGAATATGTAACTATCAAGTGTGCTACCAGGATAGTCGGCATACACTCCAGTAATGATGCCCTTGGCATCACACACAACCTGAACATTGATGGAGTGCCAATGTTTCCGGTTGCGGTAGATGTGCTCTGTTGCTCTAGGTAGATGTAGAGCAACATGAGTGCAATCAATGGCACCTAGTACATTTGAGAAGTGCGTCACCCCATAAAAATCCTGGACCACCATTTGACTTTCTGCCGGTGTTCTGGGCATATAGAAATGCCGGCGGACAGAAGGACATACAGTTATGATTGTCAACACCAGGTTCAAGCAGCAAGACTGCATCGCCTGGGAGATGCCACCTACTATGACGGTAGTCCACTAGAATGAGCTAGTGGCCAAAAAATGCAGAGCAGTGAGCTCATTTTGCAAGGGGATCAGTGCTTGGGAATACATGTTGGGTGATGTGAGGTCATCTTCCCACTCTGTGACCTGGTCTAGAATGATACCAGAAAACCTGAAAGAAGCATGGGAGCTCCCTTTATAAAAAAAAAAACTACCCTACAGCCAAATACCCTGACCAATTACTGACCAATCACTACAGTGCCGTTCCTCCTGAAAATTCTCGACAAAGTTGCGTACCTTCAAATTCAAAAATATTTGGAAACCCATAGCCTCCTAGGCCTCTGTCAATCTGGCTTCTGCCTGGGTCATGGGGCAGAAACTGCCCTTCTGGACCTCAAAATCCAAATGGACCAAATTAAAGATAAACGTGAACTCACAATTCTCCTCCTCCTAGACCTGTCTGCTGCAATTGACCTGTTAACCACAACATCCATTTCCAACACTTGGAACACGCAACCCATTTCTCAACGAGTCCTATAAAATGGATCAAATACTTCCCGGCAGACCGCACTGCAAGAGTTTTCTCTCCCACTGCAGTAGCACAACCTGTCCCAGTCACATGCAGAGTCCCACAAGGATCCTGCATCTCCCCCACTCTTTACATGTTTGCAAAGCCACTTTTTGACCTTATTGACAAAATGGGTGTCACATACACCAACTATGCTGACGACACCCAAATACATCTACTTATCTCAGGAAACTTTGACACTGACACCAATCTCTTGAACAATATTTACCTCACGATCCAAGCCTGGATGGCACAACATGAGCTGTGTCTAAATGATGAAAAAAACAAATTACTCATCAGCAACCTTCCTAGATTAAACTCACTCCCGGAATCTTATAAATCTTTCAACATTTATGGCAACATCATTACAGTGGCCAATGAGGTAAAAACCCTAGGAGTCTACTTGGACTCGTCACTTTCTCTCACTAGACAAGTCAATGCCATTGCCTCATCAGCAGCCTACACTGCCAAACTGATTACAGCTAGCAGACCCTTCCTAATGACAGACAACTGCATCACACTAGCCAGAACACTTATCATCTTGAGAATTGACTAATGCAACTCCCTCTTTGCAGGTTCAAGTTCACAAAACATCAGCAAGCTGCAAATAACTCAAAACAATGCAATCAGAGCTGCCCTGAACATCCCCAAAAAGGATATCTCTGCAGCTAGGTGCAACCTCCATTAGCTACCAGTACGTGATCATATTAAATCCAAAGTCCTCTCACTAATGAACAAATGCCTTTCCAGCAGCACCCCAGCCTATCTTGCCAACCAAATTGCTAAAGCCCAAGCCAACAGATCTACCTGATCAGCCTACTCTCATCTCCTCACCATCCCCAGATTCAAACTGCAAAAAGCTGGATTTCAAGTAATCATAGCCACATAGTGGAATGCCTTGCCACTAGCTCTCAGAGTGGATATGCCATTCTGGTTGTTCTGCAAAGGTCTTAAAACCTGGCTCTTTGCCCAAGACGGCTAAATCACCTCTAACTTTCCCACGCTCAACCTTCTACCACTGCGATAAAGGCAATCAACATACTAAATGCAAAGAAGACAACTGCTTATGCACTGTATATATTATGTACTGGAAACTATATATGTAAACAATGTACCGTTCCACGACAACCTGTATGCAATCTAATACAAATGCAAGCCTTGTGGTACAACTGTGACTTACTACCAAGTATCTGTAACAATATTCTTAAATTAAGCACCCAGGTGCCTTAGGGCTCGGTGCACTATACAAATATACAAATAAATAACTAAATAAGTATGGGGTGCCTATACCTGCCATAGACCTGGTCATCAGGCATCCCAAAAAGGCTGGTACTTGGGTGTAAGATCCGGGCTCTGGCCATCCTCCTTCTTCTAAGGTGTCCCTGAATGATTTCTGCAATAAATGGTGCATTCATCGGAGCTGTATCCATGCGTTACTTGAGTGCACATGCTTTTTATGCATTTGTTAGCGTGCACATTGACGTTTATGCCTGCTATCGAATGGTGTAGGTGTTTCTGGATTTACGCATGCTTTTTCGTAATCCGTCCTTCTCTGTTCAATTCCATGAATATGTTTGTTTTGCACGCGTATGGGCGGTGCAATGGTTTGACGTTGGAAGGTCCCTCATAACGGCCACATTTCTGCTTCTTCTTCCTCATTCTATGTGTTCCACCCCCTTATTAGCTGGCTGTGCAAGCCCGGCCGGTCCTTCTTTTGGAGTTTCAGGTAAGGCATTCGTCGGGTCTCAGTGATGGGCATGGATTCCTCGCAAGTCCCAGGTAAACCCCGCGCATTGATTCCCATGAATCGTCGAACGGGGACTTGCGCATGATTTCGTGTGCAACTTTTCCGTGCAGATTATTCCATGAATCTGGCCCAAAGTGTCCTAAAATCAAACTGGGATTAATAGACATAAAACCCTAAAAACACCAAATGTACTTGAACTGGATGGACCCTAGCCGGCCCATAAGACTGGGGGTCTCCAAACAGCCCTTTAAGATGAGTAGCAGCACCCTCGAGATAGATGGGGATGCAGATTCATACTCTCGCATCAAATAATAATGACAACTCAATAGTTTGGCAAAGGGAGACCGTTTAATGACAAGTACATAAAACGGGGAGTTCAATAAACATCAGCAACTACTCGATCTTCGTTCTCACTTCAACTCCAATTAATTTCTGAAAAACAACATCATTTATACCAAAAACTCATCATCATTGACGTGTAATCTTAAAAACCTAACATGCAACTTGATTGGTTATAGGAAGGTAACTTTAATCAACCATGAAGTGGAGAAATCAACACCAATCCCCGCTAGGGATCTATACACAGTTTGGACTACAGACTGCCCACACAATTTATGGGAGCCCAATGCCTCTGTGAAAGTTACTGTCACTTGGTCTCACTCTTGCGAGCCCATGGAAAGGGGAAGCAGGAGGGGCGTGTATGTCAGGAACCCAAGTTTCTAACCCAAAGACAGGACAAGCCTGCATGTACCCAGCTGGAATACACAGTGGATGCCTACGGGAGCCGCACAAAGCAACACAATGTAACATGAATTTACAATCTGAAAGAAAATGGTTATGAACAAAAAAGTAAATGCAAATTAAATAAAGAAAAAGAAAAAGTAAATGAAAAGTAAATCAAATTCATAAAAGAATAAATAAAAAATCAGAATACAATTTAAATAAATTAATTACATTAAAATTACAAAAACAAACAAAATATGAACTGAAAATTAAAATAATAAATAGAAAAAAGAAGAAGAAAAAAGATAATAAAAAATTAAATTCTAATTCTAATTTGCAATTTGGCATGAAATCTGAAAAAAGAAAATAAAAAAATAAAAAATGGCCATGTGTCGACCTGGGGTGGGGCTCCCAGGAGGGAGAAGGTACAGGGTGCACCCCAACATGTGGATGTTGAGAAAAAAAGAAAAAAATCCTTCCATGGGCTCATGGCCTGCACTGCTACCCTACAGTGGGAGAACTGCCGTCGCTGTCATCACCCTCTGGTGTTACATGAGAAGGTGCGCGTGATATGGGAGGCAGACCACGCAAAGCCCTGGCATGCTCCTCCATGGCAGCAAGCATGCGGGTCTGAAAGGTTTGGTTCTGCAGGATGATGGTACGGAGATCCCATGCGGCACCTCACGGGTAGCACGCATTTCTGCCTGCAAGGCCTCGTGTGATGCCCGGATCTCCTCACGGGTTGCCTGGAGCTCAGCTGAGAGTGTGTGTGTCAGCTGCTCCAGCTGCTGTTCTGACCTTGTACTCTGGGACACCTCAAGTGCACCCAGAGTTTCTCTGAGGGACCTGTGTTCTAACCTCAGGGCATCCCTGTGGGCCTGTGACTCTGCAGATATGGCTGTGCGCAGAGTTTCCAGTCCAGCCTGTCAGTCCCTGTTGGACGCCAACATGTCCTCCCTGTGTGAGTGGCACATGGACTCTGTTGCCTGCTGCTGGAGCTCCACCTGCCTTTCAGGGGGGAGAATGGAAGTGACCACCCTATCATTGACCTGAGCCATCATCTCACATGATGCCCCCTGTTGTGCTGCAATAGTATACATGGAGTTCTCCCACACAGTATTGCCTGGTGGCGCACGCCCACCGCGTTGGCGGGCACCACACCTGTTTGGGGCAAGGTGATGTGCACCTTGCTGTGCTGGCACTGCCTGAGGCTGCAGGACTGCATTCCTCCTTTTATCTGCTGTCCCAGGAACAGGAGCAAATATAGTGAAGCGTGACCCTGCATCCGTAACTGCCACAGGCGGACTTTCCAACACTGAATGTCCCATACTGGGGTCTACCCCCAGTGCAGGTGGGTTGGCCAGAACAGCATTCCTGCCAGAAACACCACCTGCGACAGGACATTTGTCTCAATGTCAGATTCAGCACCTGAGCAATAGAGGTCTTCGGAGGTGTACCCAGAGACACCCGTGGACAGGATGGTATGTAGGAGTAGTGGATTTTTACCCACCACCACCCCACATCCTCCACTGGTGCCTGGTTGGGGCTGTGAGTACTCCTGCCTCTGCGCCATCTCCTCCTCCTCAACATCATCTAGTGCCTCATCACCTGCAAAAACATAAACGAAAAGTAATGAAGACAGGCATGAGCAGCATAGCACACACACATAGGCATCACGAGGTACACATCGAATACATAAATGACACATGTCACACATGACACTAACTCTGGCATGCATGCACTGGCAATGAAGTGGAAGTGGAGCCGAAAAGCACACACTGAGGACTCCAAATGGAAAAGCAACACATGTGCTGCATGATGGAAAAAAGCCAGTGTTTACTAATACAGTGATGGCAGGCACATAGATACATCAATGGTTGGTCACCTGGACATGAGAGAAGTCAACTGGCATGTTCAACATTCAAACAGGGCCCCGAAGTGATCGTGTGCAGGGCATGTGTATGTGCACAATAGTCAATTAGCCTCATTGATGAAATCATTCCCATAATAAGTAAAGAAATTTGGACCATTGTGGTGTGAAATCTATGTCTGAAGTATGGTGAATTTGGGGCAAAATGGCACAAAAATGTGTGTTAATCATGCAAAGGATTACATCAATCAGGCCGAATGAACAGGAAACAGTATGAACAATGTTGTGGCATGATGGTAGTTGAAGGACAAGTGCAGTAATGAGGTGCAAATTGTTTACTGTGGTCAGAAGGGATACTGTAAAACCCAAACCCAAGGCTGGGGGATGGTTTTGAGGCACCACATGGGTGACTCATAGCTTTCATGACTACACAGCCTTACCTGGAACTCAATCAGAACACATCACCCAAGCAACATACACATGGTTTGCACATACATGCATGCTCACTAACCGGACATTGACTTAAGATCTGGTAGGTCTCCCACGCCTTGGATCTGATCCTCTGTGATGAAGCCTCCAGCGATTGACTCATGTTCTGTGTGTACTTCCTCCTCTGGTGGAGACCCACTGCCAGTCACCAGAGTAGAGGCATGATTGAAAGCCAGCTTGTTTTTTGCTCTGCGTTTGAGGTAATTCCACTGCTTAGAGCAATCATCAGCTGTGCGCCTCAAGAATCCAAGGGAACTAATCTGGTCCGCGATGCACGGCAAGTGGGCCCTACGTTGAGCAGTCGTAGTCTTGCACCCTGCAGTCACCAGCATTTTGCGGCCATGGGCCGACACGTAGCCCACAAGTGCGTCTAGTTCCACATCATTGAAACTCTGCTTCCTTGACGTGCTGGAGGGGGGAGCCATGTCTGTGGTCCCAGCCTGTACCGCAAGAGCACCCTTCTTCCTCTTGAGATGTGGTGCAGACCCTGAGTGGCTTACGCCGCTCTGGTCGGTCGGGGCTGAAGCGCAGGTGGACTGGGCACTGGAAGTAGCCAAAGGCACGATGACCAAAGGTCTCACTGCAGGCACTGGCTGCTGGGTGATGTTGGCAGGACCAACCTTGGTGTGATGGTCTTGGGCCAACACTGTCCCGGCTGGGTGACTCGGATCTGGGGTGGATTGAGCTGCAGCTGCCCCTGCAGCCTCCTCACCCTGGCTACTTGGTGCAACAGATGAAATTGCTGCCCCAGATCCACGTGGCCTGGTGACAGCAACTTTCACCCCCACACGTGGCTTTGACTTGGTGACACGGAAGTCGGCCTGTGAGTCATCCTGTGCCAGCTCGGTCAACAATATGGGCCGGGTTAACAAGGCCTGAGCTGGGATGGTGTCAGCTGCATCTCCCCGACCCATTCGGGGGCATAGGTGTCCCTGATTGGTCCTCCACACACTGGCCTCTTGGGCCACCCTGCACATCCTGGCCACCTCCCCTACCGCGGACACCTGTTGTCGGTTGGCCACCTTTGCCTCCCTTACCACTTGGTTGCCTCCCAACCATGGCACTGATGTTCTTGTGCTAATGGGAGGTGCAGTAAAAAATTGTCCTGGGCAATTGGGGTGAAGGGGGCAGGATACTAGATGGAATATGTACCCTAGTGCTCTAGCAAGGCTGTCTGTGACCCCTGGGGGAAGATGTCGGGTCACGCAACGCTCAGGCCCCCCCGAAAACACATTTTAAGGTGCACGCAACCCCTGGTAGCCCACGTGCATGGAATAAAGAACCTGCACTACACTGTGGCACCCATAAACACAAAAATAAGTGTACGTGTGGTACACACAGGCTGCAATGACCTCTGAATGGGTACGCAACACACGGGGGCAACCACAGTTGAAAAATACATACGCGACTCACCGTCTGCCTGGAAAAAGAAAGTGAAAAAGATGCACGTGTGCGTGTTGGCAACACCCCCGCCAAAAGAAGAATTGAACGCTTTCTGAATATACAAGGAGTACGAACTGGAACTGTTGTGAAGTAATCGCGTGTGAACTGACAAGAATCACCTGCTCGCTCTCCACAAAAAGCACAAACAAGAAAATGGTGTCCTATGCGTACCTTTTAACCCAGCCCATACGTGTGACGTCACTTACACGCGTATGCATTAAGGGCCTTTCCTCCAATTACACGCAGTGACACCCAGACGTGCAGTTTTTGCACGTTTACAATCACTATGCACCCATGAGGAGGGAAACTCCCATACCCGTTATGTCACAGACGCGCTTACGTGCTAAGGGCCTTTCCTCGAATTACACGCTGGCGTGCAGTTTTTTCACGTGCCCAATCACTCCGTATCAAGCTGGCCACATGACAACACACGGAAGACCACGCTCCTGCCCAGAAGGCCATTTTCCTGCCCCCAGAGCCCTGAGCCCACTCCCACCTGCCATCTGCTGCTGCCTACCTGCCTGCTGGCCAGGTGCCCTGCTATTTGGTGCCTGCACATCAGCCATATGCAGGGGTCCAGTTGCTGTGACCTCCCCTGCTGGAACAGAAGACTCCCGACTGAAGTTCCATCGGTCCACAGACCAGCACCAGGACCCAGTTGCCCACCCACACCTGCCTCGGAGGTTGCCATGTCGGGGGATACACCATCGGAGACCACTGGCAACCCCCAGCCAGAGAGGCAGAGGGCTACCAGCTTCAATGCCGCAGAAGTTGGTATCCTGGTGGAGCAAGTCCTATTGCATTATGATGCCCTCTTCGGAAGAGCACGCGCCGACAATAAAGGACGGGAGAGGATCTGGAAGGACATTGTGGCTGCCATCAACGTGGACGAGGTGGCAGCCCGCAACATGGCACATGTCTGGAAGCGCCGGGAGGACTTGAGGTCCAAGACCCTTTGCAAGGTCCGGTGCCTCTTGGAGGCAGCGCATGCAGAGGGGTGCCGGGTCCACCTTACCAACATCCAGATGAGGGTCCTGAAATGTGTACGCCCAGTGCTCCACCTCCAGGTTCATGAGAGGCAGATCCGTCTGGAGTCGAGCGGTAAGTGTCCATCCGTACTGATTGGATGCAGTGCATGTTGAGGTGTGCCAGGAGTGTACAGGTTGGACATATGTCTTGTAAGGGCCATGTATGGATGTGTATGTACAGGGACATGAGCCTGCCGCATGTGAGTGCAATCATGTGTGAGGCACATCAATGGTGTATGTGTTCAAATGCATGATGCACAAATGCATGTGAGAATGCACACATCTCAGCATTTCTGTGTTTTTACTGTGGCATGGTTGGGGTGTGACACATGGATGCTGGTTCCACCTTCATGTACGTGCACAGTGTACGTGTGTGTGTGTGTATTTCACACGTGTTGGACTGTGATACACCATGAATGCATGTGACACTGACATGTAGGAGGCTGATTGGCAGATGTGACATAGTTACCGATGATTTCACTGTGACAGGTGGTGGAGATGTACAGATGCATATATGTCTGGTGGCGTGTGTACATGTGTTCCGCACTCCCCATGTTGCATGTGACAGCAGGCTGACCTTTGGATGCTCATGCTGCTGCATGTGTATGGATAGTGCTGCCTGCTCCAACATTCCTGTTAATTTGTGAATGTGTGTCGGTTCAAATGATATGTGTGTTGGGGAGTGTGATGCCATCTGTGAAGTTTGACACTGCCACTCATGTACAACCGTAATGTGTGTATCAGACCATTGTAGAGTGCCCTCATGCCTGTGTTCTGTCTCTCCCTGTCTGCAGCTTCAACTTATGAAGAGGGCAGAGACGTGCTGTGGAGCACAGCGTCAGGGATCCCACCGCCAGCTGGAGACGCAAGGCCCAGCTCCCCTCCCGGGTTGTCATCTGTTCGGGAGTGAGGAGTCTGGTGCCGCGCCCGTGGCCTCAGTTGCCGAGGGTAGGTCCAAGAAGCAGAGGTCAGAGGACAGTGGGTGGAGGACATGAGTCGGGGACTCCTCGGCAGCAGAAGGGCCAGCTGAGACCCCACAGGGGCCTATGGAGGAAGATGGCACGGAGTCATCCAGGATGGTGGGGGGTTTGGTTGAGGAGGAGGCCGTGGAAGGCCCACGCATGGGGCCTGGAGGGGGGCATTCCACTTGTGCTAGCGGTGCAGTCCAGGGGCAGGGACAAGAGGCAGCACAGGCTGCCACTGAGGTGCCTGTGTGTAATACTGTCCCCGATCCTGTGACTCCATCATCCCGCACCAGTAGGGATGCCTTCGTCCAGACCGGTTTTCAGGGAGGGGATGCGCAAACAACAACTGGCCTTCCTCTCCCTGTGGACGTGGCTATCCGGGACCGGGTTGAGACTGTCCTGGCTGGAGTGGCGTTGCGTCTACTTGCATTCAGGATGACGTGCAGGATTCTCGTGTGCACAATGCATGTCATTTTGAATGCCTCATTGACCGTGTCGACCTACTAGGACGGGTCAGCAGTGCTGGGTTCCTCCATGTGCTGGAACTTCTATCGACCCCTGCACAACTAAACTCCCTAAGTGCCAGTCGTCCTCTGTGCCATGTTCCTGCCCACGTATCACCGGGGCACCCTGTGGAGCTGTCCCTGACCCAGCGGCCAGGCTGGTGGAGGACACATCCCTGCCACAGACGGGAGTCAGAGGTCCAGCAGGGATGGCCACCCCAACAACTGGTCCCCAGCAGGAGGAGGACGTGCAAGCATCGACAGGCAGGGCACATGCACGGCAGCAGCAGGCTCAAGGTGGGAGCAATGATGGCTCGGGGCCATCAACATCACAGGGGCAGGCATCGGCCAGAGGGCAGGAGGACCCTGGATTGGGTGTGTCTTCCGTGTGGCAGCGGTTGGGCCGGCAAATAAATGCAGAGCGGCGGAGGGCGGAAGAGGCACAGCTCACTATGGTCAGGGCGGCGGACTCCATGCGCAGGGCGTTGAGGCGGGCTGAGTGCCTCGAGGCAACTCGCAGGGAGTTGGAGGAGGCCATGGCTGCATCCCTGCGAGATCTCGGGGCCAGGGAAGAGGCCCGCCTCCAGGACGTTGAAGAGGAGTTTGATGATGCTCTGGCCCGGGACATCAACAAGTGAGCCGTTGGACTTGCCCGCCGCCTTTGTACATAGTTCTTTAGGGTTAGGTTTCATTTGTTTTTTCTTTATTTTGGAGTTCATGGACTTTGGTCCACTCTATGTACATAGTTAGGTTTCCTTTTGTTTGGGCATCATGGACCCTTTGGACTTTCACTGTATATAGTTCCACACTTTTACATACTTTAGTTATTTTGTCATCCCATGGATCAATGTTTTTTTTTCATTGACTTTATTTGTACAATTGAAATGGACAACTTCTGTTTTTTCGTCTTGTGGATTTTTGGTTCACATTGGATTTCTTTTTATTTTGGATTTCATCATTTCTTCATTTACAATTTTAATGTTTCATGAAGTTTTTTTCTTTACGTATTTTAATACAAATCATATTTCTTCATTATTGGTGTTGTGTACTCTCATTGGTTTTGTGCATGTCTCAATGAGCATTGCCTCAGTCATGTGTTACCACTGTGTGGCTCTGTTGTACTTTTATGCATGGCCATGGTGGTTCTTTTGAGGCTCTCATGGCATGGGTACTTTGGGAGTGGGTGCAGTGGATGTTTGCGTGCTTGTACTGGGGGGCCAGGGGATTTGTGTGGGCACTATGCCCATGGGTCTCTTTTGTTAGAACATGGTGTTTGGTGGGGCACATGTATGCGCCTGCTTGCAGGTGCCCGTCAATGGTGGCTGGGTTGGTGGATGGGGACATGAGTCGGGGCCTGCTTGCAGATGCCCGTCAATGGTGGGTTGGTGGGTGGGTGGGGGACATGAGTCGGGGCCTGCTGGCAGGTGCCCGTCAATGGTGGCTGGGTTGGTGTATGGGGACATGAGTCGGGGCCTGCTGGCAGGTCCCGTCAATGGGTGGAGGACATGAGTCGGGGCCTGCTGGCAGGTGCCCGTCACTGGGTGGGGGACACGAGCCGGGGCTGCTGGCAGGTGCCCGTCAATGGTGGGTGGGTGGATGGGTGATGGACATGAGTCGGGGCTCACAAGTGCACTCACAAGAGCATGTTGCCATGTGTGCTGCCTGCAGGGCATGCTCAGGGGTGTAGGGTAGTCCCCTGTGGTGTGGGCTGCCTGCAGGGCATGGTCAGGTGTGTAGGGTAGTCCCCTGGGGTGTGGGTTGCCTGCAGGGTATGGGGCGGGGGGAAAGGGCACACCCGGGGGGGCCACAATGCCAAATTGCATGTGAAACTTCCTGCGCACCCCGTAAATACACGTACCCCGCTCGCCCAAGGCCTATCGCATGTGAAAATTCCCGTGCACACCCGAAATACACATACCCCACTCTCGCCAGGACTATCGCGTGTGGAACTTCCCATGCACCCCCAAAATACACGTACTCTGCTCGCCCAAGGCCTATCGCGTGTGAAACTTCTCGCAACCCCTAAAATACACATACCCCACTCTCGCCAGGACTATCGCGTGTGGAACTTCCCACGCACCCCCCTGAAATACACGTACCCCGCTCTCGCCGCGACTATCGCATGTGAAACTTCCCATGCACCCCCAAAATACACGTACGCCGCTCGCCCAAGGCATATCGCGTGTGAAACTTCCCGTGCACCCTCGAAATACACGTACCCCGTGTTAGGGAGAATTATCTGTTTAGGCTGAATTTCCTAACCTAGTGAGTCCCCCAGCAGCTTTGCTGGATTTTTGGGGTTTATTTTTTTCTCCTGCCAAGAGTGAGACTCTTTTACCCTCACTCTTGGGCATGATTTCAGTGTGTTTCTTTGAATCTAGATGTGTTTAATGGGCTATGGGGTCTTTTAATCCATAGGGCTTCATGTGTTTTTGTGATGTGTGTTACACAGCACCCTCAGTGCAGTGACACAGGGGTGTCATAGTGACCCCCCAGTATAGACTCCATACCCTGGGACTGACTACTATCTCCCAGGGCATGTAAAGTCACCATTGACTTTACTAGTCTTAAATTCTGAACAGAACCAGTATAAACCATCATATTGTGGACGTACTAGCTGGGGCAATTCAATTGCCCCGGGGTCTGTTAGTCGAGGGGGCACGTCTCCATCCCCCCTGATGGAGTTTTGGCTGGTGGCAGTGGATACTACTTTTTATATTCAACCGCAAATATTTTCCTATGGGATTTCCCATTGTTTTAGGCTACTATCTTTATTTAATTATTTACGGTAGCCTCGAACATGCCGCCAGTTTATTTAATTAATATTAATTCTCCGGTTGGTATTTTTTGCCAAAACTTGATTCTAAAATGGCGTTAGTGTTCTCTTCTGTGACTCCAGCCCAAGTCGAGCCCTTTGTTCTACTTTTTGGCGGGCTTCTCCACAGAAGCCTTCCAAAGTGGTGCCACTGTGTCTGGGGTACTTAGGAGGAGTGGAGGGGAATTTAGGCACCCTGGACTGAGTTGCCTAGGCAACGCAAGTCGCACTCCATCCTGATTGGCCCAAGTGGTGAGCCGGCCGGCTCACCACTTAGCATGTCTGAGTGACAGCTAGGCTGAGTGAATGGGGGTTTGCTGCATAAAGCAGGGCTTTGGGGACTGGAACTTCAGAAGTCGCCACAGTACCTAAGAATCTGACGAGGGAGAAGCTGAGCCGACCTGCCACGACACCACCACCGGTTGAGCCCTGCTGAACTGCCTCACCACTTTTCCCTGTTGGAATTGAAAAGATATTATGCCTCCTATCGCAGTATTTTAATGTGTGTTGGCCTACGCCAAGTTGTCTAAAATATCATGTAAAAAGACTCCGTAGCAAGGTCTTGACCTTAATGAAAAGTTATGTAAGTCGCCATCTTGGATTTAGCCGCCATTTTAGGTTCTCTTGTAAGGTGGAAGTCACCTTGAACATCAAAATGGAGGCCGAATGACATTCTGAGTCAGATTCTGGCCGTTGTGACCTCCGCACACATGAATAAGTAATATGTCTGCAGGCCACTTGTCGGGGTCGCGGACTGAGACCTTGTCCTATCCCTGACCTATGTGTAAACAAACAACTATATCAGCAGAACTGATCAAAATGCATACATTATGGGATTGACCTGGCAAGGAACCCTAGGCCTGGTCCCAAGAATGGTTAACCCGCGAGGGGGTTGGCCAGAGCTGGATAAAGAATATAAAAGCCCAAGTATTCCAATGTAAGGTCTCTCTACTAATGCATCGTACCTTCGTTGAAGTTTGTTACGTTACTCTGAGAGCCGAATAGCTATCCGTTTGTCAATTGACTTTTTGGTAACTGTTGTAGCTTTTAAATAAAGCACTTTGTATGTCCTTTGTAACCTGTGTTGGTGTGTTTCCTTTGGGCTTCCCAGCCTCATATCAATTTCTTTGTTTTCACAGTTGGCGCCCAAATAGGGGCCCTCAAGATTGATGCCGGATCATTGAAGGTTGACGCAGACTATCGAACCGGGATCGGACGGTGTGATTCTGCGGGCCCGACCGAACGAGACGCGATACCTCTGCAGCGCTGCACGATCCGATCCTTGGATGATAGTCGTGTGGTCTGACACAGCATCTTGACGAGGGTCCATTTTTTGAGGCGGGCAGATTTGTCGAAACCACCAAACACAGGGTAAAATTCATTAGGTAAGTTCTTTGATAAACCGTACGGTCCTCCTTAGGTTTGGTCAGGTGCAGTCGTGACCCGGCTCTTAATTTAACCCTGACAATTTGAATTTGGTGTATTGTATCTGCAGACACAATTATTGACCAGGTAACACCAATTTTTTTGTGAAATGCCTGGGAAATTGTCTAGCTGCTTTAGGGCTCTGTTCCGCAGCGATCGACAATCTTTGGAATTTAGCCGCCCGGCACCACAGGAGGGGTCGCCGGCATGTACTATGTACTGTAAGTATGGCATTGGTAGTATAGTATTTAATGATATTTGGCACGGACAGACCAGACATGCCTCCGAATTTCAGTGGCCAATCAACGGTAGTTGTGAGATCCCCCGTATTGAATACCTAGAATCAATCTTGCTAAAAAAGAAGGCTAGACCTGCAGCCTTTGATGTTTTACAGAATTGGAAAAAAGAAGCGTTACAGCAGCTTAAAAGTAGGGACAAACATGCACGCCGTCATAAAACAAACGCCGAAAAAGCATTGTTATATGATAAAGAAAAACATTCGGAATCAGTTAAAAATATGGATAGGGCTTTTTCACTTGGAATCCAGAAAATGTACCCCTCTAAAGATTTCCATGTTTCCGAAGAATTTATTGAGAAATTGTTAAACGAACGCAGGCCTGGTGCCTCTGCGCCACCTCCGTATGTTCCTATTTTGGGCACTCTGCCCATTCCTGCTGTTGCTCCTGCTGTTATTCCTGTTCCCCCTGTACAACCTATTGTTCCTAGTCCTCTAGTTGTTGTTCCTCCACCTCTCAGCGCCCTTTCCTTCTGCACCGATAGTTGCACCTTTATTAAATTTACCTGCACCTCCGCTTCCGAGTGGTCCCGTATTGACTGAAGTTGATCCAGGTGCAGGATCAAAGATCGTCACTCGTAATACTGTTTCTGCAGGTAAGAAACAGGAATTGTTTGCATGGGCTAAGCATTGTATGGAGAAAGGTGATCAAGTGTATAAGATAAGGCTGGGAACCCTCTTTTTTTCTAAGGGGGCTTGACTCCAGAGGGTAAGGCAACAGTTATGAAAGAAAATGGAGTCAACAGCTACCCTAGTCATTGACGCTTTCGGTAGGATGCTTTTTAAGAGGTCACAGTGGAGCTAATTTAGCACATATCAGTTAGCTCATAACATAAACATGAAAGGTTAAAGATATCTTTTTCAAACATTGAAGAATGAGATTTATTAAATTTACACAAGTAAAAAACCTTTACAAGAGTCGAAAGGTAAAATATGCCATCCTTGGCACAAGAAAAACAATTTGTTTGTATAAAGTTATGCAGTAATTGTACGCATAGGTGGGTTAGTACAACAATACTATTGTTGTATTGTTGTCAATGACTAGGGTAGCTGTTGACTCCATTTTCTTTCATGAAAGGTGATCAAGTTAATGTTTTTTCCACATTATCTAATTTGAATAGTTTTCCGGAGAAAAATGTTTTTATCGAAGGTTTGGGGACTCATTTATGTGTGATGTGGGGTAGATTACAAAATTCGGATCTTCCACAAGGAGTGAGAGATCTGAATGCTTTGGTACTTTCGAGGGACACAGAGCAGAAAGTACATGGGCATGTTGAAAAATTGTTTGAGTATAGGAAAGACTTTGAGAAGTCACGAGATGAGGATGACGAAGACGATAGAATATATGTACAGAAACGGTTCCTTCCGTGTCGTAGATCGGCACCTGAGGAAATACGAATTTGTACCAAAGATGCGATTCGATGGATCTCGGATTCATCGATTCCGTTAGATGAAGTATATGACACGTATAGTCAGTATACAGTAGAAATGCAAAGAAAGGTAATTCAGGTAATGGTACAGTACCTGCAAGAAGAATGTGTAAGAAAGAAGGTTAGTTGCCCCATAGAATTATTGGGGATTTGTAAAAGGGTTTTTTTGCCCGACACCTCTTCAGCTGCCTTAGCGCTCGACCTGGCTCCGTTGCTTAGTAAGCGGCCGGAGGTACCTATATCTCAGAGAGGTTCCTCCGACCTTTGTCCCAAAAGTTGAGATCCCCGCCGACGCTGGGACTGGTGCCCCCGCTGTGGATATCCCTGCACATTATGTATCACAATTCGTTCACGTCCCGTTTTCACGACAGGAAGTGAACACTATTAGACAATCAGTTCCCGATATCAGGAAAAACTTGATGGGGTTTTACAAAGAAATAGAGTCCGTCTTGCAGTCGTTTGTGTTCACCTTGAGTGATATTGACTTGCTATTTCCTGTACTCCTACCCGTAGATGTATGGAAACAGGTTCGGACAGTAGACGATGTGCCAGGGTTGGGAGATACGTGGGCTAATATGATTAGGATTGATGGGGAAAGACCAGCTGGTGAGAAACCACCACAGGTGATACTTACTTTGCCTGATAGAATTGTCACAAAATTTAAAACTATAATTCCAGAGAAAAGAATTATTTGGGACAAGCTTACAGCCTGTGTTCAAGGAAAAACTGAAGGCGCCACCGAATTCTTTAATAGATTCGAGCAGGTATTTTCCGACTTCAGTGGGCAGGATTTGGGTACAGAGTCTGGGAAAAGGTTGTTTGTGGACAAATTTGTAAGTGGATTGTTGCCTGACATCCAGTCACAGATTATGTCCTCTGAGAGCGCTTGGCAGGCAAAATCTCAATCTGAGGTTTTGCACATGGCTCAGTATTATGAGAACCGTGTTAATAATGAGAAGGACAAAATTGAAAAGAGGAAAGGAGATTTGAAAACCAAAGTATTATTACAGCAAATTGTTAGAAACCCCAGAGGAGGCACGACACAGACCAGAGGTCAGTATGCCCCAAATGGAAATGCTCCTTTGGGTCTTGTGAATATTAATCAATGTGCTTATTGCCGCCAGGAAGGTCATTGTCGAGCACAGTGCCCCGTCCTTCGACAAAGGTCAAACAGTGCGTTTGGGAGTATGGGTAGGCGACCTAGGGGCCGCCCTGGAGCAGGGGGCCCTGATAGAGGTCAGTTTTTACAAGATCCTCAGCAACCTTTTTCACGGGAAAATCAGACCTCGAGTGTGGACTCGAGGAACATATTTGATCACCCTTCTGCTGCCTACCTTTCTGAAGAGCTTCCTTCTGAAGATACTCTATTTCATTAGGACTGCCCGAAGCAGGGTTTGGAACCTTCACCTATTCCCGTTAATCAGAAAGGCCCCTACGTTGAATTATTAGTAGGGAATAGGAAACACCCGTTTTTGATAGACACTAGAGCACAGAAGTGCTCCATTGATCATTCTCGGGTTCCAAACATTCCACTGTCAGGGCAAACAAATGTTTCCGTAGGGTTTTCTGGTATACCAATTGTCTGTCCGGTTTCTTCACCGGTGTCTGTTTCTTTGGGTCCCTTTACGGACCATTGCCCTTTTCTTCTCACTTCGAACTGTGGAGAGAATTTTCTGGGGTTGAATTTGTTAAAAAAATTGAACGCAATAATTCATTGTTCTTCTGATGGAGTACGGCTGACGGTTTCACCACAGCAACTTCCTAATTCTCAGTTTCTGATTCGACCTTTACCTCCTGAGTTTAGCATTGTCCCGGAATGTTTATGGACGGTTGACGACAATGATGTCGGGGTATTACAGATTGAGCCCGTTAAAATAGTTTTGAAACATGGAGTGAAACTACCACGCATCCCGCAGTATAAAATATCAGTTGAGGGCGAGCGTGCTTTGAACTGCATTGTCTCCGATTTGTGCATCATGGGGTGATCGAGGAGATTACAGGTAGTTTGTGTAACAGTCCGATCTTGCCTGTATATACGAAAGGTGACAATGCAATTCCATACTGGTTCATAATTGATCTTCGTGCTATTAACAGAGTTGTCGCCCCACAATTTCCAATCGTGCCTGATGTGACACCGATATTGACAATGATCCCTGCTACGGCTACGCACTTCAGCGTTGTGGATTTAAAAAATGCTTTTTTTAGCATTCCTATACATAAGGAAAGTAGATATTTGTTTGCGTTCACCTTGGGGGGACGCTCATTTACATTCACCAGGGCACCTCAAGGGTATACTGAAAGTCCAAGCATTTATAGTAGAGCTTTGAAAGAGCAGCTCGACACCCTTGAATTGCCACCTACTTGTACGCTGCTTCAATATGTTGATGATTTACTTTTGGCTGCAGACTCTGAGAGTGCTTGTAAAGAAGGCACTGTACTGTTGCTTGTTCATTTAGCTAAAAATGGTCATAAAGCTTCGCTCAAAAAATTTCAATATTGTTGTCAGGAGGTCACCTATTTAGGCTACCCCCTGTCAAAGGAGGGGAGAAGATTGACACCTGAAAGAATAAAACACATTTCTGGCATGTCTGTTCCAAATACACAGAAGGAAGTCAGAGCCTTAATAGGTGTGGCTTCTTACTGTAGGTTGTGGATCCCGAACTTTTCGCTAGTGATAAAACTGATGTTGGCTTTGACGAAGAAGGGCATTTCTCTGCCACTGCCATGGAAATCGGAACATCAACGATCATTTGAGCTTCTCAAAACCGCGTTATGCTCTGCACCGGTTCTGGGTACTCCAAATTATGACAAGGCCTTTGTGTAGTTTGTGCATGAATGTGATGGATGTGCTTTGGCTGTGTTAACACAGGAACACGGAGGGAAGAGTAGGCTGTGCGGCTACTACTCCTCCGCCATTGATCCTGTTGCATGCGCTTTGCCAAGATGTTTGCGAGCTGTCGCTGCTGCTGCCGCGTCTGTAAAACAGAGTGAGGGAATGGTCCTAGGCCATGATTTGATTTTGATGGTACCTCACTCTGTAGATATTCTATTGAATAAAACCCAAACGCAACACCTCACCTCTGCGCGAATAACAAGGTATGAATTAATTCTGTTTGCCCCTCACATCCAAATTAAGAGGTGTTGTGTTCTTAATCCGGCTGAACTCTTACCTTTCCCGCAAAACACTGTTTGCGGTGACGAAGAATTACATGATTGCCTGTATACCACTGAACAAGAAACGAAGGGCAGCATAGATCTCATAGATACTCCTTTTGATATTGCAGAAGGGGAGCTGTTTTGTGATGGCTCCTGCTTCAAACTTTCAGATGGTACATCTACAGCTGCTTATGCAGTTACTACATTGAGTAAAGTTGTTGAAACTAAGAGAATTTCGCATAACTCCGCGCAGCCGCAGAGATTATAGCGTTGACCCGAGCTTGTGAACTCTCCCAAGGGCGTATAGTAAATATATATACTGATAGCCAGTACGCATTTGGGGTGGCTCACAACTTTGGAAGGCTCTGGTCGGAAAGAGGGTTCCTGACCTCACATGGGACCAAGATCCAGCATGGCCCCTTGATAGTGCAATTACTCTCGGCACTCTCACTCCCTAAACAGTTAGCGATAATGAAATGTGCAGCACATCGTAAGGTCATAGATGATGTGGGCAAAGGGAACGCTTTTGCGGACCTGATAGCCAGACAAACGGCCACAGACCTTAGCACGGACATGTATGCTTTGAGGGAAACGAGAGATGCTTATATAATGGATGAAGGTATTGGGTCTGTGCGAGATATTCAAACTGATGCCACAGTAGAAGAATCTAAAAGGTGGGCTGAAGGAATGGGGAAACTGGATGATGAAGGGTGTTGGGTGGATACATCTGAAGGAAAATGGTTGCTCCCTGATTCATATGTATTGGCAATGGTTACAATGGCACAGGGTCCTACACATGTGTGTGCCCAGCAGATCACAAAAATGTTAGAACAAGTTTGGGTGAATAACAAGATTCTGGAGACTGCGAAAAGACATGTCCGAAATTGTATGATCTGCTTACAGCACAATGTGGGTAAGGGGACAGTAACTCCAAGGGGAAGCTTTGGGCCCCCTTCTGTTCCCTTCGAGGTCATTCATGTTGATTTTATTGAGATGGAACGGTGTAACAATTTGAAATATGTTCTTGTTATTATTTGTGCCTTCAGTAAATGGGTCGAGGCTTTCCCCGTTAAAGATGCTACCGCCATGACCACTGCAAAGATTAAGGTAAAAGAATTCTTTCCTCGATTTGGGCTCCCAAGGGTAATTTGGTTGGATAATGGTCCTCATTTTGTTGCAGCAGTAATTTTGCAGAAATGCACAGCCTTACGTATTGAGAAATGATTTCACTCAGCTAGACATCATCAAAGTGATGGGTTGGTGGAAAGACACAATGGTATCTTAAAGAATAAGCTTGCGAAAACATGTGCCGATACCAAGCTGAAATGGCCAGATGCCTTACCTATTGTATTATTAGCTATGCATGCTACACCTCAAACTAAGACTGGGCTTTCTCCATTTGAGGTAGTGATGGGGAGACCTGCTAACATTTGGGGTCTCCCAAAACCTAAAGCCCTGAGAGAGGTGGAAAATGTATTGCTTGTGGACTACTGTAACCAGTTAACTAAAAACCTGTATTTCATTTATCACCAGGTGCACTCAGCTTTACCTGTACGGTTCACGGGCTCAGGACACGATATACAGCCTGGAAGTTGGGTCCTAGTGAAGGCCTACGAGAGGTCTTCCTGTCTCGCGCCTCGCTGGCGGGGACCCTACCAGGTGTTGCTGGTCACCCAGACAGCAGTGCGGGTGGCTGGAAAGAAGCACTGGATCCACGCGTTGCATGTCAAGAAACTTCCTCACCCGACGCCACACGTTACAGAAGAAGCAGAACCCCTCGCTGATGCTAAAGTCTCTGATCTTGGAGTAGCAAACAGCGCTGTGAGTGCGTTGGAGAATCTCTCTGAGCCCGATGAGCTTGGGGAACAGTCCATTTCGTCTCCGCACTCTCTTGAAAAATCACTTCCGGAAAATACTGTTTCAAGCTCTGCGACTTCCGTCGCCTCCGATACGTCGCTTCCCTCAGGAAGTGACAACACTTTATTTTCGGACCAGACAATCTTGGGTACCACCAGGTACAACCTTCGATGAAGGAAACAGAACTACGGCACGGGTTTTTCGTGCATCTGGAAAAAGGAAGTGATTGGAAGTTTTCTTTTGTATAAGAAAGTTCTGTTGAACAAAAAGGGATTCTGCTGGCTAGGGTTGGGAAGGACTAAGAAATTGCGCGACCGTAGCGTCGCCAGCAACGAACACTGGGGTCGTCGATTGAGGAACTACAATGCCTGCCACCTCCACTGCTGCTCCCCGCACTGGACTTGTGAATAAGGGGGTGACCAACTTGGACAATGAACAATGTGCCTGGGCCCCGAAAACGTACTGGTGTGTTTTGATAATGATAATTGTTATTTTTGCAACTACTGCTGTAGGACTTTGGTATTTTGAAGAAATCTATCCTCTGAAACCTTTGCTACCGACCGAGATTGTACCAACTGCTTTGACTCCCTCTGTACACCTTCACACTCTGTCCCCTAGAGACTCCCAACATAGACAAAGGTATCATAATAACACTCTAATGATAGTAATGAATGCAACTCATGCCATTTTTAATAAGAGTAATTGTTGGATTTGTACTAATTTACCGCAACATGGGAACAAGGGACTGGGGTGGTATATTCATCCTTTACCTTTAACGACTGCTTGCTATGCCTCTCTTAGAGCACTATTCTTTGGCCGTTGGAATGATAGCATCTCAGGGAACTTTGATGGAACTAATTTGAATGATTTTGAGAAACGTGAATTAACTCCCCTGGGATGCTCGCTTTTTGCAAATAGAAGTAAACCTAATGTCGCTTCTATTAGGCCGTCTGATAAACTGTCTCTTCCTTTTCAAACTTTAATTTCTTCTAAAATGGCTCCGATAGGCAATAAGGATGCCGTGCCTCCTTCTTACTCTATAAATCATAGCCCTGACTCGGTCCCCTTTTGTGTACAAAGAAATGGCACTAGGCCAATGGGAGATTTTGAAGATTGTAAAAACATTGTAAATTTGACTGGAGAAAACAGGCCTCTGTATGTAGGGGGGCCTGTTTATTTTGTTTGTGGTAGTTTAGCATTTCCCTGGTTGCCCAAGGATTGGCAGGGAACCTGTTATTTAGGAATACTGTTACCCGGGATATTTGTAGCTAGTACATTGGAGGTTTCTAAGGCTCGCCTACGGCGGGACAAGAACGGAGATACCCCTGGGCAAGTATTGGGAGATATAGCGAAATCAGTTGTACCCTTTTGGGGACAAATAACAAACTCTGAGAACATTAGGGGATTAGCAAGGGTACTGGAGAGAACGATCAACCGGACCACGGACATACTCCACAATATGACCTTAGAACAAAAAGCAATAAGATTGGTAGCACTTCAAAATCGGATGGCGTTAGATGTCATTTTGGCAGAATGAGGTGGACTATGCAAATTAGTGGGGTCCGCTTGCTGTGTTTTCGTACCAGATTCCTCGCCGACAATTTTTAAAGCAATACAGAACTTGCATACTCTTAGTTCTGAAGTACATATCCCTGTAGAAGATTGGAATCTTAGCACCTGGTTCTGGGATTCTTTACGATCTTGGGGTTGGAAGGTGCTTTCTGTTATTCTGGTTATTTTGGGGATCCTGCTATTCCTTTGTTGCTGTTTTCAATGTCTTCCGAGTATATGTGGAATGCCAGGGGGATGTTGTGCCCAAGCAGTGAGCACAATAGGGCATAGAATATAGCATCTAAAGAGTTTGTATTACAAGAGGTTCTGATGAACGACCTAATGGCTATAGATATTACAGACAATGATTTGGGATGTATGGATGACAACACATGGAGTTATTTGCAAAAGTATTAGAAATGATGTTAGCACTTGGCATAGGCCAAAAGGAGGGTCTGTTGGAATTGAAAAGATATTATGCCTCCTATCGCAGTATTTTAATGTGTGTTGGCCTACGCCAAGTTGTCTAAAATATCATGTAAAAAGACTCCGCGGCAAGGTCTTGACCTTAACGAAAAGTTATGTAAGTCGCCATCTTGGATTTAGCCGCCATTTTAGGTTCTCTTGTAAGGTGGAAGTCACCCTGAACATCAAAATGGAGGCCGAATGACATTCTGAGTGAGATTCTGGCCGTTGTGACCTCCGCACACATGAATAAGTAATATGCCTGCAGGCCACTTGTCGGGGTCGCGGACTGAGACCTTGTCCTATCCCTGACCTATGTGTAAATGAACAACTGTATCAGCGGAACTGATCAAAAGGCATATATTATGGGATTGACCTGGCAAGGAACCCTAGGCCTGGTCCCAAGAATGGTTAACCCACGAGGGGGTTGGCCAGGGCTGGATAAAGAATATAAAAGCCCAAGTATTCCAATGTACGGTCTCTCTACTAATGCATCGAACCTTCGTTGAAGTTCGTTACGTTACTCTGAGAGCCGAATAGCTATCCGTTTGTCAATTGACTTTTTGGTAACTGTTGTAGCTTTTAAATAAAGCACTTTGTATGTCCTTTGTAACCTGTGTTGGTGTGTTTCCTTTGGGCTTCCCAGCCTCATATCAATTTCTTTGTTTTCACATCCCAACGACAGAGATCTCCCGCCGGAGAGTCTTCTTCCTTTAACTGGTGGGGATAACCAGTTCCACCGTCTTTTCGCTTTCCCGACGTATCTCGTGGCCGCCTTGCCCGTGCCAAGCACCCCGGCAACCGGGATACCACGTTTTACCACGACCGCGAAACCAAGGTACCACCTTTTAACCGGAGAACTCCGCGGCTGGTTTCTGCCCTGGTAGTGCAACGACCTTCATCTTTCCTCAAAGTCGAGATCTTCTCTTCCCCTGGACGACGATGCAACTTGCACCCACTACCAGGAACAACTGCCACCGCTGGAGGATCCTTCCCACTTAAGGTACCGTGTCCCGCCTGGCTTCCCTTGCTACCGACTGTACGGGGTAGATTTAGCCCCCGGCTTTCGAACCTGGGTTAGCCTGGGACACCTTGGCTAAACTTTTCTAAGCCTCTCTCAACGCTTTGTTGAACCCCCTGCAAGACTTTCTAAGCCTAGTGTAACTGTGTGATCTTGGGCGCATTTGTGCTCTGCTCTCTCTAAGAGTGGGCCCAGCCTTTGGACTTTGGCTCACCAGTGACTTTTTGCTATCTGCCTTGCTAACAGTGTTCTGGAATCGTAGAGTGGTGTACCTCTGCTTATTCTGTCTTTTTCCCTCCCTTTTTCACAAACTTATGAGAGTGCAATCTAGTTAAGCGCTCACCTCTGTATGAAAATAAGTTCTGTTTTACTGTGATTTTCTAATAGGGAAAAAGGGGTGTATATATCATAATAGTAACTGTGTTTAGAATATTTTACAATAAGAGTGCTGGAGTGTTTCAACTGTGTGTTTTTAAATATATAATTATATACTTGATACCAAAGCTCTGGTCAGTGTTTGCTTGTATTATTGTATCTGAGTGCCTATTGAGTATACTTTGCATACTGCCTAACTCTTCTTGAGGGAAGTCTGACTGCTCAGCCACAGCTACCAGGTAAATCTGGGTGGTACAGACTGCTACAAAGTGGGTTTACTGCCAACACCTGTAGTCTTAAATCTTTTTCAGTGGTCCCTAAGGGAACTGCACAGGTTTCTGCCTAACACCCCGCTTGCCCAAGGCCTATCGCGTGTGAAACTTCCCACAAACCCCCAAAATACATGTACCCCACTCACCCAAGGCCTATTGTGTGTGAAACTTCTGGCGCACCACCACAAATACACGTACCCCACTCCCTCAAGGTCTATCATGTGTGAAACTTCCCACGCACCCCCGAAATACACATACCCCACTCGCCCAAGGCCTATCGCGTGTGAAACTTCCCGCAAACCCCCAAAATACACGTACCCCGCTCACCCAAGGCCTTTCTTGTGTAAAACTTCCCAAGCACCCCCAAAATACACGCACCCTACTCCCTCAAGGTCTATCGAATGTGAAACTTCCCACGCACCCTTGAAATACACATACCCCACTCGCCCAAGGCCTATCGCGTGTGAAACTTCCCGCAAACCCCCAAAATACACGTACCCCACTCGCCCTAGGCCTATCGCATGTGAAACTTCCCGCGCACATCTGAAATACACGTACCCTGCTCGCCCAAGGCCTATCGCGTGTGAAACTTCCCGCGCACCCCCAAAATACACGTACCCCGCTCACCCAAGGCCTATCACGTGTGACACTTCCCGCGCGCACCCGAAAAACACATACCCCCCTCACCCAAGGCCTATCGCATGTGAAACTTCCCGAAAAAACCCCCAAAATACACATACCCCTCTCACGCAAGGCCTATCGCGTGTGAAACTTCCCACGCACCCCCAAAATACACGTACCCCACTCGCGCCAGGGCTATCACGTGTGAAACTTCCCGCACACCCCCGGAATACGCGCAGGCACCCCATCCACCCTGGGCATGCCCCACAGGCAGCCCACTAACCCTCCCCATGCCCCACAGACAGGCCATCCACCCTGGGCATGCCCCAGAGGCAGCCCACACAACAGAGGGGTACTTTTTTTATGCAATTTGCCTGGCGCGAGCGGGATACGCGTATTGCGAGGGGTGCGCAAGTACATTTTCACGTGTTTTGGCTGCCGTGAGCGGGGTACGCGTAGTATTTTCACATGATTACAGTGTAGCGGCCCTGTAAACTGGTCCAGGGTTAGCATGGCCCTTTGCGCCGCATTGGGGATTTCAATGGCTTTTCCTTGCGCAAGGGGCATTCTTGGGGCGTAAGTGGCGCTGCAGGATGTTTGCTGCACCAGCACTCAAAATGGCTTGGAAATTCCATGAATACGCGGTGCGTCAGAATGCTGTTTAGCGCACACGGCTGTCGCACGCTGGCGCACGCTCCCTCTGTGCACTGCTCCCGTGCGCTGGCTCTGCACTGAAATCTATGAATTACCCCCTATATGTTTCGGAGTGTATTTAGGAAGAATGCTATTTGATGCCACTTCCTGTTTTGTCAAGAGGTGAAAGGTCGTGTCCAAGCCACCCCTGCACCTAATAAGTAGCATTTTCTGGAAAGTCGTGAATTGACGTGATTCACAAATCACGGATGATGGTTTGAGGGACACTTTTTTTGAGACGCGGGGTGGGCCACTTTGTTGAGGTGAGGGGTGGACCACTTTATTTTGGATGTCCGGGCCTATTTCTTGTCCCTATCCGACCCTGCCTACAAAGAGAAAAGGTAAGTAAAGTCAATTTCAACAGTAGTTCTCACAAGAAAAGGTATTTAAACCTTATGATAAATCTAGAGAATTTCTCTGTGACACTGCACCGAGGATGCTGTGTGTCATCATGCAAAAGGTAGATGCCTATGGAGTTTGTCAGACTCCAAAAACAAAGGAAACAGATAATCCAACAGATAATCCAACTCAGATCAAAACACATGAGTGTGTGATAAAAAGGGCTCACTCAATTCAGGGTTAAAATAAAAAAGTCCTAACATCCAGCAAAAGACCTGGTGGTCTCTAAGGTAGCGGGAATTAAGCACTAAAATGGAAATTCTCCCTAACAATGGATAGCTGGAAAATAGAATAATGTAAGATGTACACAGCTAAGGACACAATCATTCCGAGTTAGACAATTTGACATCTACAGACACGAAGGACAAATTGAAAAAAACAGTGTCTAAAACACACCGTACAATAGAAACCTGGCAAACAGAATGAAATCAGAGAAGAATTTCAGGGGAAATAGAGCTTGAAAATTGTATGGGTGCCAGGAATATAATAGGAGCTGATAGAGAACAAGCTAGGAATAGCAAGTCAGCAAACAATAGCCATCTCTTGGACAAGACGGCCTGATAAAAACAGTCAGCAAGCACTAAACTTTGGAAAAGATAAAGAAACTCAAACGGCATACGTAATGAGAAAAAGTCATGTATGGCTTCTCTTACTTAACGTCTGAGCAAAAGATTGAATTAAACAAACGCCTTTGTGAATATTACAGAAAAGGAACATGCAAAATAAAAATGGCATTGCCAAACCAGCTAGAAAAGCAAGAAGTGTGTCTGTGGTGTTCTATGCTTCAGTTTCTACTGTATTATAATTGTGTTATATTGTTTATGCATTCTTTATTGTGATAAGGATCAGCTGCAATGTTTAAAAATTTATTTACAGAGTGTATATGGTGCCAAGGACCTGGCAGTATTAAGACTTGTTTGATGAACAATGGGTTCTCGATTTAATAACATTTCAAGAACCTTTCAAAAATATGTACTTCAGCAATGATTCACAACATGTCTTCTCACTGCGATGGCCCCAGAGCAGATTACAGCGCGACACAGGCATCCGCGCTGTCACACCAGACATACCGGAAGCCGGTCTTAGGGCAGCAGAACTCTGAGTGCATCCCTTTGTGAAGCAAGGATGCACTAGGGGGGGTTTGTCTCGCTGTCATGCTCATGCAGACGTAATGTACGCCTCGAGCAAAGGTCATAGGAGAATAGTGGGCCTCTTTCCCCACATCAAAGTATAATTTTTGCCTACAAGTTCGAAAATAGTTATATGAATGCATTGCTCCTGATATATCCGCCCTGCGTCCCACAACGCGGTGACGCAAGGCGTCTTAATAAAAGCCCTGTCCCCGCGCGTGGGAGTCAGTTCCGGGCCAAGACTCCAACAACATGTGGCGTGTTTCATTTCACTCCGGCCGGAGCGGCGCCACTGCAGACTACTTCAAAGGCCATCAAAGTTCTGCCTCCGCGCGGAGCCAGAACTTAACACTGGCGACGAGGGAAACGGAACCCAGCGCACGCGCTCAACGCCCTACCAGCTGATTATCTCAGCAGCAACACTCACAATTTTTGAACACCCGGTGGGGGGGGCAAACAAAACCCCCCCACCCAAAAACAAAATATATATATATATATATACTTTTTTTCTCTCTTTTTGGCTGAATTGTCGAATTTGCTTTCCACACGGGGGCCAGGCGCTGGAGGAGACACAGCGGTCCCAGGGCGCTGCAACATCCAACCAAATGGTATCCAGAGGCACCACAGCACTACGTGGGAAGCCATCGCACACGCAGCATGCACGTGTGATCACGGCAGCAGGCACCTGGAGCGAGGCTGCGGTCCCATCAGCTACTGGTTCGAAGGTCGGCCACAAGAGGGACCACTGACACCTGAAACAACATACCAAGATGAGGAGAATAGACCCCATCAAGTGACACTGAGGCCCCACTATGGCGACGGACACGTCCACCCCCAGGCCCGGTATACCCTCTAGACTTGCGGCGAATCTGTCAATGTAGGCACCACAAGCTCTCCCACAAGGGAGCTCCTCTGCAATGATTCAGCCATTTGACCCATTCACGGATCCATCATCAGTTGGCCCCCGGTGGCAGCTATGGATCCAAAATGTTGAAATGGCTATGGAGTGCAAGGACATAACCACCGCCAGGAAAATGAGATTGCACCAGTTGCTAAATGTGGGGGACGAAGTGCTACGTATCTTCAACTCGCTGACCATTGCTGATGGCCAGGACATTTACCAACAAGCGAAAGATGCCTTGACGGCTCATTTTCTCCCACAACTCAACCCAGATTATGAATCTTCATATTCTGCACCACATTTCAAGCAGAAGAGGAGACCTTGGATGCCTACCACACCCGACTCAGGAAGCTGGCGATTTCGTGTGAGTTCACGGATGTCGAGAAAGAAATCCAGAGACAACTCATCAACGGCATCCAATCGGAGAAACTGAGAAGGATGGTGCTGAGTGAGAAGGGCATATCTCTAACACGCATTCTGGAGTTGGGTCGTCAAAGGGAGCTGGCACATGCCAGGGCCGCCAACATGGGAGTGACTCTTCAAAAACTACAGCCTGCCCTCACGACATCCATGGTGGCCCATGTCAGCAATAGACAGTCCACAAGAGATGAGGCTGGCGGCAACTAGGCACCAGCCAGATGGCAGCCACGGATCCCAGGACCCACGGAGTGTGGATGGTGTGGTGGACCGCATCATGGACGGCGGAACTGCCCGGCGCAAGGGACAACATGTGGGGCATGTGGCAGAAAAGACCACTATGCTAAGGTGTGCCGGTCATCGGGCAACCCACTACCACCTCCACAGAATCCCCAGGAGAAGAGTGGGACCAAGAAAAAGAAGCACACGAGTGCAAGGCAAGTCGAAACAACCAACTTTTCAACTGAGGAAGAGGGGGATGACGTCACAGGGACCCAACAAGAACCTGGCAGGGAGCAGCGGACGAAAGGGAGAAAAGTATACCTGGTGTTAGCTTTGGATCATGGACATGCTACGCAGAAAAAAGGGCTCAGGAGGCGCAAATGCCAGGTCACTCTCCAAAACAAGCGGGTATGGATAACCGTAGACACGGGAGCCTCCGTAAATGTCATGCCCACAAGAACATTCCAAACACTGCAACCACGACCAGACCTGAAGAACACAGACACCCTTCTGTTTGCATATGGCTGTAGGAAACCACTACCGGTGGTTGGCAGATTCTGCACCACCCTCAGCCACCGTGAAAACAGGCTACCGTCAAAAATCTACGTAGTAAATGCGGGGATCGAATGCCTTCTGAGTTGTGATGCGGCTGAGGACCTAGGGCTAGTAAAGTTCATCAGTCAAGTCAAGGAAGCACAAGAGGTTTAGAACATCCTCGCACAGTATCCCAACCTGCAAAAAGGGATTGGGTGTTTGGAAGGAAAGACAATCAAGCTCCATATTGACAAGTCGGTCCAGCCAAAGGCTGTCAGACACCGGAGGACCCCATTCCACATGCGTGAACAGGTGGAGAAAGAACTTAAAGCATTGGAAGAAGCCGGCATTATAGAAGAGGTAATGGGTCCGACACCATGGGTTTCCCGATGGTGGTCACAAAGAAACCCAAACAGTCGGGAAAGGTCCGAATCTGTATAGACATGCGCCTCCCGAACACTGGCATCAAGCGGGAGCGCCACATCACGGCGACCCTCGACGAAATCGTGGCTGACCTCACGGGATCAAGGGTCTTCTCTAAGGTTGATTTGAAAGCAGGCTACCACCAGCTGAAGCTGCATAGGGACTCTCGGTACATAACCACTTTTTTGACACACATGGGTTTGCGAAGATATAAGCGGCTAAGCTTTGGGATCTCTTCGGCTGCCGAAGTCTTTCAACAGACAATTCAGGAAGTCATCCGGGGCATACCAGGTGTCCTAACAGTGAGTAACAACATCCTTATCCATCCTCAGAACAGAGGAGAACACTTAAGAAGACTACGGATGCTTTTGGGCCGACTAGAAGATGCTGGACTAACCATTCACAAAGAAAAAGGTGAGTTCTTCAAGACGGAAATATCGTTTTTTGGCTACAAGTTAAGCAGCACTGGCATTTCCCCGGACCCCCAGAAGGTTGCCGACATACAGGCTGCGAGTCCGCCCAAGACACCCACTGACATGCACAGTTTCCTGGGGATGGCCACATACTGTGGGAGATTCATCCGGAATCTGGCCACTCTCTCTGAACCCTTTTGAGAACTTACCAAGCTTAACACAAAGTGGGAATGGGGGAAAGCGTGTCAGGAAGCATTTGAAAGCAACTAAGAGTCATTATCCACGGACACGAAAATGGTGTACTACGACACTGCGCTGCCGACTGAACTTTTGTCGATGCCTAGGGGCCATCCGCATGCAGGTCACCAAAGAAGGTGAGAAGAGGCCCACCGCCTACACGTCAAGAGCTCTCACAATGACAGAGCAGCGATACTCTCACATTGAGAAGGAGGCAATTGCAGTACTGTGGGGATGTCGCCACTTTCATCTCTATCTGTATGGCAGAAGGTTCACAGAGATTACGGATCACAAACCCCTCCTGCCAATCTTCATGGGCACATCCTCGCACCCGCCGGCCAGAATAGCCAAATGGCTGCTACATCTCCAACAGTACAATTTTGAGTTGGCATATCAGCCGGGAAGCGGAAACCCGGCAGACTTCCTCTCAAGACACCCTCGAGCGGCAACGCCACAGGAAGTTCAGATAGCCGAAGAGACCAAGGAACATATCTGCCAGCTGGTGCAGGCCATGAGTCCAAAGGCTGTCAGCATCGATGACATTGCAGATGAAACACACAAGGACCCGTGTTATGCGACCTGGTAAAGGATGCCATCATCTCAGGCGACTGGAGGTCCTTCATGAAGAACACACACAACAGGAGAGCGGAAGCAAAGGAGTTCCTCACAGGGATGTTCACCATACGACAGGACCTGTCGATCACAGAGCAAGGATTGCTGCTCAGGGGAAATCGTATCATCATCCCGCCGTGAGTGCAGGACAGAATAGTGGCGCTCGCCCATGAAGGCCACCAAGGGATGGCTCGGACTAAGACTCGAATCCGACACCGAGTGTGGTTTCCACAGATAGATGTAAAGGTGGAAAGGCTAGTCAACACCTGTCTACCATGCCTGATAACCGGAGCCCCACCTGATCCAGAACCAATCCAGTCAGCGGAACAAGGTTCTGGCAGATGGGACGCAATAAGCATCGACTTTTGTAAACTGCAAGAAGGCCTGTACCTCCTGGTAGCCATTGATGATCACTCCCGATATCCGGAAGTCGAGGTGGTTGAATCCACGACAGCGGAGGTGGTCGTCCCGGCCATCGAGAAGATGTTTGCAACGCATGGACTGCCCACTACGATCAAGAGTGACAACGGCGCACCCTTCCAAGGGGAGGAGTTCAAACACTACCTGCAAGAACTTAATATCCGGTATCATCACATCATGCCAAGGTGGCCCCAGGCGAATGGGGATGTGGAACAGTTCATGAGAACAATTAACAAAGTGCTGAGGTTATCAAGAGCGAATGCCAGTCCGTGGAAAGTCGACCTCTATCGTTTTCTGCGAAACTACAGGGTCACCCCGCACAGCACGACTGGTGTCCCGCCAGCTGACCTCATGTTTGGCACCATCATAAAGTCTTCCATTCCACATCACCCCAGCAGAAGCCCGGACAGATTCGACAATGAGCGCACCGAAAGAAGGAGAACAGGTGCCAATGCCCACATGTGTGCCAAGAGGAGGTTGAAACCATCCAACCACCAGGTGGGCGACCAGGTGGTCATGCTGCAGAACCCGACAAAGTCCAAGTTGGACGCCAGCTATGAGTCTCTCCCATGGACTGTTAGCGAGACACAAGGGCCCATGATAACTGTGCAAAGAGGACACCGTCAGGTGACACGAAATGCGTCATGGTTCAAGGCTGTGCCACGCAACCTATGGACTGATGGGGACTGTCCCCAAGAAGATGAAGACTCCCAGCTGATTGAAGACGAACCCACTAACTTTCAGGGTGAAGAAGAAACGAGTGACAGAACGTGGGAGCAGTGGAGCGAACCAGACATGGGTGAGCCGGAGATGGAAGGTGAGAGACCCGATGAGACAGTGGGGCCCTGCTCCAGGGGTGGGAGATATGGCCTAAGAACCGCCACCAAGCCGCCATCTCGGCTCAAAGACGATTGCCCCCCCCCGAGGACTCTAAAAGCAGAAAGCACCTGGGTTGATGTATTTTCAAGCATTTACATATCTGATGATGTGTGTGCTTAAATGTTAAGTTTAGTTATAATAAAGGAGGAATGTTATATCCGCCCTGCGTCCCGCAACGCGGTGACGCTGGGCGTCTTAATAAAAGCCCCACCCCCGCGCATGGGAGGCAGTTCCGAGCCAAGACTCCAACAACATGTGGCGTGTTTCATTTCGCTCCGGCCGGAGCTGCGCCCCCGCGGCCTACTTCAGAGGCCTTCAACGTTCTGCCTCCACGCAGAGCCAGAACGTAACAGCTACCTGCCTGTTTTTCCATTGCTATTAAACGCTGCGCAGTAAAATACATATATTACAGAATGGATTTGTAGTTGAATTCTCAGATCATGATGGAAAAGGCCACACCGCGTGTGGTGTTACCAAAACGTTGCAGTGGTGCAAGCGCGATAGGTACAAGGGCACAACAATTGTCATAGTACATAAAACATATTCTTTCAAAACATCCTTGCCTCAGGGCAAACCTTGCGTTAGTCGTACTCCCAGTTACCTGGTGTAAAAAAAAAAAAAACACTGAAAGAATATGTATTTTGGAATAGGCCAATGTTTGCCCTCGTGCTAATTGCACTTGCCTTGGTGTAAATATCCTGTTATGCTTAGCCAGATGTACAAGTAATTAGAATCATTCTATATACAATATATATGTTTTAAAGCAGCATGGTCGTCAACAACGTAAGAAGTGTGCTTAATCGAGTGGGCCAATATGATTGTGATTGTTGCAGCCTAAGTCAGAATTAGGTTGTATGGAATTAGAATAAAGAAATTGATGGGGAATGAGATTACCACATTGAATAAACAATTGGTTATCATATACACAACACGTACAAGTCTATTGAAGCAACAGAACCTGGAAACATCTGACTCCACCTTCCTCCCAGTGGAGGTAACCCAAGGCTATGCCATTAAAATGCTGTCCGTAGCCTTGGACGAACTTGGTTTTTAAAAAAAGGAACAAGCAGGCTCTAGGGATATTTTTGAAAATATGTGTTCCTACTAGGGGACTAGCATATGTGTTTTGGTGTCAAGGTATACTTGACAATCTCATGGCAGACTTCACAGCCTAACGTGATGATTTGTTGCTGTTGAATCGGAATCCAAGGATTCCATGTCACATCATTGGTTAATTTGTCAAGTTCATCCAATCAGTGGTCTCTTGGGAAGATTTTCAAACTAATTAGAGTTCAATGTAGCCCCTGATTTTCTAGCCCTGCCCCGAGTGCACACATTCTAAACTTACCCCGGGACAGCAACGGACCACGCAGGAACTACACCTCCAATCCAAACCCGCTGGTGAGATGAGGTGCTGAGCAACCTGCAAATTAAAGATGTTAACATAGACGATTGGTTGCAAACTTGGGTTCTTGATTCCAATTAGGCACAGCCCATGGGAGGGGGATATTAACGATTACGGGCAATTATATTATATTCATCATCATTATGCTTATTTTGTATATGCATGAAAACAATCCATAAAAAACAATACAAATACAAAAATGCATACCAATTAGAGCACAATAAAATATATGATCTTGCAAACTTACCAAAAATAGCTCCTGGGAAAATTCTCAGATACAATTCATAAAAAGTGTACAAAAAACACATTTTTAGAATAAAGTACGTACCAGGTGTTTCCTGAGAGAAAGTTCAATTTTCAAATCTGTAAGTAAGGACCAGCCCACACATGGTGAGTCTACCCATAACAGATATATTAGGGAGGCCGATACTATACAAAACCCAATTCCTGTATGACCAAGAGGTCGTATAAGCCGTCCTCTGGCTTGAGCATAGCCAGGGAAAAAAAAAGATCAGATGAACCAGGTCCTTGTAGGATGCATCACACATCAGGCAAGATCGATCTGCACCCACCCCGGACTAAGCTACCACCACAGCCCTTAGGTGGATACAATTAAACCTTGCTCTTGTTGCAAGAACATGATCTGCGGGGAATTCCACCCATAGCAAATAGCGCTGGGCGCCCAACGACATAATTGTTATCAACCCACAGTTCTTTGGCTTCAATAGTTCTGTGTTTTATCTTTGAATTCTCACAGACTCACATAAGCAAGCCGTCCATCGGTTTATCTCTCCCCAAGACAGCATGCTACTGGGAGGGTACAAATGCCAAGTTTTAATCACCCTCAGCTGTTTCTTAATATGAGACAGCCATTGGACCTTACCTCCCATTTCCTTACCTATCATGAAGGTGATTAGTTAATGAAAAAGATGCGTTTTATCGTTGCCACATACAGGGTTGTTGCTAGGTCTGGAAAAGACCCGGGGCTACGCTAATGTCGGAACTATTGGGACTGGGGGCTAGCTAGTCTTTTGGCTGTAGCTCCTGAGATTCTATCCGGGGCTACAACCAAAAGACCAGGGGCTATAGCCCCCTTAGCCCCCCCCTAGCAACGCCTCTGGCCACATAACCTGAGCCGGTGCAGTACTGGCTGAAGGGAGACCACATCCCCAATTGGTGTATAATCCAATTCCATGTGTACTCTGAAATTCGGAGCTGAGACTGGCAGCCCCAACAGATTCTTGAGGAATTGATTTTTCAGGGTCTGAACCTCTTTAACATTTGAATACCCCCATAGTTCCATCCCAAACCTGGCAACCAAGGCTGCTTTGCCCTTACACAGTTGCAGCAATGGGCAATTGGTTTAACTCTAAACATGGACATGGCCCTAGAGAACCCACCCAGGGCCTGCCTGAACTGCAGAGCCTGTTTGGTTATATGGCCCACAGGGCCAACATTATCAGAAAATCTCATCCCAAAATAGTCAAAGGAGTCGACCCTGGGAATAACACTGTTTCTGCAGTACATAGCCCTGAAGTTAATCCTATGCCTCCCATTCCAACAGGCCATCACTGCCGACTTTGCTGCGTTTACCACAAAATCCAGCTCCTCCATAAAGTCGGCATATTCTGAAATAAGGGCTTGCAGAGCTCTGGGTGTGGAGGCCATCAGGACAGAGTCATCTGCATACACTAGGACCATTAATGGCCGGCCACCCAATTTTGATATGTCTGGAGAGGATTTTAGGAGACAGTTATGCAAGCCATTTATATATAACCAGAAGAGTAGGGGCGCCAAAACGCATCGCTGGCGTATCCCCAATTCCACTGGGAAATAACTCATACAGTGCCCATTTGTGCCACTTCTGACAAATGCTTGCGTGGAGGCATGCAACCTGGCCAGAAGACTTACCAAGGGCCCGGAAATTCATGGACCCGAGCATGTCCCATAACTTGGCATGATTGACTTTGTGAAATGCCGCTCTCAGGTCCATGAATGCCAGGTAAATTGGATCCTCTTTCACATCGAATGAGTGTGACAGTACCAAATAAAAGCTGAGTACCTGTTCAGCTGTGCCCAGCCCTGGCCAAATCCTATTTGGACCTGCAAGAGGACCCCACTGTTAACAACCCAATCCTCTAGTCAGGCCAAAATGGCACAACCTAGTATCTTGAACAGCGAGTCCTAGAGAGATATGGGTCTGTATGAAGTCGGGGAAGCCCGGGATCCCTTCTTGTAAATTAGCTAAATTACCTCCATGAACCATGATGGTGGGATGGCCTTTCCCACACATGTCGCATTAAACCCTTGTGTCAGAACTGGTGCCCAGAGATCCGAAGCCATAATGAACAAACCAGCTGGGACATTGACCAGGCCTGGAGCAAAATGACAGCTCTGACAACAAATAGCCTTTTTTTATTTCATCTAAAGAGAACACAATACTTCCTTCAGAGCCCATCTTGTCACTGCATCCCGGACTGCCCCTAGTCACCGGCCCATCTTCATCGACCCCACTCCCTGCACTACAAAGGACTAAGAAATGGTCCACGCAAGCCTTATCTGGTGCATTATTAATTGGAGTGTCCATCTTAAATTTATGATAGGGACCGCTGTGGGCGATCTCCCAGAACAATGTGGAGTCGTTATCCCTTGCAGCTACCACCCAGGCTTCCCATGATTCTTTCTCAAGTTCCCCTTTTCTGGTGCCCAAAGTTTTGTTGTAATGGGATCTAGCACCTATGTTATTGGTTTGGGAGTTCCATTACTACTCAGAGCAAGTAGAAGATTCTTCCTGGCTCTAGTGCACTTGGAGTTAAACCACCCGGCCCTTTTCTTGCCTCCTCGTCCACCTGGTGAACAGGAAAACAACTCAGAGAGTTTGTTTGACATCATTCCAAACTTCTCCAGATTCTATGAGAGCAAGAGGGAGAAAAGAACATGGAGCACACGCAGACCAAGAAACTAGTCTGCGGGTAAACCCAGCAGGGTAACTTCGCTCGAGAGCTAAGTCAAGGGAGCAGGAACAGAGAAGGTAATATTCCTAAAGTTGCAACGCGCCGAGGGGGCAGAGCAACGGGTCAGATACATAAAAAGAAACAAAAAGACTAGAATGGCAACCGCGCTCCCGCGGCACATTAATGGCGATCTTCCACTTGGTCCAAAGCTTCCAGAAGCCTGCCCTCATGACAAACAGTCATTAGCCAAATCAAGCCTACATGGCCAAAAAGCCCTCTTCCTTCTGGTAACCTGCTTTCCACCATCGCCCTTCCAGTGGTGGTCGGGGGGAGCAAGAGGTTCCTTCCCAGAGCCATGGTGCAGCATAGCAGAGGGATTGGGCAGGCCCAGCCAAAACATCTTCATCAATCCAGCCTGCCTAATTGCTGTCAGTGGTACTGACAACTGAGCTTAGCAACAGGGTCCTGTTGCCGGTGTCACTCCAGGATGCTGATGGGGTCAGTGCACCAACTTCAGCCCCAAACATTGGCAGGTAACCCTCATCTACATCATGAGGCATACAAGCATCTACATACTTTATTGTGAGCATTACTTTAGCCAGGGAAGCTGCATCAGGTAGTGGTTGTGGGTGGGCACACTTAGGAGGAAAATGGAGCTCCACCATCCTTATTGTGTATTGTTCACAATGGAAAGAATGAGGCAGTATTTGGGGGAGGTACTCACAGGGAGGGTCCCCTCCTACTGAAGTGGCAGAGGTCTGTGAAATAGCTTGATAAATATAATGTCCACTTGCACCCTGTGAAGAAAAAGAATACCTTTAGTTGTGGCTGCCCTCTATGGGAGAAACTGAGAGCCTTTGTGGGTGGCTGCACCCTATAAAACAACCTGAGAGCCTTGGTGGGTGGTTGTGCCCTGTAGGAGACTCTTAACGTGATGATGAGACCAGTGTAAAAGATCCTGAGATCCTTAGTGGTTGGCCCTCTGATAAAAATGTGATGACCTTATTGGGTGGTGGGTCCATGTGAAAAATCCCCAATAAACATAGTATGTGGCTGTATCCTTTGGGAGAAAATGGGAACGTTTGACAAGTGGCATGTATAAGACAGCAACTGGTCAGGGCCTCGGATTCATTACAAGAGCTATCTGTTTCCCAACCACATGCAACACAAAAAGAAATCCGCTTTGCTTACCTGACATGAACCAGGTAACAGATCACTATCATCATCTAAATTCTATAATGGTCAGTTGTTCAATAAGCTGCACTGCAGGGCTTCGCTTGTCAAACCTAGCCACAGAAATAAAAACTCTCTCTGACTGCAACCTGGTGCAACAGTGGCTCACAAAAAAAGTGCCACTGGTCAGATGGACTGCTTGCTGTACCACTATTGTAATGGGTCCCCACTCGGGACGTTTCTAGTAGATAGACAGCAAGAATCTGTATGGATGAAGGTCCAGTGTCTGTTCCTGTTAATGACCAACTGTATTCAAGATGCCTGAGTCACTGAGCAGGTCGCCCCACAGATCCTCCTCCCCGTAGGCAGGAGCCACACAGCTCACAAACCTCACTAATATCCTGGCGACTGATGCCATCAATCTCGAGCTTGACATTCTTGGTGTATGTTGCAACAATTTGACTGATTTGTGTTCTTACTGCTGCCCCCATTCTTTCTCCAGCTGATGTGGCAAGCACTGCAGCAAAGCATACTTGTACATTTGCACAGTGTCTGCTCCTTAAGATGCTTGTTATGAGTCCTGCAATTCATATGAAAAGCAGCCACTTTTAATTTGAAACATGGGTCCATAAAGAAGCACGGCAGGTGCTCAATGCCACATTCAAATCGAACTACCCTTGTATTGCCATGCAAGGTTGAATGCAGGTCCATGAGCATCTTTGCTGCTTTGGCAACACGTGACATGGCACAGGCCCTCGCTATGTTGGTCACGTTAATCTTAAGAATTAAAACCAAATGGGGCATACCTTGTGACAAATAACCAACTTGGTGGCCTACTCGAAAGGTTACAGTATGGGGCAGATCCTAGACAGCAGCTACCAATTACACGAGGTTAAAAAGGGCCACATTAGAGGTCCTAATATTAATGTTGCTGTAATCTATGATGGCAACCTCAAGATCCCTAGTAGCATGTTACATTCTATTAAATGTTTATAAGCCAAAAACATCGGCTCTGCATGACATGGTCCTGGGGGCGAGACCACCCACACGTTTCTGGTTATCAGAGGTTTTCATCAATGGTGCATCCTAGCCCCTCTTGTGTTACTATTTTACATTAATGACATAGCTGTGATAGTTCTAAATTTGGAAACTAATGCCCCAAGGATTGGTGGAACCAAACTAGGGATGTTACTGTTACTATTTGCAGACAATGTAGTTCTACTATTAAAGACCCCCCCACAAACAATTGCAGAAGCGTCTCCACTGTTTTGCAATAGAAAGCACTTGGTCATCAATAGTGAGAACACCAAATGTATGAGCTTTAACCTGTAAATAAATACTCCCAGAGTTTTCCCCACTGTCCGTAGGGAAAGAGTCTTGTATTACGACATTCTCAGTGGCTGCTTTGGCCAGAGTGGTGAGTGGAGCAAGCAACCATGGAATAGCTGTAGAGAAATTTTGAAATTTTTACGGCAACAGGATAGTGATGCTGTCCTTAAAAGTATATTTAGCATAGAATATGTCACCTGCTCTGTATTGGGCAGAACTTTGTGGTTTCAGTAATCTTCAAAATGGTGTTAGAAAATACAATGGGCTATCGGCAGGTTTCTGCCAGACTTGTAACATTTTACCGGCGCCTGACTTCCTGGTGCCACTGTGACATTACAAGTCCCGGCAGCATGGGAAGTCAGGCACCAGATTTTGTAACTCCACATTCCCATTGAGTCCAAAAGGACTCTATGGGAGTGGGGAGATGGAAGCGTCAGCACTGTTGCTAATGGTGCCGGTGCTACCATGAAGAATCTGCCTACCGGGGCCGCTGCTGGGCCAGCTTACCAGCACCCTTGTTTCTGGACCGGTAAAATTGTAACAAGGCCCAATGTCTTTTGAAACAATTACTGAATCTCCCCAAATCAGCCTCAAATTCCTTATTGGGCTTTCAGTGGGCTGTGATGGAATTGACATGATTGTGTTTTATAAACCTTTATTGTATTGGCTTAAGCGTTGGAGTACCCCTGAGCTGCATAGATATAAAAATTATGAACACGATGTCTGTAGTATGTGTAAAAGCAAAATAACAGCCAATTTAAGGCGAAGAAGCGTCAGAAATGATGCATCGTTTCATTCAGGATTTGTGCTCTCACAAGCTAGCCTGAAAAGGGTGGACCAGCCTAATGTAGGTAGTTACCTGCTGCCCTCAGTGACAGTGTAAAAAAAAATGGCAATGAGTTGGCCACATATCAATGACCAAAGACTGGGTTTTGAGTAACTTTACATTTCTGCTTCCTGCCACACATGAAGAAAAGAAAACACAGATCAGAACATTAATACTTCATAGCAAAATGTATTTGTTAGATATGCTGATAAGCACAGAAGAAAACTTAATCTGCATTGTGGAATTGTAAATTGACCGCAGTTCAACCAGGAAAGAAAAACATATTGAATTGTAAAAGCTCTGAAGAAAAGTGTTCCAAATGCAGCACATGAGTAGTAAATGAAAAAAGAAAATGTTTTTTGAATTGCAATGTGTCTTTTGGGGAGGATCTGGTTAGGGGTGGGCAAAAATTGCCAGTTTCGTTTGTTGGGATAATTAGTGGATTTCTGTGAATTTTGCCCAACCTGCCAATTTCACCCTCAGATGGAATAGGCCGTTTGGGGCTTATCTCTGCCCGCAATTATGTTTTTTTGCAAAAAACAACTTTTTGACTGGAAAGCGGGTGTTTTGCCCCTTTAAACTCATTTAAAAAAAATAATCGTTTTTTGTGTGTATTTCAGGCCACACAAAAATGAAATTCCAGCCACATTTTCTTTTTACTGGTGGTATTTTCACCCACCCCTTTATATGGTCTACAGTATTGCAAACTATTTGATAAGAATGGCTTACAGCCCCATCAATACGAAAGACGCGGCTATGCCTTTCATGCATACAGACTCACTTGGTGTCTTGAAATGACTTAACTAATATTTATTTTCTTGTATCTTTTGCTGAATAGACCGCAAGTTAAACTCCACTTCAGCCTTGCTTACATATAAATAGGGAAGGGTTGGCTGGGCCATCTGGAACTAATCATGTGTGTTTGCTTTTAATTATGAAAACATATTGGTTTGCCAAACAAAGGCCATCTGCACCAAGATCCCTGAGTTAATGAGGTACCCCCACTCTTGTGATTGCCTTCTAAGAGAATATCCTTATATATACATCTTCACAATTCCACATAGGCTGAATCCATGATGTACTGACCTGATAATAATCAGAATTGTTATCATGATAACCTGACCTCTTTGCCTAATTCCAGGATTCAAAGTAACGCTATTGCACTTAGAGTGCCACCTTTGACATCAGTTAATGCAATACAATTGACCAAACCTCCGGAAATGGAAAATACATACATGGACATATTAGAGCTGTTTATATGACTCATTCTGCTGAACACTGGGCTTCACAATTCAAAGAAATTAAACTTAAAGGCTGGAACTCTGTTGCAAGATTATAATGGGTTAATTAAATTCACACTTTTCATGGATTAAATGGAAGGGTGTTGAATGACCTAGACATTTGCCTCTATCATGTGACTCAGAATTGATTTTCTCATGCTTTTGAATATTTCTTAAATATTAATACATCATAATCAAAACTGATCATTCATATCCACATTTCATTATTGTGGCAATTGCTATGTTAATGTTAAAGGATATTTGTACCGCGCACTATCACCACTGGAGTGGTCCACTGGCGCTCTGGCGCCTCCTAAAAAAGGGACAGGGGTGAGTTAGTGGGAATAAGCTGGAAAAGTGCAAGAGAGCAGTGTTGGGCTGTTGGCAGCCTCAGCCCGGTAGGTCCATTGGCTGGGTTTGGGGTGTTTTACGGTTGGTAGTCATCATGTGCTGTTGTGCAAGTCTATGAGTGGTTTGTTTTGTTGTTGCAGTGTAGTGAAGTTTATGCGGATTGCTGCATTTTAGGTTTGTGGTTGTGTTTGGTTGGAGTTTGAGAGGTGTATGCAGAGGGATGAAATTGTTAGTCGATTGGTTAGTTGGTATTGCTGTCCTTGCAATTGTGTGTAGGTGTGATGCTTGCTATCATTCACAATTCCATCTGAATGTCGCATTGCTATTCTTCAATATTCTGTCTAGATGTGAGGCAGGCCAGTGATCACGATTCTATCCAAGTGTGGCACTTGTCATCATTCACAGTTTCATTTGAGTGTGGCGCATGCTAACATTCACAATTCTGTTTAGATGTGACGGAAGCTAGAGTTAAGAATTCCATATAGGTGTGGCGCATGCTATGATGAAATGTGGAATAAAAATGATTTTGCATTCAAATGTTTTGAGAGTATACAGCCCCTACCTTTTTTCTTTTCACATGTATAGAAATTATGATTCACTGGAGAGATTGTTGGAAGCAGCTGTGAGGCTCAGTGCGGCTTGACGATCTACGTGCTACAACGTGTAACGTGCTACGTAGTTAAGGGCCTTTCCTCAGTTGGAATGTGGACCGTTTGGAAGAGCGTTTGGCAGAGTGCAGAGCTGAGGCGAGCAGAGGTGAGTGGAACGAGGCAAGCAGTATGGAGGTGAGTGAGTAACTGGACGTTGCGACTGATTGGGGGTTTCGGGTCTTGCGTGTCTTATCTAGACATTCTACATTGGTTGGAGACCTCCCTTGCCTTGCCTTGCAGTAACAGCTGGTGATGCGGCGTGCGGTGTGCAGCAAGCCCGGTTAGCCACCTGCCGCCATGGAGCTGCTGGAGCTCTGAGGATCTCTGACAGAGCTCAAGATTCTAAGCGCTCAGACTACATGAATACAGGTATTGATCAGTGGCGCTGAAAAAAACTAATTTTACCACACACACACACATTGAGATCATCTCTGCTGGAGCATTAGAGCACTAGAATAGCAAGCGTGATTACTCTTTTGGTGCGTGGGTTATTCGGTGTGGCAAGCAGCGCTACCTTATTCTGAATATTAGGGTTCTGACGGCGACTGTGGGCTCTAGGAAGCATTTGAGTAGTCAGACCATAGCCCGAACGGCCACAGCAGCCTGAGTGGTAGAAGAGGCGTTCTTGCAGTCTTAGCTGCTAATTAAGGGACAACAGTAGGAGTCTGTACCCTACCGTCTGTTTGTCGGGTTGAACATAACACTTGTGAGTAGTAGAGAGAATAGCATGATGCTTACCCTGCGCAGAGGTAGGATAGCATCAACAGAATAAGGCAAAGCGGCTCTCAAAGCATATGAGGAGGTAGGGGGGCTGAGTGATACGGACATTGAGGCTGGGACCAGACCAACGTTGTCCAATCCCCACATGGATGAAGAATCCCCACATCACAAGCGGAGGGATAAGTAACCAGGAGAGACAATGCAACATGAGGAGAGGCAGCAGAACTCAATGCACTATAATATGCATATAGAGGACTCGGCTTCATAAGATCCGAGGATCCCACTATATTCAGAAATAATGGGAACATCAAATATAAACATAACAATACCTCCTCGAGGAAAGCAGAATCCAAACAACAAATCCCATGTTACCTTTCAAGACTTAACATCAACGTGGGGGGGGTACGTGGAAGTGATAGAGGACACCAACAATTAAGAGGAGAGGGACAATATGAGATGACCTCCCTAGCCAAGAAAAATGCTGTAAAACAAATACAAGAAACATACATAAATGATGAGACAATATTAGACCATTCCTTTGAGCAACTGTGTAGTGACATGGAAGGGATTATGGAACACACAAGTTTCCAAAAGGGGGTAATATCCCTAGGCACCTATCCGAGGGGCTGGGGGTAGTCAATTAACAAGCCCTCTGAACAGTACATTACAAAAACATGGAAGGGAGTACCCAAGGACAATAAGTGGGCAGAGGCAAGTCATCAGCAAAAGTTGCTTTACACTACAAACATCACGATGAGAAGAGACTCCAACATAATGCAACAGATGGACACATTGGGACTAGCATAAATATCTGCTTTGCATTTAGTGTTGGAGTCTCTGCTGCCCCTGTACGACAACATCAAAGAAACTGTCCAAGGAAATGCAGGGAACAAGGAATGAAAATTCTGTTGGTAGAAAACAAAGCAGTCAACACTCAAGGAGGCCCCCCTGCTCAAGGAGTGGGAGGAGGTGCACCACACTTCTCATGAAGTTCAAAGTCTGCACGTGAAATCCACATTGTGGATAGAAATCAGCACCGATTGGTAAGAGACGGAACAACCAAGAATGGGAACAATTACAGGAAGAAGCCCCTCAGACTCTCCTTCACCCTTATGTGTGCAGGTGAACGCAAACGTTTTCCAAGCTCTTCATTCATTCATTTATTCATGCATTAATTCATTAATTCTTCGTTCCGGTATAAAAGCGTCTAAAGAGTTACTTACATTATATTTGCAATTTCCATTGTGTCTCTGCGTAATGCAGTCTGTAAATCCCACTGTGCTCTTGACAACTATTTTTGTATACTGAACTAACATGAAACTCGGTCTAGTTTCAGAATTTTCTGCCTTATCGTCTCTTACGTTATTGCACCTCCCCTTCAAATGAAGTTATTTCGGCATGGTCCCTGTCTCTCAAGGTTAAAAAACAATAGAACCTTATACTGCCAGTGCGAGTTGTGGGCCTCTTCAGGGCGCAAGCTGAAAATCAAAGCCGCTGACCTTCACTAGAAATGAGCATACATTCTTTCTTTGCAACATCCTGTAGTAAAGCCATCTGTGAGAACTTGAAGTTTCGAATCCATCTCTGTACTGCGCCTCAATGTGCAAATGCGAACTGGCTTCTCTCCCATCTGCAACGGCTCGCTTGGCGCATTCTAAGGCCCCCAATTTTGTCCTCGTTGTCTGCGAGCTTTGAAGCCCCAAAGAACCATAACTATTGAGACTTTTAATTTTTTGGGGAAGGTCAAGGAAAGTATAAAGTACCCGAGGAGTTGAGTTGAAAGTGAGATTTATTGTTTGTTTGTTTTATTATTTACAATACGCAAGCCTCCCCTCGGTTAACAGTGCGCAGCATTTACAGGAGATTGCGGAAATTAGTTACATCAACAAAAAAATATACATACACATATAGACAAGGTCAGCAATATGAGGTGAATAGAGAGAGAATTCAAAGATGACACCCAGGTTGTTCGGCACCCAGGATGGTGAAGTTAGGGGTTAGGGTTAGCGTACTTTGTATGCACACTGTACAATAACATTTATTTACAAAAAGACAATCGTATTACAATTATTTAAACCGGGATTTGTACTTCACAACCATCACTTTTTGGGTGGACATGGCATAGTGGCAATGTTGGGTGGCAATGGATCAGTGCTCTGCACAGAAACGTTCAAAATTCCATATCTGTGCTTCTTTAATACAGCAACAATAAGGCTTTTGACAAAGTCGAACTCCATTTCCTCATAGACTGGTTTGATCACCCATTGCTTACTTCTTTTTGAAAAGGCCTTAGTGTAGCGAGGCATCCTTACATTACCCGTAGTCCTAGATTATTCACGGCCGAGATTCTCGTTATGGGCCAAGTCGGCAAGTAGAGTCCTATGTCTCATGCCCTGTATGCTGAAATGCAAGCGCTTTGGCCTGTACTTTAGGCACATATTTTGGAACACCTCCAAACCTCCTGTGTGACAGAATTCTGTCAGTCCCCTCAAATCTCTTGATAGAGTTTTATCGAAAACAATCTTCTCAATGGCTTTGTGTGTCGGTGAAGATGGATTCAACCACTTCTTCTTCCGTGCCTCCACTGGGGACAAAGACCATGTTCACATTGGTGGAAATGTAGGTTTTCTGACCAGCGGTGCACGTTGGTACAGTGGTGCATCAGTGACTGCCATTTTTCAAGTAGTATTTCCACTGACCCTTCACAAATTTTGGAGCTCCACCAAAGATGGTTGCTGATAGACTGGGACCACTCTGAAATACTTTCCAACCTTTTTTTTCCCTGCAGCCAAGATTTTCTTATTGATTGATTTAGCAAGATGCCATACTTCAAATTAATGTATAATATGTGGGAACTGCTCTCTCATTGTCTTGGCAATTGAAACGTGTCTGTCCGTGGCTATGAGGTTGATGTGCATTCCCCTTGATTGTAGATATTCCACTGATTTTATAAATCCTAGTTTCTCCATGGCCACTGAGGATGTACATTGTGTTACCTGCACGACCACTGAACTCACAATTTTCTTACTATCCATGTCCTGAAAGTGGTAGGTGCAGTACTTGGCAGAAAATCCAGGGCTGTCGCACTGTCCATCGCCGGCTAGCCTGAATCGTTTGCCTTTGAATGTACTTGCTAGAGACAATTGTTCAATTTTCCAAGCATCACTAATGGCTGGAAACAGATAATCATGTTGGTATTTGTAGTACTGCGTTTTTTAAATGAAATGGAGTCCCACAAACTGAAAGAAAGACTCTAACTTTCTAAAACTGGAGCCACTAAAAAGTGATGCAGCTGCACACAGTAGATTGCCTGCTGGCAGTTTCCCCAGCATCGGTTGTGCAGACCATGAGAACGTATGATGTATCTACAGGCGGCATGTATTGTGACGTTACTGCCTTGTTTTTGACGAGTCACATGAATCAATGGCTTCCCACATACTTTCCCTCTGACGGAATGCCCACATTTCAGCATAATTATAATATCCATCAAACAACTGTCGAATACTATTTATTTGCCCTCTTTCATTAAACTGTCATCCTGTGTCAAAGTTGTTTCGGCCTGTGACGTTGAGGACATATCACCACATTTGAAAGAAATATTGCTGCTATCAAGTTCTGATGCATCGGTGAATGCTGCTGTTGGTTCATTCTCTGTCATTTCAACATCTGCTACCTCAACATTGATGGGAGAACACAACAAAGTCGACAGCTTTTTTGGTGGCAATTTTTTGGCGGGTGTAGATTGTGTGAATTGATCTGCGACTACTTCAGCGCTATCTTCAATGCATCCAGTATCATGTTGTTGCGGTGGTGCGGTCGTACTGTAGCAATGGTGCTTTACAACTTTACTGGATTCTCCGGACACATTCATTTCGTGTTCTGGCCATTGGACATGAGCATCCCGAGTCTCAGCGTCTGAATTAATAGTTCCTCCATAGCCTCCATAGTGTAAATGGTCTGGCAAGCAACATCTCTCATTCGCTTCAATGTCTGTGTATGTATAGTTCGTAGACCCACGGGTAACTACAGGACAGTTTGGAAAAGGGATGTTCAGTTTAAACACAAGATAAAGTATAGTACAATTGACTGGAAAAAAACATAAAATAGTCCCCAGCACAAAACATGAACTGTTTGTAACTAACCTTATTTTTGTTTCTTTTCTTTGTAACTTTTTTGACTCGACCTTCAACATCTGCACGCTGTTGCTTCGATTCGTATCCGCATGTCTCCCCTTCCTCTTGCACTGCAATGACTATATTTTCTGTATCCGCATAGACAGCACCGATGAGGCTTCATCGACTCCCTGAAACATAGTATTTTCATTACTGTGTATCAAAATATTGTTAGCATAAAACACACGTGAGGACGAACACACATGTACATTGTAAGAAGATTCAATTCAACACTACAGCTAAGTCAATGCCTAGTCTGGGATACTGAATGGAAACCCTTATTGATATATCTTTATGTCCAGTTCATGAGTTCTGGATGACTACCCCTATATAACACCCCTCTCTTAGAATCCCCCTGACCCCACTGAGCCAAGAAGTAGTTCTGTTTTGCAAGTTTAAAAGGTTTATTTGAGAAATAAGACAAAATATAGATACCACGCTTTTATAATAAATTAATAATCAATATCGCCCTTATAAATATAATGTTAATCAACATTGGGTAATCTGACACTAGCACACTTCTTTATAATCAATGAGGAGTTAGTATAGGATGGATCAAGTAGCAAAAATACTTTTATGATTTCAAGGGAAATGCAATGAGGAATAAAATGCAGTACAGAAATACTTGAGATGCTTTTAGCAAAAGATAATATAATCACTTTTTCTCTGGCAATTCACCCCCATTCCCTATGCAATGTAAGACATGGAAGTAGATGGAAAGAGGAGCACACAGTTCTCAGGAATGCAATCAAATACAATACGAAATTCAGTTCCCCCCCAGCGAGCTTAGAGAAAACCGGTATGAGTTTTAAAACACAGGCCCAAGTGCTTTGAATGTGGTGGCAATGAAGTGAGAAATATGCTGAAAATGCTTTTAATTCCCTTTAGGAGGTTCAGGGTGAGTGAGAGATACTTGGGATGAGTTCAGGCTCACTTTAGCAATGATTCAGAGATGGTGATTAAGAGGCAAACAAATTTTTAGCAAGGAAAGAAATGACTGCTGATGGTTACACGTGGCTGGATTTTTAACCAAATCGCAAATCGCGGTAAAATTCGCTAGTGCGTGAATCGTGTTTGCAGAAAAAGTATAAGGAGTCGGTTCTAGGGTTGTTGGAAAGCTTAGATTCTAAGCTTTCAGAGGAAAGTTAAACCAGTTCGTAGCCCAAACGGTTCCAGAGATATGAACGATTTTGTAAAGGTCGTTTTTCGGATTTAAAGTAAACTCAAAATGACAGGTGACAGCTTGCAGCTTCAGAATTGGCAAGTGACAATGGTGCAGCTTTACAAAATGACAAGTGACAACTTCTAGGAGGCAGTTCTGGTTAGATTAAAATAGTTTGGACTAGATTATTTTAAACTAAGAGCTTATATAAGAGCTGACCTAAGTACTCACAATATATTTTGGAAGGACTGGACCTCGTCACGGATCTGATCAAGCAGGCTAGTGGCACTTCACAGCGATCTGGTCTCTGGGTCTGCGGTTCTGCATGGTCTGGTCTGGTCTGGCACTGGTCTGGTCTGTCCGGATACAGCGGTCACTGCACGGCTCCTGGATCTCTGCACTGGTCCTAGCAAAAGTTCTTGGCAAGGGATTCAAGCAGCTGTGAGTAGCTTGCAGTGATTTGAGGCCTGCTGCAGAGAACTCAGCTTGTGGTTTTAGGCCTCTGATTTAGGTTCTAAAGTATAAGTTCTAGGATCTGGAGTATGTAGCTGGAGTCAGTCTGGAACTGGTATCTTCTGGATGTTGTGTGGTCCGGCAAAACGCTCCGCAGCAACTGGATTTGAATGTCCTCTCTAGCTTCCAGTGGCTCTTTTTATGTCTTTTGAAAGTGGGTGTGTGCCTGGGCCTAGCTAAGCCTGCCTCTCTCTACTTGTCATTGGCCCAATTCTCCCCTCTCCCATGATTGTGGAACGAAATGTGAGTCAGAGTGATGCTGTAGGTTTTATGGGTCAGAGGATCCTCCCCTGGTCAGTTTCCACACAAATCTATATTTGACCCAAATACATATTGCACAGATACGCAGTTGTTTAAAATGACATGCACCCATCACATATCACATGAGGTATACTCTGTTCAAACTCTGCTCTTCCTGGGGGCTTGCATTCAGAAATGGCAACATTTTGCGCTTTTTAACTGGTTTTGCAATATCGGACATTTACCCAAATTTACACACATGTGCGCAAGGAGTATGGACATGAATTGATGAAGTGTCAGATTTTTAACATGCAGACATTTGGAGTGAGACCCTATTTTCCGCTAGCAACCCCCCAGAATACACCACAGGGTCCTAACGCATCTCAAAATGTTCACAGAAAAATCACAAAAATAATGATATTACTTATATAATTCTGACAAGTCCGCACTATGAGTTATCTATCTTTTTAAAATTATGCTCTGGCCCAGATGGGTGTGGTTTAGGTTCCAAAGCACATGGGGGAAGCTTCTGCCTGTCCCCGCCTCCAGCTCAGGTGGCTCCCAGAGGCACTTCTCCTCCCACTTCTCCAAAGAGGAAGCCACTTTTACGATGCCCCCAATATAACATTTGCCTGAGTCCAGGACAGGCCTTTGTTCACCTCCCTGTAGTCCCCAGCTGCTCCACCCCTAATCTAATCAGAGAGGTGACAACTCCTTTTGGCAAGGGGAAGAGTGGCTGAGCAGGTTTTAACTCCTGTGGGGGTAGATGTCAGGCAGAATTCAGTTTCATTAAGCCAGGTTTCAGCTAAAATGTCACTTTTTGTTCCCCAGTTTAAATCAATACAATTTTTACATATGCAGCTAGAATGATGATTCTAAGTTCAAAACTATGACATTTTAACAGTTACAAACTATGTGACACTCAACAGTAGGTCACTCAGTTCATTTAAACATTTCGATTTTGGTGGTTTTAATCCAGTTTCAGTTAGGCTGCTGACATGCATAGCTCAGCCAGTTTTGTTATGAACATTGTTTTGGGCTCTTCATCTTCCCAGATTTTGTATGCACACATACTTCATTCTGCCAGATGTCCGCTGGTGTTCAGTGAGATTTTTGGATGTGTTGCAATGTTTGAAAATAGGCATTTTGAGCTGGCATTCAGAGAAACCAAAGGTAATTTTAAAGCGTTTTTGAGCTAACAGGCACTGCTGTTTTACCTTTGGCGCCCATTCCACTCATGGCACCCTGGCCCATCATGCTTGCACTGGTGGGTGGCAAGTTAGGCAGCCATTTTGGTGTACGCACAAACTGCGTGGTTCTCCTGGATTCTGGCGCACATGTGGGCTTTTTGGCCATCTTGGATTTTCTAAGCCCACAGCACCAAATGTTGCAGCATGATAGCTCAAACGTGGGTCAGGACACCCAACAACATCTCAATAGCCAAACATGATTTAAACATTGTGTGGAACAATCAAACGACAGGTATTCGAGCTCTGATGACCTAGTTCGATGGAGCTGCGAGTATCCATACCTCTGGCTCTGCGTGGACTGCCACGAATGATTGTATTAAAGAGGAGACATCAGCAAATCCCTGAAACACAGTACTTGCGTTAGTATGGTTTTCAATATTGTAAACATAACACACACTTGGGGTCGACGGCACAGGTACATATAAAGAGATAACCACAAATGTTGCATTGTCTAATAGAATCAAGGAATTTTTAAATATGATCAGATTTAATCGACTTATTTCTCCTATTTCTTTACATCTGCATCATCTAAATGGGATCTTGTGATTGTAGTGGAAGCTCCATCGTCTTCCTGAAACACAGTACTTGCGTTAATAGGGAAGAAAGTATAGCAAATGGAATCACGTTATATGATCACGCTCGATGGAGCTGTCAGTATCCTCGTGCTGCTGAAGAATATCTATGGATGTTGTAAATGTGGTGCGCACTTCTGAAAGCTGTTGCGCCGATTCGTATCCACATGGTCCCGCTTCCCCTGCAATTACTTGAATGTCAGGCTCCGCATCAAGTGCGTGGGTTGACGCTTCTACAACTGCCTGAAACATACTATATGCATTAGTAAGGATTACAATATTGAAAACACAACACACACTTGGGGTCGACCGCATAGGTACATATCAATGGCTAACCACAAATGAAACATGGTGTAGAACAATCAAACGACAAGTGTTCCAGTCCTGATGATCACGGTCGATGGAGCTGTCAGTATCCATACCTCGTGCTGCTGAAGAACATCTAGGGCTGTTGTCAATGTGGTGGACGCTTCAGCATCTCCCTGAAAGACAGTACTTGCATTAGTATGGATGACACTAATTATAACTGAAAACAAACACCAGGGGACGACAACTAAGGTGTATATCAATTGGAAAGCATTAACCAAACAATTGGTAAAATAATCACACGATACATAAAAACTATTACTTGACATGCATAAAACAAGTCTGTAGCGGATAGCCAAGTATGATTACCTGATATGCGCTAGAAGTGGTTGATAACTGCGAGCACGTCACGGAAGTAGAATGTTCTTGCTTCAGATTCAAGGGATAGTCAAGAAATTGTAAATGTAAATTATTGTTTGATAATGAAATGCCAATATTTTAAATTGCCTTGTAAGGAGACAGAATACTTGAGTAATGCGCAATATAGCACAGTTCCCTGTGCCCATATATAGATTTCGTTTGTGGGTTATGAAATCTAAAAATAATATATTGATAAATGTCATTATTCAAAAAGCTATACACTCATATCAATGTCGAAAGTATTACGAATTGGAAACAACACCTAAAATATCAATGAATCCATTCGGCTACCTACACACTACCGCAAGGCATAAAGCTAAAAACAGACACTTGACTCACCAGTGGCGGAATGTGGACGAATAGAGTGGGAATAGCGTTTGCGAGCAATTTTCGTGTCGATCGCCGTGTATTCTTCTTTGTTACCCAAGTTGTGGTGTACACGTTCGAGGGAAAGTGCCGGCTGCAGATGCGGTACCGATCACCCCTCTTGTCCTCAAAGACTTGTTGGACTCTACTTTCCAGCTCATCCAGTGGATATCCGCAATGTCTGACTGATTCTCTTATTCGATCAACAGTTTTCGGGAATTCATGCATTGTAGTGCCTTCAGATTTAGCATGGGTCTTCGAAGGGCAACCGCTAATCGAACAGGCAGGCATTGTTGAAAATTCTGAAAAGTAAATATCAAGATTATTATAAAACCTTGATGAATAAAAATGTCATAAAAAAGTAAATGAACCATACCATGCTCAATGCAAGGTTTGTTTTGGTCGCCGGAACAATACCAGTTCATCATGTGCGGCTTAGTATTTGCATAAATTACAGACAATTTTTAAATTATGTGACTAAACTCTGAACATGTGACTCATCCCTTGGATGTTCTGTCTTGCAGGAAAAGGAAACATGCTTACATTATAGACTGGACCACCAAAGGATGCAATTCGATGACAATTGACACAGATGAAAACAAATAGATCTATTGATAGCATAACGATTGAAATTCAATTCAATTGCAATGAGACCAATGAACATAGCTCTATTGGGTACTGTAATCGCAAATAGATAGAAATGTAAAAATGACCAAAATATGACTAGGAAATATGGCCTTACCTTGACCAACAAACAGTTGGATTCAGCAGGCCGAGCAGTATGTTGCAGGAGAGTTTGCTCGAAGCGGTCACAGATAGCACGACGATGAGCAGATTAGCATAGATCTCAGTGCTTCTCAGGTAGAAGGTTCAGGAGTTGACTTGCAAAGCACAAAGATGTTCTCATGAGACATATCAAGTGGTTTATAAAGTATTAGGAACAGGGGTGTGTTTGTGAATGAATGACGTGTGTATGTCGTGGTATTATGTGGTTTGCAGGGGGGCGGCCTGCCTCAGGGGAGGCCGGCCTGGAGACACGGGGTCTGAGGAGGCCATGTGAGCGATGGCCCCTGGGCGTGGGATACCTTTTGAAGTGTACATGATGTTTGGCACCTTGGCCGTTTGCGCCCATGACAGCCCCCCATGCCAGCGCTCATCCCCGGGTGCGAACCGCCTTTGATAGAGGGGGGTGGGATGGATGGGCCTGGGGTGTGCAGGCAAGTGTGTGGGAGCGAGGGGCCATCAGGCCCCTCTCATCCTTTACTTCTCAGTAGAAACTCGTACCAAGTGCCTCCAGTAGTGGGTTCGCCCCTTTCCCTTATGTGATGTTAACTTTGGATGACATTCACGTAGATGGGACAACTGAGCAGAACACGGGGCATCCATTTTTGTACCCCCTTTCCACTCCATCTTGGTGACCAGGCCTCACTGCGCAGAGCACATGGCCCCCACCCACGTTCCCATTCTGACTGGAAAACTCCAGAGGTATTTGCAACAGCTAATAAATGTAACACATCACTCTTCCTCTGAGATCACAGTCCTGCATGTGAACCAGCCTGAACTAAGCACATAGCTCGTTCATCTACACAAACGTGTCCTTGCCCACGCACCCTCGCCAGTGGAAACTTACTGCCATTCTGACCCTGTGTCCCTGCAAGGTATTCTCTTCATGTGCCAGACCACTGACCACGCCATGATGCCCACCTAGCAGATCCCCAACTAACATTAGACCTCTACTGCAGTATATTTTTCCCTATCAATAACAAATGCCACATACCGGAGATTCTTGTGAGCACAGACCCACACTTCAAACAGTGTATTATAGTGGTCAAGACCCTTGACATAAGGCCTGTATAATCCAATGTTAATTGATAGTATAGATATATGTGTGACTTTTATGGAGACATAACCAACTGAAAGACTTTGAACAAGTCTTATTTAGTGCTTGCATTATTGAGAATATATTATGTTAGCTTAGATAGTGACCACCCTGCTTCACGGCGACCTGACCTTCACCCATTCGGAGCACAGATGTCTGATGTCCATCCTTGAATGGAGACACACTTGATTCATTTAAAAAACATTGTACAGGTCAGGTTGCAGCACAGCGAGAGAAAATCCCCTGTACTGACCGCTGTCACTCGGGAACGTTTCTCTTATGGCACGAACGGCACAGGCGGGTATCACTCTTCGAACATGGTGTCCAAGCCTCCCGTGAAGCCACCATGTAAAGGAAGGATAGGCAACCAGCCTGTACCACCTGTGAAAAGGAATGAAACAAACTGCTTTTAAATGACCAAGATAAGTTTAATAAACGTTTGTTGTCAATGACAATTCTTCTAACTAATGGCATTCTGCTCAGACAAATGCTATATAGACACTGCACACTATTGAACGACTTTCATGCGTTACAATGATATGTATATGTATATGTAATTTTGGATATAGTAGAAGACCATGAAATAGGAGTGGCATGACAAGCAGAGTATACTTACTTGTTACAGTTGCGCGAAGTTCGTGCATAAGCACCATCATTATCCTCAACACGGACCGTGTGAGGCAGGCTGCCCTGAAGTCTGGCAGCTCGGTGATGCATTGCGGTCATGGCTCACCTTCCGAAATGTAGGCCACGCATCCTGAGTTTTCACAGCAGCAGCAGTTCTCGTCCTCGGTTGGCATTAGCTCGCACCGATTGCATGTGCACCAGGTGGAAACACCGTCCATGCGACTAGGTCCAGGCTCTTCAGCTGTTGAATCGTCCTCCCAACTGCCGTCCGAAGACCCATCGTTTTCGCGTGTTTCCCTTTCCAGTAGTTCCTCCTCGGTATACTCGGGCTCGTACATGTACGGCATTATTGTAGCCATTGTGTGTTAAGCAAACTAAAATAATTTATAGCGGTGGTACTGGTATTTGTTCACACGGGCTACAAGCAACGAAGGTAGCTGACCAGAGCATAGAAACGAGTCACAGAATACTCAAAGTAACACAGAGAGAGGAATGGAATCGAAAATCTGCTGCTGTGTGTTGTGAAACGGTCTGTTTATACTTATTGAGGAAAAATGCGTCCTGCCATTTCCATGGCGACACGTCATTAGCTGAAGCGCAGCGAATGTTGACACGAGATGTGCTTTGGCGTTGTGAAATGGGCAGTACGCGTCTGCTGATGACAGGCTCAGGGGCGGGGGATATGATTTAGTGCTGCAAAAGAAGGTCAGCCAGGGCGATGGGGGAAATGATAGGATTATCACAAAATGGCAGCTCCCTGATGCCTGTTTTCGCATGCATTTAATGGATGAAAACTCGGGTAAGGTCCATAGGAAATTTTTCTAAAATCGAGCGACTTAGGCTTAAAAACACATGGCCGACCCGTAGGGGCAATAACATTTTTTGACCAAACCATTCCTTTAACGGAAAGTCCAAAAAGAATGGACGAGAGAATCAAGCTAAGGAAATGGGATTCACAAAAAAAGAATCAAAGTGATCAATCCAATACAGAACATAAAAAGGTTACAGAGACTACTAGTGGGGAACAAACCCTACAAGAGACACCGATATCTAGAGAAACAGCAGAGAGGGTGCAAACAACAATGGCAGAGGTTCACCAGGAAAACAGACTGGAACAGGAGGTGGAGAGAGAGAAACCCAACAGCAACAGAGGAAAGGTGCCCAAGGGAAGAGACGACAAATGAAATATTCCAAGGCACAGAGATGGCATGGAGCATAGATAGAAAAGAAAATATGAATAGGGGAAAAATCATAAAAGGGTTTATGCTGTTCCACAACTAAGAGCATTGGGGTCAGACGATGTTCTGAGAGTGGCCTTCCCAAAGAAAGGGGTGTAAAGATCTGTATGCACCCTTGCCTCAAATCTTATTGCTCAGCTCATCTGGAGCAATCGAGAAGCACTAAAGACGCTGGGATACACGTTGAAGGAACTGCTGACGCAGGAGCAAGTGGATACCTTCCTAAACCCTATACAACCAGCACAGAGTCTGCAAAAATCAACGAACACAACTCAGGGATTACAAGGACTACCTGGGACGGGGACGAATGGGTGTGGCTGGAAGAGGCCATAGAAATGTTTAGGAAGGTCAAAAAAAGTCAGCTGCATCTTTGAAACTGATGAAGTGAACATAACATTGTGGAACGTCTGTGGATACCTCAAGCTAACAAACATTCCCACTATGCCTTTTAAAGATGAAAACATTGTGCCTCATTTGCGTAATGGGTTAACGGGCTCCGCTAAAGGAGGCGGACCCGTTAAATCTATTACGCAAAATTATGAGGTCCCCTGGCGGGACCCGGTAAGGACGCCTGGTAAAACCAGGCGTCGTTACTGGGTCCCGCAAGGGGTCCAGGGAGCTAACAACGGGCCGGTCGTAATCGGCCCGTTGTTAGCTCCCTCTCCCATTCCCATTGAGCCCTATGGGGGCTCAGATGGGAATGGGGAAGTTCCGGGGCCGGGTTCCCAGAGGGATGAATTACCGGGCCCTCCAAACTTGGAATGGCCCGGTAATTCCCCATTCTGGGATCCCGGACCCGGTTTTGGTGGCAGCAATGCCGCCAATAGCGGCGTGGCTACCGCCAAAGCCGTAATGAGGCCCATTGTGATCCTGCAAGAGACAATGGCACTGGAGGACTTTGAGTTGACATGATTTAGAACATACTGTAAACATGCTACTCAGGGTGTCCACGGTAGACCAAAAGGGGGCTTGACGGTGGCGGTTGACCTAGGATGGGATTGTAGCCACCACGAAATTGGGGTACCCTCGCCACACATAATAGCTATACACATTGAAAGGCTTGCACCCACACCAAACCTCCCGATTGTAAACATTTAAGTAAATTTGGGAAACTGCAGACGATGTTAGACAAACTCTTCGAGGGAGGGCTAGGAAAAGCCAGAAACATAAATCTGCTAGTAGCTGGAAATTTTAACGCAATGTGTGAGTGGAAGAAGGATAAAAAGCATATGCTGCAAGGAGGAAACGCCAAAACCAAAAGTGAACAGTTGGGGAGCCTTTGGAATTCATTTATGGCAGAATGGGAATTGTGGCCATGTACCCCGGGAGAACAAGAACAAGCAGACTTGGAAGAGGGGAGAACGAACCTCATGGATTGACTAGAAATACATGGAGATAAGCTAACATGGGGGAAGGAGTGGGGAAGTGATCACCTGCCTATTAAGTACACAATACCTATGCAAATGAAAAAGCACCATATGGAACCCTTGCTGGCTTACACTGAGTAAGCTAAAGGGGGAACAATACTTAAATGGAATACTAGAAAAAAAAGGGTTTTCACAGAGAAATGGCACTAATGAAGAACAGGGAGGTGCAGCTCACAGTGAGGAACTATAACATTAAGCTTAAAACATGTTTGGAACAACTATCCATGAAAGGAAAATGGCACTCGTTTAAGTTATACAAAAATCCCTCTGATATCAGAATAAGGGAACTAAAAAGAATTAAAAAAAGAAAGAATACAAATTGGTCTTTGCAGGGATACATTATGTTTGAATATACTTTACAATAAAGAAAAGAGAAAGATCTCTGCTCAATACAAAAGAGAATTAAAGTTAATCAAAAGAGAAAGTACGATCAGGAGAAACAAAGATCTAGTGGAGACACTGGTTAAAAAAGATGCTGGTAAATGTTGGTCTATTATGGGAGGAGTAGTTCCCTAGAAGAATGCCAAATATCAGCACAATCATGGGAAGCATTCCCAAAAGAAAAGTATGTAGCCCAAAAAACAAACCTCCAAAAGACTTAGATAGCAAGGGGGATAATACAAGAAAAGAGTGTGGATGGGACCAGAGTGACGTGTTATGGGCAATAAAAGGAGCTAAGGCCTCTAGGGCCCAGGCCCTGACAACATCCCTCCAGTGGTCATCAAAGAGAACGTGGACATGTGGGCGGCGCCGCTGTGGAACTTGTATCAACACCTATACTCTCAGGGAGATATCCAAGAGACATGGAAACAACAACAATTGTTCCTATTCCCAAGAAAAGGGATACATTTAGCCCAAAAAATGTTAGACTCCACGAGTAAGATCTTTGGAACCCTATTGTTAAGGGACCTTAAAAGAGAGATAAGTAAACTACATCTCTTAGTGGACTCCCAAATAGGTTTCTGAGCAGGAATGGGAACCCCTTTAAATGCATTCACCCTGGCCCATATGAGAGCAGCGGTTGAAAAAAAGTCTATTGGTACGGTATATATGGCCTTAATCGACAATACTAGTGTATTCGACACTGATAGTCGTGGTCAACTGTGGGTAAAGCTCCAATAAGAAGGGGTTTCTGTTACCCTGGTTAAAATGTAAAAACGCGGGCTCTGTTACAGACAGATACCTTGGTGAGAGTGAGGCTTGACGGGGGGGCCACGACAGACCTTGTTCAGACACATGTGGGGTTGAGGCAGGGATGCGTCGTGGCTCCCATCTTGTACAACTTGTAAATGTCAGATGTAACAAAGATCTGGGAGGGAGGAGGAACTATCAAGTCAGATTAGGATCAGCAACACTCGACTGGATAGCCTTCGTCCAATGACGTAGTGTTGTTTGATTTGACCCCCCTGGGATTACAACAGAAACTGTCACTGTTCCACGTATACGCAGTAGAGAACAACCTTGATGTAAATGGTACAAAAAATAGAGTGTGAATCTTCTCAATGATTAGAAACCCAAAAACAATGAAATGGCAAGTGGGAGATGAGCCACTGGAGCGAGTATCCGCCCTGACCTATTTGGGATACGAAGTTGTAAACTCCACATCCCTAACGGGAGGGATTAAGTATCTAAATAGCAAATTACGGCCGCTGCTCGCAAAAATTAGGCTTGTATACGCTCAGCTCTGCACATCCTCGCTGACTCCTCTGATTAGGTTTTAACTAATGCAAGTGAAGCCGACGATCTTGTACGGGCTGGATATTAATCTAAATGAAAGAGGCAAATACCTAAACACAATCCAAGGCAAGCCCAGGAAAGAGACCTTGAGTTTGGCAAAAAAAGTACCAAATGCAGTGATAAGGCACACGCTTGGGTTGATCTCTCTTGCCACTAGGGCAACATGGAGGAAAGTAATGGGCAACACAAAACTCCTAAAGTCTCCCTTGGACTCCCTGTATGAAAAATGGGGTGAAGAACAAACACGTACTTCGGGAACATCAATCAACACAATGAAGTTTGAGATGAGCCAACTATTAAGCGAAATTGGCTCGTCAAGTGAGGAGTTGGTAATCAATCAAGCCAAAGCAAAGTGAAAGCTCTTTCAATATGACTGGGTGAAAACATCGGAAGAACTGGCTAATTATAGCCTGTGCAAGTAATATTCAAAACTGGTGTACAAATGGGAACAGGTCCCTAAATATCTGTTTATTTTCCCATGTCTAAGAAGGAGACTATTATATCTCAGTTTTTGATTCAATCAAATGCCCACGCTTGAGAGAGTGGGAAACTGGAAAGGGGTACAGAAAAAATAAGCTGTAGCCTATGTGGCACTGTAGAGCTCAAAGAAACCACAAAACATCTGGTTATGGGCTGTGATGCCTCAAGATAAGAAAGGTTAAGATATCTTGATACATCCTATGGGAGTGAGGCCCTGTGGGTGAGATTGATGGGTGGACAGGCACAGATTCTTATACTAGCACTGTGTGATCTCCTATACAAAATCTTGGAGAAGCTAGGAAAGGCAGAAAGGGAAGAAGAAACCCGCAAACTGGCTTAGTCTACAACAGTGTAATTTGAGCTGATGCTTCTATGTTCTTCAACAATGTTTTCTGTATGCTTTTCTGCTTATTCACTCTATTTTCTTTCTTTTAGAACATATTTTAAAATGTTTAACAAATGTAAAAGAACAGTTTATATTGCTTAATTATTCATGTACTTCTTATACATCTATGTTATTTTGAATAATTGTGAAATAATCTCTTCAGTTTTTTAAATATATGTTTTGTTATGTAAACAGTTGGGATTCAAAACACACACAAAAAAGAAGAAAAAAAAGAAAATATGGGCAGCCTGTGTAGATTGGGAGTTGTATTGTCTGGGAGTGTCTGACTATTTATTAACCCAATGGAAGGATTTGATGTCGATGTGACATAATGAACACAACGTCTGGTATCATCACCCATGGTGAAAAGAGGAACACACAGGGAACAGGGATCTGGAATCAAAAGTTGCATTGAAGGGATAACACCTCTTTGGAATGGATGACAGCTGAGCCTGGATATTAACTGGAGGAATGGGCCCTATCCATGAGGAGACTAGTAGCTGGCGCAGACCTGCTTTGCAAGAAGGAGGAGAGGCTGACTGGGAGATTCATGAACACTTTTGAGGGTCTATGCTGGTTTGGCACCTTATAGAATTACCCTAAAGTCACTATAAACATTGTACTCAGCTGTAATTAGATACATCCCATAGGATCATTGCCCTGCTAACACCATAGAATGGGAGGGAGCTGGGTAGGTGGTTTCCAATGGGGGCACTCATTCCATATAGAATGTTTTGATAGTTTTGTGTGAAATGCAAAAGTGCTTTCTCACTATGCATACTGCCAAATGAAATTTGACTTCTTGCAGAAAACAACATTTTTTTCTGTGCACAGAGCGCATGAACTTAATTATTACGAACAACATGAGAATAGAATATTGTAATGTGCTAGTGTGAGTTATATCCTGCTTTCACTATATTAAAGCTGATGGCGATCACATTTAAAAAAGGTTTTCTCTGTGCTGTCCATGGAGTGTTAAACAGGGAATACTTTCCGGTGATGATAGATCTGTTATGTTATGTTATGTTATGTTATGTTATGTTATATGGCAACTGTATAGCATCTACTGGCATTGGTATGCCTGGAAGTGCTATGGGGGCGAACACCCTTAGGGGGACCATGGTCCAATATTAATGATGTGGAGTTAGGGTTCTTAAATTCATGTGTACATTTGATAGCCAACCCTAGGTAAGTGGGAAGTGGGTAGGTCCATAATAGCGGCCCATAGACCTCGGGGAAGTGGATGGGTGCGGTGGCAGACTGTCAGGCAGGAGGAGAAGCAAGGAGAATGATTATGTGCACAGCTGGACCACATTTTTTTTGTCGGACTCAGCTGTATATTTTGTAAGTAGTGATGTGTGTTAGGTGCGTGAAGTCGAACAGTGTTTATTGCAAAGGCATGGGGCTGAGTGGGGTGAGACACCTGAAAGTGTCTCACCCACTAGTCCCCGGAGATCTGGCATCTAGGTGGCAGGACACAGCCATCGCTATTGGATCCAGTACCTGGGGGATGATCACCTGGATGGGGAGTCTTTGGTGAATGGAAGTGGGACACCGAGGGGCGAGACACGGTATCCCATTCCCTGCAACACCTTTATCCCATCCTACCCCATAGAATATTTAGAAGCTCCACCCACCCATCAGCCCCCCCCACCCTTTTCCGACACAAACACTTTCCTACACATTGAAAGACAATGGACTAACATCAGAGCTGTTTACTTGACATGTCCTGACACAAGGGTCAGGCAGAGTCAGGCAATTGACAACAATTACAGACTCCTGACGGCCCTTTCCCATCCCCACAGGGATAAAAGGCAGAGCACGAGAGCACACTATGAGTAAGGCCAACCGCACAAGGAAGCAGCTATTCCAGGTCCCAATTCAAACTGAAAAGGAAAGCGACGAGACCCAAAAGGACGACAAGAAGGAAAATGCCCTTGCCCTTTTTAACTCAAAGCCACAAAACCTCTGTGAAAGGAATTATAAGACAGGGAATTGCAGCTGGCGTGTGGTGTACAAGTTGTCAGCATTGAACAAGCCCCTGCCACACTGATATCCAAGGCAGGGAGACGTGCCTGCTACTGTGCTATTGTTCTTGACTCGAGAGACAAAAAACGCTCAGGAGTTCAACACATCCGGTGAGTTGGAGGCAGCTGATAGTATGACGGGCTGTGTTGAACAGAAGGTTCCAATCAGTAACATATTGTGAATGCAAGGACTTGTGAACAAAGAACGTGTGTGTGTTTGAACTTTTGGTAAACCCTGTGAAGGGCCAACTGGAGAGTGGTAATGCGACACAGGAGTGCTCATTCGAAGGACTCTGGCTGTCCCCCTTCTTTGTGGAAACTTCAAGTACCGGGAGGTGCTAGGGGAGGCTGACGTGAGGTGTCCGAGTGCTCCTACAAGGGTCAGGTCAAATCCTTTGTGCAAGTGAAATTCTCTGACCCATTGCCAAGAGAAAGCTAGGGGAAGGGAACCGCCACTTTCTGATGGGATTGTAAGCATTGTGAACTTTGACAAGTGTGAACTCGATGGGGGGATGCTGAAGAAAGCTAGGGGAAGGAATCCCGCTTTCTGATGAGAAAGACACAGAGAACTGTGTATGTGGCAAATGTGAACCCAGCTGAGGGCTGTCCATAGTGAATGATTGTTGAACTTGTGATTGAAAGGCCGTAGTGTACCTGGCAGAGGGAGACCGACACTGAGGGAAGGATCGAAGCCCGGATGATGGGGATCATAAGGCAAAGGGTAATCGGCCAATAAAGAAGATTTATTAAAGGAACTTTTTGTTTGTTTTGGCACTTCTGGTCCTCTGAGGCAACAGACCTTGTGTATAAAAGACTTGGCCATAGAAGGCCCCCAATATTGGGAAACAAACTGTAAACTTCTGAAGGCGAGGGCCAGGAGTGCGCTGTGCTCAGAAGTCCTGTCTTGTCCCGAGCTTAATACATGGGGAAGGGAGACCTCAGCAATACCATCCTGACATCATTTTGTGAACAGTTCTTTCTTTTCTGGTGAATATTATCCCACACTATTTTGTAACTTAGTGGTAAGGTTTGGCATTAGGTTTCTTAGTACAGGCCCTTTTTATTTGTGACAAGATGCCACTATGACTGCCTTATTATTATTTGATGGTTGTAGCTTGCTCCCATCTTAGAATTAGGTTTAGATTAGGCTTGTTTCTCAGTTTAATATACACCCTTGACATGTGATCACTTGTGTCTGTCATAACTGTTGCCACCAAGAGTTCCTTACAGTGGCCATCACCAGGGAGGAGTGCAGCTAAGTTCCATTGTGATGGAGTGCAAGGTGTTGTAGAGGAGCAGGGGTAAGACTTAGTTGTAGCGATGCCTTGCAGGGATTCTCATGGTTCCTGACTGAGAGGTTTTCTGTGGGTGACTAGAGTCAACCTTGTCGACTCATAAGGTGCCTCCACATTCCTGTCAACAGTCGGCAATAGTTCACCCAGCTGATGGCAAAAGCCAGATTTTGAGGACCTCCCTAAAGGTGATGTGATCTTCTATGTGGCAGATGGTAAGTGGGAGTGAGTTCTAGACGGTGGTTGCCTAGACTGAGAAGGATGAGTCCCCTATTCTGTATGATATTGCCCCTTGGATGATGAGGCAAAGTGCTGTGGCTGATCTCAGGTTTCTGGTAGTCCTGTATAGTGTATGTTTCTGTTGCAGATATTCTGATCCTGTGTTGTGGACAGCTAGGTGAGTGATGCACATTGCCTTCAGGGTGGATAGTTGCCCTGTTGGCAGCCATTGAAGCACAGAGGCAGGAGCGATGTGCTGTCTGGGGCCGAGGACAGGGAGAATTCTAGCTGCAGTGTATTGTACCTGTTGTAGCTTTCTTAGTTGTGATGCGGGGGGCACAGGTTTAAGGCGTTAGAATGGTCTAAGTGTGATGGGATGACAGAAATGATCACAGTGTCTCTGTGGGGGAAGATCAGGTAAGGAAAGAAGCAGCGGAGTATGTGCATGTGTAGGTAGAAGCTTTTTTCCACGGAGTCGATGTGGTGTGATAAGGTAAGGTCAGTGTCCATGATGCTTCTAAGGTTTTTTACTGTGTTGGAGGAGGGCAAGGTGGTGGTCCTAGGTGAGCAGCCAAGGAGTGGGTTCAGGAAAGAAGGCATTCTTCCCACAGAGAAAGATCTCTGTTTTTCCTGGGTTGACAAGGGGGTGGTTAACAGTCATCCAGGGTTCAATTTCTGGGAGACATGATGCAAGATCAAGGATGTAATAGGAGCAGTCCTTTGGGATTTTGAAAACAATGTTAGTGTTGTCTGTGTAGTTATAACAGGTTAGACCATAGGATCAGATGAGTACGGAAAGAGGGCTCTGGTAGAGGTTGAAGAGCAGGAGGGAGAGGGCATCGCCCTATGGCACTCCATGGGCAACAGGGTGGGGAGCCAAGGAGAAAGGAGGAAAGTGTATTGTTTGGGATCTGTTGTAAAGGAAGGAAGATATCCACTAGTTCGAGAAGGATTAGTGCAGCACAACCTTTTGAGTCGTCGTGCCTTTTAAGATCATTGTAGATGGAGACTAGGCAAGATTTAGTTCCTTTTATGTGTCTGAAGCTGGAATGGACAGGGTTTAGAAGTTGGTTGGATTCTGTGAATTGGCATAGTTTGGGAGTAGGCAATTCAGTTCATTCGTTTCAGCTATGAATCGGTTGTTAGACTTGGGTCTGTAATTAGTCGGTACAATGGGGTCGAGTGAGGGCTTTTTGAGCAACGACTTAATGTATGCAGTCTGGAAATCTGCTTGGAAGTTGGCGTAGGTGAGAGATTAATGATAGACTTTGCGATGTCGCTGGCACAGGTTGTGGTTTGGATTACATTTAGTAGAGAGGGGGACACGTTCTCCAGGAGAACCAGAGAGTCAGCTGTGAGAAGGAAGAGAAGAGCAGCAGGATGAAAGGTCGTTCTAATCTCCTGGTCGAGATCACCAAGGATGGGGTGGTGAGCGATGCTATTTTTGTGGTTATGGTGATCTTTCTTACTATGGCTGTGTTGTAGAGGTGGCCTGAGAGAGAGTCACAGAGAGTTAGGGTGAGGGCGGGGGAGGATGTGGTGCATGCTGAGGCACTGAATTCGGAAATGATCTCGAAAGAGTTCCCTGGAGGTGTTCCGGGCTTTGGTGATTCTATTCTAGTAGCATGAATTTTTGGCCTTGCATATTTTCTACCCGGTACAATTTGAGCTGGAGGGTGTACACTATTCTGTTCAACAGCGATGGGTCTGCACCCCTTCTGTGTTCTAGGAAGGTGTTCTGTGATTTAAGAGATTAGAGGGCCGTGGTGAACCATCTAGGGGTTAAGCCTTGACTTCTAGAGAAGTCTATGGCTGGGGTGACAGGTCTGAGTGATTCTGTGAGCCAGATATCACAGGGGCGATTGGAGATCTGACCTGAGTGGAAGGGAAAGAAGGTCATGTAAGTCAGTAAGGAAAATGCCAGGTCGGCAGTTACTTTGACTTTTTTTCCAAAGAGGGTAGTAAGTGGCCCTGGGGCTGCCACGGCGAGGGTGTTTCTACAGTTGAAAGAGTGAGGGGGATGGCTGAGTGGTCTGTACAGACGAGCGGGTAGGGCGGCAGAGGGGTGATATGGTATGGCAAGCTGAATATTGCGTCTAGAGTTTGGCCTGCAGAGTGTGTAGGGCCTGACACTAGTTGTGATAGATGGAGGGTTTCCATATTGTCCAGAATGGATCAGGACATAGGGTTATGTGAGATGTCGAACCAGATGTTGACGTCCCTAGAAAAGTGAATAGTGGGTGGGAGACCAAGTTGGCAGATACAGAGTCCCTAAAGGTTTCTGTAAAGTTTGGCCTGCAGAGTGTGTAGGGCCTGACACTAGTTGTGATAGATGGAGGGTTTCCATATTGTCCAGAATGGATCAGGACATAGGGTTATGTGAGATGTCGAACCAGATGTTGACGTCCCTAGAAAAGTGAATAGTGGGTTGGAGACCAAGTTGGCAGATACAGAGTCCCTAAAGGTTTCTGTAAAGTGTCCATTGTATCCTGTGGGTCTGAATATGAGTAGGAAGCTGTGGGTATTGGGGGGGGGTGAGCAGGAATGTTACCACGAGGGATTTGCAATCTGAGTCGAAGGCTTGTTTCTCCGAGTGTGAGATGGAGAGGTAGGGACTGTAAAGGGTGGCAATGCCACCTGTCCTGCTCGTTCGATTGTTGATGATAAGATTGTGGCCTGGGGGAAGGCCTCATGCACAATGGGATGGAAGTCTTGTGAGAACAAGTTTCATTTATGAAGAGAATATTAGGGGTTACAGCTGTTCAACATATCAGACGGATATCACATTAAACTGGATGCACTTTAGCCCTCTGGGAGGTTGAGCGATAGTTGAAGGGAATGTAGGTTTCTGGAAGGGAGCTGAGGGGGGTGCCGGGTGGATGGAGATGAGATGTAATACAAGATGGTTGATGAAGGCTTTTGTAGCTATAGGTACTGAGCGAAGGGGGATGCTAAGCAAAGCCTGGTGCATGACTTGGGTGAGTATTAAAGTGGAGTTGGTGGGTTGGGGTTGGGTGTTGGGGCTGCAATGCATTTGGAGGAGATAAATCAGTTGACAGGGGCCTGAGGTTGCAGGAGGGGGGGCAGGTAGTCAATTGTGCTGTTGTTGAGGGTGAGAAAAGCACTCATGGTGTCAGTGTCCTCTGGGTAGGTGTGGGTGCATCCGTTATAAAGAGTGGATGTGTGCTTGGGTGGAGGGGAGTGGAGACCCCATGTGAGATGTGATGGTTGATGTGGATTCTATAGTGGTAGAGGGATGGAAGGGAGTATGCTCTGAATTTTGATTACAGTATGGTTTCCAGTCCAGCGGGAGTGGGACTAGTGTCCGTCATGCATCAGAGGTGATGGAGTCTGGGGAAGGAGTTCTAGAGCTGTGGGGAGAAAGGTGTCTGATGTGTGTGCCAGGAGGAGTATTTAGCTGGTCAGGGATTCATTTCACTGGGTTGGGTGGCTTTGGGGAGGTTGTGAGGGAGTATGTGTGGGGATGGCCTTGGGTCTGGAAGTGAGACAGGAGATGTGTGTTGAACAGACAATGCACTGGTGGCATGGAGTCTGTTCTTTAGGTGTTTAGGGGAAGCAGGGGGCATTTGAGTGAGAGTAGAAGGGTGCAGCATTTTGTAAATTAAATGATAGCTAAAATAAACTGAATCCTACGGTATTCACAGTTATAGTCAAACACTTTAGGCTGTGGTTTTCTGGCCACACTTCATTGCCCAAAAAAAGAAACTTGATCATTCAACACCTGTGAAAGGTGCAGATATTTAAAAGACGCATTTTAATGGAAGGGAGTTTAGTATTTTTATCCCGATAGAAAAGATGCACTTCCAAATAAATGCTATAGTTTCACCAATGCGTTTGTGTTCGAGTGAGAGGACCTTTAACTAAATATACACATTTGATTCAAGGGACTGAAGGACCTGGTTGTTGTCCTTTCTGAAAGTCAGAATCTGGGGTGGACACATGGAGTAGATCATGGATAGTGTAGCTCAGTGGCTATGTGCTCGTCTTGGAAGAAAGACGATGCACAACAGTACAGGTTCAAATCCCAGGTCCTTGCTTTGAAAACTCTTTAGTATTAAGCAGTGGTATACAAAAACAATCATAATTTGAAAAATCGATGCTGTTCATTCTAAATTGATAGCACAGTTTTGCTAAACATAGAACTGTGGAGCCTAAGGTGTTATTTCATGATTTGTATTGTACTTCCATCCAAAAGCTAGCAACCAACAACTCCTCATTCACAGACCAAAGCAGGGAGGGATCATTCATTTAGATGTGTTTACATAAATGTCATTTTTCTTTGCAAATGTTCTTGGGAACCAATACTTTACTTTGATATTGGTGAAAAGGAAACTTTTCATTTGCTATTTATGAGCAGAAACTAATTTTACGTAAATGTTAATGTGAAAGAGAGCTTTAGTATACTTATTGATAAGCAGCAAGGTTCTCATAGAATTAAGTGCACTGCTTAGAGGTGGCATTGCATTATTTTGGATTAGAAATAGAAGTAATATTCTCATTTGGCACAAGCTGTGACTGCATATGTGTGTGCCATCACCAACCCAAACTGTCACAGGCAGGCCAACATTAAAAGCGTAAATAAAATATCACATTTCATGTACCTTATTGTGGTGACTTCCCCTGTATGAAGTAAGAAGGCAACCTTTGATTTTCTTTTAAATAGAAAATTAATACATTTTATGAATAAATATATAATTAATACATTTAAATAAATTCTAGTTTTGACTATAAATATCACGTTTATTGTCACAGAATTGACGGGTGAGATTGTATGCACGAAAATGTTCGATCATGGATTGCCTTAAAGTGAAAATAGTGGTATAATAAAAAATAAATCAAAATGTGTATGGTTCTAGCCCCATGACAGAATGCAGGCATGCATTAACAGATTTGTATGTATTGGGGCTTCAATTTATCCATAATAATCACAGCATTCTAGAAGTAAATATTAAGTTGACAAAGGGCCTCTCTACTTCCAACATTTTGGAGACTAGTTTTGATAATTATTTGGCCCTTGGGTTTGGTTTTCCTTTCCTTTGTAGCAAACCAATATTAGGCCCTGAAAATGATCTTACTCTACCTGGGAAGGTGCCAATCTCCAAATTTAGATTAGACATTTTGAGTTTGGCATCCTTTACTAGAAGGTGGTATGAGGATGGCTTACCAACGTGCCCAGAATCCATGACTGTTGTTGAGAATGTTTCAGATTTTATGTTGTTTTGTCTTCTTTCTGTCAAACCATGGAAGTAGTGGCTTATACCCCCACTTACAAGTGAGATTAATCATTTAGTGGGGGGAATGGTTCCACCCTATCACATACCAAATGGCCCTATGTGTATGCATTTAGCAAAACTATTCCAGTTTGCTTGGTCTATACGATATGATGAATCTGATGATGTCATCGCTCCTTTCCCAGAGGTAGTCTCTCCTCATGTGACCAAGGGACAGCAGCAGCTACCTGATCCTGAACCTGGGGGTGTCTATATGAGGGAAGATGATATGAGACGAGGCGACCCTCAGGGGTAGGGATAAGCATCATCAGGTATTACATGGAATCCCCCTATCCCATTTAGGGATATCCACTCCTTCCTCATGCTCTTAATGGCATACTGTGACAATCCCCTTCAACAACCTTTAAAGCCTGCTGACAGTATTCTTTAATATTCTGTAGCAAACTGAATGGCAAAGACTGAGACAAGAAAGAACACTACCCAAATGAAGAGTACTAGGCTGAACCAGAAGGAGCAGTCTAGTGTTTGGGGTAAACTGATTAGTTCCAAGCAACCCCCTTACTGGAAGAGTTCAAAGATGAAACAGCTGAAAGAAACAGAGAGATCTGACTGGCTAGCCACTGCCAGGGAAGCCAAGCTGTCAGGTGCAGAAGTGAGAAAGGAGATGCAGGAGAACCGTGGAGAACATTTCCAGGCTCAGGCTGGTAATCCAGGAGGCAGTAAGTGAGGCAGAAAATAACTACAGTGAGAGAATCATGTGGCATCTGGGGTGGATACACTTCCCCACAGACAGGAGAAGACACCAAAATGGGACACAAGGCAAAGCAGGAACTTTTCACTGGCAAGGGAAGCCGAAATGAGACGCAGACCGTCACCAGTGGCAGAAACGCACCGCCCAAAGCATAGAGAGGGAGCGGAAGTGTAGAAAGACACAAGCGGGGTCCGAGAAGCAAAGGGAGCGATCCAAAAGATGGTGAGCCCAGAGTGAAAGGTCAGGACCCTGGGAGGTAGCTGGAGAAGACATTCCCTAATTGAAGTGGGAGGCTAGTTTCCTACGGCTTGGATCACAAATGTATTTTCATAGTCCCACTCCAAAGATAAGACGTAACTTGGGGAAGACCCATGCCCCTTTTTCTGAGTGAGTGAGAAAGATAGATTGTAACATAAAGTCCTGGCAGGAGAGTATACCAGGCAAATTGTGGCTCTGGGATTCACAGCCATAAGAAACTGTACAAGAGAACATGGCAGGAGAGTACACCAGGTGCTTTGTGAGTCTGGGACCCACAGCAAATTTGTGTAAATAAACTATATGAGAAGACCTGGCAGGAGAATGTACCAGGTGTTAATGAAAATTCCATGTTTTTCACGAGTCGGTTTCCCGAAGGAGATCCTAGTGGATCAAGGGACTACTTTCATGAGTCTTTGAAGTACATCCTGCACATAAAAACTTGTCAGTCATCTGCCTACCACACGGAAACCAATACAGAAGAATTTTAGCAACACACAGAGACAATTCCCACCTTCTGAAGAATGAATAAGAAACAAGGCACAGCAGTTACCTGACACTTGCTTTCCCTCTTAATCATGTTAAATTATATGAACTGGTCTTGATATTCTGGCCTAGCCTATGTACAGTATAATTGGGGTGGTTTTACAGAGGCAGAAAAAGCCGCAACGGAAATGACTGAATGATAAATGTACGTAATGCAAAATTGTTCATACATTTCCTATTCGGTCATTCAAGGTAAAAGAACCCCAAATCTAAAGAAGCCCTAACCCCCCTGCAACTCCTGCAACCGCTGCCCAAACCCCCACCCCCTACTTACCTTTCCTTCAGTCTCGCTGGTCCCTGCAACACCAGTTCACTTCCATGATTGGGAACTGGCACTGCAGGGTCCTTTTCTTTTTTTTTCTTCTTTTTTGGTTCAGCTGCAGGGTTCTCCACTGCAACCCCTGCTCACCATACTGTGTAGTATAGTGAGCGAGGTGTTGCGGGGGACACCCCGCAGCCCAAGCAGCCTTTATATTTTTTGGGTTGGGTCAGTTGCAGGGGTGTCCCCCGCAAACCCCGCTCACTATACTGTATAGTATAGTGAGCGGGGTGTCGCAGGGGACACCACCGCAGCCCCCACAGCCTTTTTCTTTGTGTTTTTTGGGTCAGCTGTTCTGACCCAAAAAAATAAAAATAATGACCAAATAGATACTACAAAATGTCGAACATTTAGTCAGTAGGACATTTAGTAGTATCTATTTTCAGTAATTTGGTGGTGTAGGTCATTAGGATTCAGTAATTTTGTCCGAATCGTACAGTAACCTACTATGCAAGCCTGAACTTAAAAACCTAAAAAGGAATATATCATCAAAAGGTTCAAAAGGAATGTGAAAAATTGGCACAGTGAGCAGAAGATCTAACTAAGATAGGCCTGTATACATTAAACAAATAACATTTCCTCCCCAACCATGACATCTATACATGACTCTACAACAAATATACCTCATGTGCTAAATTCCACCTGAGGCAACATTTAATTATCACTTGACAACCTTGACTCTCAAAAGGTAACCAGACTTGTACCTACATCGACTTCTTTTATCTTTTTTTGTAATATGAATTACATTCAAGAACCAGAACTTCTGTTCCTCATGGTGCTGTGCTGAAGCATCTTTTGTGCTTGATGGAATTACAAATAATTATTTCAGACCAAATAATCGGACAGAAATATGGCAAAGTAGTACTTTATTCTGATTTAAAAAAGCAGGGATAACTGACAGACATTGAACAGTTGCATACACACTCAAAAAACAGCTTGATTACATAGAGGTCTTATACCCCAATATGTGTCATATGTGATGTCATTCTGCATTGCAAATTATAAAAACTATTGAAGGTAAGGATTGGTTAAGGGAACATATCTACATACAGAGCATATGTGAATTCATAAATCATTGACTACCCTTTATCTGCAGGGCACGCCTTGAACTACCTCTAAATATGTATAGTACTGATTATAGAGGATAAAATGGCAGTTGAATGGTCTATGCAACATTGTATGTTAGGTTGCCCCTCAAACCCACTGATTGATGGGCATGCTATTTCAACTGTGGACGTTTGGCTCTTTAGCAGCACGTACATGAAACAAAACGTAGGTGTTTGAATTCCATCAGACTACTCCCCGTTTTCCCAATTAGTCCGTCATCTCTTATCAGTCGGCTGTAAACCAGTCTTCTGTCTGCAGTTGACCTTGCAGCCTGTTCATGGATCTTGAACATTCAAGGGAGTGTGAGCACAGCACTATCTTCGTATGAGGCTCTGATGAATACCCCTTGTCTTCGACTTCGGAGTCACATGTGAAGAGACCACAAATGTGTTCTTTTCAGCCTTCTGTTTATTGCGATATGATTCAATTATGCAGGGGGCTCTGCTCCTCTTTACATTTAGAGCCTTGCTCACTCTACCTTACAAAGATTTCATACACTTTTAATTGTCAAATACTTTGGCCATTACAGATGTTGTCTCTTTCTTTAAGCTATGAAAAATGAGCCCTTTGGTCATAGCTTATCTTAGTTAACTCCTTTTGTGCCCTGCTTTTATTCCTTAAAATAGCATCCTTGATCCTGGGTCAACATAGTCTTCCTGTTGTTCTGCACACAGAGATGTTCTCCTGCATCTCCTGATTCTGCACCCTCAGTCTGTTTTTGAGGTAGCTTGGTTGAATTTCTCATGAGCCAGCATCCATTTTCCTATCATGGACATCTTTGCCACATTATTTATTCCTCTATAGCAAGCCTTTATAGGTTGCCTTGAATTACTGCGTATTTACAGTTATTCGGCAGTACATCACTTCATCTTCTTTGTATTCATGATTACTTCAGCCTTAGGTCATGTTTCTCTTGGTGCTTCAGTTACATTGTCACTGTTAAGTTTTTTCATATCGTTTCAGCATAGGTTAATATATATTCTTCATGACATCCCTCTGCCCTTGTCAACTTCACTTTTATGTTCCATGATGTTCATAGGTGCGTACCGACATTCTTCCATGTGGCATCTTTCCACACTTTCAATGCACAGGTGCATTCTGTATGGCTGCCTGAGCGCATAACATCTCTCATACAGTCAACGCAGTATAGGAACGATACAGAAGCCCAGAAGGTTTGTGGGTTTCTGTGACAACCACGCTGGTTAATGAGTAGCCGCAGATATCTTTCTCTGCAAAGAACAGGATTTCCTGCCTCAAAATATTCTGATGCTTTAGAAAGAAATGTACTTCTGCCCGCAGCACCTTTGGAAATGCATCAGAAGTCAGAGAATGGAGTTGAGAATGAGGAGGAGAACGAAATTGACCTGCCCCCAAATGAGGTGCAAGAAAGAAAAGTTACATCAGCTCATCAACAAAGAGAACAATCAATAGATGAGGAAGAGATGATTCCTGAAAATGACCACATTCTTATTTACTTGGAAACAGATGTTAATGAAGGCATGACAAAGATTACATGCAATCACCTCATTCAAAATTAAGACTCAGGCTCCCCTACTTTGACAATACCACAGCAAGACCAATAGACAGAAAAGGAGAGTGTAGACATTGCCACAACCATGCAATTGACAAGCTTCAGACACTCCCTGTGCAACAGCTTACAGTCTTTTTTTTATACGGTCTGAAAAAAACAAATGCTAATGGTAGTACAGCATTGCAGTCAGTCACATCAGTAGCTCTGGCTCCTCAGTGAAAAGCACTCACGCAACACCCATGGCAAAGTACAGCAAGCAGACCCCAAAAAGGAGGTTTGGTAATGGCCTGTCTCCAAAAATATTGGTTATGTGGAGTTATTCTGCATCAGGAAAACAGCAAGTGCATGTTAGGGCTGCCATTAATGCATGAAAAGTCTCTTTGAAGGGAAGCTGGGTACCCATTTCGACACATCGGGCCTCATTACGAGTTTCGAGGTAGCCATGCTGTCATTACCGGCATGGCTACCTCCAAACTCGGGTCCGGGTCCCGCAAAAGGGGACTTAGCGAGCCATTCCGACCTTGGAGGGCCCGGTAATTCCCTTTTGCGGGACCCGGACCTAGTACGTCCCCATTCCTATTTGAGCCCCCATAGGGCTCAATCGGAATGGGGAGGATTCTAACAATCGGTCCGTTAACAATGGGTCCGTTGTTAGCATCCTGGTCTGCTAGCGGGTCCCGCTCTGCACGTCTGGTTTGGGCAGGCATACAGAGCAGGACCCGCTGCAGAACTCATAATGTGGTAGCCCGGAATGAACGGTGCTGGTCCCTAACCGGCACCATTCATTCCGTGGCCGCCACAGTCAGAATGAGGCCCATCCTCCCCATGTATAGAATTGTCCACATTCTAGGCAAAAGAAACAAAGTTCAAGCAGCTCCACAGCAGCCCTTAACTTCAGACAATGGGCTTATTTACACCACAATCCCAGACAAGCACGCCATACAGAATACAACAACTTTGCACGCGTGCAAGTGCAAAGTGCCTTGGATATTAACACATAGTGCAAAAAACATTGTGGCCATCTTAGAAAACCTTTGCACCATGACAAGTGCAGATTTTCATGGTATAGGCACTACGGCAAACATGTAAAACATACACTTTCAATGCATTTTTGCACCAGGGCAAAGTTTGCTGTAGTGCTAATACCCTTCTATAGTGGCACCAGGACAAAGCTTGACCTGGTGCAAACATGCATTGAAAGTGTATTTTGTTCAAAAGTTTGCCGTAGTACTTATCCCATGACATATTACACTTGTCATGGTGCAAAGGTTTTCCAATATGTCCCCAATGTTTTATTCACCCGCAAAAAGTTTCTTTGCCTAACGATCCTCCCACATGCAGACAGCTTGTTATTTCCCCCTCACTATCTACCCCATGCTATGCCAGCCCACTGTTTCTAAGGCTTTTGAGCGTGCCACAAAATATCACAAAAGACCCAATACATGTCTATTCAATGATAGCCTTTGAGTTATGTTGGCAATACATTTACATCCCTAATCCTTTGACAAAAAACTGTGGATTCAGATGGTTTCAGTACCTCACCACTACATCCATGTTGTGGAAGCAATGATGATGGCACTGCAACATTGCAAGCTTAAGAAAGGCCTCCTAACAATTAACATATACACTAGTGCTCAAGACACAGATGCTGTGGCTAACAAAGGACAAAGGGTCACCTTCCCCTATACCTGTAATCAGAAAAGCATTGGACAACAGCCACCACATGTGATTACAAATTGGCCCACCTTGTGTAAGGAATGGTTTGCAGCAGGGGCCACGGTGCAGTTGATCTCTGGGAGAAAGCAAAGGAGCCAAATTGTCAATACTCTGACCACTGGTCCAGGTGTCCATGTAAAGTGAATGTTTTGGTCCAACGGGCTGCTGTATTGCCCACCCCACTGTAGCCCTAATCTCATTGCACAATTACCATAAGGCTTTGCAAGCGAACAACGTTGGCTACGAACTTCCCAGACATGACCTCTGTTTCCCATAATACCCATAATCCACTGGAATTCAGGCTTTTCCTCAAAAGGGTAGTTCAAGAGGCTAAGAATTATTTTGCCAACATTATAGCCAGGTTAACATCGAACAGGCACTGTCTGTGGTGGGATTTGGGATATTGTTGGCCACAATGAAATCTTCTTCAACACTGGCTCGACACAACACGAGATTCACAAATATTTGAAAAGAGGAAGAAGTGACAGGCAGTGAAGGTGGAGAGGGGGCACATGAACTGTGTTACATGCTGGAGAGCAGGGTGCTAGTCAACACACAGATGTTGATAGAGGTGGCTAGGCATGAGGGCTAGAATGTGGATAGATGTAAAGACATAGTAGACATTTGAAAAGGGATAATTTTCAAAAGCCACCCAGCATTAATTTGGTGGACAGATGTGGGTGAGGAACAAGGGTTGTTATAGTTAGTGCAAAGTTTATGTTTGCATTTTGCAGAGCGGTATATGAGTAGAGACGGAGACACAGGAGTAGAATAGTACAGGAGGCAAGGCAACTGATTACTAAGGTTGAAAGTTGGAATAATTTGTTGAGTGGTATTAAAGCAAGCACCTCATTTTTCTCATGTTTAAACATGTATCCCAGCTGCAGTTTTAGTGGAGGTTAGGAACTAATAATGTCAGAGAACACTATCCCTGAGATAATCACCTGTGTGTTTGGTAAGAAAGTCAGGAGTAAATGACATTAGAGAGGGACTAGGGGAAGGACAAGGTGGTACTCCTCTAGATCACCAATGCTACGCATCACCTGTGGAGTCCCACAGGGTTCCATCCTCTCCCCAGTAATCTTCTATCTATACATGGAGCTGCTGGGGGCACTTCTAGCTATACACAACATCCGCATCCACCAATACACTGACGACACACATCTATACCTCAAGATCGACTCCATCAAGGACAACCTTAGGCTAAAAAACCTGCCTCTCACTGATCCAGTCTTGGATGCACAGTGCAGACTTGAAGCTCAACCCCTCCAAGACTTAATTCCTACTCCTCACCAACAACATCGAACACCCAGACGCACAGACCTGGCTATCAACCTTGAACTCTGAGGCCTTCACACCTGAGCTCACTTCCTGTGCCAAGTCCCTCGGGTTACACATTGACAAACATCTCTCCTTCAAGAGTCATATAGCTAAGTAAAATCAGACAGCTTGGTATCAGCTCTCCACCCTGCGTAAATTCAAGTCCTTCCTCCCTACGGACAGATTAAGATCCACTCTTCAAGGACTGGTCCTTTCCCATCTGGATGGGGGCAATGCACTCCTCAAAGGCCTCCCGTCATCCTCCATTGTACTCATGAGAAGAGTCCTGCATGCGGTTACATGCCTCATACATGCGATTACGACATCACCTCAGCCCTCATCAACCATTACTGGCTCCCACTGCACGCACAAATCATCTTCAAGTCTTGCTCCATCCTATATAAGGCCGTCGCCCTCAAGTCACCCAGCTACCTCGCAGAGAAAATCAGCATATCTGGAAAACATTGCACCACCAGAAGCGAGGACCCATGCAGACTTGAAATCTGCCTCTGCAAAAACGAAAGGACCAGAAAACAAGCTTTCTCTGACTATGCCCCAAGACTATGGAAACTCCTCCCCGTCAGCATCCGACTCACCCCCACACTCCTACAATTCAGAGAAGAACTCAAGACCCACCTCTCCAAAGAGTATCTCCTTGGCCATCACGTCGCCCCTCACGCCACCTGACTCGCTAGACGCTGCCCACCCCGTCCTCCCTGCCATCGGTACAGCTGTACCCCTTCTCTGTGGCCCTCTGTTTCCTACCCCCGCTGCATATCAGTTCTGCTGTTACCTCTGAAAAGCACTCTGTTATGCATCTGTAATGTTTTGCACAGCTATAAAGTGCTCTGTTATGTATCTGTATTGGTGCTCTGTTGTTTCTCAAAGCTAGGTCTGTGCTCAATAAATACCATAATAATATTAAGAGTAGGGGCAAGATTAGTTTGGCCTTAGATTAACTGTGCATAAGGCAGTGAAGTGCCATTGAGTGGCAGATAGCCAAGAAGCAGTTGGAGATGCACACAGAGAGGTTAGGGCTGAAAGTAGAAAAGGAGAAGATTTAATTATCACTTAACAGATGATAAAACAGGCTTAAGGAAGAAAGGTGCTTACCCATGTAAGATGCATGGAGGGTCAAGAGTAGGCCTGGACACACGTTCCTTTAAAGACCTAGAACCACCTGAGTTTCCAGTGATTCAACCAGGTCGAATTTCATACAATCTTTTGGAAAGGTTTGCGTGCAGTTCAGCCACACAGCTTAAAGGGGGATTGACACATGGCTGAAACTCCTAGTCAATCTCAGGCAGCTTTCAGAGAGTCAGGGATTCATTGTTGGAGGCAAGCTTAGAACATGCAGGCAAAGGTCAATACAATTGAGTACATTTATTTTGCCTGGGTAGGCAGAGGTAGTGTGTGTCCTGGGGCCCCACTTTGAGATTTTGATTTCGACTTAGGTTTTCACACACAGTCAGGTGTGACACATTTAGTGATTTGAAGTAGGCAGCCAACGCTAGTACTGTCATCAAAGATTTGGGAAGTGGGTAACATGCTAATCAGTATCTCTCCATTTAAGCTAGTGGACAAGACATGTGCCATCTGGCGGCACCTGGAAAGAAGAGCGGGATGATCCAGGAATCCACGAGGGGAGCTTCTGGGTCCTGCTTGCTTGATTCATCTGGGAGAGAGTAGCAGCATTTCGAGGAGGCAAGTGACACACCAGCCGGTGTCTGTCTTTTGAAACCAGTGGAGGAGACATGGCCATCAGCAGATGCATGGGAGAAGAGGTAGGAGGATTCAGGACTCCCTCCCCTCACTATATCCTCACCATTAATCTGACAATAGCCGATAAGATAGCTGAGCAGGTTGAACACTCGTTGCTGTGATTTGTCTTTGATCTGCAGGTAGCAGGTTTAATGCAGGCATGGTCGACTCAGCCTTTCCTCCATCTGAGGATGACAAAGTAAGAACCAGTTTCGATTAGGTAATAATAATAATGTATTTAAATATGTTCTATGTAAAGAGCTTTGGATAAAAGCGCTATATAAATAACAAGTTATTATTATTATTATTATACATATTTGTCTACCTGTTAACGCTCTATATAATGCATATTGCTCATGTTATTTTGTCATCTTTCTTGCTGCTATGTTCCCATCATTTGCTGATCACCAGCTGAATCTCATCCTAATTGTGCTATATTTTTAAGTACCCTCTTATGGGCTTTCTATGGATACAGGTGTTATTCTTGTGGAGGATGTATCTCAAACTGGTCGTTTTAACAATACATACAAATGCACATACATATACATTGATGTAATAAAAGCATATATTGGGGATATTTCTAGCATTTCTAACATTAGCGACCATATCACTCAGACCAGTGTACATAAACATTTGAAAAAACACTTCTTTGAACATGTGTTTCTTTTATGTGAAAAGCATTAATTGGATGAGAGTCACTGGCTTCTTTTCTGAATTGTCATGGGATTTAGAATATCCCCATGTTCCAAGAGGTCTTTTGTTGCTTAGACTGATCATAATGGACAAATAGGGTGATGGGTCAAGCAAGGGAATAGCCACATCTTTAAAGTTTTCATGAATAAGAGATGATTGACTGCTGCTTGGAATTGCATGGCCAACAGTTACAGTGGGGAAGAGCCTTCACTGCCACTGCTGCACATTTCCTTCAGAAATGAGGACCTTGCAAAGATAACCAGTTCTTGTACTTAACAGTGCAGCTTTCCCATCACAAAGATAAGTTCCTTGGTGTGAAAGGCTCTGTGAACATCAAAGAAGACATTGAAGACGATACTTGGCTGGACCAGCTGTCCGTGAAGCTGGTGATGCAGGCGGACGGCATGGTCCATGGGATGTTGGGATGTGGGATGTGGAATGTGGGGATTTGTAATATGTTCCAGTTAGAAATCAAGCCGTGGCATTCTGATTAACTGCAGCTATTAGATCTGGTAGGACACTGAGTACAAGAAGAATACAATAACACAATGGAACCTGTAGGAGAGGGTGGCTGTCACACTCACAGAATGATTATAAGTAGACAGAAAGGGGAAGATTGTCCAAACGGTACACACGTGGTAAAAGCAAGAGCTGATGACTGACCGCAGCTGGGGCAGTAAATGCAGAGTCCAGTTAGAGCCCCACATCTTTCACACAATGTATCTGAAGAATGAGTTCCATTAGTCCTCATTGCTCTCAATTATCAGAAACCAAGTCTATCTTAGTTGAGGTTCAGCTATTGTCCACCTATCCACTTGTCAATGGCCACACACCTTTGATGGATAACAATTGCGTGCACTTATGCAAAAAGAGAAGGATTTGAGTGTTGTTGGCATATCAATAGAACCCCAAATCAGGGGGTGTGTTTTGTCAAAGGATGACTATAGATGTTAGAGAGTAGCAGAAAAGAAGAGAAATGCACTCTGGGGTACCTGCATGAGGTGGGACAGAAGTCTGAACTGAAAGCAGCAATGATAACAAATTGAGTATTGCTGGAAAGAAGAAACATAACCCATGCTGAGACAGATCCACCCACCCCAACTTCACTCAGTTTAAATAGTTCAATGACTGTTCTTTGGGGTTAAGTACAGCAAAGAGGTTTATCAGGCTCAAGGTTACGTCAATTTTGAAATCACCTAGCCATTGAAGATTGCTGAGTAATGAAAGGTTCACTTGTAACCTAGTTAAGTGAACTTCTCTACAAATGTAAATAAAAGGTGTGCCAGCATCAAATGCACTCCTCTAGAAATATCCCTTCAAAATCATGAGAATTTTATTAAAAAAAATCTCAGTCACCCGGCAAAAGATATCTTGAGTTTTTAATGTACAAAAAGTACTTTATTTTTCCAATATTCAAACATCAGTTGCTACGCTTGTTGATTTGTCAAAATCAAACAACAGTTGCTTTGCTTTGCCAACAAATGTTTCAACCAACATGGTCCTTTTCAAGGCAGAGCTCAAATAAGAAACTTTGGTACACAAGCACACGATGTTTCCTCTAAATAAGTAGATTGCATCCAGTTGTTTATCATTTTTTCTCAGAAACAGATTATTGATCATATGTTGAATCTGTGTAGCACGTGTTTCGACCAACATGATCCTTTTCAAGGCAGGATTCAAATACGCAACTTTGGTACATAGATAATAATGTTTCTAGAAAACAAACATATATCCATAAAGTAAAACGGTTGTATAGATTGAACAATAGCAACAAAACCATTTTTATAAAACATAGCATTTCAAAAACCAGATAATAAATGAAGACAAGAAATGTGGAAAAACAAAGGAAATAAATGTTAGATTCACACCATCCATTAGTGATTCATTAATAATTCAATAATAATTATAAAGGCATGTAGGAAAATGTAGCACCATATCATTCCATCATTCAATTAGATTTCCAATTACTGTTACACATTACACCTCATTATCTGTCTTCAAGGTAGTTACCAGAAAGGGGTAGGAGGATTTGCGTGCCATCAGCGTAATTTGTATAGAATATTCTAATGTAGTCAAGTAGATCAAAAAGGGGTCCGGTGAATATGTTGTAGACCATTGGGGACACACCGGCACCTTTGGGGACTCCTCAGAGTATGGGGGCAGGTGAGGCACTGTAGTTCTCATTGAATACTTTCATAGATCTTCCCTCCAGGATGGACACCAACCAGGCAGTGGCTTCTGGAGAGAAACATGCTGCTGTGGTCAGGTGTTGGGAGAGGATCTGGTGATCAACGAGAATGAACGCAGCTGAGAGATCCAGGACAAGGAGGAGGGCTGAGTTTCCATGCTCTCTGATCTCATCCAACTGGTTTTTGAGATCAAGCAGGGCAGATTCAGTGTCATGAACCACTTGAAACCCTTGTGTATAGGCATGTTATAAATGCTATATCATATCATATCATATCATATCATGACCCAGTCAGAAACCAGATTGTCGTACCGTTAGGATATGATGAGTTTCTAGAAATTGTTGGATCTGCTTAAATGCAGATCTGTCCAGGACATTTAAGAGAGAAGGGATGGTGGTGATGGGCCGATAGTTGTTGGGGACTGCTGGGTAAAGAGAGAGTTTTTTATTCAGAGTGAGTACCCATGCCTCTTTGAAGTTAAACAAACCGCACATAGACTTGCACAACAGTACAAGACGACTATCGACCATATAACACCCCAAGCCCAGCCAACGGACCCACCGGGCTGAGGCTGCCAACAGCACATCACTGCTATCTTGCACTTTTCCAGCTTATTCCCACTAACTCGCCTCCTCCCCCCTCTTTCAGAGCCGCCAGAGCGTCAGGGGACCACGCTGGTGGTGATAGTGCACGATCCAAATATCTATGCCTGTTGAGAATGAAGCATTCATGAATTTGGTGATGAATGGGAGCAGTTCATCCACACAGTCCTTAATGATGGTTGCAGGAAAAATGTCATCTTTGCATCTGGAGGGTTTCAGGCTTTTGAGAATTGAGGCTTTCAAGCGGGTGACAGTGGTAAAGTGGGGGGGTGGTTGGTTTCCTGTGTTGGTACTGGATGGCGTGGAGGCAGTGGAGTGGCAGTAGATTTAATCCAGCATAGCTTCTGGTGGATTTATTTAGGTAGAGTCTCAATCTTCTCCAACATAGCTATTTGAATTTTAGAACACCATGTCTCATCTTTGATGATGCTGGAGGGGCGGTAGCTGGGGATTCTAATTCACTCAAGATAGTAAAAATCTCCCTGGAGCTGGATTTCACATTGGCAATTCTCTGATTGTATGTTAATGGTTTGGCTGAAATTGCTTGTTTGCAACATTTTCCTGCCAGAGCAAATTTCATTTTAAGGTGTGGTGTTGGTAATTTCGTCCAGTTGGTTTTGGCCAGGCATTTGAACTTACGCAGCTCAGTCAGTTCTGGAGTGAACAAAGAATTAGCATATTCGGCCTTTTTAGATTTTCTAAGCGCTGATGGGGCCACTACATTCACTGCAGATGATAGAGTACTTTTATAAAAATCAGCTAGTCTGGTAAGGTCATTGGAGTGCAAATATTGGGGTTGGAGATCTTGTAGTATTGGAGTGATGCTATCCCTCATGACATTTTGGGAGCTACGTGCCCAAGCTGGGGGCAGGGAGGGACGAGCACGTGTAGTAGTCTCACGGATTATATTGAGGACAGACCATATGGCAAGGGGTGTTAGCAAGGATGGAAACCTTACAGGTAAGGTCAGCTACCGAATTTTATGTGCCACCCTTTATGTGGGTAGGGATTTGAACACAGTGCTGGAAGCCACGGATGCTGAGTGAGTTGACTACTGTGGGTGCCTGTGAGTCTGATATGTCATTAAGACCTAACTTAAGGTACCATAAAAGGATAATTCTAGAAGATGACTTAATGTTAGCTCCGATAGCATGTATGAGATCCTCTTCAAAGGAAAGGATGGAGATCGGGGGTCGTAGACAACAAAGATGACAATGGAGTCAGTGTGTGACAGTTGGTTTTGGTTAGGTCTCAGGGACATGGTAATGTGTGAGCGTTCACCCAACCTACTGTACCCCACCTGAGTAGTTAGTGTGAGTGATATGGCAGGGACAGGGGCACAGTGTGTTCTGGAGCTGAGCCTGTTCTTTCCGGTAGGCAAGACTTGTAACTGTGATGGCATGGTAAGTGGAGGCAGTGCACTGTTGGGCCACGGGTCACCGCCTGGCTCTCTCTACCTGATGGCAACTGTAAACGTTAGAATGTTCAGATTCTCCTTGGGTAACTTCTAAGCTGTGTTCCTTTAGTAAATTCATTTGTAATCAATGTGGCATCCCATCCGAGACCCTGAATTAAAGTACTTAACTAGTCTCCTCCTTTTTTCTTTTGTTCAGAAAATAAAGACTTGAAGTAACCTGTTATTCTTTCATGTAGTAAAGAAAAGGTTAACACCAGTAGTAACATGTTAGTTATTGCGTTGGGATAATCTATAGAACTTATGATATATGCGATTCTCCAAAGGAGTCTGTGCATTGGGGCTAGGCATGCCATAGCTCAATACACACCAATATCCTTAACTTTGACCTGGCTTTCCTTCTCAGGTCCTCTTTTTCTAAAATGCAGCATTGATATGAAGGTTAGACAGCCATTGGATCCGAGTGGAATGCCATTTTATTCACACATCCAAATGAGTAAATATTTTTCAAGGTTTCAAAAGTATAAGTGTTATGAGTGTTGTGAAAAGGGAAATAAGCACAAGGCACAATGTGCTATGTAAATCGGCATTCGCGCGCACAGCACTTTAATCACAGACATACGCGTTAGATATATCTAGCTGTTGTCATTCATATGTTCCCGAAATGCTCAGTAATTTTATAAAACACATTCAGAAACCCTCATGTCTGTTCCTTTTCACCTATCCCTTTCTTAGAGTTATTGTGTAAGATTATGATAGGAAATAATGTATGGGGTCAGTCTAGGTTTTGGTAATCTGCTTAACTCAATATGACAAATGTAGCATTTATGTTATGCCTACAGAATACACTGTAAGCAATCTTTGATCATGAACATTGTTACACATTTTTAAAATGAGTCAGTTTAAAAAAGTCTATTACATTTTGTAATAGCTCCCTTTTCCAAGAATGTGCACCATTTTGTCTCTAAAAATGTCCTTCCTTATTGGAAAGGTCCGTGCTCAGGTTAAAAGCAATCATATGTTTCTTCTGTGAGCCCCAAGGCAATGTTTAATTGAAAGACACTGAGATGGTGGGATAGCGTGAGAGAGAGAATGAGGTGGGTGAAGAGAGGGAGAGACCAGCATAGAAGACGAGATAGTGAGAGACACACAGAAAAGGGACGAGGGAGAGAGCAGCCCACATAGAAGGAGAGATAGAGCGAGAGAAGGAAAAAGAGCGAGGAAGGGGGGTAGACAAAGTGAGAGAGGGAAGGATAAGTGGGTGAGGGAAACAGAGAAAAGAAAGAGAGAAACAGAATTAAAGAGAGCAAGGACGGGGTTGGGAAAGAGAATACAATACACATATTATTGACAGACAGTGTGTGTAACAGACTGTCCTGACAGAGGGAGACAGACAGAATAGAGCACATTTACTAACAGAGGAAGAGAGAGACCAAAATGACACTGAGAAAGAGATAGAAACAGACCGCACTGATATATACAGGGAAAGCATACCAGACCATGCCTATAGAGGAAGCCCACCTGACAATGTGTATCTTGCCCACAGAGAAAGCGTGACACAGAGAAATGGTGTGAGAGAGAGAGAGAGCGAGAGAGAGAGAGTGAGAGAGAAAGAGAGGCAGAGAGACAGAGAGAGAGAGAGAGAGAGAGAGAGAGAGAGAGAGAGCACATTGGATCAGCATGATGTGACAGGTACAGCTAGTTGTGATATAAAAGATATGTAATGTAAAGGCTGGGAGGATAGCGAGGGGTAACGTGTTAGTCTTGGAAGCAATACAACGCTGATCAAGACAGGTTTTCGCTTAACGACTGGGCTCTGGTATTAAGCATGCAATAAAAGAGTAATTAATGTGCTAATGGCATCTGATTAGGGAGCACATGTCTGCCAACAGTTAAGCCAAAGTGGTTGGCTTTGCCAATGCTTGTTATGATATTAATGTGATTGTTCATGCCACGTGAATGGTCCAGAGGCAGTCAATAATATGTCATATTAATCAGGCTCTCCAGCCCACATTGGATTATTTCAAACCGCAACTAAATTGCACTAGATCAGTTTAAACACCACAATGGGCACATGGGCTGAAATCATTTGTTTCCATCTAAAGGTGAATTTACTCTGCAGAAATAATGTCTGCCTACCTTTTTTGGCACAACACTGAAAAAACACTACTTCGCTTTTTAAGGTACTCCTGAGCCTTTTGAATATGTTTATTTCAACGAGAGATTAGGGATCACAGAAGTGGTGGCCTGGAGGGATATTTTGTGCCAAAACATTTTGAACATGCTTACTTTTTATCTTCCATTTCACTATGATCTTTTTGCATCTTTTATTTTTGTACCACAGATTGTACATTGATATGGTAGGATTTTCTGATGTTTTTCATACCTTTATCCCATTCGGTTGGCAAACATATGTTTGGAGTGGTGAACACATTGAGTGCCCGCTTTTCATAGGCATGTTGAAAAAAACGTTTGTGAAGCGTTCACTTTCATTTAGCCTAGGCTACAACACTTTTTAAAAACACTTTATTTCAGTGTTTTGTTATAACATGGCTAAATAACCTCAGAATGCTTTACATAATTCTTAACACTCCTACAAACACAATGTGATCTTTAAGATCGTTTTGGGGAACACATTGTATGCCTTTCGTTTTAAAGTTCTCATGTGATGCTTTTAAATGTCCCCTCATTTAAAAGGAAAAGTTGACTCAGGGTTACCATATAAATCATAATGGGATTATTTTGCAGAACCTCGAAACCAGGAGTTATTCAGAGGGTGCATGTCTCTGTTTCACAGTAGATTGATATGCCAATTACCATTGACACGGTCATTACCTATATCGGTTTCACTAGTGGAATGGTTGTGGCCTTATTTGCGAGGCACTGGGTGATGGCATACAGGAAGACACATGCTGATATTGGCACTGATTTTGCGGCAGTTCAGGTCCATGCCTAACCTTTATCCCCATGTTAGGGGGATTAAGTGGCTTTAGGATGGTGCAGCAGGCCTTGTTCAGCAGTAATTGCACTCCAGTTCCCTAGGGTGCATGGAGTGATGGATGTGTCATTTACATGTTTTGCTGTTGGCGCCTCTTTAGCGACATCTTTATGAGGCAAGATGAATGTTAAATAATTCTGTGCAATAGATGGAACTCTTTCATGTCATTTGAGGATGCATTGATTTGTTGTAATTGAGCACTTCTTAGCAGCCTCTGTTATATTCATTGGTTGTTCAATTACCGTGATTTACAGGCTAGCCATGATGCCATTCTTTTCTTTTACAGAGTTACTTTCCATGGACACTTGTTTCTTTTCATTTGGAAGACTTATTATATTAGATACGATTTGTTTATGATTTGGTGTACAATAGGCTTTACTCTTTTATGTAGGTAGTGCAAGTGCTTCAATTAAGGGAATTAAAGCCTGGCACATATTGGCCATTTTTTCCAATTGAATTTCTATCACACTATTAGATTTGCTTTAAAAGGAGGGCATCATAAATATAATGATTTTCATAGAAAAATATTATTTTTAAGTTTGAGACTGCATCGTAGAGTAATATCGCCAGGTGTCCATAGGCTCATTAATTGTGGCTCACAGATGGCGTTTACATGTTCAGATCATTTGTGCTATGTTAGCTCCACCTTTAGTTTGTGGCGTAGGTGTTGTTTAAGTGGTGCTGTCTCTTTGGCTCATCGGTGGTGCTTTAGCGGCACCACTAGTTGTGACTTATGCAGCAGCTTAGCTCTGCTGTTGGTTTTGGCTTACATGTGGCACCTTAGTTTCCCTATTAGTTTAGTGCCACCATTAGATGTGGCTCTTAGGTAGGCACCAGTAGTTGTGGCTTATAGTTAACACGTCAACACCCTTCGATGTTGCATAATCCGGCGATTGGTGCCACATTACCACGTAATTTAGCTGAAAAAGTACATTTAGCTTTTTGGTGACCAGTTAATACTAAATAGAGACAGACACGGATATTGCTAAATATATATTAGATGTGCCATGTAAATGACAGTGTACATTGAGACGCCTCCACTAGGCAGGTGAGGCAAGGAGAGTGATGAACACTGAACCACTCTCCTTGTTTGTGGTCCACCTGGGCAGGGTCCAAACAAGAACCCCTTGGACTAGAGCCAACCTAGCTCCCTTTGCCTGATTCTGACCGTTCTCCAGGAAAGAGGGTCTGTTGAGTACATGAAGCAACTCTACCAGGAATAGATCTAGGCCACTCAAAGACCTTGGCTCCACAGGCTGAGAAAAATCACAGCGGGATGTCATCTGCTCCAGGTGTTTCCTCTTCATAGGAGCATGGCCTGAACTTGACCCGCATTTCACTTTCCCCATCGCCTACTACCTGGTTAACATGGGAAGAGATTGGTAAAGGAAGCCAAAGCCAGGGTAAGGGAAGTGTAAGAGGATTCAATTCAAGACTACAGCTAAGTCAACGCCTAGTCTATAATACTGAATGAAAACCCTTATTGATATATCTTTAGGTCCAGTTCATGCGTTCTGGATGACTACCCCTATATAACACCCCTCTCTTGGAATCCCCCTGACCCCACTGAGCCAAGAAGTAGTTCTGTTTTGCAAGTTAAAAGGGTTTATTTGATAATTTAAACAATAGATATATATATGACACTTTATAATAAATTAATAATTGAATATCACACTTAATCTGATATGATAAAGATTAACAACGGAGAATCTGGCACTAACACGCTTCTCTATAATCAATAAGGAGTTGAGATGAAATGGATAAGGTAGCACACTGGTAAATAGGTACAGAAGTATAATGTGGTAGAAAATGCTTTATAGGGTTCAAGGAAATGCAAGGTTGAATGAATGAAATGCAGTATAGAAAATACTCAATATGATTTCAACAAAACAATGTAATCACTTTTCTCTGGCTATTCACTCCCCCCCTCTTTATGCAATGCAAGGGAATGGGAGGAAAGCACGCAGTTCTCAGAAATGCAATCAATGTAATCAGTTCAATCCCCCCCAAGCTTAGACAACAGAAGTTTAAAACACAGATAGGAGTTTTGAAAACACAGGCCCAAATGCTTTGATATGTGCTAGCAATGGATGAGCAATATGCTGGAAATGCTTTTTAATTCCCTTTCAGAGGTTCAGGGTGAGTGGTATCTAGTTAATATTAGTCCAGGCTCACACTAGCAATGGGGCAGGGATAGTTAGCAGGTTAAACGAATTTCTGGCAAATGGAAGGCAAGCAGCAGCAGTTTTTACATGTGAAGAAATTTGCAAATCGCGGCAAAATTCGCGGATGCGTGTTCCGCGATTGCGGTAAAACTATAAGGAATGCGGTTCTAGGTGCGATTCAAAGCTAAGATTCTAAGCTTTCAAATAAAAGTTATTGCAAGTCTCTAGCACAAACGGTTGCGGAGATATGAGCGATTTTGTGAAGGTCGTTTTTCAGATTTGAAATTTTAAAGTTCAAAAAGACAAGTGCAGCTTGCGACTAGAAAATGACAAGTGACAGCTTTACAAATGACAGGTGACAGTTAGGAGGCAGTTCTACTTAGATTAAATAGATTGAATTATATTATTTTAACTAAGAGATTGGTTCTGCACAGTTTTCTAGGTACTCACACTATATTCTTGAGTGAAATGGGCCTCGCCATGGATCTGGTCAGGGTTTTGGACGGGGCTCGGGTCTCTCTCTGGGCACAGCACTGTTTTCTCTCTGGGTACAGCACTGCTTTCTCCCTCTGGTCTGGTCTCTAGTTCTGGATAGATTGAAGTCTCTAGTTTGGCTCTCTGGAGGTTTGATGGAGGTAAAGTCTGGATCTCTGGATGTTGTATGGTCCGGCAGAGCGCGTTGCAGCAAATGGAATTGAAGGTCCCTATCTGTCCTGTCTGTCTGCTTTTATGTGTTTAGAATGTGGGTGTGTTCTAGCATCACTGACCCTACCTCTCTCTCAGCTTCTAATTGGTCAAACTTCCATTTATCATTTGATTGGGGAATGAACTGTGAGTCAGAGGGATGTCATTTTATGGCTTGCAGATAGGACACTCCTCTGTCAGATTGCACATATTCTATATTTGATAATAAAAGACATATTTCACAGTTACACAGTTGCTTGAAATTACATATACATGGTGTGGCTGAATTTAGCCATGTCTCTGTCCAAATCTGCTGTTTCTAAGAGCTTGCATTCAGAAATGGCAGATATTTCACTTTTTAACTGATTTTTCAATTTCTGACATTGACCCAACTTTACATACATGTGTGCAGGGAGTAGGGACATTAACTGATGAAGTTTCAGATTTTTAACATGCATACATTTAGAGTAATATCCACTTTTCCGCTAAAACCCCCCTGAACACGCCACCGGGTTGAAAAACCTCTTAAACTGTGGGCAGAAAAATCACAAGAATTATGGTATCATTTATAAAATTTTCACATGTCCGCTCTATGAGTTATTCATCTTTTTAAAGTTATGTTCTGGCTCCAAAGGGGTGTGGTTTACCCTCAGCACAAGGTTGAATTTCTGGTTTTTCCAGTTCTGCCAAGCCAGCTTGCTCTCACAGGCAGTGCCCCTCCCCTTTCCTCAGGAGGAAGCCACTTTTTACGACCATTTACGACTCCTGCCAATAAAACCTTTGCCTGAGCCAGGACAGGGCTTTGTTCACTTTCCTGCAGAGCACAGGTAATTCAATTATCAGATAGATGGCATATCCTTAGTGTGAGCAGCAAAAGGGCAGCTAGGCCTGGGAACACAGCTGTGACTCAAGTTTCACTCCTGATGGGGTAGTTGCCAGGCAAATTGGAATCTCTTTAAGCTGTCATTTCTGTTCCCCAGTTTCTGCATTCAAATAAAACTAAACATTTTCACATATGCAGCTAGAAGGCTGATTCTAAGTTTAAAACTATGACATTTAAACAATTGCAACCTATGTGACACTCAAAGTAGGTCACTCATTTCTTTTAAACATTTAGATTTGTAGTGTCTTTCAGTCCAAATTTACTTAAACTGCTGAAATCCACAGCTAAGCCAGTCTTGTTATAAACCTTCAAGTCGCTTCAGAATATCACTTTACGTTGTATCCACCTCTCAGTAAGTATTTCTTTGGCCTGCTTTGGGTTCATTCATTTTTACACAAAAAAAGTAAAATCTGGTGTTGTTTTAAATTGCCGGCTTTTGGATAGTGGTGAGTACTGGTACTGCACCCATTTTTGGGATTTAAGAAAATGAATTCCCAACAATTCTAGGTTGCATTTGGCAATCAGCATTGCCATTCCCAATGGTTTCAGACTACTGTGTGGGTAGTCCAATGGTGGTTTTAGGCAGTTTCCTTCTGTGCCCATAACATCGGCAAAAATGAATGGCAGCCTATTCTTCATGCATTTCCCTGTGCATTTTCTGGGAAGCTCTGGCCATCATGATGTTTTCCATGTCAGTACTGCACAGTTTTGAGGTATGGCTCGGATGCATGGGTAAATACATCCCACAAGCCCCCCTCTTGCGATGGCCATTCTATTTCACGAATGGGACTCGCAAGACCTGGGATGTTTCCTCATCTTCTTCCAATAGATGGCACAGTTCAGCATCTTCTTCTCCATCCGGTACTGATCGATCGGTTCTCCTCGCCAGTCCTGATGGGAGTATTGGGCGGTCCACTGGGCCCATTGGATCTTCGTTCCCGGTCTCCGGATCGTCCTCCTTGGCCAGTCTCAAGGTCTTCTTTCTCCTAGGACGACAAAGGAAGAGCGGCAATACCTACTCATAGACGTTTTTCCACCACTGTTGAGATGGTGGGACAGCATATGCATTTCATCATGACGAAACATTACATTCTTATTTTGATAAAAAACAGTATAACTAAGAGACAGTTTCATGCAAATCACAATATTTTAGAGACTAGGTGTGGTATGTTTTATGATTGGAACTGAATTAGTCTGAGACAGTACCCGCTAGGATTCCAGAGGATTCCTCCAGTTGTTGCAGAGTGTGCCTGGGATGGCAACATTTCAACTGGTTTATGTGGACCCACTTGTCTTCCCCCTCTGCCGAACCGCCTTTGGGGATGCGGATCTTGTAGGCCACAGGGGAGATCTTATCGACGATCTCAAAGGGTCCCTTCCATGTAGGCAAAAATTTGCGCTGCTTGGCCTGGTTCCTTTGGAAGTTGTATAGATAGACCCGTCCCCCACCTGATATTCCTTCCTGGAAGTTTTCAGGTCATAGTGGGTCTTCATGCTATCAGCTGATCTTTCTAGATTCCGCTGAGCATAAGCAAAAGCATGTTGGAGGTGTTTCCTTAAATTCTCTACATACTCATGAGTAGTGGAGGCATTTATCAGTGTCTGCTCTTGGGTCCTATAGAGCAAATGCTGAGGAAGCACCATCTTGCGCCCAGTCATCAACTCAAATGGTGACATTTTGGTTGCAGATGAAGGGGTAGATCTGATAGCCATTAGGACCAGAGGTAATCGGATATCCCAACTTGGCCCAGAATCTGCCACAAACTTCTTTAATATGCTCACAATTGTCCGGTTATATCTCTCTACTGCCCCAGAAGAAGCTGGCCGATAAGCAATATGCAACTTCCTTTTGACCCCCAGTATCTCCCACATCTTTGTCATTACTTCACTGGTGAAGTGGCTACCTCTGTCTGACTCAATCCTTTGAGGTAGACCAAAACGGGAAAAGATGTGGTTAATCATCAAGGCAGCTGCAGTTTCTGCCTTGCAGTTTGGGGCTGGGAGACATTCCACCCACTTGGTAAACAAGCATGTCACAGTCAACATGTACTTATTCCCCCTAGCCGAGCGAATCACAGGGCCTACAAAGTCGATTTGTAAATCTGACCATGGCAGTGTCATTCCCCTCTTTTGTAAAGGCCCCTGGTGCGTAAGGGATGATGGCTGAAATTGTGTACACACAAGACAACCCTTCAAATATTGGTTGAGGTCCTGGCCCATGTGTGGCCAGTATGCAACCTCTCTTAAGATTTCCAATGTTGTGTGAAACCCCCTATGACCGGCGGTGGCCGCATCATGGGCGTGACTTAACATCAGGCTTCGGAATGAGGTAGGAACCACCCACTGATCGTGGCCAGCTTTGGATTTCCTTACCAACAACCCGTCTTGGATTCTGAACATTTTTGGACATTTCATCAACACTCTTAGGTCCTCTTTCCCAATGTAATCGGTATCCGTCAGGGGAAAGTTCTCAGGGTCCTCAAGGTGCTGGTAAAATTTACCAATTATTGGATCCCCCTTCTGAGCAGTAATCAAATCAGCATCAGGGGTCTCCTTACTCCATTGTGCAATTGAAAGGTCGTTGTGAGCATTTGTCTGGGACCTAGTGATGGCAGTGACCTGGATTTCCCCCAACAGGGACTCAATCTCAATTAGACCCCCTTGGATGGCCCCGGTTTTGGCCAGCTGATCAGCTAAGTCATTTCCAGTTTTGTCTGGTCCCTCTACTTTGGAATGACCCTTGATCTTCTTCCAATAGATGGTCATCTCGTTCGAGGTGACCAGATCATCAATGTTTTGGATCAACTTCCCATGTTTCAAGGGTTTGTTGTTAGCACATAACATGCCTCTGGTTTTCCAATTAACCAGGTGCTCCACGAACCCGTTCCGTACATAATCCGAATCTGTGATTATGACCAGTTCGTGGAGTTGATGTTCGACAGCAGTGAGGATGGCCTGATGCACAGCCATCAATTCTGCCACCTGACTACTTTGGGGACCAATTTTGTATCCAGCGGAGGGTTCTGGGGACTCATTCACCCATGCATTCCCTACGCCGGCCACCAGTTCTTTCTCCCCGTTGTTGTCAACATGGTAAGAGCATCCATCCACATAGACAGTGGGCATTCCCTCACACTTGTCTTCTTCAAAGACCTTGTGTGGGGAATTAAGGTATGCCTCCATGTTGTCCTTGATTTTTAGACTTTCGTCCTAGAGACAGTTTTCTCTGGCACAATCATGCAAGTCAGCCAGACCTTGCGCGAGGGGACTCTTCTTGTTTTGGCCATATCGGACCTCCACAGGAAAGCCTTGCATTGACAGAATCCAGGAAGTAATTCGGGAGTTACTCACATTTCCGGCCCGGATTCTGTCACTTTGGAGATATTGCAGAGGCTGGTGTGGAGTCTCCACTATGATGTGTTCCCCCTGGATAAACGGGCGGTAATTCTTCAATGCCCACACCATTGCCAGGAGTGCCTTCTCACAATCGTTGAATTTTTCCTCCACAGAGGATAAAGTTTTGCTCGCATAGGAGATTACTTTATTGACCTTGTCATGCTTTTGGTATAATACGGCCGTCAAGCACGTATTAGAGAACCCTGTCTCCAGGAAGAACTCCTTGTTTCTGACAGGGTAAGCTAGGCAAGGCGCTTGTGAGAGGCTTCTTTTGAGTTGTTTTACTGCCTCGGCTTGTTCTGGACCCCATTCCCACTTGACCCCCCCCTTCAGGAGATGAATCAGGGGTCTGGTGATCTCTGCGTAGCCCTCAATGAACTTTCTGCTGTAATTAGTCAGTCCAAGCAGGCTCCTTAGTTCCCGCAGAGTTGTGGGGTCTTTCAGTTTCTGAAGTGCTTCCACTTTCTTTTCCTGGGGACAAAGACCCTGAGGAGTAATCTCATGCCCCAAGAAGTTAACACGGGTTTTACACCACTGTGCTTTCTGAAAGGAAAGTTTTGCTCCGGCGGCCCTCAACTGTGTCAGAACATAACGGATCTCCGCTATGTGTTCCTCAACAGTTGAGCTTTTGATGAGGACATCATCTACATAAGCCAGGTTACCCCTCGCACCCAGGTCGGGCATGGCCTTATGTAGGAAAATATTGAACTCATTACCGGAGTTGAGGTATCCGAAGGGAGTCCGGGTCCATGTATACTGTGGCCCCCAAAGGTAAAAGCCAGTTTGTATTGATCCTCCCTGCTGACAGGCACGGTCCAGTATCCATTGGTCAGGTCTATTGCAGTGAATACCTGTGACCCCTGAATCTGGGCCAGACCTTGGTCAATGTAGGGCAGAGGCCATCGGGAAGTATGGACCCGTTTGTTGAGCTCCCTAAGGTCGGCGCAGAGTCTCCACTGGCCGTTTGGCTTCAATATTCCCAGCACCGGATTATTGAAGGTGCTGTGGACTGGACGGATTATTCCCCGGGACTCAAGGTTCTTAATTATTTCCGTAAGGGCCTCCATTGATGCGAGAGGCAAGCGATATTGCTTCACAAACACTGGAGTCATGCCAGGGTCCGTGGGGATTGTTGTGGTGTGGATGTCGGTGCGACCACAGTCATATGAGTCTACCGCAAAGAGATCTTGGAAATCCAAGAAAACTTGTTTCAACTTTTGCCTTTGTTCCAGAGTCACACAGGCATCAGCTAGGTTGACTCTCTCTTCCACCATCTGCCTGAAGCCTGGAAAGACTTCTGGTTTGGCTATCTCAGCGGCCTCCTCCAACTGGGTGGAGAAGTCCCTGGTCAGAGTGCTGATTTGGACCGGAGGCTTCAGGTGGGAAAGGCAACCCTCATGTACCTGGAAAATCACCTCATCCCTCCTGAAGTCACAAGTCACATCTTCCTTACCATAGGGGCAGGAAGTGTACACCAGGAAGTTCCCCCCATGCCGGGTAAAAATCCTGTCTGGTGTTGTATTGTCCTCACTGTCACTGTCAACACAGTCCTTGGGGATTGGTCCTAACAGTTCATTTACAAGATCAATGGAGAAATGTCGGTCATCAACCGCCATTCCAATAATGGTGCCTGCGGCTAGAGTAATACTCTTTAAGTCGCTGTTATCCACCTCTATTAGAATGGTGTCATGTTCTATGTTGACTAATGGAGTTGGGTTTACCCCCAACCCTTGCTGTTGGAGAGAAGCATTTAGATGTATGTAAGCATCAGGGTTTTTCAACTCTTGTCCCCTTTTAACTTTCACTTCCAGGGAGAATTGTCGAGTCCTTTCTGGGATGGTGACTTCCTCTTTTACCTGAATTTCAACTGCATAAGGTAGCAATTGAGCTGACCTAAATGCTTTTTCTGGATCATCAAAGCCCATGGGATTATCCGCTAATCGGGACCAAGCTTTGAAGTTTATTAGGTCCAAACTAATGGCAAAGCGATTGAGAATGTCACTGCCTAAGTAAAAGGCGGCAGGGACGTCTCGCACGACCCAACAATTGTGGACTATGCTCTTGTTGCCAATGGAGATTTTGAGCATACACCTGCTTGGCAGGAGATGTTTGGAATTAGGTGCTTCCAGGTCCATTTCCCACTTGTCTATCAGTTTGAAGGTGGGAATGGCTGGATCTTTTGGGAGTTGGCGAAACATGGCTTCGCTGATGAAGCTCTTACCGTTGTTCACACACACTCGAGCGAGAACAGAGTCCTTCCCATCATTTAACTGAACAGGGATGAACAACTGCTCTCCAATTTGCTGAATCTCAGCCAGGCTCTGAGCTGATTTCACATCTTTCTGGACTATAGGAGTGGGAGTTTCTGATTGTGGATTAGTATAGAATTTCAGAGTGTTTCCTTCCAGCGTGGAATACCACTTTAGACTGGAAGGAAGGTTGATTTTCAGAAATAGAGAGGACCCCCCATCACCAGTCTGTTGTCCTACTGCTATTACTGTCACGTCTGGAATCTGGTTGTTCTGGAAGTGAAATTCTACTTGGTCAGATTTTTGTCCAACCATGTGGCATGTGCCGTTTAAACTAACATGGTTGACACTCTGTTTTAATTTTATTGGTCGGCTAGTCTGGGTCCAGAGGACCTTGTTTACGCAATCTATTAAGGGTGACAACCTCCTCAGGAGGTCATTCCCTAGTAAACAAGGGGTGCCCTCTGGGGTCACAACTATGACCGGGTGTTTCAACTTATGTCGCCCAATTTTAATGTCCAAGTCTGCAGTCCCCTCGACAGGAATTTCCTTCCCGTCAAAGTTCTGGAGTTGCCCAGGAAGAGAGGTGAGAGGAATTTGGTAATTCCCTCCCCTTCCTGTATTCAGTTCGTCAAAGGCCCTTCTTGACAGAAGGGTAGCTTGAGATCCAGTGTCCACCAGTGCCGAGATTGTACCCTGCCCCTGTACTTGTACCGGGGCATAATATCTTCCCTCCTTCTCCTCAAGGGGGCACAGATAATGCACATTTTTGGACAACTGGTGGGCTAACTTTCTGGTTTTGGACATCGCTAGCGAAGAGATTTGGGCAGAATTCTGTGGAGAGTCTTGGGAATCTGAAAGAAAAAGTTGGCAACTGGAGATCAGAGCCATTGTGGGTTCCCCTGGCTCCGGTTCTGGGCCGCCCCCCCCTTTTTGGAGGCAGTCACCAGGATGGGTTTGAACCAGGGGATTTTCTTGCTGTTGGTTCTGGGATGAGATGGTGGGCGGCGGTAGCTCAGTCTCCACATCTCCCCAGTCTGGATTTGCATCCCTAGGGACCCATTTTTCTTTGGGAGGAGTTCCCCCCTCTCTGAAGGAGAAGATCCTTTTCCCAGGATCCTCTGTTAAGGCCTTACTCGACTCTATCAGTCTCTCCTGCATCGCTACCTGTTGTTGGAGCCTATCATTGTGTTGGCAGAGAGCCTCATTCTCTCTCTGTACTTCCTGATTGGTCCTGGAGTACTGGGCCAGTCTTTGCTGCAGGAGGGTTACCTCCTGGGCAATGTCCCTATTGGCCTGCTCCTTTCTTGCCAAAGCCTCTTCCACCCTCCTGGTGTGCTCTAACGAGTTCTGGTGTTGTTTTTGGAGGTCACCCAGTCCCTGGTGGGCCAGGTGATTTTCTTCCATTTTTCTTTTTAAATGGCAGACTTCCTGGCCTAAGGCGTCTCTTTCCTGACTAAGAGCCTGCATTTGTGCCGCCAGGTCGTCCCTTTGCCGTTGAAGGGCACCAGCTTTTTGGCGCTCCTCATCAAACTCTGCCTGGGTATCCAGGTCTTTCAGAATTAGTTTGTTGCTCTCTGCCTTCTCTCTATCTAGGTGACTTTGCAGGGTGACTACCTGCTCAGCACATGCCCTATTGAAGTCTAGCTGTTGCTCCAGCTTTTTCTGGCTTTGCAGTAGGGAGTCCAAACCTTCTTGGTGTTCCTTCTGCAAGGCCAGAAATCTGGTATCCTGTTCTGACTTTTCCTTTTGCAGCACATCCATATCCTCCTTTATTTTAGTGATGTACAGTCTGCTGTCATTTTCTGACTCCTGGCTCCTCTGCAGCCTCTGCTCAGAAGAGACCAGGTCAGATTGGACCTTCTCTAACACCATCTGTTGCCTATTTGCCAGATTTTGGCTTTCAGCACATCTATCCTGCATGTCTCCCATATATTGGTACAGGTATGCTGCTATCCTGGCAATCTTATTGTGTTCCTCTTTGGCTTTAGGAGCCATATATAGTTCACTCAGGGCCACATGTAAGGGACCCTGATCTCTATATATATCTGACCCTGTTTCAGTGACCTGTCGCGTGATGGCCTGCAACCAGGCATCCTGGCCCTGTTCGGTCCATTCACCTCTCACAAATAGCTTATGCAAGAGGTGCTCTCTGGCTATTTTCATATCTACCAAGGTCGTCATTCTAGAGATTGGTCTCTGTCCTGACTTACAGAAGTTAGTATTTTATTTTTGCAGAACAGAACTTTTCTTGGAGTGTCCCTTTTGAGGAATGCTTTACAGCGTAACACAGCGTGGTGATCCGACCGGATGTATGTATCCCGTCAGTTAGCACACTGTATTGAGCTGCACAAGTGGTAAATCTAACCCAACGTCTCGGCTCGAGCCCCCAATTTGTAAGAGGATTCAATTCAAGACTACAGCTAAGTCAACGCCTAGTCTATAATACTGAATGAAAACCCTTATTGATATATCTTTAGGTCCAGTTCATGCGTTCTGGATGACTACCCCTATATAACACCCCTCTCTTGGAATCCCCCTGACCCCACTGAGCCAAGAAGTAGTTCTGTTTTGCAAGTTAAAATGGTTTATTTGATAATTTAAACAATAGATATATATATGACACTTTATAATAAATTAATAATTGAATATCACACTTAATCTGATATGACAAAGATTAACAACAGAGAATCTGGCACTAACACGCTTCTCTATAATCAATAAGGAGTTGAGATGAAATGGATAAGGTAGCACACTGGTAAATAGGTACAGAAGTATAATGTGGTAGAAAATGCTTTATAGGGTTCAAGGAAATGCAAGGTTGAATGAATGAAATGCAGTATAGAAAATACTCAATATGATTTCAACAAAACAATGTAATCACTTTTCTCTGGCTATTCACTCCCCCCCTCTTTATGCAATGCAAGGGAATGGGAGGAAAGCACGCAGTTCTCAGAAATGCAATCAATGTAATCAGTTCAATCCCCCCCAAGCTTAGACAACAGAAGTTTAAAACACAGATAGGAGTTTTGAAAACACAGGCCCAAATGCTTTGATATGTGCTAGCAATGGATGAGAAATATGCTGGAAATGCTTTTTAATTCCCTTTCAGAGGTTCAGGGTGAGTGGTATCTAGTTAATATTAGTCCAGGCTCACACTAGCAATGGGGCAGGGATAGTTAGCAGGTTAAACGAATTTCTGGCAAATGGAAGGCAAGCAGCAGCAGTTTTTACATGTGAAGAAATTTGCAAATCGCGGCAAAATTCGCGGATGCGTGTTCCGCGATTGCGGTAAAACTATAAGGGGTAGGAATGCGGTTCTAGGTGCGATTCAAAGCTAAGATTCTAAGCTTTCAAATAAAAGTTATTGCAAGTCTCTAGCACAAACGGTTGCGGAGATATGAGCGATTTTGTGAAGGTCGTTTTTCAGATTTGAAATTTTAAAGTTCAAAAAGACAAGTGCAGCTTGCGACTAGAAAATGACAAGTGACAGCTTTACAAATGACAGGTGACAGTTAGGAGGCAGTTCTACTTAGATTAAATAGATTGAATTATATTATTTTAACTAAGAGATTGGTTCTGCACAGTTTTCTAGGTACTCACACTATATTCTTGAGTGAAATGGGCCTCGCCATGGATCTGGTCAGGGTTTTGGACGGGGCTCGGGTCTCTCTCTGGGCACAGCACTGCTTTCTCTCTGGGTACAGCACTGCTTTCTCCCTCTGGTCTGGTCTCTAGTTCTGGATAGATTGAAGTCTCTAGTTTGGCTCTCTGGAGGTTTGATGGAGGTAAAGTCTGGATCTCTGGATGTTGTATGGTCCGGCAGAGCGCGTTGCAGCAAATGGAATTGAAGGTCCCTATCTGTCCTGTCTGTCTGCTTTTATGTGTTTAGAATGTGGGTGTGTTCTAGCATCACTGACCCTACCTCTCTCTCAGCTTCTAATTGGTCAAACTTCCATTTATCATTTGATTGGGGAATGAACTGTGAGTCAGAGGGATGTCATTTTATGGCTTGCAGATAGGACACTCCTCTGTCAGATTGCACATATTCTATATTTGATAATAAAAGACATATTTCACAGTTACACAGTTGCTTGAAATTACATATACATGGTGTGGCTGAATTTAGCCATGTCTCTGTCCAAATCTGCTGTTTCTAAGAGCTTGCATTCAGAAATGGCAGATATTTCACTTTTTAACTGATTTTTCAATTTCTGACATTGACCCAACTTTACATACATGTGTGCAGGGAGTAGGGACATTAACTGATGAAGTTTCAGATTTTTAACATGCATACATTTAGAGTAATATCCACTTTTCCGCTAAAACCCCCCTGAACACGCCACCGGGTCGAAAAACCTCTTAAACTGTGGGCAGAAAAATCACAAGAATTATGGTATCATTTATAAAATTTTCACATGTCCGCTCTATGAGTTATTCATCTTTTTAAAGTTATGTTCTGGCTCCAAAGGGGTGTGGTTTACCCTCAGCACAAGGTTGAATTTCTGGTTTTTCCAGTTCTGCCAAGCCAGCTTGCTCTCACAGGCAGTGCCCCTCCCCTTTCCTCAGGAGGAAGCCACTTTTTACGACCATTTACGACTCCTGCCAATAAAACCTTTGCCTGAGCCAGGACAGGGCTTTGTTCACTTTCCTGCAGAGCACAGGTAATTCAATTATCAGATAGATGGCATATCCTTAGTGTGAGCAGCAAAAGGGCAGCTAGGCCTGGGAACACAGCTGTGACTCAAGTTTCACTCCTGATGGGGTAGTTGCCAGGCAAATTGGAATCTCTTTAAGCTGTCATTTCTGTTCCCCAGTTTCTGCATTCAAATAAAACTAAACATTTTCACATATGCAGCTAGAAGGCTGATTCTAAGTTTAAAACTATGACATTTAAACAATTGCAACCTATGTGACACTCAAAGTAGGTCACTCATTTCTTTTAAACATTTAGATTTGTAGTGTCTTTCAGTCCAAATTTACTTAAACTGCTGAAATCCACAGCTAAGCCAGTCTTGTTATAAACCTTCAAGTCACTTCAGAATATCACTTTACGTTGTATCCACCTCTCAGTAAGTCTTTCTTTGGCCTGCTTTGGGTTCATTCATTTTTACACAAAAAAAGTAAAATCTGGTGTTGTTTTAAATTGCCGGCTTTTGGATAGTGGTGAGTACTGGTACTGCACCCATTTTTGGGATTTAAGAAAATGAATTCCCAACAATTCTAGGTTGCATTTGGCAATCAGCATTGCCATTCCCAATGGTTTCAGACTACTGTGTGGGTAGTCCAATGGTGGTTTTAGGTAGTTTCCTTCTGTGCCCATAACATCGGCAAAAATGAATGGCAGCCTATTCTTCATGCATTTCCCTGTGCATTTTCTGGGAAGCTCTGGCCATCATGATGTTTTCCATGTCAGTACTGCACAGTTTTGAGGTATGGCTCGGATGCATGGGTAAATACATCCCACAGAAGCCTGTACATCCTGGGAACAGGATGAGCATCTTTTATCCAGGCGTCTATCCACTGCTTGGGATAATGAGCAGGTAACAAAGGGCACAACGTTGGTAATGCCAAAATGATGTTTACTCTCCCAAAAAATAAACTGCACACCACAACGAAGAGAAAGAAAGCTGTGCTGCACTCTACCCAAACCCAAATGGACGTTATGCCCCAGGTAGAACTGTGCCCCCAGTGAGGAGAGCTTCCCGGTGACCAAGAAATAACTCTCACCAGAAGTCGGCTATCCGGCCGGAGACTGCGACAACAGCAGCCCCCACCACATACATAATAAAGACACGGGGCCTCCCTGGGTCCTATAAATAAGAGCAGCATGCTCTGAGTAAACACAATCTGTTTGTGGATCCTGAACGGGGACCCAAGCAAACAGGAGGTTCACTGTTTACTCAGTGTCTTCAAATCTTTTTTGCTTCTTTAGCAAATCTTGAAGTTTGCTGTACTTCGCAGCGTCTTTTTCCTTCCTGAACATTGTACTGTTCAAAGCAATTGCATTGCAGCCTTAACGAAGGAAGAAGAGGCATCCGAGCAGCCAGCGCGTAGGCGTCAATTTCAACATCTCAGCATCAGAAAAAGCGAGCGGCGAGCGTTTCCAAACAAAACAAACAAAGACGCGTGCTGCGTGAAGCTTTCTAATCCAATTCGAACGAAGGAGAGAGAGGCACCCGGGCAGCCCAGCGGTGACGGTGTCAGTTACAACAACTTCCAGGTAAGCCGCCGTGCTGGGACTATGAGGTAGGAAAAATAGACACTTGTGTCCGTGAAGAGATACAATTTTGTATGCATTTAATCGGATCCTCCGCTTTGCAAGGCAGGCAGTACAAGATAACACAAGCCTGCTTTAAATTCAGGCAGAGTCACAGCCAGCCAGGTGGCACGGCGAGCAGGGAGCTCATTTTTTGACATCCACGCAGAGCTTGCGGATGCAAGTTCAAACTCGGCGGACCCAAATACGGCAGAGTAAAAAAATGTTCTATAATTTTGCATGGGCACCCTCACAGCAAAACCAATTATTTAAATATCAGTGAAACAAGTCTGGGGGCTGCCCATTTAGTAAAATAAACATCACACACGGTGGACACTAGGAGACAGTTTTCTTGAACCCTCCATAGTTTTAACAAAAGGAGATACATCTCCTTTAGCAAAAGAGCTAGTGGAAAACATAGGCTGCAACAAGAGGGCACCAACCACCAGTTACCCAACACGGGCAACAAATAGAACAGGCTCAAAAGAGCACGCCGATAGCAACAGCCCTAACTCCTTGATAAAATGTTTTCTTCTTTTGTTTTCTCTCTTCTTTCCCTATAACAAGACAAAAAGGACTATGGGGCCCAAACGGAGAGCGCAGGCACCCGCAATACAAGTACAAAAGCCCAAATCACCACATTTGTTAGCAGCCATTGAAGCAGCAGAGCACTACGGAGGGGCTTGGGTTAGAGAAAACATGTACGGCCTACCCAGGGAAGGAATTGCCAGCCCACCCAGCCAAGAGGAGGGTATTGCACCATCAAAAAGGAGAAAACTATCAAAAGGCGCCAAAAAAGGTAACAAAAAATTGTCAAAACTATGCAAGAATGTAGCGGAATTACAGCAATTAATGCCTGAAGTAAGGGGGAAACAGACACCGCCCACAAGGGAACCTGGGGCCTCAAACCCTACCATTGCATTAGAACCTACAACAACAATAGTCAACCCCCGTAACACCATCTAAAGCAATCCTGCCACAACAAATACAGCAGTTGCCAGTAGCACCCACAGCTATAAATGCAACAGCCCCATCAGCTCCAGCAACAGACCCAGCAGGTGCTCAAAAGCATGGGCAACCCCTAGTGCAGACAACACGGGCATGACAGGACACCCGGCAGCAGTAGAACAGACATTGTAACAATCTGTAATGCACAGTTAGACCAAAAAATGAAATCTTTCTAAACAGAGATATTAAATAGATACAAAAGATGCCTGGCATGGAACATTGATACCACAATCAAAGAAGCCATATGGGCCAAGGAATTCATAGAAATCTTTTCTTTAATAGAAGCCCAGCGCAAAGGGAAAGATGCTTTCAGAGACCCCAAAAAGATAGAAGAAAAAGCTATTGCCAGAAACGCCCAGGTGGAACAAAACTGGGACAACTGGTTACAAGCCTTTGCCATTTTAGCAACAATATACGAAGAAAAATTCCCCATGGATGGTAGGAAAATCTGGGCATACGTTGATGAAATAAGGGAAGTAAAAGTAACACAGAGGGGGAAGACATGGCTAGCATATGACATCAGATTCAGGAGGAGCATGTCAGAAAGGCCTGCCATTGAGTGGGATGAAGTCCAGAACGATTTATACACCCTCAGTGTGGAAACTCCCCTGGAAGAAGATACCACGCATTCTTCTTCCAAAAATTGCAAAAATTCTCAGTGAAACAAGTCCAATGACAATGATAAATCCAAGAAAGGGGAGCAGCCCTTTCGGAACAACCAGCCTTCGGGGTCTAAAAATAATGCCCACAGACAGAACAAACATCAAGCTGCCTAATCCAACATCCCATGCAGACATTTTGGGAAAAACCAGTGTACATGGGGCAAAGAATGCTGGGACAAACACACCTGCACAAACTGCAATGGTGACCATGCAGCAAGCAACTGCACCAGACTACCAGCCAAGAAAGAATGATACCCCAATTCTAGAACCAGGACGAGCACCCATCAACCGGGGCAACTTTAGAGAAGCCCTTAACAACTACCCAGACAAGGAAACCAGCATGACAATATGGCAGGGTTTCTCCAAGGGTTTTTCCATCCCATTTAAGGGCCCTGGGTCACAGACCGTCCCGATGAACCTGAAGTCAGCCAGGGATAACCCCCAGATAGTAGAAACCAAAATCAAGAAAGAACTGCAACTAGGCAGGAGAGCAGGTCCCTGGGACTGCATGCCGTTAAAGAACTATTTGATATCTCCACTAGGCCTGGTCCCCAAAAAAGAACCCGGGAAAATGAGGCTAATCCATCAGCTTTCCTACCCCAAAGGCCAGTCTTTAACAACGGCATCCCACACACAGAATCCACCGTATCTTACATACATTTCCAAGAGGTGGTAAGGCTCATACAAGAATGTGGCAGAAACGCCCTGATGGCCAAGCTGGACATCGAATCTGCTTTTAGACTTTTGCCAGTCCACCCAGATTCACAACAGTGGCTAGGTTTCACTTTTAACAACAAATTCTATGTAGACAGATGCCTCCCCATGAGGTGCGCAATATCCTGTGCACTATTTGAGCAATGCAGTTCCTTTTTTCAATGGGCTTTTCAAAAGCAGAGACCAGGGACAAAAATAGTACATCACCTAGATGACTTCATGGTTATGGGGCCACCAAACTCTGGTGAATGCGGCAGGGCTTTAGCAAAACTGGAGCACATGGCCACCAAATGGGGAATTTCCCTGGCGAAGGAGAAAACCACCAAACCAGATACTAACATAATTTTCCTGGGCATTGAAATAGACTCAGCAAAGGGGCTCTGCAGAATCCCCAAAACAAAAATAACAGAACTCTTGTTTAAAATACAAAACCTGATAACGAAAGATATGGGGGACAGTAAAAGAAATACAATCCCTATCGGGCAGTCTCAATTTCGCATCCAGAATAATACCTCAAGGGAGGATATTTTCCAGAAGCCTAGAGTTCAAAATCAAATCATTCACCAAACCCCACTTGCATATCAGGCTAGGCAAAGAGGTTAAACAAGACCTGGAAACATGGGCAAAATTCCTCAGGGATTTCAACAGGTCTTTACTTTGGCGAACGCCTTTAAATACGTGGTCAAACAGAGTCCTATACACCGATACAGCCGGGAGCAAGGGGTTTGGAGCCGTACTAGACTCTGAATGGGTGGCAGGACACTGGCGCAATTCATGGCAAGCAGCAGGGTGGACACAAAACATCACCCTCCTAGAAATATTTCCCATCTGGCTAACATTACACATCTGGGGCAGGCAACTAGCGAACACTGAACTTTTGATCTGGTGCGATAACATGGCTGTAGTGGGCTCCATAAACAGAAGGTCTACAAAATGCCCTTTAGTACTGAAAGTATTACGAGCCATTACAACAGTCACACTACAAGAAAACGTTGTAGTCAAAGCGAAGCACATCTCAGGGGCAGATAATAACATTGCTGATGCTTTATCTTGCTTCCAGTGGACAAGATTCCGAGAGCTAGTGCCACACGGCCAAGAACAGATGACGCCAATACCAGCAGAATGCTAGGCAGTAATGGCAAGACAAGAATAATGGCATCAACGCCAGCGCCAGAGAGCTCAGGCCGGGATGGCCAACGGAAACCAGGCACTTCTAAAACGGGTGCCAACAACACATTGGCATCAATGCCAGCACCAGAGAATGCAGGCCGGGATGACCAACAGAAAACAGGCACCTCTAAAACGGGTGCCAACAACATCAACATCAATTGGCATCAACACCAGCTCCAGAGAGCCCAGGCCGGGATGCCCAACAAGAATCAGGCACATCATCAACAGGTGCCAACAACCTCACATGCTTCCTAACGGAAATGGCAGAGAGGGCAGTGGCAAGCACTACTGCAACAAAGTGCTTACAGACAGTATTTAATGTCACAGGTTTAAACCATGTAGAGTTAATAACGATCAAAGACATAGAAGTATTTTTAAAATGGGCTCAAGAACAAGGGTTCAAAAGAGATTGGGCAAAAAGACACCTGGTGGCAATTTCATATTTTACAAAAAATACGGGGCGATTCAGATCCCACCCAGAACGCCCTCATCTCTTATGTAATGAAAGGATGGGGCAGAATGGAGGGTCCCCAAGTGGACACCCGCCAACCCCTTGATTTCAGCAAACTTGTGCAGATAACAAGCCAGTTGGAAGCTATATGTTGGCACCCATACGAGATAATGTTATTCAAAACAGCCTTTTTCCTAGCTTTCCGGGTAGGAGAACTCATCGCCTCCAGCACCAAGGCCACAAACGGCCTGGGTGTCATGGAGGTCAGGGTGAGACAGGAGAATGTTAACATAGAAATGCAACAGTCAAAAACGGGTGCTAAAAGAACCATCAACATTTGTTGCATTGATGAAGCAACAAACTGTCCGGTTTGCATCACCAACCTCTATTACACACAATGACCCAAAGTGGGGGGTTCTTAATCCACAAGGATGCATCGGCACTAAGCTGCTACCAATTTAAAGGGGTGCTGATGAAAGCAATCAGCAAAGCAGGGTGGGACCCCAAATGCTTTGGCACCCATTCCTTCAGGATAGGTGCCGACACTGCAGCATGGCAGGGAGGCCTAGCACCGCAACAACTAAAAAACATAGGGGGATAGAAGTCAGACTGTTATAAAAGATATATCAGACCACATCTGATATAGCCATCCTCCCTCAATTTTCTTTTCTTTTCCCTCCACATCACAGAAACAACAGGTGAATCGAGGACCACACTCCGATCAGCATGGATAGTCGGCCACTCATTCGTTTTCAGGACAGGCAGATGGGCAGAAGAGACTAAAGAAGGGCCACCTTTCAGAAACACCATTACTTCATGGTGGGGATACAGAGGCTTACGGTGAGCCGACATCCACGAAACACTTGCGGAATTAGTGGCATACAGGGACCTCCCAGAATTCCTGATCATCCATCTAGGGGGCAACGACCTAGTCAACACGGGTAGATGAATTCTATGCAAAGAAATCTGCTCCTCCCTGGCAGGCATTTCGCACAACTGGAGGGGTACAGAAATATACTTCTCAGCCATCTTACCAAGAAAGAAATGGCTAGGGGAAAACTGCTACAAATCTGTAGACATCTCCAGAAGAAAACTGAACAGGGGAATAGAGAGATTCTGCACGACAAGAGGACTGGGATTCATAAAACACCCAGCCATTACACTAGGCAACCCAGACCTCTTCCTACAGGACGGCACCCATTTATCTAACCAGGGCATGGAGTATTTCTTTCAGGAAATCAATGCGACCCTCGCTTACAGGGGCTGTCTCTAGGGCATTGTTCTGGGGGAACACAGTCAGCCACACAACCTGCCCGCGTGTGGCGGCACGGGTCAGAGGGGGTAACCTCAGGACCCGGTGCCCAAAAGTATGATACCATTATGATATGTGATATTGTGTATTGCCATAACCCATATCTGTACAATAAAATCCTACGGCCTTTTATTGCCAACACTTGACACAAGTTGTGACCCTATCATTATGGGAGAGGGTTTGGGGGTTGGCCAATACTAATGCATGCATATGGGTTCAGCAGTTATGGGCAATGCTGCATGGGCATCCCAAAAGCGAGGCAGGGTAACTGCTGTTACCATCAGCAGCTGGGAGAGGGGCAGCCCCAACCTTACCTGTGCCTGCTCCTCTCCTCCCACCAGCTACAGAGACACGTAGTCTCTGCAGCACAAAGCCATGGAAGGGTGAGGTGTGAACAGTCACCTCACCCTTCCTCCAAACACCAATGTGCTAAGCAACATAAGGAAACCAAACGTCAGGCAAGGCCCATGTTCAAAGAAGTGCACCCACCAGGGGGCCAGACAGTCGGCTATCCGGCCGGGGGCTGCGACAACAGCAGCCCCCATAACATACATAACAAAGACCCAAGGCCTCCCTGGGTCCTGTAAATAAGATCAGCATGCTCTGCGTAACACAATCTGTTTGTGGACCCTGAACGGGGACCCAAACAAACAGGAGGTTCACTGTTTACTCAGTGTCTTCCACATCTTTTTTGCTTCTTTACCACAGCACCCACCCACCCTACAAAAAGGGGAGAAGAACAAAAAGAAGTACAAGGCACTTTACGGTGCCCACAACAAGTCGTGGGACACAAGAAGGCGGCACGGGTCAGAGGGGGTAACCTCAGGACCCGGTGCCCAAAAGTATGATACCATTATGATATGTGATATTGTGTATTGCCATAACCCATATCTGTACAATAAAATCCTACGGCCTTTAAATTGCCAACACTTGACACAAGTTGTGAGCCTATCATTACGGGAGAGGGTTTGGGGGTCGGCCAATACTAATGCATGCATATGGATTCAGCAGTTATGTTATGTACAGGCCACTTGGGTATCGTGTACTACATCAAAAAACACATTTCAAGGCACGCCTGGCCATCATTGGTGACATTGCCCCCCAACCACAATGCAACCTGTAAGGATATTTGGCGTGTTACAGCACAGAGTACAGCACTACTGCACAGGTAGCATTTTTATTTTTGATGCAGCACCACCACATGGGTGTGGTGAATTGCTATATGTGTTGCCAAAGTAACATGGACATATAAGTAAAGACAGGCTATTCAGTCAAAAACGATTTTTACATATAAGATGCAAATCTATTTTTACAGTTAAAAGCACACATGTGCACATTCAAAATGCACACTATTTTTCACCTGAAATGCCTATGTTACAAGAGACACATTTGAAAATTAATAACTAACCTTATTAATAACTAACCTGACTAATAAAACTTCATTTAACATAACCCACTAATAAAAATGTGTCTCCACTGCAGAATTAGGCCTACTCTGAAAGTGAACTTTTAAACGCACATTCATTTTTTTTTCTCTGCTGCCCTGTCCACATAACTACAGGAAGCAAAGAGCTCGAAGGAACAGGAAATCAGTTTGTTACAATTTTTACTGTAGAAATGAGCCATTGTGTAGTGAGGGAGGAGATGACATGATTGATTCTGATTGGAGCAGCGTCATAGCAAGTATCATGCTAGAGGCTGTGATTAGAGTTTTGCTGGGGAAGCTTGAGGAGAGGGGGAGAGCAATCGAGATCTTGCAGAGCTGGGAGAAGGACCTGTTTCCTGGCTGAGGCATTCCTGCTGCAAAAGCTGAGAATTCCAGGCAATAACCCCGGTTTGAGAACGGCAGACGCTTGTTTTCACTGGGGCTAATCTTCAAGGGAGCCAAATTCAGAAAGAGAATAGCCGGAGAAAACTCATGCTGGACAGATAAGGTAATTACAGAAGCGTGTGGGAGCTGTGCGAAACTGTTCAGTCAGTGTATTCGAGGGAGTCCCAGTCCCTTATCAGCATATTTAATGTTACCAATTGAATATATTCTCGCAGCTCTCTGTTCATTTTATCACCAATAATGTTGTACCATTTCATTTATTTCTGTAAAAAAAGGTTAAACTGTGTTTAAAGGAAATTTCTATAATACAAAAATATCTGAAAACAGATAGCTAGTGTGTATTATTTCTCTCTTTCATTTTGCATGGGAAAAGGTTTAAACATGGGTAGATTTTTAAACAGTGCAATTGTCATTTTAAAACAGATGTGTGCAGGATTATATTCAGTATGGACAGTTGTGAGTGACTGTTTGTAGCATAGCTTGTTGGAGGTACATGAGCCAACGGGCAGAGAGACTCTCTGGACATAGCTCCATACCGTATATAAGGTAGTGGAAATTACCACAAAAATACCACAATAGCCCATGGTGGCACACAATACTAACACTGAAAATGTGGTATCCCTAAAATGTAGGCCTGAGGTCTCTCTAGTGATCAAGAACAATCTAGATAAAAACAAGGGATGTTGGATATTGGGGCCACAAATAAACCAACCACGCAAATTACCGTGCACATCATCTAATAGGTCTGAATTCTGAAATAATGCAATGTATTATTGTTATGTGTGACCCAATATGAATACAGAGAGTGATTATTGCTAAAGGTATTTTGGCGGTAAGAAAATACCACAAAGCCCCAAATATCCACAAAATACCGAACATATTTATGGTGCGTTGCAGGCCGGGAAAGTGATCATAGAGTACCTACTGGGCGTGGCAAGCGTGTCTCACACTGCCATTTGCACATTAAAGGGAACCCATTTTACAATAGCAGTGTGCCACTAAAAACGAATTTCAGAATGTCACAAAGGGAAACCACATTTTCAGACCTAGTGCAATATTTAGAGGCAAAGTTGTTTGCACATGGGACGTGGTCGTCGAACAGCACCTTAGAATGGCGTGACCGCATTCAGGGTGAGGTGCAGAAAGAAAAACTAGACAATATTTTTGCAGAAGGCAGCATAATTCAGGTCTGCCTTACAAGATTATTGAATGCAGCCGATAAAAGCGCAGAGAAAGACTGTTTAATACGGCTATGCGGCAAAATATGGTTTATTTTGAATAAGTCCCTGCGAAATGATACCCAGCTAATTAACAGGTTAAAGACTGAATTAGATGGGGCAAGTAAAAATCAGGAAATGTTAAGAGCAGACATGCAGTTAAAATGCAGGGATTTTGATTCTCAATTGTGCAAAAGCAAGAAACAGTTTGAAGACAGTGAGCAAGAATTGGTACATTTAAAAGCTTTAGTGGACCACATTAGACAGGATAAAGATGAGGTTGTTTTAGAAATGCAGATTTTACAAAAAGAACATTGTGAAAAAGAATGTGATCTCCAGAGTGCAGAACAAGAAATGATTAAAATGACTCAAGAAAGAGACAAGAGAAATAAAGAGTTCAATGAATGCCAAATGCAAATGTGTGACATGCAGGAGGTGATTAATAAGATGAGTGATGAAAACAACTATTTGAAAAATGAAGCAAACAGACTCCTTAAAAAGTGTAAGGACTTAAATGTGCATTCCCAGGTCCCAGGAGAGGCGGCAGGGTACCACATTCAATGGAGTGGAGGTGAATTCTAGCTCTGCCCAAAGAGCTAGTGCTCCAGTGACTGGGCCGGTGACTGAACTTGGTTGCAGCGCCCTTGGGGGATTTGATACTCCCATTGGGGGCAGCCACCAATCTCATACACCTGAAAACAGGATTGAATCACAAAATAGTGCAATTCCATGCATTGCAACAAGTAGCCCCATAAAAATAATGAAATCCATTAAAGCCCTGATCAAACCATTTAAAAAGGGAGGTGAATGCTGCATTGAGGATCACTTAGAAGCGGTGCATGACATTTTTAAAGCACTCCAGATACCTAAGGAACAGTACAGACAATATTTTAATTTAACTTTAGATGCCCCGACGGCCAGCATCATAAGGGGATTAAATGAACAGCAGAATATTACCTGGTTGGAGTTTGAAAAAGAAATTAGGCGTCATTTTTCTCCTTTTCAGTCATTGCAGGAGGCAAAGAAAGTCGCTTACACAATTACTGCTGGACCTAATACATCCCCTCGCCAATTTTTAGAAGATTTAAAAAGAGCATTTTCTCGCTTTGATGTATCTTTTGACCCGAATTCCAATGAGTTTAAAACTGCATACTTCTATGTGCTACAGAAAGACATCATATCCCAATTGGCCCGTGAATTTGACCGTGACAAGTCCCTTGAATGGATTGTACATCAAAGCACAAAACTATATGAGGTACTCTATTGTCAGGGTAGAGAAAGTGATAAAATGAAAGATACTAGACCTAAATCTAAAGAACCCTCAGCCACAGTAATGGAAATCAGGTCAGCCAAAATGTCCCTTGAGTCTGCTCAAAGCCAAGGTAAAAATAATGTGACACCTGAACAAAGGGGTAATCAACAAAGATCGCCATTTCCTGTACCAATGTTCCAATCACATGATCCTATTAATAGGGAGAGCTACATCAGCCCTAGGTATTTAGGGGACAGACCCCGGGTAGGATATCGGCCTGATATGGCAGGTATGAACAATAACCAGAGACAAAATCAAGATCAAATAAATGATGGTCCCTACCAGTCATTGGGGACACAGAGCAGATTTGATCCCAACACCATGATATATGGTAATCAGGATAGACCCTGATATGTGGATCGATTTACTGATAATGGAAATCAACATAGGGGCCATTACCCACAATCTGAGAGACAGGACATGAGGCAAAACGTGAACTACAATCCACATCAGTACAATGATTCCCCACCAGGGGACTATAATCAAAGGATGGGTGCAACCCCCTCCCCTCCCCAAATGAATCAAGAGTTCAGAAACCATCCCAACCGACATCAATCACCTGAGAGGTATCAGAATAGATCCAATCAGGGGGAAAACAACCAATATCGACCTAGGCCACATAAAGAGGATTCTAGAGAGATGGAAAGGTTCCAGTGCCTTGAGGCCCAAGTAAAAATGTTAGCTGAGCAAATAGGAAAGCTCTATACAGCGCAAAAACAACCTTCCAAAGAGGGGGCTGATGGCCATAGCAATGACCGGGGGGCTTCCGAAAAGTGACTAAGTACTCATGATAACTGCAGTGCCAAAATGACAGATTGCTCTGATATAATTTTGCATAACGACTCTGAGATGCCTAATGGATTAAAAATGAAAGTGCCAGTAAATGAACTTGTGACAGAAAGTGCAAATACTTCTAAAAAAGAGGTACGGTTTAACCTAGAGCTAAATAAAACAGTAAAGATTTGCACAAATGAAAAAGAAACACTAGGAATTCCAAAAGAACAAAGGGACAGATTTAAGAAAAATGACTCATGCATGGGGAATACCAGTGAACAGGGAGTAAGTGGGGATGCTATAGCTCCTTCCCTGGGCAAGCAAAACAATGACCAAACACAGACAGAAAAAGGAAATACTCAAAAGGAGGGTACAAGTCAATCACCTGAAGAATTCTTTGAGCCACATATTTTTGAAGAGGCTGAAAGGGCTGGTATCACACTAAATGATCACAAATGCACAGAATAAAAAAATGACAAATTGCTGAATGATGTTGTTACACATGTTCAGTTGGAAGGTTGTAATGTGGTCTCTGATGTTACCCAGATGGATGGGCGAACAGTGGCCACACTCCAAAAAACCTCTGATCATGGAGAAATGAATAAAGTCTCTCGCGCAGAAATGGGTAAAAAGGAGGCAAAAATGTCTTTCGATTTACCAATGTGCTTAGCCAAAAGTGAAAAAGACCTGAGAAAGGTGAGCCCTGAAATCAGTAAGAATTCACACTTCTTATGTGTATTAGACGAAGTTGAGGACAGATATTATGCACCCATCACTGTAGAAGAAAAATGCCACACCTTTGCTATGATTGACACTGGCGCACAGGCCACAATTATGTCCAAGGAGCTGGTAAAGAGTATCAATGAACGGAGACCCCCACAGAGTCAGATCACAGTGAAGGAAAATCAAGGACCAGTGCATAACTTTAATGGGGAGGAGGTGCCCATCATAGGTGTAACTGAGGTTGACATAAAAATAGGAAAGCACAGAATGAAACAAGAGATATTGATCACATCTATTTGTGAAATTCCATTTCTGATGGGGACAGATTGCCTGAAAAGATTGTCTCCTCTCATAGATGGGGTGAATGGAATGCTGTGGTCCTTAACCAAAAAACCATTGAGGCCTAAGAAACTAAAATCACAAAACAGCAATATAAATGAATGTCACACCGTTGCCAAAACAAATGATGCTGTGGAGGTATATCTCCAAAATAGCTGCATACCTAGTGTCACTGTTATATTAATGTGTCAAGACAAAATGCAGAGCGACAATGAAAAACTACCTGTACAAATATATTTGGACCCAAGGAAAAATTGGCAGACTGCCATAGATGAGCACACATTATGTTTTTATTTAAAAGAGAAAACATGCAAACAGAATATTGCTCCTAAAAGTGATTCAGAAAAACACATTACCACTCTGGCAGAGATACACATGGAAGATGAGCAACCATGGGTTCATGTTGGTATAAATGACTATTTTAAAACAATAAAAGCCACTTTAGCGCTTGGACATGAAAGGAGTTTCATTAATGAGAAATTGTTGCAAAAAATAATGGAGAGGGAAGAAATCCCGAAATTTAGGATTAAAAACCAATATGTTTCTTGGTTGGACAGTCCAGACTTTGAAAAACGAATTGCAGGCAGATGCATGCTTAAAATTAGCACTGGGCAGAAAACAATTTACCATAATGTATGGATAGTGAGTGGAGCACAAAATGAATTTTACATGGGCAATGACATCATGCACAGAATGTGTATGGTGTTATATTTCCTTAATCAAAAAATATGGTCACGCCTAGGTGGTCCGGCACCTGAATTTGAAGACAAAAGAAGGGCTTATCATTGTGCACAACTGGTTCCTTATGCAATCGAATTACAAATGAGGAAAGATACTATTATTCCTGCATTTACAAAACAGTTTGCAATAACACTGAAATGCAAAAATGGACAGCAGATGAAAGGCTCTGATGCATTTGTATGCCTGAATGAATCCATAAAACAGCAAGGCCTGTATTATGAATACATTCCATTGGTAGACATTGGTGAAGGATCTGTAAAAATTATGGTAAATAATAAAGGTTGTCAGGATATTCATTTAGAAGTAAACTCCCCATTAGCAATGGCCATACAAAAATCACATTATACGGCAGATTTAAATAACATGGTGATTGGAAATATCCCTGAAAAGTATGTAGATGCCAAGGGTGAGTTGCCAGAACACCTGGACTCTCAGCCCAAAGGAATATTTAAAATTCATTCTGTGTATCCTTATGATTCAAACGAGACAGTGTGCTGCCATCAAGAGGATTGCATAATATTTAATTTAAATGAAAATGAAACAGAAAATCAGCCCATTGAAGTGGAAGCTGATATGCCAAAATATTTAAAAGTGGCAGCTTTACAAAAAGACACAGCCACACAGTTAGAGGAAAGTGCTGAGATACCCTTACCAGAAGATTTTCCAGAATTTTCCAAAATGGTTGAAGAGCAGATCTCCTTAGCGGATGCGTGTGAAAGCAATGAGGATAGGGACAATCTGAGGGAGATATTTATGGAGTTTAAGTATGTATTTGCAAAAGATGCTTATGATTGTGGTTTAACTGATTTACATGTGGCCACACTACCAGAAGGGTGTAGCAGAAATCCAGTGTTTGTACGCCAGTATAGACTACCGCTGGCATGTTTAGAATCATTGGCAGAGATTATTAAAAATTTGGAACCGCGGGGAATCATCAGGCCCATTCATAGCACATCCAATACACCTATTTTAGGTGTGTTAAAGCCAAATGGTCAATGGCGGCTATGTGCAGACTTGAAAGAGTTAAATAAAAGAGTACCAGTATCTAGAAGGCCACTGCCATTCATTGATCAGGGCCTAGCTCAGGTACATGGTTCAAATGTATTTACCACATTAGATCTCACCTCTGGATATTGGTGCGTGCCATTGGCAGAGGAGATACAACATTTATTTTCCTTTACATTTGACAGGACTCAATACGCCTGGCTTAGAGCTACGTTCGGGTACATCAATAGTGGGAGTGAATTTGGCATATTTTTGAGAAAGGCCATGCCGGATGCAGTGGAAAGAGGAACAATAGTTTACGTGGACGATGTCCTGATAAAAAATGAAAGCCTGAAAAGCCATTTTGATGAAATAAGACATGTACTTGGCCAATTGCAGAAAGCAGGCGCCAAAGTATCTTTGCAAAAAGCACAATGGTGCAAGAAAAAAGTGAACTTTCTAGGGCATGAAGTGACTGAACATGGGCTAAATCCACAAAAGAAGAAAATAGAGGCCATACAAAGATTAAAAGATCCTACAAATGTGAAAGGAGTAAAAAGTTTATTAGGGATGACAGGCTATAACAGAAAGTTCATTGAAAATTATGCAGAAATCACTCAACCATTGACTAAACTGCTTAAACTGAATACTCCCTGGAAATGGGAAAAAGAGCAGTCTGATGCAGTGGCTAAATTAAAGGAATGTCTTGTAAAGGCACCATGTTTAGCATACCCCATAAAGGACAGGGATTTCTTTATAGAAATAGGTTTTTCTGAACATTGTATGTCAGCAGTGTTATCACAAAAACACAATTTGAATCACAAAACCATTGCCTATGCAAGTAAGGCATTTTCCCCAGTTGAAATGAAATTTAATGAATGTGAAAAGGCCCTATTAACCACTGTGTGGGCGCTACAACATTTCCGCCCCATTGTTCAGGGAGAAAAGGTGATTATTGAAGCAAATCATCAACCTTTGCAATTTTTAGAGAGTAAAAGAATTAGATCAGGTAATCTAGCGCAGTCCAGAATCACTTCATGGACGCTGGCATTACAAGGTTTTCCTGTAGAAGTGAGATATGGACAAAATAAAAAGAACCCAATTGCTCAAGGGTTAGCTGACTTACATGACTGCGCTGCTGAACAAATACCAAATGAAATGGAAGTGGAAACTAGTTTGCAGGAATTTGAACAATCACCACACAAAGCTTTTGATGAAAAAACATGCAAGGATTTGCCAACTATATATGTGGATGGTTGTGCTTATCACATTGAAAATGACAGTAATAAACAATTAGTGGCAAGGATAGGAAATGTCTGGTTGAAATGTGAAGGTGTCCCCAGTATAGGGATGAGGATTGGAGCTAGGAGCAGTCAGGTGGCGGAATTGGCAGCCATTTATAAAGCAATTGCTACTGCAGTTGATAAAAAGTTCAGTGAAATTGTCCTGGTGACTGATTCTGACTATGCACGGAATAGCTTTGTGGAGTATTTGCCTGGTTGGAAAGCAAGAGGCATGGTTACATACAACAAAAAGCCACTTAAACATGGAAAAATGATACAAGCCATAGACAAATTGGTGTCAGAGAATAATTTAACAATATACTGGAGAAAAATTTGTGGGCATTTAAAAACACCAGGAGAGAATAAGGAGGGAAATGATAAGGCAGACCACCTGGCTAAGATTGGGGCTGTGATGGGAGAATTGCTACCTATTGATTATTTAATGGGTGAAATACAAATTGATGCAGTAACACGTTCTAAAGCACCAAAGGAGGTAGATCAACCAGTGGTACAGTGGAGTCATGACGCGCCAGATCAAGATTTGATTGAGGCACAAAAGAATGATCGAATTTTGGGAATCTATTATAATCATTTGATAGATCCTGAACAAAGTCCTTTAACAGAAAATGATTGTATGGAAAAAGAAGAGTTGAGGGTGCTATTGAAGAACAAAACACAAATTAGATTACAGGATGGACTCATGATTAGAGAGTCCATAACAGGACAAATACAGTGGGTGGTACCTCTTTCATTCAGAGGACTAATGCTACACCATGCACATGATGCCATAACCGCAGGCCATAGAGGTTCACAAAAAACATTAGAAATACTAAAAGATTATGCTTACTGGCCACATATGTCCCAAGATGTGGAATTATATACTTGAGGATGTCTAGTATGTGCCCAATTTAAACCTGCTCCACCAATGCATAGAGCACTATTGATGAAAAGAGGCCTAACTCTCCCATGGTCAGATTTGCAAATAGACTATGTAGGTCCTTTAAAAAGGTCGAGCAGGGGAAACAGTTATATTTTAAGTGTGGTATGTGTGATGTCGAAGTGAATTGAATGCATTCCTGCACCAGATTGTAGTGCGCAAACAGCAGCCACATTGCTGGTGAACCATGTGTTCTCAAGGTTTGGGTTGCCACAAAGAATTGAGTCAGACAGAGGAATTCATTTCACAAGTACTCTAATGAGTAAGGTATGGCAAATACTAGGTGTGAAAAGGAAACTACATATTGCATATCGGGCAGCGCCTTCAGGTACAGTTGAAACGAGCAATAGGTCTGTTGTGGATATTTTAAAGAAATTCGTGGCAGAAGCAGGTTCCAGCTGGGATTTACGTTTACCGTTGTTTTTGATGGCAATCAGATCAACTCCTGCCAAAGCAACAGGTGTTAGCCCCCATGAAGTCTTCACAGGTAGGAAAATGGTGTTACCACAATACCTACTATACAGAACACATGAGCAGACACTTGTGAGTGCATCCACAGTTCATGAGTACATTGATGAACTGAGGAAGCATTTGCAACATGCATTTGCTTTTGTGCAGAGAAATCTGGAAAGGGCTGCTGACAGTGCTAAAACATACTATGATAAAAGAACATCAGTGAGAGAATACAGTGTTGGGGATCAGGTGTACAAGTCTCATTTTGGAAAAAGTAAACAGAAAAATTCTAAATTTCTAGCAGCCTGGCAGGGGCCATTTCGAATTATAGATAAGGTCTCTCCTGTAGTTTATAAAATTTTGGAAAATGAAGGTGAAACGGCAATAGAGCAGTTTGTCCATGTAAATCAAATCAAACCATGCCATCCCAGACATGAGATCAGGCAGCTTGAGCATGTAGAAACAGATAAAGTCCCTTGAACACAAAAAGAGAAAATAAATGGGTCAAATCAGGAGGCAGTGACAGAGAAGTTAAAAAGTTGATTGTTATAATGGCACATAAACACTGTAATATATGTACAAATATATAATATAAAATAAGTAAATAAATAAATAAATATATATATAATGGAAGCTCATGGTTGGTGTGCAGAGAGAAAATGTATTAAATATTGAATGCTGTTTTATATATGATTGTTTTCTTTTTAACTTGTGTTTAATTTCAAAAGCAAAAAAAAAAAAAAGAAAAAAAAACGAAATGTTTTTACCAAGCATGTTTTATTTTTGGCAAAACGGTGAAATTAGTATTGTGCTATGTACTTAATATGTTTCTTTTCTATTTGATTTAGAAAATTAACATTATTTGGTTGGAGGTTCCGGGATCAGAGGCCACGGGAGACGATGGAGTCCTGGAGTCCCCTGGATGAAGACCAAAAGATGCCTGCCTCCAGGTGGAGGTGAAGACAAGATAACCAGAATGCCAAAAAAGATGACTCCTATCGATCCAAGATTTCCAAGATGAAAGTGTACTCGAATGAACCAAATAACATCGCTGGTCGGGACATATCAGAGGCAGACAAGAGTCCGGACATATGGAGTTCCACGTATTTATTATTTTAATTATTTATTTTAATTGTTTATATTAATTATTTGTTTTAGTTAGTTGTTTTATTTTATGGTTTTTAATTGACTTGTAAAATCGAAACTTAGAGTAATGCCACTTCCACTGAGAAGGCAAATGTAGAACATTTTGTAAACTAATGAACTCAGATGAATACTGTGTTGATTGCAACTTTTTCATTGATGCACATGAATATTCATTTTGTTGGATTGCTATATTGTGAAAAGAAGAAAAAGAACAAGTTGTTTTTAGGAATTGGCTTGGATCGTAGCCAAGTTCTAAAAACAAAAGGATGGTATGTAAGGATATTTGGCGTGTTACAGCACAGAGTACAGCACTACTGCACAGGTAGCATTTTTTTTTTGATGCAGCACCACCACATGGGTGTGGTGCATTGCTATATGTGTTGCCAGAGTAACATAGACATATAAGTAAAGACAGGCTATTCAGTCAAAAATTATTTTTACATATAAGATGCAAATCTATTTTTACAGTTAAAAGCACACATGTTCACATTCAAAATGCACACTATTTTTCACCTGAAATGCCTATGTTGCAAGAGACACATTTGAAAATTAATAACTAACCGTATTAATAACTAACCTGACTAATAAAACTTCATTTAACATAACCCACTAATAAAAATGTGTCTCCACTGAAGAATTAGGCCTACTCTGAAAGTGAACTTTTAAACGCACATTCATTTTTTTTTCTCTGCTGCCCTGTCCGCATAACTACAGGAAGCAAAGAGCTCGAAGGAACAGGAAATCAGTTTGTTACAATTTTTACTGTAGAAATGAGCCATTGTGTAGTGAGGGAGGAGATGACATGATTGATTCTGATTGGAGCAGCGTCATAGCAAGTATCATGCTAGAGGCTGTGATTAGAGTTTTGCTGGGGAAGCTTGAGGAGAGGGGGAGAGCAATCGAGATCTTGCAGAGCTGGGAGAAGGACCTGTTTCCTGGCTGAGGCATTCCTGCTGCAAAAGCTGAGAATTCCAGGCAATAACCCGGTTTGAGAACGGCAGACGCTTGTTTTCACTGGGGTTAAACTTCAAGGGAGCCAAATTCAGAAAGAGAATAGCCGGAGAAAACTCATGCTGGACAGATAAGGTAATTACAGAAGCATGTGGGAGCTGTGCGAAAGTGTGCAAAACTGTTCAGTCAGTGTATTCGAGGGAGTCCCAGTCCCTTATTAGCATATTTAATGTTACCAATTGAATATATTCTCGCAGCTCTCTGTTCATTTTATCACAAATAATGTTGTACCATTTCATTTATTTCTGTAAAAAAAGGTTAAACTGTGTTTAAAGGAAATTTCTATAATACAAAAATATCTGAAAACAGATAGCTAGTGTGTATTATTTCTCTCTTTCATTTTGCATGGGAAAAGGTTTAAACGTGGGTAGATTTTTAAACAGTGCAATTGTCATTTTAAAACAGATGTGTGCATGATTATATTCACTATGGACAGTTGTGAGTGACTGTTTGTAGCATAGCTTGTTGGAGGTACATGAGCCAACGGGAAGAGAGACTCTCTGGGCATAGTTCCATACCGTATATAAGGTAGTGGAAATTACCACAAAAATACCACAATAGCCCATGGTGGCACACAACACTAACACTGAAAATGTGGTATCCCTAAAATGTAGGCCTGAGGTCTCTCTAGTGATCAAGAACAATCTAGATAAAAACAAGGGATGTTGGATATTGGGGCCACAAATAAACCAACCACGCAAATTACCGCGCACATCATCTAAATAGGTCTGAATTCTGAAATAATGCAATGTATTATTGTTACGTGTGACCCAATATGAATACAGAGAGTGATTATTGCTAAAGGTATTTTGGCGGTAAGAAAATACAGCAAAGCCCCAAATATCCACAAAATACCCAACAAACCCTAGGCCTGAAGACTCCACCTAAATTAAACCTGTCAAGCAACATTGCCTTCCTTTTGGCTTAATACTGCCCCATATGCACATATCTGCAGTCCATATTTACTATATATGTTTCCCATAGTAAGTGTAAAGTATTATTGAGGCGTGCTGCCATGGCTGCAGCTTTATTTATGACAGATATTTTGCGTTGTGAACGTGCAAACTTTACTACTTGTTAGACTCTCACGTGACATGTATTGGTTTATGATGACATGTTTACTGGCTCAGTCAGACTCGTTTAACTCTACTTAAGTAGCTCTGAACTGAACTGGGATTTCTGGAGCATCACTATATCATCTTGGGATCATTCAAACTGTTAATTGCCCACATTTTGAAATATGTTACTTGGTATCCAGTTATAATACAGAGAAAACAAAAGTCGAATGCAAAAATGTCGAATAAATAATGTCGAAAAAAATGCGAATGTGTTTTTTTTTATTTGTATGTTGTTTTTGGGTTTAGCTAGTAAAAATAAACAGGGGGTTGTGGGGGGAACACCCCCATTAAATAGAAAATGTAAAAAAAAACATTTGAAATTGTTTTTTTTCTACATTATTGTTTTCGGCATTTTTGCAGTCGACATTTTCACTATAAACCATGTGTGATGCATGTGAATTTTTTCATGCATAAAATGTGTTCTAGCAGAAGAAAAAAAGTATCAAATACTTGAATAACAATGCTATGCTGAAGTTGAAGCATAGCCATACCAAGCCTTTATGCATCCATTAGAATAACACGCACACTGTGATTTTCAATTATTTGAAAATAAATATAAGTGGTAATGTACCTGGGCTTTCAAAATTGCACTGATTTTGAATGAACTCTTCATTAATACATAAGAAAAAAAGCACTCTACTTGAGGTTCATGGGTGTATCTTGAGTCTGGTAACCTTCATGTTCTCCTTCAACCACAATCCATGAGCGTAATGTTATTGCAACTTCTGAGGATTCCCACACCTCGACGCTGTCGCGTGATCTGCACCGCGCCTGCTTTGATCGATGCGCGGGGAGTTCCTTGGCAAAGGGAATCATGTGCCAGCTGTGTATGCTCAATAGAAGAGCTAATCATGGAGAAAGCTCTACTACAGTGTTCACCATTTTGTGGAATCTAGTGCAACTGTGTTAATAGTATCTATTCCCCGCTACCATGCGTGGTGCTAGCAATGATTGCTATCTTTCAAGGACTGCATCCCCCTGTTACCATCTAATGTATCCCTGTACGCTGCTTCCCAATGCTAGATTCAATAGATATCGGTATAAAATAATATAATATTGGGAAGACAGTTCTTGAATGTTGCTTGTAAGTGCATGGTTTGCTTCTGTGCTTCTATGTGTATTTTACAAGCCCTTCCTCGGGAACGAGACTCCCAGTCACCAACACTCATCTGCGCCTTGGTGCAGAGGCTCCCTTTCAAGGGGCCATTGCAAGCCTGCCCACTGCTGCCACATGTCTTAAGGGACTTTCTATGGAAGCACTTGCACCTCCTTTTTGACTATTTGGCTGGCCAGCCTAGCCCAGTGTGTGTTTCCTGATCAAGTGTAACACGGTCTCATTCCCTCACTGCTAATATAGCAGAACTAACTCTCTGGAGGTTTGCAGTACTATCATTCCATCACTAGCAGGATATCTAGAAGGAGATGCCATGTTGCCTTCAGTCTCACAGTGTTTATGAGGATCTTGTCAGGACCTATCAGTCGGGTTTTAGGGCTAGAATTGGCACTGAGACAGACACAGTGTGGGTGGTGGAGAGCATGCTCTGGATTTGGGACGGTGGGGAACTTGCTCAGTGGTGGTGTTGGGCCTCTTGGCCAATTTCCTAAATAAGGTCAGGAGTCACTACTATCTATTCTGTCGGCTGGGCTGCATATGGGGGTGAGGGTGCTGTCACAGAGTGGTTTCAGTGTTTTTTTTATTTTTTGGCAGTGTATTCAGATAGAGTGTTCCTTGTAGCATCTCCCAACCATGCATTGTCAAGTACCTCAGGGGCAGAGACATTCTGCCACGATTGTGAAATGCTAAATGGAGCCGCTTGGAGATCTGTTTGCCAGCAGCAGCATCTCCATCCCTCAGTATGCAGTCGCAAACAGCTATATCTTCATATGTCATCGCATGATGCCATCACCAACCTGAGGCATTGCCTATCAATGATGAAAGCTGGATGGCATAATTTCGAGAACAAATGTCTTCTTTTTAGCAGGAGCAGCTGGCCCATGGGGGAGGGAGGGCTGTTGCCCCACGAATGACACTCCCCCCCACCGTGTTCACGAGTAACAGCAAAATCTTGTCGCTCATGGAAATGGTTGGGGCTGCACTGAAAGTGCAGTGCGGAGCGCTCCACTGAGACATCCCTTTTTCACATGCTCAGTTTAGGCAGCCATGGGCCAGCACCAAGAAAACAAAAACATGGTTGAAAAGGATTCCTTGGGGGCGTTGACACACACCCAGCCCCATGTCCTGTCCTTCACAGACTAGGGTGGGGTCTTCAAACTCAGACACCACCCCAGTGTGTGCAAGAAATAAGACAGTGGGTGGGAAAATGAGGCAGGGTCAGGTGATGTCACTGTGTGTGTGCACTGTCTGGACCCCACCCACGTGCAGGAACTTTCAATCAATTGAACAGCGTCGGAGCAGGCTGCTGCTGTACCAGTGTCCACTGCCAGAGGAAGGTGTCAGACAGCCCGGGCAGGAAAGGTAAGTTTGCCACTCTTTCCTGCCTTGGCTCTGCCCCCCAGCGCTGGTCATCAATGCCGGCTGCCTCCGGGATCCGGAATCAGATGTCTGGCACTGGATCTTGGGACCCGGCCTGCCTCAGCCAAGCTTCACCCACCAGCCTTTACTGAGCCCCCAGCTTTGCAGACGGAAGCTGGGGGCTCGGTGACATAATTTGCGCTTTGTGCTCTATTTCCTCAGCCCAGCCGTACTCAAAACGGGCTGAACAAAAACAAAAACAGAGCCAGGATACGTGCGAATGACGGCTGGAGAAGTTGTCTTTCTTCTGTCCTGAAAGGGACACCGCAGCACGGGAATCAATGGGGCATGCTGAATTGCTTGTAACATTGAAGCTGCACTAAAAGAGACTGATTAGAATGCATAAAAAAGTTAGAGGTCCCCCATGCAAGTACATTTCCCCCTCCCCCACTGTCTCTGAAGTTAGTGCCTCCCCCAACATTTGAGGGGTTAGCCCCCCCGAAATGTAAGTTTCATTGGCATTGTTGTGCCCCTATATGTTCTACGCAGTGGTCCAAGGAATATCAGGAATGGCGGCAAGTGGTCATCGCCACGCACAGCCTTGCTACCGAAACAGCCAGGGTGGCACCGGTGGTATTCTACATTTGAAAGCTCTCCCTTATGATTTCTATATAGTCTTCAAATAGTTTCAAATAGATTCCAGATTCTGTCGGCCAATTGGGTCGGTGTCTCTGCCTTTCATGTGCGTACCTGCTATAGTAGATGTTTCCAAATGTGAGCTCTCTGTGGAATGTTCGCCTTCCAGTTTATGAGTATAATATGTCTGCACATTGCATAGGAGAGCATTATTTCAGGTTCACCTTCATGGCACACATTGACACCTTTTCCGAAAAGAAATGCCAAGGTGAATATTCTGGAGTAATATCTTGAATCTTGCCTGTAGGGGACGAAACCGCTCTCGAGAAAGTGGTATTTTAGAACAAGTCCAAGACATTTACCCATATAGTTTACTCGTTTTTTTTGTAATGTATTTTTTTTGTCGGACAATGTGTAATTTCTGTGCCCCTCTTGCTCTGTGTTTTATCACAGGTTATATTTATAAAGATGATAAATGCTTGCCAAACTGTGTAACGATAAATACATGTTTCAGTTGTGCTGACACAGACATTAAGAAATTGAACGGTGGGTTTACGGGTGCCAACGTTTGATTGAATTTTCAGTACAGGGGTAAAAATATACCCACCTACACTCTGAATACAAGCGACCAGCCCAACCCATCCCCTGGCCAAACACATTTTTTGACATGTTGTTTTTTTTTTTTTACAGGAAAGTGCAAAAAGTCATACGATTAAAACGAAATTTGGAATATATGACATCTCAGCAAAGATCTATCAACCTTCTGAGCTACCCTGGTAACATTATGCTGCTGAGTGGTTCTATGGATCTGGGGTTGCTGTTGGTACTCTTGTTCAGAAGAGAATTGCCAGGCATTTCGGTGCTGGACAGCCCTTGGGCAGGACAAAGGCTGATGTGTAGTGGACATTTCTCTTTTGTGAAAAGATGGTGAGCTAAAACTCTGGTTGAGACTCTAACCCGGAATATAGGCCGGTAGTTGAGAAACTCCCAGAACCCCCCCTTGTTTTTCCCTTAATGTACTAAACATCACTGCATTACCAACAGCACTTTAGGTGAACCACTGCCATGGAAGTGATTTAAAGTGCAATTGATGTGGAGTTTGGAAAGAAGCAGCATGAAAGAAAGTGCACAATTTTTAAACTATTATTTTGAACATTTCCTTTGAGCGGAGTACTCTGCCCCCTCAAAACTCCACCCTGCCTCTAAACTCCCACCCTGGCCCTTGTGTGATCCCCCTTTACATTTTTTCCGTTTACCCCACTGCTGCCTCCTGCATCTAGATCTCCCCGCCCCACGCTATCCCATGCACGCTGCCACTGTCCTCCTTCTATTCTAGGGATGGCTGTGGCACACCTTACCCAGAACTTGCCTTGATGATGGAAATATATTTGTGCCCGTGCAGGAGTACAGAATTGGTGTAATTCCGGTAACCTGGCATCTCAGGTAGTAAAAAATTGTGTGGGTTCTATTCTGAGAACTGTTTGTATGTTAGGTCTTTTTCTATAACTTTTCTTGAAAATTGTGCTGGAAAATGCACCATTTCCATTCCTCATTTAAAAAAATGTGCGTGCCCACTGATATGATATGATATGATATGATATTTGTAACGCGCCTATACACAAGTGTTTCACTGCCCTCCCCCACTCCCCCGAGCTACGTTTGGTGTGTCTGCCGGATCCAATCGATTGCTCATTCAGGCTGTTTGGGAAATACATGTACGCCCCACCACTTTAAAAGTTCACCAGCCGCCACTGCTTTTTAGTCCTGAAAATTCATCCTCCAGACAGGTCAATCCTGGCTGTCAGCTTCATCTCCAAATGGCACGGCAATTACCCGTTTGGGGGTATTCCTAATCTAAGGTAACCTGACATTATGTTCTCGTGTTTAGCAGCAATCTTTTGTAAAGAATTGCAACCTCAGAGGCAGATTTTCTCCAGTTTTATTTCACATTTTTAGAACAACCTGACAGCCTGTCTTTGGCAGAAAGCTACACTGTTATCCTTTCAGCATGTTAGCAAAACATGTGTGTCTCCCTCCACTTTACACTATGTGATATGTTATTGATTTCCCAGTCTTTAGAGGAAAGTTGATTTTATTTTAAGCTGCATTTCAAATTGGTGTATTGTCTGCAGAAGCCATTGTTCACTTTTCAGAATGGGTTATGCCTCATAATTGTTCTTAATGAATAAACAGCATAAAATAACCAGAGCAATATTGTAACGGGCACTGTTTTGTAATGGCAGAGCACACCTGCCATTGGTATGGCTTACATGTGTGTCCGCTCCACCTTATTGCTTTTATTCAGTGGGCATTTATCTTGTCTGTGGAAACTTTGGCTGTGACTTTAAATGGTACAGCATTGTAATCCTATTATTAGGCAAGCATGTTGCTTACAGATTAGTCTATTTGAAAAATTGCATATTTGTTTTCCTGAAGTTTAACAGTGTTAATAGGCGGGGTGTAGTGGCGAGAAGAGCGTTTGCCAAATCAGCTTGTGATTGTTCGATGTGAGGTAAAGAGCAGTCTTTATTGAATTACTGCACGTCGAGTATACCAGCACTTTAATAAGTGCCATCTTGGAGCAGTGGGATATACCCACAATTTTATCTGTCAGCTACATGATGATGTTTCTATCGAGTATGTGTTTCCCTTGGGTGTGCTTCCATTGAGGAGGGTCATGTAATAATACATTATAGTGAACAAATCATTAAATTGTTGTTGAACCTTTTTGCTGTAAGAATTTTTCTTGTGCTTGAGAAATTTGAGTGGCTGCAGATAGCAATATATTGCTACAAATGAATCCTAGCATTCCGAATGGTGCTATTGCAAGATAGTTTAGTTGGTGTGATGCCTGCCCCTTTAAGGGCACACATGCAGTGGAGTGACACAACTCTGCCGCGTGTGCTTGTAATAAACGGGACATTGCCACAGCTGTGTCAGAGCGACCATGGAGCCCAGACAGTAAGCACTGTATGGCGTGTGCTCTGTGGCTGGGGGCATTCACGGGGGCCGGATGGGTATTCCGGCAACACGCAACAGTGGCGACAAAGTTGAGGGATCGAAGCAGACCTGCTGGGCATTGGCGGTGAAAGCGTGGGGGCATTTTTCTTCACTTTTTCATGCAGCAGAGCTGGCAAAACCCATGCGGTTTGCCGCCATTTTGTCCATGCGGCGGTGAGGGTTGTGGCTTCTGTTAGGAGTGCTTGTGCACCTCCCATGTGCAATTCTTTGAACCCCTTGCACAGGGGGCAGCATCGTGATGTTGATTGATTATTTTAAAGTGTTTTCAACGCTTTCCACATGTCAGTGTGAGGTGAGGAGAAAGGGGAGGCTTAGAGAGTTTATTTCATTTCTTCTTTTCCCCTGGACCTCATTCCACTACATTTTTGGGACTTCTAGCCTCTGTCGATGTTAATATAGTAAGCCCTAGGGTAGTGTGGTGGAAGGGACTGCACGCCCAATTTTTGGACATTCTGGACTGGATGCTAGTAGAAGCATTTTGTGACTGTGTGGATTTGGTGGAGGGGCATTCATCAAAATTAGCCCGAGGGGGAGTGTTGGGCCAACATCACCACGCTCAATATTTTGGAGCAGTCTGCCTGGAGGGGGGCCATCAGTGAGTTGTGGCCCCAGTGCTCTTGTGGGGTGCTTGTGACACCAATGCCTGAGTTTAATGTTTGTGGGGCTCCATCAAGCCTTGGACCAAGGTGGAGGCTTTGGATAAATAGGCTCCACATGTACTTCCGTGACACGTGTGAGACGGATGAGGACAGTAAGGTGCCCACACTTCTATACTCGGCAGACCCAGCAGTACATGAAGTCTTTCAAACCCTGACACCTGCAGATGCATCCTACATGGCGGCCAAGAACGCACTGCGCGAGCACTTCATGCCCCTGAGGTACTTGACAATGCATGGTTAGGAGATGCTACAGGGAACACTGTATCTGAACACACTGCCAAAAAATAAAAAAAACACTTAAACTACTCTGTGACAGGACCCCCGCACCGATATGCAGCCCAGCTGACAGAATAGATAGTAGTGACTCCTGACCTTATTCAGGAAATTGGCCAAGAGGCTCAACACCACCACTGAGCAAGTTCCCCACCGTCCAAATCCAGAGCATGCTGTCCACCACCCACACTGTGTCTGTCTCAGTGCCAATTCTAGCCCTAAGACCCGACTGATAGGTCCTGACAAGATCCTCATAAACACTGTGAGACTGAAGGCAACATGGCATCTCCTTCTAGATATCCTGCTAGTGATGGAATGATAGTACTACAAACCTCCAGAGAGTTAGCCAACACGGACTATGAACGCTTCATGATGTGCAGTGCCATTCAAAAGGACGATGAGTCTCTGGACACTTTCTATCGACGTCTGCCCCAGATGTCGCTGTCATGTGCCCAACTCATACAAGGCAGTTCATCTGGAAAGCTGCGAAGACAAGTGCTGCCGGAACTGGGAGTCACGCTGCCCGATATTTTGGAGCTTGGCCAATGCCACGAGGTGTCAGAGGTGTGGGTGTCGAAAATGGTTGTAGCTTTACATCCAGGGAAGACATAGGAGATTTGTTCCGTGGGCCGAGGTCAAGGAGGAAGAGGAGCCCGATGTCCAACTGGTGGCCAGCGTGATAGAGGTGCCAGAGCCCTCAAATCCTGCATCAAGTGTGGGTATGAATGCCCGATGCACGGAAAAGCCTGTGGACGTTGTGGGGCACTCGGCCAGTATTCCCGTATGCGCAGGGCTCCATTGCCAGTTGTGGTGCTGAGGGGGCCGATAAGGGTAGGTTTCTTCAGGTCACAACACCAGACCAATGTCTCCCAAGTAGACCAAGGGGATGATGATGTGACTCACGAAGATGAAGAGGAGGATGAGGATGAGAAAATGTTCTTTATTTCTAGTGTCAGTGCACTAAGTACCACCACCAGTAGGCAGCCACGGTGCCTTGTGAAAGTCAACGAGTCAACGGTACCAGTGCTGGTGGACACAGGGGCATCAGTCAATGTGATGGTCAGGGTGCATCCCAGAATGCGGATATTCACTTTTGGCAGTGAGCAGCCAGTCCCATTGGTGGGAGCATTTGTGGCAAAGGTTGAGCATGGAGGGTCGTCTAGCAAGGCCCAATTCTAAGTAATGAGCATCAGCAGCAGCACTCGCCTGAGCTGTGCGGCAGCAGAAGCATTACTACCCACAAATGTATCCACCACGCTGCACCATCATATCTCTCAGACACCATTCTCAGACCGACCTCATCCAGACCTACCAGACTGTGCTACACTAACCAACTCACTGTACCACGCATCAACAAGATTACAGCAGGAGGGCAGGGTTTCCCCTACATAGCACCAAAACTTTGGAACAATCTCCCCCACGCTCTAAGAGCAGAAGGCTCCCTCACAGCGTTTAGAAAAAAACTCAAAACCTCTCTCTTTAACTAAATTTCCTCTACCTACAGCCAATCAGGCACACATTGCTAAATATTGCTACTGCCCAAACTTGTATGCCTGTATGCCTCTATGCTGTAACTAAGACGCGCTTTTCCTGTAACTAGCGCTATTCTGTAACCAGCGCCACGATGCCTCAGGGCTGATTCTGTGCGCTTAACAAATACGAATAAATAAATAAATAAATAAATAAATAAGCATTGGGCATTGTGAGCTTTGCATATTCAGTGTATGTTGAAGATGTACAGGGCTGCTTGCGAATTACAGCCAGCTTTTTGATGGAATAGGCTGCATTGCTGGTGAACCAGTGAGGCTGCACATTGACGAGTTGATACAGCCAATTGCCTCGAGCACCGCAGAGTCCCATTCCATCTATGGGACTGGGTAGACAAAGAACTGGACAATTTGGTGGTGCTGGACATCATTGAGAAGGTGGATGGATCGACTCTGTGGGTGTTTCCAATAGTCATCTCAAGGAAGCCAAAGTAACCTGATTCAGTGAGAATTTGTGTGGACATGAGGCTCCCAAACAAGGCCATCAAGCGTGAAAGACAAATCCGAGTCATTTGCTCGTGGCTCAAATTGCCGCGGGCAACTCGTTCACATGAGAAAGGTGCAAACTACCAAAAGTTTGCACCTTTCTCATGCGAACACACATATATTCTCACAGCCACACACACACACACACACAACATACCCACAACACACCCATAACAAACCCCCACCCACACCCTCAGCACACCCCCACCCACACCCCCAACATAAACAAACCCCACTTACCTTCATCTTCACGCTGGTTCCCTGCAGCGCCAGTTCCATTTCACTTCCGCGATTGGGAACCGGTGCTGCAGGGTCCTTTTCTTTTTTTTTTTTTAATGGAAGGCTGCAGGGGTGTCCCCCGCATTCCCTGCTCACTATAGCATGAAGTATAGTGAGTGGGGCAATGCAGGGGACACCCCAGCAGCTGCCATTTTTTTTCAATGCTACCATCAAAGGTTCGAACTTTTGTTGTTCGAACCTTTGGTGGTAGCATTTTTAGAACTTTTGGTCAATGCGACCATTCTTTTTAGGTAATTTCGACCTAAACCATGAAAGACACCATGCCCACGATCAATGACATCATTGCGGAATTGCAAGGGGAGCAATTCTTTTCAAAGCTTGACCTGCGGGCGGGATACCATCAAGTGGTGTTGCATCCAGACTCATGGTACATAACCACCTTTACGACGCACCAAGGCCTCTACAGATCCAAGCACCTCAGCTTCGGGGTGTCTTCCGTGGTGGAGGTGTTCCAAAATATCTTCGTTAGGGCCATGGCGGAATTGGAATGGGGGCCTCAACATCAGTGACAACATCATCATATTTGCAAAGACGGAGGCAGAACACATGGAGAAGCTTGTGAGAACTCTGGAACGGCAGCAGGCACTCAGACTGACCTTGCATAAAGAAAAATATGAATTTCTCAAGAAAAACATTCTGTTTTTTGGGTTTGTGTTCAAGGAGGGAGGCATGTCAGCTGACCCCCACTAGGTTAAAGATATTGTGGAGGCGAGGCTTCCAGAGATGGTATCTGCCGGTCAAGTGGCACAGCCAGTAGAGAGCTCGCTTTGACATCCGTGCAGAGCCTGCTAACGCAGGTTCGACTCCCGGCGGGGCCAAACTCAGCCTTTCATCCTTCTGAGGTCGATAAATGAGCACCACACACCATGGGTAATAATAAGCGCTGCTCAGATACCTAAGGGTTTGTAGCGCCAAAGCTTCCTGGGGTGGTCACCTACTGTGGCCGGTTCATCTGGAACCTAGCCTCCAGATCCAAACCCCCAAGAAAGAGGCAATGTGGCAGTGGGGTCCGCTCGAGCAGGCCACGTTCTAAGATGTGAAGGGATCGCTGACGGCGGAGAACACGATGGTGTTTTTCGATCCATCCCTGACATCAAAAATCGTGGTGGACGCCAGCCCTTTTGTTCTGGGTGCAGTTCTCACCCAAACGGAGGCTAATGTGGAGATCAGGCTGTCATAGATAGAGCAGCGCTGCTAACAAATCGAGAGGGAGGCCCTGGCAATCTTATGGGGCTGTCGGCATTTTTGCCTGTATGTGATGGGACAGCCGGTGATGGTGGTAACTGACCACAAGCCCCTGCTGCCGAACATGGCTGGTTCGTCCTCCAAACCTCCATCCCGGATTGAGAGGTGGATGCTAGCGCTCCTGGAATATGGGGTCTCATTGGTGTATTGGCTGGGCAGTGACAACACTGCAAATTATCTGTCTAGGCACCCCAGAGACAAGGTGGAAGGACTTGGAAACATCAGTGGGGAGGAGGCTGACGAACATGTGAAGTTAATTGTGGAGGCGGAGACCCCAAACTCAGTGCCTCTCCAAGAGCTGGGCAAGGCGGCGGCCAAGGACAAGTGCTTCATAATACTAAAGGTGGCCCTTCAGCAAGGGTCATGGAGGTTGGTGGTGGACACTCTGGCACAAAGGACACAGGAGGCACGGTCGGCGCTATAACCACTGTGGAGAGTAAAAGGTGAACTGACATTTGTTGACTTGGGGCGATTGCTCAGGGGTTGACCGCATAATGATACCAATGTCAAAGGTTCCATACGTCATTGAGCTAGCGCACCAGGGCCATCAAGGAACTGCCAAGGTGAAGGCACAGCAATGACAGAAAGTATGGTTCTCAGACCTTGAGAGCAGGGTGGAGGAGTTGGCTTGTGTGTGGTGCCAGGCGGGCCGCAGCACAGAGAGAGCCCCTTATTGAGACGATGCCCCGAGGAAGGAGGCCCTAGGAAAATGTCCATGCTGACTTTGGGACCCTGGGCCGGGGCACTCATTTCCTGGTGGTGGTGGAAGAGTGGGCACGGTACCCAGAGGGCGAGTTCATTGAATCGGTCGCATTTGACAAGGTGGCTGTGGCCCTAGAAAAGATCTTTGCCACTCATGGCCTGCCTCAAACCCTTTGTTCAGACAACGGGCCGGCATTCCAAGGGGACAGCTTTGTCCAGCTGATGGGAGACTACGGAATACAAAACCAGAAAAGTACACCACTCTGGCCCTGTGCCAATGTCAAAGCTGAGAAGTTCATGATGACTCTGAACAAGGTGTTTTGCATCAATCACGGCCAAGGACACTGCCTGCAACAGGTGCTGTATCAGTTCCTGAGGGAATACAGGGCCACCCCTCATACGTCCACTGAAATGGCACCAGTGAGGGCAATTTTCAGCAGTGTCCGAGGGGTCTAATCGCTGAAGTGTGGGAGAGAACATCAGGAGAGTGCTCCGGCCCCAGCAGCTGAGTCCTGGGGATGAAGTACTCATGAAGAACCGGCATCCATATCATATCATATCATATCCACAAGGCAAGTTTTCACTAACTTATGAGCCTGGCCCAATGGACGTGGTGGCGGTGCGTGGCTCGATGCTGACCGCATCGGATGGGACTACCACTGTTACCCGTAATGCCAGTTTCTTCAAGAAGGTGGGTGAAACCAGGCCGGAGGTGATCCTGAGAAGAGACAGTGGTGAGGTACCAGATGAGGGCGGTGGCCTGGCCCATCCGCCGAGTCCCCTAGGTCAAGGGGATGCAGGTGAGGAAGGCCCGATCCAGGAGGTGGGCAGGAGGAATCCCCAAAGCGTTGGGAGGGGGAAGCCTGCCCATCTCAATGACTGTGTGTTGGACCCCTCAACTGGTGGACCCAGCCCACAGGCTGAATAGTTACTTTTGGGACTGGGAGGGAAACGAATAAAGGGAGGTTTATTTTGTGTGCAGTGTAATTTTTGAAGTGTTTGTATTTACCTTCTTGTTGTTGTTTGTTATGAAGTGTGATGCCTTCCCATTTAGGGCACACACGCGGTGGAGTGGCGCAACTCTGCCGCGTGTGATTTCAATAAACGGGGCATTGCCACGGCCGCATCAGAGTGACTGTGGAGCCCAGACACCAAGCACTGTGTGGTGTGTGCTCTGTGGCTGGGAGGGGTCATGAGGACTGGATGGGTATTCCAGCGACATGCAACAATTGGTTCCATGATGTTTCACAAAAGCTGCTGGGAAGCAGGGGTGTGGATGTGGCAAGCATCTTAAAGCACTTTGAGATGTTTCTTGCCTGTTTTTTTACTGAACACTGTTGTGAGCCCCACTTCGTGCTCCAGCACGGGCCCCTTTAAGGGAGCACACATGCTGTGAGAGTCGAAGGAAGTAGAGTTAGTTAGGAAATAAAGTTGATAAAGAAAGTCACGTCTGCATGTCCTCCTTTCCACCATGGTCCCATAGGGAACGCCAACAGCTTGTGATGAGGCGAGGGACCGCTGCAGCGTCCTGGCTGTTTGGAGGGTAGCATCCGCTACACAGCATCCATGGACGTGTCTGAGCTGGAGCTAAATTAAAAATCTGTGCACTTGTGCAAAAAAGTGGAGCACCTAAATTTAGCACCAGTTTTGCTGTTTAGATAATTGGGAATTGAGCAAACAGGCGTAGCCCCAATTGAATTATCTAAAATTGTTTCATAAGACAAAAATTAAACAGACTGTTTTATTTGCTATATGTGATGAGTAACATGAAAAGAAATGTAGTAAACAGATTTCAGTTTATGTTATGCAGCAAACAAAGTGCAAAATCAATTCTGAATTACTTTTGATCTCGTAAAAACATTTTTTGATAATACGGATTGTGACAAAACCTGTTTGCCCCAAGATCTGACTGATCCTTCAGCGCCCTGCCCTTGGTGCACTGAGCTGCACATTAGCGTCCCCTCACCGGCTTTCCAGCTTGATACGTGCACAGGTCTCCAGTGCATGCTTGCTCGCTGGGGGGGCCCACTCCAGAGTCACTGTGAGGTGCATGCTCACACTGCCCGCTGCACCAAGACTAGGATGTGGTCTGAGACGCAGTGCAGACTGATCGCAACAGCGTGGCTGAAAAGACCTGAGAAAACATTGGCCTCCTTCACGCAGGGCACATCAACAGCAACTCGGCATCCAGCGAGGTGCTCTCCACGCCACTCCCTACACCCAGGGCATTGCAGTGCCCACACTTGGTAAACCTGAAACTGAGGCACATCGCAGTCGAGCAAGTTGGTATGTACTGTTCAGCACTAATTATGAAATATTTCAAGGTCACAGGTTCCACGTTTATTCTGTTGCTCGAACGACTCAATTCTGTGCCGTGAAACTATTGTAAAAAAAACTTTTTGTGAAATAAGATTTTGCAAGAAGAACGCAGCAATGTCTTATCCAAGCAGAAGCGCGCCATTGTTAAGGACATGTAGGTGCTGGACAATGCATTAAGCACAAATAAGGCTTCAGACAAAACAGGCCACCTTGACATTTTGAAGTCATTAGGAAGTGGAAACATTGGGAATTCTCTTGAATGTCAAATCACTAATATTAAGCATTGAAATAGCCAGTAGATCTGGCTTTGCTTATGTATCAGGAAAACCTTGTTTGTCTAGTGTGTACTTCACATGCATATCTTTATATATAGCTGCAATGTTTGTGTAACTGTAGTAAACCATTAGGCAAACAAAAAGAATTCTACTAGCAGTGCATCACTAATGCTCTCAGTTATCAAAAGTAATAGTATAGCAATGTCAATGAACAGTCAACCTGACATGTGTGAAACTATAACCCCACACAATCACTGTGTAATGTGTGGCCACCTACTTCCCACACGAACATTCAACGTATTCGAAATACTGTCTGCTAGACAGTCCTAGAATTGTAGACTCCATTAAAATGAACTTCAGGGGATCATTCCTAGAGAAAGTCATTCAACCCATCACAATGCCTCCATGTTCTCAGATACAGTCCTCAAACTATTGCATGTGAGCAGATGCATGGGCGACCCGGATAATCCCAGTTCCCGCCAAAGATTCTTTAGTTCCAGCGATTGTTTCATTTTTTAACCAAACAATGAATCAAGCAGTTCAGAAAGGTGTACAAATTATTGAAGCATGCAGCAGTCATTACTCCCTTAAAAAATAAAACATTTAAGGTCAAAAGACTTAAATTCAGAGCAATCTCTAATATCCCATTTTGTTTGCAAACTAATGGAAACATGTAGCCTAATTCTAGTGCAAAGCTTTGTAGTAAATCATCATATCTTGGACCATTAACCAGCAGGGTATTGTCCAGCAGGCAAAACTAAATTGGTGCTACTATCCACTCTGGGTGAAATAGGAATCCAAATTCGTCGGTAGGTACTGGTTCTGTGATCCTGTTGGATCCTTTAGGGGAGTTCAGTGGAGTCAACCAGGACGTTATTTTATCAAGAAAGAGACAACCAGGAATTAAAAACTCTGGCTTAGCTTGACGCCAGTATTTTCTGTCAGACTACCTTCAGGCAATAGACATGCCCCCTTTCTCATCAGTAACCTTTGCAATAATGTGCCGTAGTCCACAGAGATCTGTGTGATCTTCAGTAATGTTTTAATATTAACGCCCTTCTGTTGATTTAGATTGTTCAGTCAAACGTTCTGGGTATGTCATCCAGCTGTTATTACGACTTCAGAGCCCAGACAAAAAACCCCTTCACCTGAAACAGAAATTGTCTGTGAAATGCCGATCAATAGATCACATTAAGCTTATTAACGATGAGCCCTAACAAAATGAGGTAATGATTTTCTCCACGCACCCTCAAAATGGCTGCCAGAAGACTGCCCACAATCATTGGGGCCTGGCCCTACTCCAAACGGAAAAATAAGAAACTTGGATGTCAATCTTGACAGTAAGTTTTACTTTTTGCTTCCTATCACCAGAAATGGGCCAAACTTACTAGTGTAATGTAAGGGGTGGAATGCATCTTTTAAATTGCCAAAACATGTGTCAACACACATTGTGCTGCAATGTTTGACCACACCCTAATTGGGCTATACTAATGGAGTCTATTGGAGAGTCAAACAATATCCAATTCCCATATTACAGAGATTAAGATTGGAGCAGCCAAAATCTACTCTCGCAACCTGATTTCCGTTCCAGCTCAGGAGCACTGTATAACCTTTATTGGGCTTCTACACCAACATATTGTTTTTAAAACATTACACATTATTCACTAATCGGTCTATTGCATCAGAATCCCTCTGCTGATCAAAAACTGGTTTAGTGGAATTCCTGAAGATTAGTTTGTCTTGTTGCGGGGGGGACAGGGGAGGAACATCTTCCCAGCTTGACTGCAGAATTTGGAATTCTCTCCCATGGAAGCTGAGGTCCTTAAAAGGTTCTGACACTTTCAGTAAAATAATTGTACCGAGATCATTTAACAGATCAACATTCACGCTGCCAGGCTATTGCTATCGATCCCAAGACGCCAGATGTCAGCAAAGTGTGTGCTTTACAAATACCTGACAACATAACACGACACATTTACAAAGCCAGACTTATTGAACTTGTCAAAGTATTTATTTTGGTGCTCACACACACACACACACACACACACACACAACCACACACACTGTGCAGCCAAAGGAAAGAACAAGAAAAAACTCTGCTTCACTTGCCATTAGGAGGAAAAGAAATGTAATGGGAACACTGTCTTTTAACGTATTCGAAATGACAATGAAAAAATATGAACCTTTTGCTAGACAAGAAAAATAATGGTGTTCCAAATATATCAGGCAGTAGTAATCGTGATGAATGATGTGCTCAGTTTTATGTAATGGTGTGTTTGTCGAACAGTGCAGGGAAATTAGGTTCAGCTGAAAATATGTGTCCCGGCAGAAGTTGAGGCGGCTTCTCTTAATATTTGATTTAGAAAGGCAAAGAGTAATACTTTGAAGCAGGAAGGAAAACAGATCTGCATTGTAGCACAAGAACACAAGGTCACTCAACCAACAGAATGTTAAATATATTTTTCATTGAGTTTGCTAGACGTTACAGCAACATGCACAATTTCAAAATTGATTTTCAATCAGGATTTTTTTAAATAAGCATTTTTTATTTTTAATATCAGTTCACGGTAAACAATATAAACAATAACGACACGTAAGGCCATTTCAGAATTGATTGTGTGGCTTGTACTGCAAAAAGGTTGATATTTGTACGTGAGGGAGTTACAGCCAGTGTGCCAAAGGTGAACCAGTGGCAGAGCCGGGGTGGGGGTGGGGAGCGGGTAGGGGCAGACCCCCGGCTCTGCCTCCCTTGTATCACCCCCTTGGTGCCCTGTGCGCCACCCAGCCTCCTGCTGGGACCCTATTTGCCGCCCCCTATGGCACCAAAAGCTGCCTCCTTTACTGAGGTGAACGCCATATCGGCAAGTTCAATGTATGAGACCATATTCTACGTAGCATTGCATGCACTATGTACTAGTAATTTGCTTCTAGAGGTGGATAAGTGAACGTTCCCAGGTAAGTAGGAGGACGAATTTCAGGTACCAAACAAACGTAAGTGAACACCAAGACCCATTTACAGACTTTTCGTGTTCAACAGTGTTAGGGATCACAATACTGCCAAAATACTAATAACAACAAACTAAATTACCATTACCCCCAGTGGCAAGTGCAAGAAACGCCTGATTATGTGTGTTTGTTACTTCTCAATAGGAAGACCCCTAGAAATGTATTGTGGAGTGGTAGCCTAACCGCATACGGTAATATCGTCATCACAGCTATAGCCATTGGGTGTAGAGGGAATAGTTATTCTTACAGGCAAGCAATGTTAGCCATGAGTGTCAGCGCCCATAGTTAGGTGGAATGATAAAATAGGTGGTAATGATATTGCCACCTGTTTCCCAGTACCACAAACTTGTAATCACCGCCCACGGTGTTGGCTGAATGCGCCTGAATACTTGTAGGAACTGAGAACAGACAAGGGAACATTATTGTTATACAGGAGGAAACAGGAAGTAACATTAATGTTTTGGTTTCCTTTGTACTGTGCCAGTACCTACTATGAGTGTGTTGGTGTTTTGCATATAGCTGCCTATGCTGAACCCCATTTCATCGGTGTTTAAAGCTATGTGTTTTTTTCCCCTGTATCTTTCGAAAATTTAATTTCTGGCGTGCATATCTGAGACATATCTTCAATGTGGTACATTGGCCCTCATTACGATTCAGGTAGGAAATAACCACAGATATTCCGCTGGGTGGAATTTATGTTACCACTGTGGCATCCGGTGGATTAACCCCACATTACAAGTGGACTGGAGCGTGGTGAAAACCATCGGCAGTAACTGGAATTCCGTCTGGTGGAATTAATGCCGAAAAACAACAGTAATTCTGTCCAGTGAAATTAATGCTGAAAAGCAACTCTAGATGGTATTTCCGCAAAATATTGATAGAATTAAAGTTGTGCTATTACCGAATGGTGCAGAATTAGCACTGGGTGGAGACAGCGCCATGCCACAAATGTGAAGTTCAGTGACGGCCATTTCACAAAATACAATCCATCCTGAATCACCCTTTTCCTGTAGGCATCTGAAGGCAGAACTCGTCTCAAACATGCCCCAGGGCAAAGGGAAGAAAAAAGGTCCCAAAATGCAGCTGCAAAGGCCAGAATTCACTGAGGCAGAGTTGCAGGTCCATGCTGGAGAGATAGTCAGCCATGCAGAGGAGCAGTTTGGAGGTAGCCAAAGGTAAACATCTGTTCAGCATCTGGACTGAGATTAGGGTTAAGGTGGTGGCAGTTGTCACCGCACACCTTCACAACGGAGGCTGACGGAAGAGGTGGAATGACCTCAAGACTAGTGACCTCAGCCTCTTGCCCTTACACTGACAGGATAAATCTAAAGCTGTTCTTGGGTTATGATCTTATGCCGTTTGAGGGAGAAGTTAGTTTTGACGTACTTGGATCTGTCTCATTGTACTTAGACTTGCATAAGTCACCAGGTAGAAAGACACATGGATTACAAAAAGATAGCATTAAATTGCATGTTTATTCCCAATTAGGATTGGGCACACTTTTTTACTCCCTAAAAATAATGTTTCTACCAGTTCCAACAAACATATATTAAAAGATTACCACTTCAAAATCTAATATGTAGCTCTTGGCCCAACATATTATACATTTTGTAAAATAAACTTACACAAAAAAGACCATACCTTGGTAAATTGGGTTCACAGAGCTCGAAAATTAGTTGAGATGGTAAGCAGTACAAATTAAAACGTATGGCTAAATTATTAATACATGAAGTTAAATAGGCAAAGAATTCCTGAAGCAGCGATTTTGACAAACCATTTGATAAAGGGTGCATATACCAAGGCAGCACAGTTTTTTGTGCTATAACAATGCATCAGTAACAGAGGCAGTTTTTGGTACTGGGGCTGGATTATAGGGCGCCAGTGGGAAGCTGGGTGTGCCCACTGGGCACCAGGGGGGAATCAATTGGGGCAGCTGCCCCCTTTGCCCACATCCTGGCTCTGTCACTGCCATTCATGTATTCCTAGAGCACACTTTTACTGTGATGTGATGATCCATAAGAACCTGATTCAGAGAGAGTTGCACAGGAGCACATTAGGGGCTGCACATGAGCATATCAATGCTGCACTTGCTCCATTATAGCCTATAATCTGGAGCAAATGTGAACATGTCTGGGGCATCTCTGAGCAACCCTTGAGCAAATCATGGTGACACGTTCACATCTCATAGATGCTTCAGACATTATATTTTACTGTATTGTATTGTAGTAGTCATTTATATAGTGTCTTTTCCCAAATTGTATAGCCTCAATGTGCATTGGTGTAGGAACGCCCACAGGGACTGAAGTCCAGGTATGAGACGGTTCTAAGAGGAGGCTTAAGATGCATGTGTGCATTTTCCCAGGTTTAGGAAATCGGAGGGATGGCTAGGCTTCCGTAAGCCACCCCTGCGGTCAGGCATGTGGACAGGTGCTGAGAGAGGTCACGACAGAGCGCTAGTACAAGAAACTAAATATGTACCCAGCTAGACCGACATTTTTCCTAGGTTTTCAGTGTAATCTAATGTCAGAGGTGTTGAGGCAAGTATGGTGTTTCAGTGTGAAAGGGTTATGTGAACAGAGAGACTGAATCGGTCATAGTCATAGCTGCATTCTAGAGTGCGTGGCTGCGCAGCCGTGCCTGCGGCAGGTATCCACCGAAGTGGTGCGATTGTACATACCTTCAGGCTCAGATGGAGTTTATCGTTGATGTTAATGTGTCATCCAGTCTTCTGTGGACAGGAAAAGTCAGCTACATTTGTAGACGTTTCTAGGCACTATGGACAGGCTACCCTGCAGATTTGCTCCAGTATTTCACTTCGATGATTTAGGTATTAGGTAGAAGGGGCAAATCGGAGATGCTCCTGGACATCGTTTGATTGCTCTAGCGCAAATCTTTGTGAATCCAAATTTAAAAGAGGTCTGTGATTTTATGATGTATCAGAATAGAGAGGCTCGCAAAATCCCTCCTGTTTCTCACAGAAGTTCCCTAAAAGGTTAAGAGGGGCATAGAAAATAGAGTGACTGTTCTAAAACATTTAATTGACATTTAGTTTACATGGTCAGAATACAACGCAATCCGATTTTTATAAAAATGAATTTAAACTAAATGTTCAGTTTTCTCAATGCAACTCTTAAAATAGTAGACTGGCCTGCATGTTTTTAAGCGCTTACCTTATTGGCACATAAGGCATGTGAGGCAGAAGGATAAGCATGTATTCAGCCTTCATCACACTAGATGGACAGGTAGGGCAGCAGGGACAAAGGACGAGCACTTTCGGTTCCAGTCTCCACGGAATATCACTTACCACTCCCACATGAGGGGAGCAGTGCGCCAAAGTCACTTGTTGTACTAGTCTTATTGCTGAAATGTAAAAACAAAAAAAATAGCACATTTGAAGATTTCAAAGGCCGAAACTCGATGTATCATCATGCCTTGAAAGTTCTAAAAATATATAATTTGCACTGGTAAGGCATTTATTGTAGTCAATGCCTGGGCATTTGTTAGCCATAGCCATCATATGTCCCAATGTGTATCGTACATGCTAGGCATTGTCATGGTGCGCTCACATCATATGACAAGGGTTGCTTAATTACATTGACATTTACCATCAAAAGCCCATCCATTCTCACCATTGGCAGGAGTTGTGATCAAAACCAGGTATTGGCAAAGATTCTCAAAATATCTCATACTGTTGGGCGGTGATGCATAATAAGCCCAAGTCCCAGCAGCATTGTTATATGGCATGTATTAGCATCCTATGCAATGTACTTACATCATACAGTAAGTCATGTCCTGTAAAACTATGCCCAGCTACTTGTAGGGCAGACCCAAAAACCAATCGATAAAAATTCACTCCAGAAAGGGTCAAATGAGTGCATGGATTGCAAGAAAAGTAAAGTTTTATTGCATGCAAATACAGCTGGGAAGATGGGTCCGTACAGTAGAACTGAAAACTGAAAAAACGCTTGACGCGCCTACTCTAAGTTACATATTTTATAGCAGAAAACTGCACATCAACACAAGCAAAACATATAAGATAGAACATAATCCTGTGGCCCCCATTGGCTAACTCCTATAGAAAAAATCTAAACATCCCCTAAAGCTCATTACTTCATTGGTCAAGCATATCGAAACACAACCCCTTACAAGATGAGCTAATTGTGCAGTCAGCAAAAGAATAAAACTATAAGGTGATTGGTTCATTGTACTCAGGTAAATTGTTGAAATACTATACTCTGCTTATTGGTTAAGAGAGCTTTGGACAACTTGTGATGTACATGCCCCTGAGAGGACCCGATCAGGGATCTAGTGTGAATAACTAGGTCAACCATGCCTGGGAAAACAATGGCTTCCCCATAAGGGCAGATCATTTGGCACTCCCAAATAGCTTTTTCGACCTTGCAGCTGTACATTTTTGGCATTACCTCTTGTGAATCCCAACTGAGAACACATTGCATCCCAGCAGGCCTCCTACTCTATCTCTCCTGGAAACCAGGTGCTTTATAATAAACACAGTCGACGCACCGTTCTTGGGGAGGAATTTTTCATATTTGTTTACTCTATTTGCTCAAACAACATTAGTTCAAATGGACTGGCCACTTCTCAATGGTAACTCTCCAAATCGTAGCTATACATCCTGGCAGTGCGCAATACTAGGCCCTGTTCTCATAGCATTCGTTCTTCATAGTTGCAACACTAATCTAATCGTCTTAAGACCAACATTCCATTCACATCGCCTGTGTGCTGCTCAACCTGATGCAATTATCTTGCTGCCTGTGCTGTGCACCTCCCTTCTTTCCTCAACCTTGACTGTGTGATCGTTCGTTGGGGAATAGGATGCATAAACTCTATTTAAATAAACAGAGCAAAAAGTTCCAACAGCTGGCCTTACTGCTAAAAACCAACACATACAAAACTGTTCCTTTTACAATTTAAAACACCACTTCAATTACTACTACTAGCTACAAAACTATTAAACACACCCTAGCTCTAATCTCTAAATATACAGGCAACATTATTACATGTGTTGCTCCTTCTGTTAATTTGTAAGGCGCTGTGATGTTTTCTAAAAGTGTGTACTCGCTAAATACAAATAAAACGTATCCAGAGCTGCCAAACCGAATGGCAAAATACTGACACTTAATGACAAGCTTTCTTTGCTAATACAATGTATGCAGCCCAAACCTTTTTCCACGGTTGGGTCCTTGCACTTGGATCCCAAAAGACTATGTTAATAAGTGCTAAAGTGTGGCTGCGGACTCTCCAGTGGGTACCTTCCTAAAGAACAGGCCATTTTTGCAATGTTTGTTCTCGCAGAGGGGCACCTATGACTAATTTGTGATTGTTTCAAGGGCCTTAAATCTAGTCACCCTAAGTTTCCCTTGGTCATCCAGATGTGGACCCCTTGCTCACTGTGCTCAGAGATGCACAGCTCCACCTCACTGATGAGACTCAAAAAGGCTGAAAAACGTATCTGGGGTTGCTATTGGTACTCTTGTTCAGAAGGGAATTGCCACAGCATTTCGGTGCTGGATTGCCCATGTGGGCGGGACAAAGACTGATGTGCAAATAGATATTTGCCATTTGTGAACGGTACAGTGAGCTAAAGTGTGGCTGTGGACTCTCGAGTGGATAAATTCCAAAAGAACAGTCAATTTGTGCCACGTTCATTCTCGCAGAGGGGCGCCTATGGCTAATTTATGATTGTATCTTAATGAGCCATTTTTTGCCATAAAGTCAAAGATGCTGCCACCATTTGACAGGTATTGCCATCACAAACCAAAGTACTCAAACCAATTATTTATGATTGTATCTTAATGAGCCATTTTTTGCCATAAAGTCAAAGATGCTGCCACCATTTGACAGGTATTGCCATCACAAACCAAAGTACTCAAACCAATGCCCATTCTATGCCATTATTTGCCCATTTATTCACAAAGGTGCATGTCTCTGCCATAAAAAGAGCAGACACTCATCAAATTGACAGTATTGTACTATAATGCAAAGGTACTCACCACCTTAACAGAGCCCCCACAACATTTGGAAACTTTTCTGGGAAATATGGTGCAAAAATCATACATTTTGTAATGCAGCTCACGTATACACAGATGACACCTAGAGCACTTCCAAATAAAACGTACACACACACTTCTATAGGTGCCAAGCACACAAAGCAAAAAATGGAGTGCCATTTTGGACAACTCGTTAATTTGAAATCCTATTTGGCAACCAACATTTATTCACACTATGCATCAATTGCAGATCACTTTACTGCAGAATTCAGTATAGCAGTAGGAAGGGGTGTTGTGCTTTCATGATAGTACATCATTGCTAGTTTCAGGTACATGGCTCCCAGTATGGAGCTTCAGTATTGATTTAGGAGCCTGCGCTTGGCCACCACAAAAGTATTTTTAATATATATCACAGAGTGTGGCTCCACCTGGTATTCAGATGCAGTGATGGTCAGCTAAGCTCATTGGAGGGTTGTCACAGTCAACGTTTCTGCTTGTCTTTAACCATTTTCACTCATGTGTACATCCAGTTCATGAACCACAACAACATTCACGAACTCATTAGATCTTGTTCTGGAAAATGTAGCACTGACTCTCCAAGGCAGGCAGTAAGCTTGCCCCTATATGGGAGTTCCTTTCATAGGCCTTCTCTATTACGAACAATGTTTGACTGCTGCATGGATACTTGCAGAGGGAAACAGTGTGCCTTTTTGAAATCACAAGCTCTGAAAAGCATGCAGTGTCTCAGTGCTATATTCAGTATCTGAATAGCTTCTGGGGCATCAGATTTGGGTTCATCATGACAAAGTTCGAAGAGTAAGATAGAATGTTCAGTAGCACAACATGCCCTTCCCAAACAGTAATAGTGAAGACTAATCCCAAGAATGATGCTTAGTATGATCTTATCTGTCCAACTTCCCATATAGTCCAATTGGGCCACCATAACTAATTCCTGCCTTAATCTCCATGGTGAAGTCAAGCCCTTGCAAGTTTATTGACCAACTGGACCAATCAGTTCCTTATTGACCATATGCCACTTCAGCATCTTATGGTTCATCTTTATCTCAAAGGCAGTCCCACTAGATAAGCCATTTAACCCAATTCTTTCGCTACAGTGGCCCACCTCCTCTCTCTAACCGAGAGCTACCAACATCTGACTCACTCTGCATTTCTTAAATAGTTGTAATAGCTCTGGGGATAGTTTGAGGTAGGCACAGGCAAGGTAGCTACTACAGTCCCATAGTGGGCCTCAACCTTCCAATGACACCCTAGGAAATCACGAAAAAAGTTTACACATGGGACTGGATTGTGGATGGTTCCCAGTCAAGAGCCTTGTTCTTGATTTGGAGAGGCTGAGCTTGCCCCAACAATGGTTTATCCAAGAAACACCAATTGTGTATCTCTGAATGGCATTCTACAAATATTAACACACATCAGAGGTGATCTTTAATCTACATTGAAGATACTGGAATGCTGCATTACTGGCACAGCTTTTTCAACGAATATATTGAAGAGTTAATCAAACTGGAAAACTTATCCAAGGGAGATATCGGAATACAAAAATGCAAATAATTTGAAAAAAAGATTTCAGATCGCTTCATCAGTATACTATGCACAATGGCCCTGAAGAAGTTCATAATAGAAGTTGTGTATTTAACAAGTTCAACTATTTGAAATGGGTATTGGCCAGTTGGAGATCTATCTTTAATAACCCATTGTATAATTAGATATCTGACATATGATTGTTTTTGAAACAAAGAATAAAGTTCCCAAGTGTTGTAACTCCCGTCCTCTGCACTCTATTAATGGCTCAAAAAGAGTCCTGGTAGTTTGAAAAGAGTGTGTTGTATGGAGTTTCGTTTCTAACTTCACATTTAGTTTAAAATATCAATTGAATACATGTATTTACGATTTCAGTGCACATCTGAAAAACTGCTACAGTCGGATTTCTTTATCAAACGTGGTTGATTTATTTGTGGCCCAACGCGTTTCATGAACAATCACTTCTTCACGGGCAAATGAACAGATTTCTAATATTTATCTCTAGAAAAAGTATTTAAATAATACACATTAGTATACATTTGTGTTGACGTCATGTAGAGTATTGTTCAAAAGAAAACACATTTTTTTAGGCATTATTCATATATTGGTTTAATCTTCAACAAAATGACAACTGTCAACATATTTACAACTGCCTTATAGTGTTAAGAAAATTGCCAAATTAAAAAAAATTCTTAGGGTAAACACTGTTAACAAATCCCCACCCTCGGTATTTCATTATTATTGGCTCCTATATCTTGCGCATATACACTGTGTCAACAGATTTGCAAGATTCCTGTTTTCAGTCCAGAAATGATTATCAGATTTCTGTGAACCCAGAACAAAACATTGTCTAAACATCACATTAATACTCATTAAAGTAATATAGGCTTCCCGAGAGTCTTAGCTTAAAACAACTAAGTGTTTTCTGCTTAGTTTGTGAAAGAATGTCTTCTCCAAATAGTTGGAGGATAAACCCAAGAGGGTAGTAGAGTTGCAAATCCCTGAATAGAAGATACAGGATATGGTCAAAATTTTAGTCCAAATTCTGAACTGAAGGAGTTAACAGTGAGTCAATTTCAACTTACCAAAGGAAATAATGACACTCCAAATTCTGAAAAGCGATGGAGAAGAGGGCTGAACATCCGTGAACAGGGTGTTCAGGGAGCTTCATATGCTCGTGGTCAGTAGTGAGTCAAATGCTGGCTCATGTAAAAAACAGGGATGAATTCCTAAACAAAAAGGAATTCCCATGGTGAAGTGAAACAGCGGAGAGGATTCTTATAGTAACAAGACTACAGCCCATTTGCAAACTTACTTGATTCAAAATTTGGAAAAGTATGACCACGGTGGAATCTGTTCATTTGCCCCTGAAGAAGTGATTGTTCATGAAATGCTTTGGGCCACAAATAAATCAACCAACTTTGATAAAGAAATCGGATGTGCACTGAATTTCGTATATACATGTAATTTATGTTTTCAACTAATTGTGAAGTTAGAAAAGAAACTCCATACAACACACTCTTTTCAAACTCCCAGGACTCTTTTTGAGCCATTAATAGAGTGCAAAGGATGGGAGTTCCCAAACTTGGGAACTTTATTCTTTGTTTCATATGTCACAACCCATATGCCAGGGTTGTTTATTATCTCCTCCACACCTTAAATCAATTCAGAAATTTGCTAAATCTCACATCATTTATCTACAAAGGTAATTACATAGGAGTGCAGATTGATTTCCTTCTTTTTGACTATATGATTGTTTTTGCCCACAAGAATACTTTATAATCACACAATTGTTAAATTGACGGCTATAGAGGCCCTTTTTTGTGAGAAAATTGTCATTAAATGATTAATTCAATCTGTACATTTAAGTCTTAATGAATCATTACCATCATTTGATTAATCAGTAGCAGGAGGGTTCTCTTGAAAGGAGGGTGAGGTAAAAATAATGTACGTAATGTAAATATATTACTGGTATCTCAAATGCAATTCAAAACTGTTGTGAGACGCAGATTGGCTTTCAAAAATGATGGCACAAAGGTTTTCCACCATGATGGTGCAGCAGTTGATTTGCTTCTTAAAAGTGGCATTTGCGTTTTTAACACAATGGCCATGGCTGATAAGTTCTACAATGTGTGAAGGATGGAGGTTTCTCCTTGGGGGACATGATTAATATGGTATGTTAATAATCAAATCAAAAGTGATTGCATACTGAGAAGCCACTAAATAATCAACAAGCTTATCTGCTTATAGGAAGGAGTATACACCCATCTTTCATACATCACTGAGCACTCCTATAATTTAACAGTTCCTAAGGGGGGTGGTTCCTGATTGAGGGGTCCCCATGATTACTCTTGAACATGGGCCATTGTGATATTTAATTATCCCTATGTCAAACATTGTGGGAATCTGTGTCTTAAAGTAATCACAGATCTTGGCTGACATCATGTAATATGTACTCACCACAGGCATGGTGACTTCAGCCTGCCATTCATGTTTCCATACACTGCCATAAGCTTTCGGTCAATCACCTCCAGGGCAGTGAACACTGATGCATGGCAGAAGAGTATAAGATGTGCTCAAACATGCTAAGTTGGGAAAGCCAAATCACACCCTCGACCTCCGCAATGTTCCGGTCATGCAAGTGTACCAACCAACTTTAGTGTAGGAATCATAAGCATCTTTTTGATACTGACTCAAATTGTTCCAAAACATTTTGAATCAAAGTGCTTCTCTCGTGCTACTGCACTGTTTTCCCGCAATTTCATTCAGCTCTTCAATTACTTCTTTTCAGGGATGTCATTTTCTGGTCTCTTTACACGATATCTCTTGGTTGGACTGGATAAACAAAGCTTGGTCCTCCTCGTGTTTCATTGTGAATGCCATGATGGCACATACATAGGTCTGTCTGGGTATGTCCTTCTCAACGCATCCCACACATGGGCTTGACAGTTATTGAATGGGGCTCAATCTTGCAAATCACTCTCTAATCAGACCCCTGGGTACCCTGCTCTTTCCCAGAAAATGTTTGTCTGATCCCCTATTAAGTTGGCTATACACCTTTCATAACTCCGATAGCTAGAGGGATCTCTGTTGTATCTTTTTTCTAACGTATTGATCCACTTGCCCGCCCCTGCTTTAAGAGTTGGTAGGGTCTGTATCAAATTATTTTTGTCCACATGGGGCTATGGTATTTATTGTGATCTCCCTACTCCCTTCTGTATAAGTGGGAACTGCCTCCCCCTTTTTGGGATATGACATATTCTCATTTTTTTCTTCCCTCTAACCACTGCCATTGTTCTATGGCAAGGTCTTAATATTCTCTCCCACGGAGTTCTCTCTTCCTGATCCCCTTCACTTTCCCGATCCCCCTAACTCTCTTCCAGCTCATCCTCACTTTCAATTACCCCAGATTCATATTCTACATTATTTTGCTCTTGTTCTGGAATTTCCATCTTCACATCTTTTTTCACTTGCTTATGCAATTTCAATAATATTTCCCCTGTGCCCACGTCTCAGCATCTTTGATCTCATTGCCCTTTGCAGTACCTCTTCTGTTTTATGTATTACTGTTTCTATTCCTTAGATGCTTTATTCTCTACTTTTACTACAGCTGGGTTATTTTGCTCACTAAATTCCCAGAAGTGTATTTGTCTCCTTACAGGCAGGGGTTTTGTATCGAGTGTTAGTATATCCTGCTGCAGGTTTTAAGGGGTAAAGTCTGGTTGTTGGCAGGGCCGTCGGCTGTGCAAGCGCTGGAGCCTCTGCCGACTGGGTGCTCTTTTCTAAAGCTGCCTGGGGTACTGACTGTGCAGGCATTGATACCTATGTTGTATTTGCGCTTTCTGACAGGGACAGGCTGTTATACCCTCAGTATTCCCCTTTTCTTTATTATTACTCTCATCTTCTTCCATCAATTTCCCCAATTCTAATATACTGTGTCTCTTTTTCAGCTTTTAATCCTAGTAGTGGTTAGTAAAGGAGAGTACACACGCTGGATTATATTCTTATCATGTGTGCCCTCAGCAGGCCAAGCTGTAAATGTTTTTCCTTCAGTTTCCACTGCCCACTCCTTGTCATACGTAATTATCCTTTCCCTTTAAGTTGGGAGCTCTTACACATATGTTCTAGCAGTACACTCATTCTTGTCTAAACATTAAGGTCATAAACACACCTGGCCAGTATCTGGTATTCACAAAAGACCCCAACAATAACCTCAATAACACATATGAGGGTCACCCCATTATGGCACCCCCCTAAGCTACCTCCAAACACAACGCACAAAACTTAAACATAAAAAAACACCATTGATACAATCTCCACCCTAATCTTCTACCCTCACTAAAATATTACATCAAACATTTGCCTCTGATCATTTGATACCATTTATGTATATTTATGTATATTTATATGTATTATACAATGCAGTTGAAAATCTCATTTTTTTACACAATGTTTTATATTCCACCCCTCTCGTTTCTCATCGCAGACTGAGGGTACAGTCTTTGCGAGTATGGGACCTCCCACTCTATTTCTAAAGCAGCGCTGCCCTTCCTCCCTTACCGAGGGATGTGTCCACTTCACTTAGCAAGTTTACAACTCACTTGACATCACCGATCCTCGCTACGGGAGCCCTCTTCAGTTTCTACTCAAAGGAAAAAAGAAAAAAACAAGGCAAAACAGACCACGTGGTTCCCCCCATCACTCACTCCACTTCTGCATTTATACACACTTTCCCATTGCAGTTCTCGGATCAGGAGCACTGGCTTGTTATGGTCTTCTGACGTCCTCCGACACTGCCTCTCCCAACAATGGCCTGCACTTGACGGTCAGGCCAGGGCCTTAAGTGGTCAGGCAAGCCTCCTGGGTAACCCCTGTGCTTGCTGTCTCCTCATGGTGTGTGCAGTCTTCTGCTCTCTGCAGGCAGACCTAGCTTTCCCAGAAGTGTGGTAGAGGAGCCCACAGCTGTCCAGACGAGACTTCGATCCCCGTACTGGCCACCAAATATGTTCAATAATAAAAATCAATCCAAAGAGCCAAGAAAGAATGCACACAATATGAGAAAAAAGTCTATTACACTATAGTCCGAGAGGTGAATTATCAGAATGATATGCAACATGGTGACAGAAAATGGCTGAATTTATAGCAGATATCAGAGGTGAAATTACAACAAATTTTGCAGGTTATTCACACATTTCTGGCATCTGATTGGGTTTTGTCGGTAAGTGTACACAGTACCTAGCCCTACTGGCTTATTATATACTCATGACCATAGCAAGACATCAGTTGATTAATTAATTAACATTGAGATCATCTCATTTTCCATGATGCTGATTGGATGCTACTCTTATTTTTATTTTGTATCGTCTAGACTTTGTAGTTTATTGGCTGTTCCAGGAAGAGTATTCGTGGAGTGAGTGACTTGATAAAGTTCATCCAATGCCTGTTTCATTTGTGACAGTGTGACAACAAAATGATAACTTCACATCCTCTTCCCAAAGATCTCATTGGTTGGCACTTCATACCATTCCCATCATTATGAACTGTTCCTCCCCAGTTCAATAGTGCAACTCCTCATTTTGAAATATTACTCTCTTCCCCTTCCTTTCTCATGGTCTGTGCATGACTTCATTTGCTCTGTTGTTGACTTTATGAGCTCGGGCTTAAGTGTTTGCAAACTTTTTTCTCTTGCAATAATATGAATATATGTATATAGATTGCAATACCATAAATGTGCTCATAACTAATAGTGTCAATATATTGCTAAGGTTGTTCATAATTTTCTGCAGAGGAGTAGCTGTATGCCTCTGCAGGAAACCCGCCCCCTTACCTCACATATGTTGGAAATCTGAGATTATGCCGTGTTTCACACCAGCAGGTGGGCCAATACCGCAGCGTATATTCGAAAGAAGATACCCATTGAGACAACCCTATCGAATGTATCCCCGAAGCGACGACAATCTGAGTGAGGAACTCCCTGAAGGAATATGAGAAAAGTGTAAAGAAAGAAGCATGTGACGTCATAAGAGAGTATGAACGATGCCTCCGGATACTGGCTGAAGAGGATATATGGATCCTACAGAATCTAATGATGGAATAAAGAATCAAGATCACTTTTGAACATAAAAAGAAGATTACATGTGCACAAAGTGCTACAGAGAATCAATTGTTCAATAATTGTACAGACGCTGAAACGCAATGTAGACTAAGTTATCATAGACGCTGACTATATGTACTGAATAGAATGCAGGCAAAGTCACCACTGTATGGAAGCTGGACATCAGTTCATGAATTTTAGTAAGCCAGGACACATGAAGAAGAAAGGGAAAATTGTGTCGGAGCAAGAATAAGCTGAATAGTGGAACTGCACGGCAAGGTTGTCCAGCCCGAAGTCTAGACTGAAGCAGCCAAAGTCAGCTATCTATTCTGGAAAGGAGTGAACGTGTGATGGATGAATCATCTCTTGTTAAGGTGCAATGAAAGAATGGCAAGAGTGCCAAGTTTTATTCATTTAAGACATATAAAACCTGCAAAATTAACCAAATCGTTGTCTCCTGTCACGTGAGCCAAGGATGAAAATAGAGTTGAACTTGGAGTCCTAGAACACGATAGTGAGTGCCCACACTCTCATGTATTCCCAGAGATAAGGATACTTTAGAAGCCCAAATTCAGAGTCAAGTCCACCTCCTTGCAGCTGGGTCTGGGCTTATGTGCTGCTAAATGAACCAAATGTTCCACACATGGCACAAGCATGGCAACTAATTGTAGTGGTCCATATAACGAAGGACCTTATAGTTTGTAGACCAATGGGAAACCGTGTACTTAATGTTTATAAAGATGACATGTTTTAGAGGTAGGCACATATTGTCCACATGTGGGCAGCCAATTACAATCCTGGTTCCTATATAAAGTGCATATAAGTGATGTTCCCCTTAAGCCTATTCCGATCCCCAGTAGGTTTTTTAGTATTTGCCACGTAGTATGACATCACTTCTGATGTATTTTGAGTATATAATCATATTTTTATGAAAAGATTGTTGAGAGAAATCAAGCGTACAACTGCTGATGTTAGTTGTAACTCCCTGTTTAAGATAATTGTATATTTGTGCGCGTTGGGGGCGTTGGATGTACTCCCAAACAACCTGTTGGAATTAGAACTCTTTTACATGAACTTTGTGCCGAAGCAGATGCAGTTCAACTGACTACAAACAAAGTTTAAAGTCAAGGTGGCAGGAATTGAACCACTTGTATGTGTACTGTGTGTGCATAAGGAAAATGCAAGTTGTTGCCATTTAAAATGACAATGTGTAAGGTTGGACTAAAGAGACACTTAAAAGCCCTGATTGAACAAGAAAAGAGAGTCAAAGGATAAAGATGAACAACCCAGTGTGAAACTTTTTCCCTTCAAATAAGTTAATCATATGGTGCGAACTCATTCTTCACAACTACTGACTTTAGTTCAGGAGGCACACATGTGGCATTAGGAATGTGTACACATGTAAATGTTTGTGGGACATATTTCTTACTCAATCTAGCTGGCAATATGCACCGGGGACCCCATGAGAAGTCAGTGGGCCAAGCACAGACAGATGATTGATGCCTCTTTTCTTAAAATATTCAAATTCAGTAGTGATGAAGATCCATCTTTATTCTGGCTTGATAAGCGGTCATTGTGGCCATCTGTACTTGTTCAACCAGCTGTTGAAAGCCTAAGCTGCACACCAGGTAGTGTGCAGTGTGAATGGGTTCTTAGTGCTATTGGGGATATTGTCTCATAACAAAATAGATGCCTCAAAGACACACATGTGAGAAAACATACTTTCCTGTGAATCGATGAGCACCCAATTATGGGAGAATACAGTGGGAGGCACTACCAGGCCCATCACTTGGACGACTAAACAACAGATTTCTCAGATGATGAAAATGTGTGCACGAGCAAGCTGCACTCATGCATCTGAAGTGGAATGGTGAAAACTGTTGAAGACTTGGAATCGGACATTAGTGGTTGAGTGCATAGCAAAAGAAAATCTGTATGTTTTTCTTCATCCTCAATTAATTTGTGTCTACTAAAGTGGAGCTAATCTCTGAGTCCAAGTACCATGCTCACAGTATGGTGGTTCCACCTTTGTTTATATGTTTCCACCAACCGGAGGAGCTGCACAAAATCCTCCTCATAGTGTTACATTCTCAATTTCTTCAGTCCGTTAAAAAGAAACAATTGATTCAGTGGTGCCTCACAGTCTGTTTGGCTCTACCAACCAGCAGGACCACTCTCCGAGTCTTAGTACCATGCTCAGGAACTGATTTTTTGCCTTCATTTCTTTGGCTCTACCAACTGGTGGTGCTACTAATTCAGTTTTGTTGTACTCTCCCAGTGCACTACGTTTTTCCATTTTACTACCCTATGCCTTGCCGCCTAGAAGAGGCATCAGTGGTGCAGGAGCATGCACTTCTCCATGGCATCCACCAATACCTCATCATCTAGTTCTTCAATTGACAGAGGTCAGGCAACACCGCATGTGTCTGCATTCTGGATCACTTTCTTTCACCTATTCTGCACAAATTATACCATACCCTGAAATCGATCAACACACACAGGAGATTGCACTACTAGTGGGGATAAAGTGGTCCTAATAGTTGAAGTTGCCAGTGGGTCAGGCTGTGCGGGTGCATACAGTTAGACTGGCAATGAGGGTGACTCAATAGATAGAGCATTATTAATGAGAAGCTGAAATGTCACCTGCCACTCCACTCAGGCCACAGTCACAGCTGCCCGAGGGTTGTGCACTGGTGGCCCTTAAACATATTATTGTGTTTCAGCCTACAATTCCTGAGAATCATGGAGTTAACCAAGGCACTCTTAGTCAAATTACATGGGTGAACTGTCTGCTGTCAGGGGTTGAATATTACATTTCTTACCCCCCTGACAGTTAGACAGTGCAGCAAGTTAGTATAGTCCCACACCCATGAACCAATAGGAGGTGATGACATGGGTGGGGATGTCTGCTGACCTGATTTCAATTTTGAGAGGAAAACCTCAGCTTGCCTTGCCTTCTCTGTATGCATATGCAAGGGTACAGTGGCTCCAGTTCCCTCCTACTAGGTCTTCTGCTCAGGGACCATGCCTGGCTCTTCCACCTGTTGCTCATTGGTCTCCTGTCACATAACCACCTCCTCTTCCTCCCCTATCGCTTGTGTCCCCTGAGTCTCTGTACATATGTCTCACTGCTACTTCTGAAATATGTCCTGCTTTCTACCATCTCCAAGCCCATGGTATTCACCCATCTTCCACCTAGTACTCCTTGAGGGCCTCTGTAGACAACACAACCTGCCCTTGAATGATCTTCCTCACCAACCACCGTGCCCCCTCAAAAACCACAATTTCCCCAACTGAATCATCATCTCCCCTTTCTCAACCACTGTCTATGGCTCCTCAACCACCAGCTCTCCCTTCTCATCAACCACATCCCTCAACACCCCTCTCCCCCTCATCCACCATCATCAACCACCATCATCCCCTCCTCAACCACTGTCTTCCACACATAATCTTAGTTTCAACCTCTGTCAAACTTCAATTTTGGTCTCTCCCTTATGCTCTGACACATAGGGTGAGGAGCATTTTAGCTCCCAGTATTCTATTCCCACCACCCCCTAAAACAAATAAAAGGACATGCTTCCAAAGGTCTTAATGTGAAAAACTGAAATGTGCCTAATGTGAATACAGTGTTAATGTGCAAATGCTAAACAAGTGACAACAAAGACCTTCTGTGAAGATTTGCATGGTGGGAAAGAACCCTGGAAGCAACAAATCATAGCAAAGGTCACTGACCAAAGCACAGGAAGACTTCTCAAGATCACACACAAAGGTTTCTTTACAAACGATTGAAAGGAAAAGTGCTAGGAAACATATTGTGACAAAAAACTATGGAAAGTACAAGACAAATATTTTGTTTGTTTTAAATTTGTTTTAAAAGAACGAGTATCCCTACTTGCACCTGTCATCCATCATCCAGCTTTAAAACAACTGAGCCTAATAGTTTAGGCACTACAACTAATATTCAGGAGGGAAGACATTTTCAATGAATCCCCCATCATTGCAAAAAGCAACCAACACATTACATACAGTCTTTTTTCCCAGTGGATCAAGAACACAGGAGATCTGAAACATTCCCAGGCACTACACAGAAATGCAAAACCTGCCAACATATCTACACTGGATCTTCTATTAGTGTCCTCTCATTCTTCGCTCATTCCTGACTGTGTTTCCGCAATTCAGGACTGGTGCCCGTCCAACGATCTCTGCCTCAATGCCAGTAAGACTGAGATCCTTCTCATTAGGTCCCCTGCTCCCGCTTTCCCCCTCTCACTCCGGCCGCTCTCCCTGGGCCCTCTACCCACACCTTCCTATGAGGCAAAAAACCTTGGTGTCATCTTTGACTCCACTCTCTCCTTCTCCACTCACATCAAAGATCTTGCCAAGAAGGCCCACTTCCAACTACACCTCCTTAGAGGTATTCTACCTTTTCTCACCTTCCCCTAGAAGCTCACTGTCTCCAGAGCGTTGGTTCTCTCCAGGCTGGACTGCTATAACAGCCTTTTTCTCATTCTGCCTAACTCTATTTTTTGCCCCCTGCAATTAATCCAGAACAGGACTGTAAGACGTATCCTTGGCCGAAAGCCCAGGGACCACATCTCTCCAGACCTGAAATCTCTCTGCTGGCTCCTGGTGACTACAAGGATCAAGTTGAAGACCCTTTGCATCATCCACAAGGCCTTCTGGGGCCAGGGTTCTCACTATATCCAACTCTCTCTGCCTAAATACCTTTCTTCTAGAGCCCTTCGCTCAGCTACCTCTAACTCTCTGAGGGCCAATGCTTCTCGATGAAGAGAGTGGGGGGTTAGATCTCTCTCCTCTTCAGGTGCCTCCCTCTGTAACATCCTGTCTGCACGTCTCAGACTTGAGCCGGACCACCTGAAGTTCCGGAAGCTGCTCACAACCTTCCTTTTCACTTCTGCTTTCTCTCGCGTTTCCTTTCTAACCTATCTGTCTGCTGGCCTGACTGGTTGCTTGGTATCTTCAGAACCTCACAGGGTACCAGGCTCCTCCAGGACCATTCATCCATGCACTGCCTCCTGGTCTATCAAGCACTTAGAGGATGTAACTGCTACACCTACCCTGTTTTCATGTACTTACCATGAGGTGTGCTGCACTTACTCAGAGCCATGGTGCCCTGTCCGCACTTCCCTCTACCCTCTCCCCTGCACTTCCCCCTCTCCCTTCCCCATGCACTTCTCGTTGTTGCACTTGCATGATGCAAATGGCAAAAGACCTAATAGGATCATTTGTCTTGTCATCCCTCTGTCTCCTCTCCCTTTTCTTGTGGCACCTACAAACACTTTTCTACAGGTGAGTTATAAATATCATATCATATCTTATTGTCACTACTTTCAATGGGGTTTCACCTCCTCATGCCATCTACCCGGTGAGTACCACTCTGAGGGGGACTTTCACGTAGTGGCCTCACTTCCCTGGCCTCATTGGGAGGGTTTCCGATCAGAAGCAGTGACAATTTCTCGGGATTCCTCATATACTGCAGTCAGTAAATATTGGGGTTTCAGAACAAGCAATCAGGATTTGAAAATGTTCATCTTCGTGCCATGTTTTCAGCAAGGCAAATTTACCTGTGAAATTAATACACAACATATGATGAATTGCCATCTGGCACTTGTGTAGAAGCCCTGGCTTTTTCGATTTTTACTAATAAATACAATGTTGTGCATAATTCCATCTCTGAAAGGGTAATCTGCCGATCAGATTACCATTTCATAAGCGCCATGCCAAAAGCATAGTGTACAGTTATGCACTGTTGCATCAGTAGCCTGATTGCAGCGCCTACCCTACAGTGGCACAGAGCAGGTTCATGTCACTGGTGCCCTCTTGACAGCCAAAGTCACTGCAGCACAGGGGTAACATTTAAGATATGCACCCCGGTTACAAAGTATCATGATTATGAGTAGCCCAAGCTGGTGGCAGAGCAAACTCTAAATATAAGCCATGCCTGAGATAGGGCATGGTGCATGGCACTTCTTATAATCATTGGAGCCGCATTCTATTTGTTATCACTTGTGTGTTAGCTCCTGTGACACAGCTCAGCTGTGGAAGGTGATGTGTATTCTAGCCAGACAAGCTTGTCCTGCCAAGTAACAGGATAGGACACTGCGTGGCTAGGCTATTCTTTGATCTCTTTTTGAGAGTAGGTAACACCCTCCTCCAGAGACAGCCACTAAACAGGAAGAAGCTCTACTTGGCCAAGGAACCAAAGGTGCACACCCATTCAAAAGAAGTAGCCTCACAACACAGTGCTGCATACCAAGGGGGATTTGATCCTATTGAGAAGGGAAGAGTGGTGTTAATGAAGACAGGTAGAGCTCTCTACATTTGGGGGAAGGTTCCACCTTTCTCTCTCTTGCCTGTCACCTCCATTTTCCCAAACAAAAGGCACTATGGGTGTGATGTCAGAAGGAAAAGCCCACTTTTTTCAAGAACAGGGATAAGAACCCTAAAGCGGGTTAGCTTTATTCCAGTCACCTGTGGGCTTGTACCTTTAAAGGATGGGGTCTCACACCACTTCTTTGAAGCATCTTTTGGACTTCAACCCTTGAATATTTAATTGGACCCTTTCCAACGTCCTCCAGTTGTGAGGTGATGGAAAGTGTTCCACAGCAGAGGCAAGCTCTGTCCACTAACCATCCCCTAGGACAATAGAGGATGAACCTGCTGCTGAAACAATACGTACCTCTCTGCCAGCCGCAGCGGTACCCAGGACCTCACCATGTTAAAGCACTTCTGCAATTGTGCACCAGCCTCCCTCTGTTTAGGAGCATGAGAACAAACACCCTTTGTGTCCCTGAGCCCCTGTCACCTCCACGAGTGGGACTCACAGCAAGGAGAGGAGTGTCCTGCTGCTTGAGCAAGACCTGCCTCTCTGACAGCCACAGCGTTACCCAGGACCTCTCCATGTTAAACAAACCCTGCTGTTGCGTGCCAGCCTTCCCCATGTTTAGGAGCATGGGAAAAGGACACACCTTGTCCCTGGGGCCCTGTATACGACTCATAGCACCCTGAGAGCCAAGACAGCTGGAATCCTAGTGTTTTCTATGTTGTACTGCTTGGAGCTGTTTTTGACACATTAAAACAACCAGGTCCCTCCGGTGCTGCCTTTTGCTCTCTCCTGATCTTCATATCGCTCCCATAGCACCAAGAAGTCTGATTCAGCACTTCCAGACCATCAATGACTGCTACCAGCCCCCTTTGTCCGTTTCTGGGCCTAGAGACTAGTTAGGTCACTTGTAGCCCTTTTTTGCACAAAAGAACATACCCTTTTAAAGTAATAAGCACCTTAATTACCTTACACCCCTGATTCATTACTCAGAGTGCTGCATCTTGCTAGATTTGCATATTCTGTGTTCTTTCCTCATTGCCCGGTTTTGTGTAGTGTTTTTCTAGTGAGTTAGTATTGTACATGCTGTGTTTAATTTAAGTATATATATATATATTTATAGAAACCTTAATTGGACATTCCTTTATTTTGGACTGTTCTAGTTTGTTGTTTGGGTTGCTACTGAACCTCATTCACACTCCTCTTGAGATTATAACCTTCCCTCAGCCCACGTTACCACAGTAGGTGAAGGTGGTATATATCTTAACTGTGCCTGTTTTACCTTTATGATTTTGTTGATTCTTGGTTTGTAGAAGTGTGAGAGCTAAGTAGGCGTGTTAGCTTCTACTCATCCTTGTACTGCAGTAGGGCAGGAGTGGATTCATAACACTATAAAAACATGCTTCTACTTTTTTAAACCCTGCTCTCCAAGACATTTTTACCATGAGCAGAAATGTACATATGAACTGCTTTAAATATGTGAATACAATCATATTTTTATTATCACAGTGCAATATTTTGAACTACTCTGTCTGCAAGCTAACAGTTCTGTAATGCAGCTTCACAGCAGTTAGTTAAATAGCACTTAATGGTATCTCACAGCTTACTTGTGACTTCAAACTGTACTGCATTATTCCAGCCCAGCATGATATTTCCTGTTTGTCCAATAAATGGTAACCAAATTAAAATATGGGATTTTTTTTTTAGAACCAGACTACACCAACTACAATTCATGTTGCACTTATCACTGATCAGGCCCTGGCTTTGGCTGACCTCTTACCTCTCCGAACGACCCTCGCAGGTCCAACTTAGGTCCTTCCTCTGCTCTATCTCTATCTCTACCTGTGGTGTTCCCCAGGAGGTCTAACCTCTCTCCCTGGCTGTTCAACCAATACCTGGTACTTTCTGACCACTGCAGTGCTGTTCTCTGCTCCAACTGTCAGTGCTATGCGGACAACACTCAGCTCATTTTCAGGCTCCCTTCCACCACCTCTTCTCATTCTCTGACTGTCTGTCTTCTCTCCAGGAGTGGTGCGCCGCCAATGGTCTCTGCCTTAATGCCAGTCAGAGATTCTCCTCATCGACACACCTGCTCGCTCCTTTCCTGTCGCTCTCTGGCCGGCCTCTCTTGGCCTTCTTCCTTCTCCCAGTTTTGAGGCTAAAAACCTCAGTGTCATTTTCGACTCCACTCTCTCCTTCTCTCCTCACATCTCTGATGTCTCTAAGAAGTCACACTACCAGCTGCACCTCCTCAGAGGTATTCTTCCTTTCCTCTCCTTCCCCCAGAAGCTCACTGTCTCGAGAGCTCTGGTTCTTTCTAGGATGGACTACTGCAACAGCCTCTTTCTAAATCTGCCTGCTTCTACTCGCCGCCCTCTGCAACTCATCCAGAAGAGGACTGCAAGACTTGTCCTTGGCCTCAAGCCCAGGGATCATATCTCTCCAGGACTGAAATCTCTGCACTGGATCCCAGTGACTGCGAGGATTAAGTTCAAAACCCTCTGCATTGTCCACAAGGGCTTCTGGGGCCTCAATACCTCCAACTCTCTCTTCCTTAATATCTTCCTTCTCGAGCTCTTCACTCATCTGCTTCCAACTCCTTCAGGGTCAGTCGCTTCTCCAAGCAGCAAGTTGGTGGTAGATCTCTTTCTTTGGGTGGGGCCTGTAGTAATATATATAGCATTTTAAATGTGATGGCATTTTTTTGTTGTTGCCAGCAATAATATGGCACCCACATATAGTTATTTTATGTTGCCAGTATAACATGTGAATATGTTGTTGGTGGCATGCAAGGTACAGAATTCATAACATAGCAAAAGCTCAATGTGAAACTGCAGAGAATAAGTGCACCATATATTTTTTTCCTTGAATACCTCATACATAGAAGACTACATTATTTATATAACTAACTTAATTAACAGTTATTAATCACTAATTCTAACTTTCTAACTTTCTAACATTATAATGTAGTCTCATGTGCAAAATAAGATGAAAATGCATATTTTGGTAGCACTGCTATAATGCATTTTAAACGCACACTGGCAATTCTTTTTTTCACTCTTTCTCTCTCTTTCTGTGTTGGGTTGCAGAAAGCAGAAAGAATGCGCACCAGGAAATAATAATTGAAACAGTTGCTTAGTGAGCAAGGATCCCATTGTTATAAAAGTAAAGGGTGCTGTTGAAAAAATCCTTTTAATATGATTGGAGGAAAGTGTCGGCAGATAAAACTACATAAAAAGGGGCTGGAGGAGAGCTCACTTGATGACAAGGGAGGAAAAAAGGAATTAGTTTGTGTTGACTGGGCTTTGAAGACAGAAGTTCATGGTGACACTGAGCACTGGCTTGAGAGTTTCTCGCCATGCTTCTTAGACACCCAAGATTACAGGAGAAGTTCATGCTGACTGGGCCTGTATTTGTGAGGCAAACGAAGCAAGGTTGTGTGGGGGAAACTTCAAAGAAACATTTTGGTAAGAAAATATGTACAAGTGAGGTCACAGTGTAAGGTCCATGGATGACTGATTGTAATACAGTGTAGATAGGATAGTAAATCCCTGCATTTTATTTTGTTATATTCAGAATGTGGAAGATTAACCCCTGTTTTAAAAGGCTTGCTTGCTCTGTTTCTTTTTCTTTTGTATTACAGATGATGGTGCAATGTTTATGCTAAGAACTGATAATTGTGAATTGTATTTGTATATAATATAATGAGAATATAAAAACAATTTGTTTAGTGGCATTTTTGCATCTGTGAATTTATATGAATACACAAGGGATGTTCATTCTCTTTAGTAGCACATTTATCAATTTGCTCATTGTATTGCTCTCCCCAGAGTGCACGGAAAAACATAAATGAACAATGCAATTATAGAGCCAATACTTTGAATGCAGAAAGACGCAATAAGTCGCAACCACACACTCTTAGAAGATAATCAGCACTTATACGGCTATTTATTCAAAGTTTAGAAGCAACCAGTAATAACATAGAAATAACTCACAGAAATAATATAGACATAAATCACAGCAGAAGCAAAGAATTCAAAAGGAAATACATCACCGTGAACGTAACTGGATTCCTCATCTCACCCAGAAGCGGCTGGAAGACCCCGGGAACAGCCAGGCCGAGAGCACTACCGCTCACAGGAATGCCGGACGTAAGCGTCCTCCTCCGGCTGAAGTCTCACCTGACCACCTCCAGGTTTCCACATATATACACACTCCGAAAAGGGGTGGCAGTTCTCGAACCTTCTGGAAATGGCACTTGCGCATTGATGAGCAGACATTGGTTGCCAGCTGGGTCAATCGACAGCCACCCTCAAGGAGCAGTGTGCCTCCCTCCTCTAAAAACATGCTCCACGGAGAACAGTAACAAACCATAACAAAGTTAGCTTTCCCAGCAGAAATGTCCTTGACCGCATACCAGGTTTGGAAAGCATGTTTTCCTCAGCACCGTGAATCTAACACTCAGCAAAATATGTGCTGCTTTTCACTGTGGCATGAAGTAAATATCCATCATGGCTCCGAGCGCTCCCATAATGCACTGTGGACCAGCGCCATTTTAGTTCAAGCATAACAATTCCACCCTTGGATATTTTCCTTCCATAGCCCGGTGGCAAAGGAGCCAGTCTCTGAAACCTACGAAACATTCAAACTAAATTGGGAATACATTGAATACAGCAACGACAAGCTATTATGATAGCTAATATAATGAAAACCCAAGAAAAAGTGTAACGTAGTGTACCCCCAATATCAGGTATCCATGAAAATAACCAATCCCACCAATTCCCAGTACGATCTTGAGACACTTGAGAAATGAGATCCCTCAAACCTCGAATATGACTTTCAATGTATCGTGAATGGTCACTTAGATTAAAACAGCACACATTCAAATGCATTACACCGTAAATTATGCATTAGCACTAGATAATCAACAGCAGCTCTGTTCTGCAAAGTTGCTTTTCTAATAACTTGACTATCAAGGAATAATTCTTCTAATGCCTGAGAAGTATGATGAAGGCTTTTGACTACTAAACATGCTAATTTCATCAAAGATTTGTAACCTCCAGCAGCTATACCCCAAACTCCCACTAATGAAAGGGTTAATGCTAGAACCTCAGCTTCTGATAACAAGTGTACATGTGAATCACAATCAGGAGATAGACCTACAGATTCGAAAGTTGACCTTTTACCTCAAGTTATCGCGGGGTGTAAAGGAAACATCATTAGACCTAATCGAGTTAAAGCACATGGACCTTCGGAAATGTTAGCTGGAATATAAGTGTATGTGATGTTGCCACATGAAAAGAGCCATCCTGTTGGAAGTTTCACATGATTCAAATGACTGGCAGCTATCACTGTATGATTACAAGACATAGTATTATTTACAGTGGTGCACGTGCGTGGCACTCGCGAACACAGTCGCTGCTCAAACCTTGTATGATTGTGCTGTTTGGTTAAATCGATCTGTTGGCATTTGCCAATTTCTTGTGTATTGCATGTCATGAAATAACATACATCACCTTGGGTTATATTATAAGTAATAACACGTGTCAAATTCTCCATTTGCAATTGGTTTCTTGGCAAAACCTACAGTACTCATAGACGGAAAAAAATTGCCTAATATCTGAATCTTGAACCAAAGAATCATTGTGTGTGACGCCGAAGATATGCTTTAAAACCGGAACAGGCGTTGGCACTGCTACTAAGCACGTAGTCAGTAAAGCTTCAGCATTGGGCACATCAGTAAGACAGAAGTGCGATATGTTGAGCACCTGCTGTGCCAGATATAGCCACATATTCTCCGTCTGGGTGACCTTAGGAGAATGTTTTTGCCGTCCTGAAAATGCTTCTCGCATGACTGGCATCAAGGTTGTTTTCACTTGCTCCTGACGTGTTTTCCGCATTTCATGAATCCATGTCTTCGGTCTGGCTGGCTTTTCTGCATCGGCATGAGGCTGCTTTGGGACAACACTATTCATCACTATCAGTATCCCCTTGATCACTGGCACAGATATGACATTTTTCGTTGGTAGCAGCAGGTTGTTTAACTCTCCCAAAAGGAGTCCATTTAGTACCACAATTACACCAGTCAGACACAGGATCTACAAGGCAAACCCAGAAAAGAGATATCAGTGTTGCACATCACTCTCTCAGGTAACCTTTGTCTGCGGGCACATATTGCCATTTCTTTCTACCAGGCTCCATGACTAAAACTACTTGATCTTTGCCTGATGCAATGACATCTGCGGGCACTGGTGGGCCACTTGGCTTCTCCACCCACACCTTTGCACCCGGTACCATACTGTCTGAAGAGCCAAAACCGCGATCCCCATGGGTAGTTAACACTGTAGGAGGCTCCCCCTTCTTAATCATGGACAACTTAACAGGAGTAATGATCAATTGGGCCACTCGATCACCCTTGTGGATCGATAACAATTGGTCCCCACTATTCATTAGGATGACTTTAATCTCGCCTTGCTAATCCGCATCAATTACCCCTCCCAACACTTGAACTCCCTTCATTGCTATGCCAGATCTAGGGGCAATCCATCCCATATGCTCTGGGGGAATTTGTACTCCAATCCCTGTTTCAATTACAACCATCCCTCTCGGGTCTAATCTGATTTCTTCATGGGAATGCAAGTCTACCCCTGCTGACTCTGGAGTTGCTCGATAGGGAGCTCTAAAACCCGGAGTAATTTCCCAGTACAATAGTGTTTCTCTGACTGAATTGGGTTGAACCTGTAAGGCAGGAGTCATTAGTCGCATCAAAGGAGTTTCATGCTCATTCACAGGTTTATTGTTTAATACTTGCACCGCATCAAACACACGATCACGCCAGCCTGCCAAATTGCCATCTCCAGATTTGCACAACTGTTCTTTCAATAACCCATTCATTCGTTCAATTAACCCGGAATCAGCTGGATTATAAGGTATGTGATACAACCACTCAATGCTCTTTTCCTGACAATACTCCTGAATTAATTTGCCTTTGAAATGTGACCCATTGTCAATTTGAATCTACAAAGGCACTCCATAATGTAGTATGATCTGATCTAACAAACTGATGGTATTCAGTCGTGTTGCACATTTGCACGGCAAAACCATCAATTATCGTGAGTATGTATCCACAATAGCGCATGCATACTGACAACCTCTACTGATTGGCATGGGACCGATATAATCAATCTGCCAAATTTGACCTGGTAATTTTCCTCTTCGCAATGTACCTCGAACAATCTGAGGGATAGGTCTATGCAGTTGGTGTTGACCCACTGGACATTGCAAAATGATTGTTTTCACTACTTCTTAAGGAAGACTGATTCCTCGAGCGTGTGCCCACCTGACAGTAGCCTTTTCTCCAAGGTGCCCACATTTCTGATGAGCCCATTTGGCCAAACCATCCAAATCGTCTTCCTGAGCCTCTGCATCCATAGATGAAATCTTGGTGTGTTCCTCTGCAACAGAATGAAACCAACATTCTAATGAGTCTGTGGCACAATGCGCATCCACATGATATACAGTGACTTCACTTTGTGATAAAATTTCTGCAATATCTTTCCACAGTTCTTTTCCCCACAACTCTTTTGAATGAATCTTCCACCCATTCTTTTGCCAAGTTGGCAACCACACTGCCAATCCATTCGCCACTGACCCTGAATCTGTGTACACATAACATTGACCAGGGGTCTCTTGTTTCAATGCTTGGGAAACTGCGTAAAGCTCTGCAAACTGACTGCTCTTCCCTTTCCCTGATGTTTGTCAACATCTTTTTTGTCTTGGGATTGTATGACACTGCTTTCCAGTACCGCTCAGTTCCCACATATCGAGCTGAGCCATCCGTGAACCAAGCATGCTCTGTTTGCTCCACAGTAAAATCGCTGTAAGGTACTCCCCATTTCACGGGAGACTCACGTTTCAGGCACTTCCGGTGGTATGTAATCTGAGGGCGGTATGTTGGCTACTTGCTCATGTAATTTTGCAACTCCACCCTTCCCTGATTTGGCTCTGTCTTGAGAATACCATTTCCACTTAATTATGCTGGCTTCTTGAGCATGTCATATTCTATGTATTTTAGGAGAGCTCAGTACCCATTGCATGATTGGTATTTAATACATCATGGCCCACCGTCATTTGCTCGGTATCAACAAGGGCCCAATAACACGCCAGCAATTGCTTTTCAAACAGAGTGTATGAGTTATCAGCATCAGGCAATTTACGACTCCAAAACCCCAATGGCACACGTTCCCTGTCCTGTTTCTGCCACACACTCCAGTTAGCATAATTGTCTTGTACAGACACATGTAATTCCACTTCGCCTTCCTTCAATGGCCATAAATCAAGCACCTGCTGCACGGTGTCTTTCGCCAGCTCAAAGGCTTTCTGCTGCTCCTCCCCCCACTGAAACTCATATTTCTTTCATGTCACCTTGTAGAGGGGGGCCAATATCTGCCCTAAATGGGGAATGTGCTGCCTCCAAATCCCAAAAAGCTCTATAAACTGCTGAGCTTGCTTTTTGTTCATTGGAGTGGTGAATTCAAGTATTTTCTGTTGGGCTTTTGGCATCATTTCTCGATGCCCATGATGCCACTGAATCCCTAGGAATATCATTGTTTCAGCTGGACCTTGAATTTTACTCGGGTTAATCTCCCATCCTTCCTTCTTCAATCCTTCCATAATGACATCTAACTGGCTTTGCACACTGTGCTCATCCTTGCCCTGAATCAAAATATCATCAATGTAATGAGAGATTTGTATGTCAGGTTTACACGGTATCTTGTCTAAGTGCTCTGCCACCAGCCGGTGACAGATAGTCGGGCTATGTATGTACCCCATAGGTAGCCTCGTGAAAGTGTACTGACGTCCACTCCACGAAAATGCAAACTGCTCTTGACACTCTTCAGAAATTGGCACAGAGAAAAATGCATTGGCTAAATCGATCACTGCATACCAAGTCCCCTCAAACGTTTGGACATTCTCAATCAAGGTAATGGCATCTGGGACTGCGTGCACTAAGGGAGGAGTGTTTTTATTCAACTCCCGGTAATCCACCGTCATCCTCCATGACCCATCTCCCTTTTTAATAGGCCAGAGAGGATTGTTCCATGCGGTGGTAATAGGGCGTAATACACTCGCCTCCACGTACTCTTTGATGGTGTCTGAAATTTCCTTGTGCCCCCCAGGAATGCGGTATTGTTTCATTGCTACCCGTGGGGTTGCCACTGGCACTTGCACTGGGGGCATCTTCAATGTGTCTACGGTAATGGGTGTACAGATCAATGCACTCACCCCAAACTGGTACGTTTTACCGCCAAGTCCCAAGGTTAACCCTTCCAAAATGTCAAAGCCAATTATATATTCAGGTATAGGGACAATCAACACTTGGTATTTCTGCCTATTCAAATTGCCTATTTTCATCTCCACTTTCGTTTGTACTGTGGGGGTCTCCTTTCCCCCTAGACCTGTAATAGTAAACTGTTTGCCTTTAAATCGTATTGGATTGCCATGAATCAAAGAGGCCTCCGCCCCAGTGTCTATCAATGCTCGCACCCCTTGTGTATTTCCTGGCGCCCAAAAAATCTTAACATCAACATGAGGCCGCCTATCAACTTTTATGCGGGCAGAGGCTGCCAGAGCTTGGCCGAAGCCCTAGTCAAACTTCGAATGAGTGTGACTCGACTCCGCCTCTAACATCGCACTCACCACCTTTCTCAAATCAGCGTATGTTGGCTGGTATGGGAAAGGTGTCCCCATACCTTTCATCTTGTTCTTCCGCAGGGGGAGCAGATGGTGAGGTGTTCCCCTGTGGCGTGGTGACTACCTGTTTCTTAACCTGTTTATAGCACTCTTTGGCTACAAGTCCTCGTTTTTTGTATAATTCATACATTACTCTGGTTTCAATGCCATCAATTTCTTCATGTGGCACACCATCTTTCAACAAAGCCAAAAACATGTATTTTCGGGACACTCGGGAGTCTCTGCAATCTTGCCACCTGCCTTCGGCTCATCTCTCACTACGCCCCTCTCTCTCCCGTGGCTTATTATCGCTCTTATCCCATTCCCTTAAATCTGCAAGTTGCCGAATGGCATCCGCTACTTCATCAGTAGCTTTGCTCGTCATATCTACGAGCAAAGTCATCATGACACTTTTGTATGCGTGTGGCGCAGTTCTAAACACCATGTTTCGAGTTGAAACTGAGAGCGGCACAGCTCCCATGTGATCAGGAGCATCTTTGTGAATAGCCTCTTTCATAGCATGCTCTCTGACTTTTTGAATTGCCTCTCTCAACGTATACCACTTCGTTTCTTCGCTAGGCCAATTTGTGGTAATGGGGTATTTACGGTTACATGCTTGGGCTACCAGGTGCAACAAAGACACCTGTGGATCTTGACCATTTGCGTCAGGGGGCGGTCCTGCCCTTAAGACCTCCTGTACATTGGTGTCAATTGACAGGAGTAAAAAACGCAGTGAATCCGTAGAATCTACCAACAATCCTGCAGCACCCCCATCTAGCAATCTCACCATCCATGTCAATAAACCTTACCCTGATTTTTGCCTCAAATGGGTAATCATTTCCCAAACCTCCTGCTGTGTGTAATCCTCCAGCATGGTTAAATCCACCATTCCGCCAGCAGGATTCTGCGGGTGGGGTCCGGCTCGCCGTCTTCTACCGGGCTTAGCTGCCACTGTTTTCTGTTTCACTTCCATTTTGGGGTCAGACTCATTTGCGGAACTACTTTCTAGACTGGTTGAGTCAAAAATATCACCATCCCACTTATCCGGATCCCAGTCCACACCAGCGGTAGCGATTACAGCTGCCACCTTCCTTTTGTTGACCCTCCCCGTCCTTTCCTATACTTATACCGGGCTACTCTGACTGCTGCACTCTCGGCCACAGCCTGATATGTGTCAGCCTTATCTTTAAACAATTTCATTTGAATCTGCTGCATTAACGCCGTCTGCCTTTCTGCAGCCAGCTCTCTCTCTAATCGCAAAACCTCATTTTTCATTTCCACCTTCATTTGATGTATTTTCCTATAAGCATGCAAAAGAACCCAACCTCGCCTACCTAATGCCGCACATTCGCTGCCACGTTCTACTGGAACTTGTTGCAAGCATGCCATTACATCAGACGGATCGGCATATCCCAATCCTGATCCCATGTTTCACTTAGCCCTGCACCACATGCCCACGCCTGGGCCAACTTATCATATGGACTCTTAGTCCTGCCTGGAATAACATCAGAACAGTCACCGCCAGCGGTAACTCTCTTCTTCCTGAAGAAACTACTCATTATCGCAAACAAAACAAAACCTCTTTATATCTATATATTTTTTCTCTCCACACTGCAATCACTCCCACAGGCACGCACACACCGGCAAAGGAAAAACTTCACTACTCAACAACTTCACTACCCACTTACTTTCACTTGCAAGATAACCGAATCCTATCTACGTTCAAACAGATTCTTGAATACTCGGAACAACTCATCACAAGCATCCTGTTTGTGACGCCAAAAATATATTGCTCTCCCCAGAGTTCACAGAAAAACATAAATCACAAATGCAATTATAGAGCCAATACTTTGAATGCAGAAAGACGCAATAACTCGCAACCACACTCTTAGAAGATAATCAGCACTTATACGGCTATTTATTCAAAGTTTAGAAGCAACCAGTAATAACATAGAAATAACTCACAGAAATAATATGGACATAAATCAGAGAAGAAGCAAAGAATTCAAAAGGAAATACATCACCATGAGCGTAACTGGATTCCTCATCTCGCCCAGAAGCAGCTGGAAGACCCCGGGAACAGCCAGGCCGAGGGCACCACAGCTCACAGGAATGCCGGACGTAAGCGTCCTCCACCTCTGGGTTTTCACATATATGCACACTCCGAAAAGGGGTGGCAGTTCTCGAACCTTCTGGAAATGGCACTTGCGCATTGATGAGCAGCCTATGGTTGCCAGCTGGGTCAATCGACAGCCACCCTCAAGGAGCAGAGTGCATCCCTCCTCTAAAAACACGCTCCACGGAGAACAGTAACGAACCATAACAAAGTTAGCTTTCCCAGCAGAAATGTCCTTGACCGCATACCAGGTTTGGAAAGCATGTTTTCCTCAGCACCGTGAATCTAACACTCAGCAAAATGTGTGCAGCTTTTCACTGTGGCATGAAGTAAATATCCATCATGGCTCCGAGTGCTCCAGAATGCACTGCACACCAGCGCCATTTTAGTTAAAGCATAACACTCATGCAGTTAGAATAATAATCCATAATAAACTGATCATATTCATTGATAAAGCCGGTTTGTGTGTGTGTGTGCCTTCCTTGCATGTTGTTTGGAAGGAATCTGATATAATATATAGATTGCTGGATGTAGATAAACCAGTGATGCCCAAGGGCGCATCGATCGCTGGATGTAGATAAGCCAGTGATACCAGCCACAACCTATAGGTGGCGCTCTATATAAAATTGTTGGGTGTCCATCACTTGCATAGGTCCAGGGCTCTCTATAGATCACTGGAAGGTACTCTAAAAGAAAGGAAGGTTTTGTTTATGATGGGGTTTTAATATAGGGACGAATGATATGCTCACCACTAAATACCGCACACAATATATCACCAGATTCCCCATTATAATATAATAGGGAATGGTTACTAAAATGATATGAGGCCAAGCCCAATCTAAACGCGAGGCTGATTTACCACCAAACTACCGCTCATATTTAGATGGTAAGAAAATACTGCCAAACCCCAAATTTACCCCAATAAGACAAAATATCCTACATATATGGTGCGTTGGCCGGGAAAGAGGCTGTAGAACACCTACTTGGTGTGGCAAGTGTGTCTCACACTACCATACGTGCATTAGAGGGAACCCATTTTATGAGAGCAGTGTGACACTAAAAGTGAATTTCAGAATGTCTCAAATGGAGGCCACATTCCCAGAGCTAGTGCAATATCTGGAGGCAAAGCTATATGCACATGGGACATGGTCATCAAACAATGCCACAGAGTGGCATGACCGCATTTATGGTGAAGTACAGAAAGAACCATTAGACAGCATATTTGCAGAAAGCAGCATAATTCAGGTCTGCCTTTTGAGACTATTAAATGCAGCTGATAAAAATGAAGAGAAAGATTCACTGATATGGCTATGTGCCAAGACATGGTTTATACTAAATAGGTCTCTGCAAATACAAGAACATGATACCAAGATGATTAGCAGATTAAGAGTTGAAATGGATGGAGCAAGTGAAAAAGAGGAAAAGTTAAGAGCAGAATTGGAGGTATGTCAAAAGGACATGAAATCAAAATGTAAAGACCTCGACACTCAATTGTCTCAAAGAAAGAAACAGTTTGAGTATAATGAGCAAGAATTAAAACACTTGAAAGTGTTGGTAGATCATATTAGACAAGATAAAGATGAAGTTATTTTGGAAATGCAGGTTTTACAAAAAGAACATTTTGAGAAAGAAAGTGATCTTCAAAATGATGACCAGGAAATGGTTAAAATGTTTCAAGAAAGAGACAAGAGAAACAAAGAATTCAATGAATGCCAAATGCAAATGGGCGATATGCATGAGGTAATTAATATGCATTTCCAGGTCCCAGGACAGACGACAGGACACCACATTCAATATGCACAGAGAACTAGTGCCCCAGTGACTGTGCCGGTGACTGAACTTGGTTGCAGCGCTCTTGGGGGATTTGACACACCCATTGGGGGCCGCCACCAATCCCATTTGCCTGAAACCAGGGTTGAATCACAAAGTAGTGCAATTCCATGCATAGCAATGAGTAGTCCCATAAAAATAATGAAATCAATCAAGGCTCTGATCAAACCATTTATAAAAGGAGGGGAGTGCTGTGTAGAGGACCACTTAGAAGTGGCACACAATATATTTAAAGCCCTCCAGATACCTAAGGAACATACAGGCAATACTTTCACTTCACTCTGGATGCTCCCACAGCCAGTATCATTAGAGGGTTAAATGAACAGCTGAGCATGACATGGGCAGAGTTTGAAAAAGAGATTAAACGTCATTTTTCTCCATTCCAATCATTACAGGAGGCGAAGAAAGTTGCTTACACAATTACACAATTACGGCTGGGCCTAATACGTCACCTCGCCAATTTTTTGCAAGACTTAAAAAGAGCTTTTTCTCGCTTTGATGTATCTTTTGACCCCAATTCCAATGAGTTAAAAACTGCATACTTCTATGGGCTACAGAAAGATATCATATCACAGTTAATCCGTGAATTTGACCGTGACAAGTCCCTTTAATGGATTGTACACCAAAGTACAAAACTATATGAGGTGCTATATTGTCAGGGCAGAGAGAATGATAAAATGAAAGACACTAGGCCAAAATCTAAAGAATCCTCAGCAACAGTGATGGAGATCAGGTCAGCCAAAATATCACTTGAGTCTGCTCAAAGTCTAGGTAAAAATAACGTGACACCTGAACAAAGGGGTAATCAACAGAGGATGTTACTCCCTGCACCAATGTTTCAATCACATGACCGTAGTAATAGGGAGAGCTACATTAGCCCTAGGTACTTAGGAGACAGACCCCGAGCAGGATATCAGCCTGATATGTCAGGTATGAACAATAATCAGAGACTAAGTCAGGATCAAAGAAATAATGGTCCCTACCAGACATTGGGGACACAAAGCAGATTTCATCCTAATAACATGATATATGCTAATCATCATAGACCCCGATATGTGGATCGATTTACTGAAAATGGGACTCAGCATAGGGGACAATACTCACAAAATGAGAGACAGGACATGAGGCAGAGTATGAATTATGCCCCACGTCAATACAATGAATCACCACCACCAGGGGACTACAACCAAAGGATGGGTGCACCCCGCTATCCTTCGCATATGAATCAAGAGTTCAGAAACACCCCCAATAGAAATCATTCTCCTGAGAGATATCAGAATAGATTCAATCAGGGGGAAAACAACCAATATCGATCTTGGCCGCAGAGAGAAGATTTTAGAGAGATGGAAAGATTCCAGTGTCTCGAGGCCCAAGTGAAAATGTTGACTGAACAAATAGGAAAGCTCTGTACGGCACAAAAAAGTCATCAAAGGAGGGGGCAGAAGGCAATGACCGGGTGGTTTCCGATAATAAGTGACTAAATATTAATGATACCTGCAATGCTAAAAAGACAGATTGCCCTGATTTGGTTTTGCATAATGACTCTGAGATGTTTAATGAATTAAAAAGGAAAATACGACAAATGAACATGTGACAGAAATTGCAAATACATCTAAAAAAGAAGTTTGGTTTGACCTGGAGTTAAATCAAATGTTGGAGATTTGCACAAATGAAAAAGGAAAACATGAAAAGCTAAAAGAACAAAGGGACAGATTTAAGAAAGACAACTCATGCATTTCCCTAGATAATCAAAACACTAACCAAATACAGGCAGAAAGAATAAATACTCAAAAGGAGGGTATCTATCAGTCACCTGAAGAGTTCTTCGAGCCACAGATTTTTGAAGAAGTTAAAAAGACTGGTACCATGGCAAAAACCACAAATGCACAGAAATAAAAAATGGCAAATTATCAAGTGATGTTTCTACACATGTTCAGTTGGAGGATTGTAGTGTGAACTCTGATGATGGATGGAAGGGCAAACAGTGGCCACACTCCAAAAGACCTCTGAATATGGGGAGATGAGTAAGGTTTCTCAAACGAAAAAGGATAAAAAGGAGGGAAAAATGTCCTTTCATTTACCAATGTGTTTAGCCATAGGTGAGAAGGGGCTGAGAAAGGTGAGTCCTGAAATCAGTAGGAATTCACACTTTTTGTGTGTATTAGAGGAAGTTGAAGACAGGTATTATGCTCCCATCACTGTTGAGAAATGAAACACGTTTGCAATGATTGACACAGGTGCAGAGGCCACGGTTATGTCCAAAGAGTTGGTAAAAAGTATCAATGAAGGGAGATCTCCACAGAATCAGATCACAGTGAGACAGAGTGAAGGCCCAGTGCATAACTTTAATGGTGAGGAGGTGCCTATCGTGGTTGTCACTGAGGTTGACATAAAGACAGGAAAACACAGAATGAAACAGGAAGTATGGATCACATCTATTTGTGAAATTCCATTCCTGACGGGAACAGATTGCCTGAAAAGATTGTCTCCTCTCATAGATACGGTCAATGGTGTAATATGGTCCTTAACCAAAAAACCATTGAGATTTAAGAAAATAAAATCACAAAACAGCAGTATAAATGAATGTCACACCGTTGACAAAACAAATGATGCAGTGGAGGTATACCTGCAGAATAGCTGTGTACCTAGCATTACTGTCATTTTGATGTGTCAGGATAAAATGCAAAGTGAAAAAGAAAAACAATCTGTGCAGATTTATTTGGATCCCAGGAAGAAATAGCAAACTGAAATAGATGAGCACACATTGCGCTTCTATTTAAAAGAGAAGAAATGCAAACAGAACACTATTCCTAAAACAGATACAGAGAAACACATCACTAACCTTGCTGAAATACACATGGAAGACAAGCAACCATGGGTTCACATTGGTATAAATGACCATTCTAAAAGGATAAAAGCCACTTTGGCGCTTGAACAGGAAAGGAGCTTTAATAATGAGAAATTACTGCAAAAAATAATGTAGAGGGAGGAGATCCCAAAATTTAGAATTAAAAACCAATAGGTCTCTGGTTTGGACAATACAGACTTTGAAAACCAAATTGCAGGAAGATGCAGGCTAAAGATTAATATTGGGCAGAAAACCATCTACCACAATGTGTGGATAGTGAGTGCAAAACAAAATGATTTTTACATGGGCAATGATATCATGCACAGAATGTGTATGGTGTTAGATGTACTTAATAAAAAATATGGTCCCGGTTAGGTGGGCCTGCACCTGAATTTGAAGATAAGAGAAAGGCTTATCATTGCGCACAACTGGTCCCATATGCAATTGAATTACAGGTGAGGAAGGATACTACTGTTCCTGCATTCACCAAGCAGGTTGCAATAACACTAAAGTGCAAGAATGGACAACAAATGAAAGATTCTGATGCATTTGTGTGCTTGAATGAATCCATATAACAGCAAGGCCTGGATTATGAATACACCCCATTAATAGACGTTGGAGAATGATCTGTCAAAATCATGGTGAATAATGAAGGGTGTCAGGATATTCATTTAGTAGAGAATTGTTCATTAGGAATGGCCATACAAAAATCACATTATACTGCAGATTTCAATAACATGGTAATTGGAAATATCCCTGAGAGATATGTAGATGCACAGGGTGTGTTGCCAGAATATATGGATTCTCAGTCCAAAGGGATCTTTACAATTCAATCTGTGTCCCCTTATGATTCAAATGAGACAGTGTTGTGTCACCAAGAGAATTGTATAGTATTTGACTTAAATGAAAATGAAACAGAAAATCAGCACATTGAAGTGGAAGCTGATATGCCAAACTATTTAAGAGTGGTAGGTTTACAGAGAGATACACCCACAGAGTCGGAAAAAAGCACAGCGATTCCTCCATTAGAGGAAGTTCCAGAATTTTCAAAAATGGCAGAGGAGCAGATTTTGTAAGCAGATGCATGTGATAGCGATGAAGATAAAAATGAATTGAGAAAAACATTTATGGAATTTAAAGATGTTTTTGCTAAAGATGCATATGATTGCAGACTAATTTACATGTTGCCACATTACCAGAAAGGGTGTGGTAGAAATCCAGTATTTGTGTGCCAGTACCGGTTACCACTGGCATGTTTAGAGTCATTGGCAGAGATAATTAAAAACTTGGAGTCTATGGGAATTATCAGGCCCATTCATAGTACATCCAACACTCCTATTTTTGGGTGTGTTAAAGCCAAATGGTCGTTGGCATCTGTGTGCAGACTTGAGAGAGTTAAATAAAAGAGTTCCAGTGTCCAGATGGCCACTCCCATTCATTGATCAATGCCTTGCTCAGGTGCATGGCTCAAAGGTATTTACTACCTTAGATCTCACAACTGGATATTGGTGTGTGCCACTGGCAGAGGATATTCAGTATTTATTTTCATTTTCATTTGATAAAACGCAATATGCATGGGCTAGAACACCATTCGGGTACGTCAATAGTGGGAGCGAATTTGGCATATTTTTGAGAAAGCCTGTGCCTGATGCAACGAAAAGAGGAACTATAGTTTATGTGGATGATGTCCTGATAAAAAATGAAAGCTTAAAAAGACATTTTGATGAAATTGGACATGTTCTTGGCCAATTGCAAAAGGCGGGTGCCAAAGTATCTTTACAGAAAGCACAATGGTGCAAGAAAAAGGTGAATTTTCTAGGCCATGAAGTAACTGAACATGGACTAAACCCACAAAAGAAAAAGGTGGAGGCCATACAGAAATTCCAATACCCTAGAAATGTGAAATGATGGGTTATAATGCCAAAATATTTAAAAGTGGCAGCTTTACAGAGAGATACAGCCACACAGTTGGAAGAAAGCACAGAGATTCCTCCATTGGAGGATGTTCCAGAATTTTCAAAGATGGCAGAGGAGCAGATTTTGTTAGCAGATGCATGTGATAGCGATGAGGATAAAAATGAATTGAGAAAAATATTTATGGAATTTAAAGATGTTTTTGCTAAAGATGCATATGATTGCCACCTAACTAATTTACATGTTGCCACATTACTAGAAGGGTGCGGTAGAAATCCAATATGTGTGCGCTAGTACCAGTTACCACTGGCACGTTTAGAGTCATTGGCAGAGATAATTAAAAACTTGGAATCTCGGGGAATTATCAGGCCAATACATAGTACATCCAACACTCCTATTTTGGGTGTGTTAAAGCCAAATGGTCAATGGCATCTGTGTGCAGACTTGAGAGAGTTAAATAAAAGAGTGCCAGTGTCCAGATGGCCAGTGCCATTCATTGATCAAGGTCTTGTTCACGTGCATGGCTCAAAGGTATTTACTACCTTAGATCTCACATCTGGATATTGGTGTGTGCCACTGGCAGAGGATATTCAGAATTTATTTTCATTTTCATTTGATGAAACGCAATACGCATAGGCTAGAACACCATTCGGGTATGTCAATAGTGGGAGCAAATTTGGCATATTTTTGAGAAAGGCTATGCCTGATGCAGCGGAAAGAGGAACTATAGTTTATTTGGATGATGTCCTGATAAAAAATGAAAGCTTAAAAAGCCATTTTGATTAGACATGTTCTTGGCCAATTGCAAAAGGCAGGTGCAGAAGTATCTTTACAGAAAGCACACTGGTGCAAGAAAAAGGTAAATTTGCTAGGCCATGAAGTAACTGAACATAGACTAAACCCACAAAAGAAAAAGGTGGAGACCATACAGAAATTAAAAGACCCTAGAAATGTGAATAATGGGATATAACAGAAAATGTATTGAAAATGATGCTGAAATTACTCAACCATTAACTAAACTATTGAAGCTGAATACGCCCTGGAAATGGGAAAAAGAACAATCTCAGGCAGTTGCTAAATTAAAGGAATGTCTCATAAAGGCACCATGTTTAGCATACCCCATAAAAAACAGCGATTTCTTTATAGAAATAGGTTTCACTGAACATTGTATGTCAGCAATGTTATCTCAAAGACATGATTTGAATCACAAAACCATTGCTTATGCAAGTAAGGCATTTCCCAAGTTGAAATTAAATTCAGTGAATGTGAAAAGGCCTTTTTGATGACTGTGTGGGTGTTACAGCATTTAATATTTGTAATCATTGAGACAAATCATCAACCATTGCAGTTTTTAGAGAGTACAAGGATTAGGTCAGGCAACCTAGCACAGTCCAGAATTACTTCATGGACATTGGCATGGCAAGGCATTACTGTAGAAGTGAGATATGGCTAAAATAAAAAGAGCCCAGTTGCTCAAGGATTAGCAGATTTACATGACTGTGCAGCTGAATGTGTATCAGATGAAGTAGAGGTGGAATCTAGTTTGCAGGAGTTTGAACAATCACCACACAAAGCTTTTGATGAAAAGACATGCAAGAATTTGCCAACTGTATATGTTCACAGTCAGTTGTGCTTTTCACATTGAAAATGACAGCCGTAAACAGTTGGTTTCAGAGATAGGAAATGTCTGACTGAAATGTGAGGACATTCCTAGTATAGGGATGAGGATTGGGGCTTGGAGTAGCCAGGTAGCAGAGTTGGCATCCATTTACAAAGCAATTACTACTGCAATTGATACATTCAATGAAATTGTCCTGGTGACTGATTATGCACAAAATAGCTTTGTGGAATATTTGCCTGGATGGAAAACAAGAGGCATGGTTACATATAATAAAAAGCCCCTCAAACATGGAAACATTATACAGGCTATAGACAAATTAGTGTCAGAGATTGATTTAACAATATATTGGAGGACAATGTGTGCACATTTAAAAACTCCAGGAGAAGATAAGGAGGGAAATGATAAAGCAGATCATTTAGCCAAAATTGGGGCTGTGATGGGAGAATTGCTACCCATTGAACGCTTTATTGGTGAAATACAGATTGATGCAGTTACACGCTCTAAGGCTCCAAAAGAGGTAGAGCAACCAGTAGAACAATGGAGTTATGATACACCAGATCAAGATTTGATTAAAGTTCAAAAAGATGATCCAATATTGGGGATCTATTATAATCATTTAATGGACCCCGAAGAAAATCCTATAACTAAAAATGATTGTACGGGAAAAGAAGATTTGAGGGTGTTATTAAAGAATGAAAAATGAATCAATCTACAGGATGGACTCATGATTATGGAATCCATAACAGGACAAATACAGTGGGTGCTACCCCTTTCATTCAGAGGGCTAATGCTACACCATGCACATGATGCAATAACTGCAGGACACAGAGGTTCACAAAAACATTAGAGATACGGAAAGATTATGCTTACTGGCAAAATATGTCCCAAGATGTAGAATTATATATTAGGGTGTGTCTAGTATGTGCCCAATTGAAACGCGCTTCACCAATGCATAGAGCTCCACTGATGAAAAGAGGCTTAACCCTTCCATGGTCAGATTTGCAAATAGACTATATTTTGAGCGTGGTCTGTTTGATGCCAAAATGGATAGAGTGTATTCCTGCACCAGATTGTAGTGCACAAACTGCAGCTACATTATTTGTAAATCATATATTTTCAAGATTTGGATTACCACAAAGAATAGAATCAGACAGAGGAAGTCATTTTACAAGCGCTTTAATGATTAATGTGTGGCAGATACTGAGGGTGAAAAGAAAACTGCATATTGCATACTGACCCGCCTCTTCTGGGAATATTGAACATTGCAACAGATCTGTTGTGCAGATATTAAAGAAGTTTGTAGCAGAGGCAGGCTCCAGCTGGGATTTACGATTACCCCTAGTGTTGATGGCAATCAGATCGACTCCTGCCAAAGCAACAGGGATCAGCCCTCATGAGGTGTTAACAGGAAGGAAAATGGTACTGCCACAACATTTATTATACAGGACACATGAACAGACTCTTGTAAGCACATCTACAGTTCACGAATAAGTGGAAGAAATGAGGAAGCATTTACAACATGCATTTGCTTTTGTGCAATGAAATTTGGAAAGGGCTGCTGATAGTGCAAATTCATATTATGATAGAAAGACTTCTGTGAAAGAGTATAACGTAGGGGATCAGGAATATAAATTTCATTTTGGAAAATGTAAACATACAAATTCTAAATTTGTGGCGGCCTGGCAAGGGCCTTTTCAAATTGTAGATAACGTGTCTCCAGTAGTCTACAAAATATTGAAGACCCAGGGTGAAACAGAACAGAGCAGTTTGTTCATGTTAACCAAATTAAGCCCTGTCATCCCAAATAATGAAGTCAGGAGACTTGAGCAAGTAGAAACAGCTTAAGTACCCTGAAGACATGGAAAGGAAGACACAGTGACTGTGTTTATAGTACCCCAAATCATGAAAAAAATACACAGTTATGGTCATTATTAGAGAGATAAAGGTAGAAAATACCATAGATGGTAAACATTGACAAAAGGGGCTGAAGCAGATTGATTTATTATGATACAATGGTGAAATATTTTAATGTATAATGGTGTTTTATTTTTATGTTTATTTTCTCTCTAACATGTGCTTAGTTTCAGGAGGAAGTAGAATGTTTTGGATTTGTTTTTGTAGAAATAGTGAAATTGATTTTATGCTATGTACTTAATCTGTCTCTTTTCTGTTTAATTTAGAATGACTAAGTAATATTTTTAGGTCGGAGATCGCAGGACCGAAGGACACAGGAGGTGATGGAGTCCTGGAGTCCACGGAATGAAGCTCAAGTAATGCCTCCAGACCGAAATATGGAGGTGAAGACGAAGTAACCGGGACGCCCTATGAGATGACCTCTTTGGAAAAGAATACAAGAGCACCAGGGTGAAAGAGTTTAATCGAATTAACCAAATGATAAAGGATTGATGGTGAGGACGTCTTAGAGGTGTGATCATAAAGATAGTGAACATCATTAATGGAACAGTGATAAATTGAACTTAAGGATAATCTTCTTCACCCTTATGGGTGAAGAAGATTATCCTATGTGACTAGAAGTATGGGCGATGGAGTCCCACAACTTTATTGTTTTATTTAATTATTTTAATTAGTTATGTTAGTTATTTGTTTTATTTATTTATTTTAGTTTATTATTTTGTTATTGTAACTTAAAATGTTGATTTCACAATTGAACAAAGACATTTGAATACACATGGACACTTTGTTAAAAAAAAAAGTTATACATACATAAGCCCATGTGTTTGAAGACTCATGGACCCATTTGGGATAGCTTTTTCTGTTATTATGATCAAACAGTGGTTTCTTATGAAATATGTCAATGTTAATTTTATTAAGTTACTATAATTTCAACCTTGATTCATATAATGGAAAGAAAATGAGAAGCACAATTTGGGTTTCCTCCAATTGTGGATTTGGGTAGCCATAATTGTCGGAAAAGGAGGGGATATGTAGTAATATATATAGCGCTTTATAAGAATTTATAGCGCTTCACTAAATGTGATGGCATTTTTTTGTTTTTTTTTTGTTGTTGTTGCCATCAATAATATGGCACACACATATAGTTATTTTATGTTGCCATTATAACATGTGAATATGTTGTTGGTGGCATGCAAGGTACATAATTCATAACATAGCAAAAGCTCAATGTGAAACTGCAGAGAATAAGTGCACCATATATATTTTTTCCTTGAATACCTCATAAATAGAAGACTACATTATTCATATAATTGACTTACTTAATTAACAGTTACTAAACACTAATTATACATTTCTAACATTATAATTTAGTCTCATGTGCAAAATGAGGTGAAAATACATATTTTGGTAGCACTGCTATAATGCATTTTAAATGCACACTGGTGTTTTTTTTTCTCTCTTTCTCTCTCTTTCTGTGTTGGGCTGCAGAAAGCAGAAAGAATGCGCACCAGGAAATAATAATTGAAACAGTAGTGAGCAAGAATCCCATTGTTATAAAAGTAAAGTGTACTGTTGAAAAAATCCTTTTAATATGATTGGAGGAAAGTGTCGGCAGATAAAACTACATAAAAAGGGGCTGGAGGAGAGCTCTCTTGATGACAAGGGAGGAAAAAGGGAATTAGTTTGTGTTGACTGGGCTTTGAAGAGAGAAGTTCATGGTGTCACTGAGCGCTGGCTTGAGAGTTTCTCGCCGTGCTTCCTAGACACCCAAGATTACAGGAGCAGTTTGTGCTGACTGGGCCTGTCTTTGTGAGGCGAACGAAGCAAGGTCGTGTGGGGGAAACCACATAGAAACATTTTGGTAAGAAAATATGTACAAGTGAGGTCACTGTGTAAGGTTGCATTGATGACTGATTGTAATACAGTGTAGACAGGATAGTAAATCCCTGCATTTTATTTCATTATGTTCAGAACGTGGAAAATGAACCTCTGTTTTAAAAGGCTTGCTTGCTCTGTTTCTTTTTCTTTTGTATTACAGATGATGGTGCAATGTTTATGGTAAGAACTGATAATTCTGAATTGTATTTGTATATAATATAATGAGAATATAAAAACAAATGGTTTAGTGTCATTTTTGCATCTGTGAATTTATATGATACACAGGGGAGATTCATTCTCTTTAGTAGCGCATTTATCAATTTGCCCATGCAGATAGAATAATAATCCAGAATAAGATGATCATATCCAGTGATAAAGCAGGTTTGTGTTTGTGTGTGCCTTCCTTGCATGTTGTTTGGAAGGAATCTGATATAATATATAGATTGCTGGATGTAGATAAACCATTGATACCCAAGGGCACATAGATCGCTGGATGTAGATAAGCCATTGATACCAGCCACAACCTATGTACAATTGTTGGGTTTCCATCACATGCATAGGTCCAGGGCTCTCTATAGATCACTGGGAGGTACTCTAAAAGAAAGGAATGTTTTGTTTATGATGGGGTTATAATATAGGGAAGAAAAATATGCTCACCACTAAATACTGCAAACAATATATCACCAGATTCCCCATTATAATCTAATAGGGTATGGTTACCAAAATGATATGAGGCCAAGCCCGTTCTAAACATGAGGCTGATTTACCACCAAACTACCGCTCATATTTAGACGGTAAGAAAATACCGCCAAACCCAAATTTACCCCAATAAGACAAAATATCCTACAGGCTTCCCTCTGCAACAGCCTCCCTGCCTCCCTGAAACTTGAGGAGAACCATCTCTTGTTCCGGAAGCACCTCAAGACCTTCCTCTTTGTTTCTGTTTTCTCTCCTCCTCTCCCCTGCTGAATTCCTGACTGAAAATGCACTGTTCTCCTGGCTACCCTCTGATTTCGGCCCAGGGACCTCCCCCCACCAGCTGCACACCTGCACACATGCACTGCCTCCAGGGCAACCCATGCACTTGGGTGCTGTTTATGTATCCCTACAGTCACCCCAGCTCTTGACACTTGATGCCTGCACTTACCGCTTTACTTGCCACAAGCTGAGCGCACTTTTACCTATTGTTTTTATTTATCTTATTTATTCTTTACTTTTGATCCTATGTATTGCACTACCCCCTCCCCTTCCCCCCAAACTTTCCCTTTCCCCTCTCCCCTGCACTTGCACAATCTTAATGTCACCTGGCCTAGTAAGATCGTTGTCTTTGTCTTCCCTCTGTTCCCCCTCCCTTGTCTCGTCACTCCTTGAAACACTTATGTATAGGTGCGTTATAAATGCCATATCACATCATATCATGAAACAATATCTAAAACACCCCTAACAATTAGAAAAGTCCTCAACAGCATTACTGAACTCTTCTAAAAACAACCAAAGCACTCTTCAAAAATGTCCAATTTCTGAGCCTATCCTTTTCACTGCTAAATCAACAGCCAAACGAAACCCACAAGGCGGTAAGATGTAGGCTGGTGTTGAGGTTTGCAATTAAATAATGGGCCTCGAACCCTGCCTTGAGAGCTAATGGATGAGTTCAACCCTTGGACCTCCTGTGGGAATCCAACGGGCAGTTGAAACACATCCACAAAGGCCTAACATTCTGTTGGGGCACAGTTTAGGCAGTTTGAGAACCCTAATATTCCTTCATGCTGAATTCCTCATGCTTTTGAGTGTTGTAAGACCAGACGTTATCATCACCTAACTGAATGGTACTCCCTTAAAAGGTCAAACAATTGACAACCTATATCTATCATTTAGCAAGACAGATGGTGGGTACCAGTCACATCAATAATGTCTCAGTCATTAAGTACATTAATGTGCATAATGAGGACTTTAACTAAAACTAACCTTGATAGAAAATATGCTTTTATCATAAAAGTGCATGTTATTTACTTTAAAAGTAGTGGCTTTTTCAATGTTGGGGTAAGACAGGAAAAACTCAAGTTTTAGCTTTATGTGGGTCAATTCAGAGGGGCTGTATTAGCGTCCTTCTTTCCAGTTCCAGTCATTAGTCCGTCCTGCTTTTAGAGTGGCCTGGTCTAGTCTCAAAATTTGCCCTTGGGTCCTTGGTCTCCGGCTGTTTAAGGCATATACCAATGGACTCAAGTGGTATCAGCTGGGACCTGGATTTGTTTTGAGGCTTGGGAGGTTGTTTAGGTATATTGTGGCAGGCCATTTGTATGTGTCAGACCCTTCCATTTTGTTATAATTCTTTCATGGAATAACCAAAATGTATAGCTACCTTTTTTAAGTAAATGCATACTACTGTATACCGCAATTGGCAGTCAAGTCTTAAGAAATATTAAATAATAACCCCTCCATGCCCCAATTGGCTCCAAGTTTGGAAATCTCAAATAGTGGACAAACCGCTTCAGATTCAAGAACAATTCATATTTTGTATGCGATGGGTAGATGCTGACGTGTACAATAACTGGATTTGTCATATTTTAAATAGCTTTTAAATGTATTTTCATAATTGGTTTGAAAGCAGGAGCTGTGATCTGGTTATATCCAAGTGGAGCATGGTTAGCGTGAAACTGACAGATGCCAGGATCTACTTTTGACAACTGTGCCAAGTGGTGCCATACAAACCTACCTATGTGATATTAACTATGTATGTTTGGGAATGTATTTACAGGACAACAAAGAACACACCTACGGGACATCTAGAGCATACTGGATAATATAAAAAGGGCAAAAAGTTATAGTTTACATCTTTTGCAAATTTAGATTTGCTGCACACTATCTAGCTCCTGGGTCCTGCCTAACTGGTTATGCCTGATACTCAGGAGTTGCTTTTTGCTCCCAGTCAACAAATCCCAATGTCAGTCACCTGTTAAAGTGCTTTTACATGGTGATAATTTACATTTTTATGGAGCAGAATTATTAATTTCCCATTTTTCCTCGTTACAACAAAGTGACCCACTCCTAAGCATTGTGTAAACCCAAATATAATAAATAGTTGGCCACGTGTTAAAACTATATAAAAATAACCCAAGAGTTATATGCCTTTATTTAACTGAATACAGTAATGAAGAGGGACATTTTGTAGACATTATTTGATTGAATTGAATGCACGTCATTAAATGATGTCAGTCCAGAACGCTATCTTGCACTTAAATATAAAATAATGATGTTAAACAGATGATGCAAACTCACAGCATAACATGCTACATTCTATTGCAAGTAAATAATGTAATGTAAGCAAGTGCCTTCAAGTTTACTGTCATGTGAAAGAAAACATAATATACAGCTGCCTTATTAGAAGCCAATCCGCAAGCCGGGAGGTGTAGTCGGCTTCTGCACCAAGGCCTGCACAAGGGCTTACTATCCTGTCCCTGCCTGTCCACGCCTTCCCAGCCGTCGGCCGGTTACTCTGCAAGTTGAACTACCCACACAAGGATCACTTAAAAGGGACTACATGAACACTGGGGCCTCACACCCTAAGGTACTGCATAATTGTGTATGTTGTCTCAACCTTGCTCGCCACTAAGCCCACCTGCATGCACAGCCTGGACTGTACCACGCTAACTATTATTATTATCAAGACGTATACCACATACTGTTGTCATTCAACTGTACCCACATGCCAGCCTAAGTTATTACACTGGAACTCCCACATACCATTGCCTGCTTAAATCTGGCTCGGACACCTACACATAGCTTGCCTTATGGTTCACTTACTTGCCGGTACTCTACTGTACGTCCCTGCCTCCTGCATGGAATAGCAGCCTTCTGCTAGCCAACTACAGACAAAGTATATTTGTGCTCATAACCCTGCACCACCATAGAATACCCTACTCACAGATCTATCAGCCCTCCTTCTGACCTAAGTAATGTGACAACTATACCAGATGCTTGCACTGAGCACAACCTAGCTAGAGTGTTTTTTGTAAACCTGTACCGAAATCGAATTTAGCTGCCTTGCTATTTTAGCCTCAGCATGCCAGTTTCCTCAATGTTTAGCTTTTTTGCGAACTTGCACCAAAATCGAATTTAGCTGCCTTGCCATTTTAGCCTCAGCATGCCAGTTTCCTCAATGTTTATCGTTTTTGTGAACCTGCACCAAAATCGAATTTAGCTGCCTTGCCATTTTAGCCTCAGCATGCCAGTATCCTCAATGTTTAGAGCTTAGAGTATTTCTGCCAGCTCATCAACTACCAACTATTGTGCCTGACCTGATATTGCCCTATAGTAACTGGCACCAAACCACCATTTCGGCTGCCACAGTAACCGCCAGACCCTACCTAATACTAGTCGCTGCACCCTCCCACTATAACTACAGCCAGAACAGCCCTGCCATATAATAGTCGCACCACATCATTGTGATTACCCCCAATCAAAAATTGAACAATGCACCTAGGCAAGAGCCAAATAGCCACCCCACTGTACCTCCTCATACCTCTATTACACATAGCCACTTACACTGCTGTCACAACTATGTACCCTGCTGAAAAAGCACCTTGTCCAACCACAGAAAGGAACATCAGGCTACGAGCCAGACTACCCCGCCTCTTCGAGCCCATCTACCATAACAAGAGACCCACCTCGCAACACCCCAACCAAACCCCAGCCTGCCACAACAGCACCCAACCAAATCTTATACCTATAACAACCCAAAACACCCCCAACACTGCCACTATATCCGGAGCCTTAATCAACGCTAGATCGCTAGTAGCCCATGCCACAGAAATAGCAGACACCTTATCCACAACCAACCTCGACCTCCTAGCAATCACCGAATCATGGCTGCACGAAGCAGCAGGCCTAGCACTTTCAATAGCCATCCCAGAAAACTACCAAATAATCAGAATGGACAGGCGGCCTAGCCATCATAGCCAAAACAAACCTTGAGCTTAGACCACTGCCTCATGCATCTCTAAAATCCTGCGAGCTACTCACAGCCAAACTGCCCATCTCTAAATGCCGCACCCTAACCATTTATCTAATATACAGGCCACCTGGCCCCATTGGCTCATTCGAAGCAGACCTTTCCAGCATCCTAGCCAACAACACAAAAGACACCTCCCAAATATTACTGCTAGGCGACCTGCACCTAGGGCTAAATGACCCTGATGACAAATCAGCACAAGCTATAGCCAATATGCCAGAGGAACACGGCCTAATCCAAACATTGCTTACCCCTACCCACAACAAAGGCAGGACCTTGGACTGGATCGCCACCCTGAACTGCGACACCCTCATCACCAAAACATCTCCCCAACACTGGACAGACCACCACCTCATTGACTTCACACTATCACTCAACAAAGAAGTCATCAAAGAAAAAATCATGGCACCACCACTGCCCACTAGAGCTAAAAAAAAACATAACCCCTGACAACCTCCTATCATTACTACTACCTACCCTCAATGCTCTTCCCGACAACTTAAATCCAGAATGTCTAGTAGAAACCTACAATAATGCCATGAAGAAAGGACTAGACATCATCGCCCCTCTGAAACTGCAAAAGAGCAAACAGAAAGCCCACCTGAACGCCTGGTTCACCCCCCATCTGAAAGAACTTAGATTGCGCAAAAGGAAACTAGAAACGCAATGGCACAACTCCCCCACAGAAGAGAACAAATCACTACTTAAACTCTTTGCGACCAAATACAAAAAATAAATCCTTCTCACTAAAAAGAATTTCTTCAACGAAAGAATCGAAAAATCTAGCTCCAACACCAGGGAACTATTTGCCATACTAAGGGAACTAGAATCCCCCATACCCCCACCAGACAACATAATCAAGGACAAAGTATGGTGCACCAGCGTCCAAAATGCCCTCACCAACAAAATCAAAACTCTCCAAATCAAAATTGCACAAAAAAAGACTCCCTCACCACCAACGAAGCATCTCCCAGCAACCAAGCTAAAGCAACTAACCCACTAGCCCCGAATCCCTTCAAATTCACCAAAATATCTATCCCAGAAACAGTAAGAGTTATAGCCTCTCTTAAACCATCAAACTGCAAAGGCGACAACTGCCCCCCTCAGATAATCAAGGATGCGGCCAGGGACCTAGCCCCTTTTATAACCAAACTGATCAACGCATCCTTCTCCTCCAACACCATACCAAGTAACCTCAAAGAATCTTGGGTCCTGCCTCTCCTCAAGAAGCAAACCCTAGGCCCTGCTATTCCCACCAATTACAGGCCCATCACCACGGTGCCGTTCCTATTAAAGATAATAGACAGAGTAGCATACCTGCAAATTCAGCAATATCTTGAAACCCACAAACTACTAGGTGCCCGTCAATCGGGCTTCAGACCTCAGCACGGCACTGAGACAGCCCTAATCGATCTTAAAACCCAGATCAACGAGATCAACCACAAAGGGAACACTGTCATGCTACTCCTCCTTGACCTGTCGGCAGCGTTCGACCTGGTGGATCACGGAGTCCTGTGCAAACACCTGGCCTCAGCTGCCCACTTCTCGAAAGAGGCCATAGCCTGGATCCAATCATTCTTGGACAATCGAACTATGAGGGTCTTCTCCACTCTAGCCTCAGCAGACCCCATCAAAATAACCTGTGGGGTACCCCAGGGCTCCTGCGTCTCCCCCACCCTCTACAACATCTTTACCAAGCCCCTATTTGACAAGTTGGACAGACTGGGTGTTTCCTACACAAACTATGCAGATGACACCCAGATCCTCATACCCCTTTCGGGCAACTTCGACTCAGATACGGCCCTGGTAAACAAAATTTACCTCATCATTCAGGCATGGCTGGCCACACACGGCTTATGCCTGAATGATGAGAAAACTGAAATCCTTTACCTCGGTTCTAACTCCAATATAAAAAAACTCAGCCCCAACTATAAGGCCTTCAACATTGATGGCAATACCATCAAAGTGGCCAAAACAGTGAAAACGTTTGGCTTTTACCTAGACACAACCATGTCACTAAAAAAACAAGCCAACTCACTATCATCCTCTACCGCCTACACGTGCAAGCTGATCAGGGCAAGCAGAGCCTTCCTCACCCAAGCTAGCTGCATCATCATCGCCAATGCCCTAATAATATCCAGACTCGACTATTGTAATGCCATGTACCTAGGAGCCAACAAATGCATAATCAACAAACTACAGACACTACAAAACAACACAATCAGAACAGCCCTTAACCTACCATCCAAGGAACACATATCCAACAAAAGGAGAGAAAACAAATGGCTCAAAATCTTTGACCGCATCTCTCTCAAAACAGCATCACTCACTTTCAAATGTTTAAATAATGCAGCTGCCCCTATCTAGCAGCCAGAATAGCAAAAAAAAACTCCACCCGCCCCACCAGATCGATTCACTCCCACTGCCTGCAGGTACCCAAATTCAAACAAAAGAAAACCAGTGGCAGTAGTTTCCCTGTCTTGGCAGCCCAACACTGGAATGCCCTCCCACTAAACATTAGGACAGACCAATCTTATTACTGCTTCAGGAGACACACCCTCACCTGGTTATGGTCCAATGATTCCTTTGACTAAGCCTGCCCACATGACTACGCCCCCAATCCAACCTGACCGCCGCTATGTACAGCATCAAATATGTAAATATGTAAGCTATCTATTTTCTATATATATATATATGTACAGTCCACGCAATATAATGTTATGCCTCTTATTCATGTATGCCTTATCCTGTAATCCCGTTTTTATGTAATCTTACCTTCCTGATCTCTGTTGCGCCCTGTTACCCCTGGGTTTTGTGCGCTGTTAGGGAGAATTCTCTGTTTAGGCTGAATTTCCTAACCTAGTGAGTCCCCCAGCAGCTTTGCTGGACTTTTTGGGTTTATTTTTTTCTCCTACCAAGAGTGAGACTCTTTTACCCTCACTCTTGGACATGATTTAAGTGTGTTTCTTTGAATCTAGATGTGTTTAATGGGCTATGGAGCCTTTCACTCCATAGGGTTTCATGTGTTTTTGTGCTGTGTGTTACACAGCACCCTCCGTGCAGTAACACAGGGGTGTCATAGTGACCCCCCAGTATAGACTCCATACCCTGGGACTGACTACTGTCTCCCAGGGCATGTAAAGTCACCATTGACTTTACTAGTCTTACATTCTGAACAGAACCAGTACAAACCATCATATTGTGGACGTACTGGCTGGGGCAATTCGATTGCCCCAGGGTCTGTTAGTTGAGGGGGCACGTCTCCGTCCCCCCTGATCGAGTTTTGGCTGGTGGCAGTGGATACTACTTTTTATATTCAACCGCGAATATTTTCCTATGGGATTTCCCATTGTTTTAGGCTACTATCTTTATTTAATTATTTACGGTAGCCTCGAACATACCGCCGGTTTATTTAATTAATATTAATTCTCCGGTTGGTATTTTTTGCCAAAACTTGATTCTAAAATAGCGTTTGTGTTCTCTTCTGTGACTCCAACCCAAGTCGAGCCCTTTGTTCCACTTTTTGGCAGGCTTCTCCACAGAAGCCCTCCAAAGTGGTGCCACTATGTCTGGGGTACTTAGGAGGGGTGGAGGGGAATTTAGGCACCCCGGACTGAGTTGCCTAGGCAACTCAAGTCGCACTCCGTCCTGATTGGCCCAAGTGATGAGCCGGCCGGCTCACCACTTAGCATGTTTGAGTGACAGCGAGGCTGAGTGAATGAGGGTTTGCTGCATAAAAGCAGGGCTTTGGGGACTGGAACTTCAGAAGTCGCCACAGGACCTAAGAATCCGATGAGGGAGAAGCTGAGCCGACCTGCCACGACACCACGACCGGTGGAGCCCTGCTGGACCGTCTCACCACTTTTTCCCCAACGACAGAGGAGATCTCCCGCCGGAGAATCTTCTTCCTTTGACTGGTGGGGATAACCAGTTTCACCGTCTTTTTGCTTTCCCGATGTATCTCGTGCCCGCCTTGCCCGTGCTAAGCACCCCGGCAACTGGGATACCACGTTTTACCACGACCGCGAGACAAAGGTACCACCTTTACCCGGAAAACTCCACGGCTGGTTTCTGCCCTGGTAGTGCAACGACCTTTATCTTTCCTCCAAGTCGAGATTTTCTCTTCTCCTGGACGACAATGCAATTTGCACCCACTACCAGGAACAACTGCCACCGCTGGAGGATCCTTCCCACTTAAGGTACTGTGTCCCGCCTGGCTTCCCTTGCAACCGACTGTACGGGGTAGATTTAGCCCCCAGCTTTCGAACCTGGGTTAGCCTGGGGCACCCTGGCTAAACTTATCTAAGCCTCTCTAACTCTTTTCTGAACCCTCTGCAAGACTTTCTAAGCCTAGAGTAACTGTGCGATCTTGGGCGCATTTGGGCTCTGCTCTCTCTAAGAGTGGGCCCAGCCTTTGGACTTTGGCTCACCAGTGACTTTTTTTGCTCTCTGCCTTGCTAACCGTGTTCTGGAATCCTAGGGTGGTGTACCTCTTCATATTCTGTCTTTTTCCCTCCCTTTTTCACAAACTTATTAGAGTGCAATCTAGTTAAGCGCTAACCTCTGTATGAAAATAATTGGTGTCTTACTGTGATTTCCTAATAGGGAAAAAGGGGTGTATATATCATAATAGTAACTGTGTTTAGAATATTTTTCAATAAGAGTGCTGGAGTATTTCAACTGTGTGTTTTTAAATAAATAATTATATACCTTGATACCAAAGCTCTGGTCAGTGTTTGTTTGTATTAACGTGTCTAAGTGCCTATTGAGTATACTTTGCATACTGCCTAACTCTTCTTGAGGGAAGTCTGACTGCTCAGCCACAGCTACAAGGTAAATCTGGGTGGTACAGTCTGCTACCAAGTGGGTTTACTGCCAACACCTGTGGTCTTAAATCTTTTGCAGTGGTCCCTAAGGGAACTGCTCAGGTTTCTGCCTAACACTGGTGTACAGCGGTGGGATTTGTATTAAGTATACACTTTAGAGTGCTTTAGGATACCTTAGTGCAACTAACCACAAAGCTTAGCACTGAAAAAGTAATCTTTCTAACATATCAACTATGGAAACTTATAGTCAAGAGTCCCTTGCTACAAAAACTGCTGATTGTTTAAGAGTATTGTGTAAGCATAAGAACCTCATGACTAAAGGCAAGAAAATGGAGTTAATAGAAAGGTTGTTACCTAACCAAAGTCTGGATGATGGGTCTGAGGAACCTACCATGCCAGAAAATGTAGATAACAGTATAGAAATTGATATTGATCCAAATGTTGATAAACTTGAGGAACAGTCAGAAGAGGAGGGTGAGGCTGCTGTGACTGTCCCCCCTAGGCCTCTGTCTGCCCTGCCTGCTGTACCTACTGGGCCTTTACCAAGTCCCACACTAAGTCCTCAATATCTCGAATTAGAGAAAATGAAACTTGAACTAGAGTTCAAGAAACTGAATACTCTGGCTGAACAGAGACATCAGGAAATGAATCAAGAACTAAGGCTAAGGGAAATGGAGCTCAAGCATGAGCTAGAAATGAAGAAATTGTCTGTCGAAAATGCTTCTCTCTCTGGCTCCTCTATAAGTTCCAGTCCTAAAAGACCCCGGATGTCTAAAGAATTGGTTGGTATGTATGAGCCTAAGTTGGATGTGTTGGATTGGTTGTCTCTGTTTGAATATAATCATGGGCTCCAGAACATCACAGGAAATGTATTACTCACCTGGTTGTTCTCTAGGCTTCCCCCTGTTGCAACTGATGTGGTAATGGAGTTGGGGGAGGAGGATAGGAAAGAGTATGAATGTGTGAAACTAGCTTTGATAGCTAGGTTTGGGAAGACCCCTTCCCAGTATCTTAAGAGGTTTAGAACCCTCAAAAAGCATGATGGTACCCCTTGGGCTACCTGGGTGAGTGAAGGGTTGAAAAACTTAGAGGGATGGATTAAGAGTTACAAAGTGAACACTTATGAAGGTATGAAGAATCTTTTTATGTTGGAGTCAATTTATGAGGCATGCTCTCCGGAACTCAGACAGCACTTGGCTGATTCAAAGGAATTAGATTCCCGAAAACTAGCTAAGGCTGCTGACTTGTGGGTTGCCAACAGGGCCACTCACAAGGATTCTGGGGTAACTCAGAAAAAGGATGAGGGGAAACAGCCTAAAAAGGACTCCAAAGAGAATTCTAATACTGCAAATTCCAAAGAGGGCCCCAAACAAAACCAGAAGGGTAAGTCACCAGGGAAACCACAGCAGAATAGTGTCTCCTCTGGTGCTAAACCAGAAGGAGGTCAGAACAAGCCTCCATTCCAGAAGGCATTTGGTAAATGCTTTGTTTGTGGCTCTACTGACCATGTGAAAGGAGATCCCAGATGCAAGGGTAAACCTTCAGGGATCCAACTTGCCTCCTTAGCCTTCGCTCCAGAAGAGGAAGTCCCAATGGCAAGTAGAAACTTTCTACTTCTGGCTGATGAACCCATTGGAGTCTCAGCCAGTGTTTCTTTAGTCTCTCTGGGGTTGTGGAACAACAGAATTTAGATGTGTATAATTCTATCCCAGATAATACTAAAGAGTATTATAAGGACAGTGTCCAGGTAAATGGTCAGGAGACTCCTGCCATTAGAGACACTGGGGCCTGCATAACTGTGGTGGATGAATCTTTTTTCAAGGCAGAGGCTGTTGCTAAGGCACCCAAATGCCTCACCAAGTTAGCTGGAGGGCCTGTGCAGATGTGTCCCCAGTTACCAGTTCTCATCCAGTGTAATGACATGGCTGTAAAAATACCTGTCGGTGTACAATGTGAAGTGCCAGGTAGGGTTCTTTTGGGTAATGACCTGAAAGCTCTTGGAGTTGTGTCACATACGCCCAGACCACCTAGTAAAAGGTTACAGGAGCTCACAAAACCTGCAAGAGAGAAAACCCTGAGAGGGTTATCTCAGGAGATGATGACAGAGATCACTCCTTTACCACTGGAGCAACTCACTGCAGTAACTACCAGATCAGGAGCAAAGGGGCAACCCAAGACTCCTAGGAAAAAGTCAGCAGCAAGCACTCCAGTGCTTCCAACAGTTACACCTGTAACTCCACCTCCAGCTGAGGCTGAGAGGGAGGTACAACCCTGTATTGTTGAACTAGACTCTGAAGAAGAGCTAGTGGGAGGCCCAGAACTTATTGCAGATCTAGACCCTGAGGACCATCCTGAGCTGCAGTCTTTACTGGCAGAAGGTGGGCCCAGCAAGGCAGCTTTCCGTAAGGGACAAAGAGAATGTCCAACTCTGGAGGGTCTCTGCCAACAGGCAGCTGCTCAGGCTGATGGGCAAGTGCCTGGGAAGTATAGGTTGCACTGGGAAGATGGCCTCTTCTACAGTGAACCAACTGAGTCTGAACCTGGAGACTACAAACGCCTTGTAGTACCTCAAGAAAACAGACAACAGTTCTTGCACTTAGCCCACGAGATTCCTTTGGATGGTCACTTGAGTTTCAAGAAGACCAAGGAAAGGCTCTCACTCTACTTCTACTGGCCAAAAATGGGGGCCGAAGTAGATAGGTTCTGCAAGAGCTGCCATACCTGCCAAACTTCTGGTAAGGTTGGCGCCAAGAATGTGGCACCATTAGTGCCTCTCCCAGTTGTGGGAGTCCCATTTGAGAGGGTAGGGATTGACTTTGTTGGTCCCCTTGATCCCCCTACCTCCTCAGGCAACAGGTTTATCCTTGTTGTAGTAGACCATGCTACTAGATATCCTGAGGCAATACCTATGAGAACTGTTACAGCTCCGGCTGTAGCTAAGGCCCTCCTTGGTATTTTTACCAGGGTTGGGTTTCCTAAGGAAGTAATCTCTGACAGGGGATCAAACTTTATGTCCCACTACATGAAAGCCATGTGGAAAACCTGTGGAGTTACTTACAAGTTCTCAACCGCCTCCCACCCCCAAACCAATGGGCTGGTAGAAATATTTAACAGAACCATGAAGAGCATGATAGGTGCTTCAGAGGAACCCCTGAAAAAAAAGTGGGACCTTCTACTGCCATGCCTTCTCTTTGCTTTTAGAGAAGTCCCTCAGGAGGGAGTAGGTTATTCTCCCTTTGAACTTCTCTATGGCCATCCGGTCAGAGGTCCATTGGCCCTGATTAAGGAGGGGTTGGAAGGCGCTTCTCCCCTCAAACCAGTCAGAGTGACTGACTATGTGATAGGTCTCCGAAGGAGAATGTCACACATGATGGCAGAAGCTAGTGATAACCTGAAAGCTGGGCAAGCTTTGGTCAAGCATTGGCATGATCAAAAGGCTAACATGGTTGAGTTCACTCAAGACCAGCTAGTTCTCGTTATGCTCCCCACAAGGCAGAGGGCCTTGCAAGCCAAATGGATGGGACCCTTCAAAGTTGTGGGAAAACTTGGAGAGGTCAACTATCTGGTGGATCTGGGCAGACCCAGGTAAACTCCTAGAGTCTTCCACACCAACCGACTGAAGGCGTACATCTCCAGACCTGAAGTAGGAGCCTTGCTTCTAGCTTCAGCAGCAGAGGAAGAAGAGAGTGAGTCTCTCCCTGATCTCCTCAGAGGTGTACCTTTGGATGAAAAAATTGAAGGAGTCAATCTCTCTTCAGATCTGACACCTGAGCAACAAGAGGAGTGCAAATCTATGTTAAATCAGTTTGCCTCCCTGTTCTCACTCTCACCAGGCTTGACCCCTTGGGGACAGCACGAGATACTCACTGGTGACTGTCTGCCAGTCAAAAGCAGAGGATACCGAATGTCAGAAAATGTGAGAACCCATATCAAGGGGGAGGTCAAGAAGATGCTTGATCTCGGGGTAATAGAGCCCTCTACTAGTCCATGGTCTAGCCCAGTTGTGTTAGTACCAAAGGCAGGGTCCAAAGACTTGAGATTCTGTGTGGACTATAGAACTCTTAATGCAGTCACCAAGACTGATGCCCACCCTTTACCAAGGACAGATGAGTTGGTGGATAAACTTGGTGCAGCCAAGTACCTCAGCACATTTGACTTTACGTCAGGCTATTGGCAAATAGCCTTGACAGACCATGCCAAGGAGAAAACTGCATTTTCCACCCCTGTTGGCTTGTACCAGTTTAAGGTCATGCCTTTTTGATTAAAAAATGCACCTGCTACATTCCAAAGGATGGTAAACCAAGTTCTAGCTGGGATGGAGGACTTCTGCATGGCATACTTGGATGACATTGCAGTCTTCAGCCACTCCTGGGAGGATCATGTGAACCACCTAGGACATGTTTTGCAGGCTCTTGGACAGGCCAATTTGACTATCAAGGCAAGTAAATGCCAGATAGTTCAAAGTAAGGTGGTCTACCTTGGGCATGAGGTAGGAGGTGGAGAAATAAGGCCTTTGCTCAGCAAGATTGAAGCTGTGCAAAATTGGACAACACCTACTACTCAGACCCAAGTGAGAGCCTTCCTAGGCCTCACTGGGTACTACAGGAATTTCATTGAGAACTATGGGACCATAGCTTCTCCACTGAATGTAATCTCCTCTCCGAAATTCCCTAAGAAGGTCAAATGGAATGAGGAGTGCAATCAGGCCTTTGAAAAATTGCAGAAAGCTCTTTGTCAAGCTCCAGTATTGAGAGCTCCTGACTACCACCAAACTTTCATTGTACAAACGGATGCTTCCAATGTAGGTATAGGTGCCGTCCTCAGCCAACTGGATGAGAAGGGTAGGGAGCACCCCATTTGCTTCATCCGCCGTAAGCTGAAGGATCCTGAGACAAGGTGGGCAACAATAGAAAGAGAATGCTTTGCTATTGTGTGGGCACTGAAGAAGTTTAGGCCATACTTGTATGGTTCTACTTTTGTCATTCAGACTGACCACCAACCCTTGAGATGGTTAATGCAAATGAAGGGAGAACATCCAAAACTATTGAGATGGTCAATCTGCCTGCAAGGGTTTGATTTCACCATTGAGCACAGGTCAGGGTGTCACCATCAAAATGCTGATGGACTCTCTAGGATGTATGTCATCGACTAGAGGTATGAGGTTCATCCAGGAGTGGATTAAATCCTCCTGTCCCTTAGTCTGGGGGGGGGGGGCGAGTGTTAGGGAGAATTCTCTGTTTAGGCTGAATTTCCTAACCTAGTGAGTCCCCCAGCAGCTTTGCTGGATTTTTTGGGTTTATTTTTTTCTCCTGCCAAGAGTGAGACTCTTTTACCCTCACTCTTGGACATGATTTGAGTGTGTTTCTTTGAATCTAGATGTGTTTAATGGGCTATGGAACCTTTCACTCCATAGGGTTTCATGCGTTTTTGTGATGTGTGTTACACAGCACCCTCTGTGCAGTAACACAGGGGTGTCATAGTGACTCCCCAGTATAGACTCCATACCCTGGGACTGACTACTGTCTCCCAGGGCATGTAAAGTCACCATTGACTTTACTAGTCTTACATTCTGAACAGAACCAGTACAAACCATCATATTGTGGACGTACTGGCTGGGGCAATTCGATTGCCCCAGGGTTGTTAGTCGAGGGGGCACGTCTCCGTCCCCCCTGATCGAGTTTTGGCTGGTGGCAGTGGATACTACTTTTTATATTCAACCGCGAATATTTTCCTATGGGATTTCCCATTGTTTTAGGCAACTATCTTTATTTAATTATTTACGGTAGCCTCGAACATACCGCTGGTTTATTTAATTAATATTAATTCTCCGGTTCGTATTTTTTGCCAAAACTTGATTCTAAAATGGTGTTTGTGTTCTCTTCTGTGACTCCAACCCAAGTCGAGCCCTTTGTTCCACTTTTTGGCGGGCTTCTCCACAGAAGCCCTCCAAAGTGGTGCCACTATGTCTGCGGTACTTAGGAAGGGTGGAGGGGAATTTAGGCACCCTGGACTGAGTTGCCTAGGCAACTCAAGTCGCACTCCATCCTGATTGGCCCAAGTGGTGAGCTGGCCGTCTCACCACTTAGCATGTTTGAGTGACAGCTAGGCTGAGTGAATGGGGGTTTGCTGCATAAAAGCAGGGCTTTGGGGACTGGAACTTCAGAATTCGCCACAGGACCTAAGAATCCGACGAGGGAGAAGCTGAGCCGACCTGCCACGACACCACGACCGGTGGAGCCCTGCTGGACCGTCTCACCACTTTTTCCCAAAGACAGAGGAGATCTCCCGCTGGAGAGTCCTCTTCCTTTCACTGGTGGGGATAACCAGTTTCACCGTCTTTTCGCTTTCCCAACGTATCTCATGGCCGCCTTGCCCGTGCTAAGCACCCCGGCAACCGGGATACCATGTTTTACCACGACCGCGAGACAAAGGTACCACCTTTAACCGGAAAACTCTGCGGCTGGTTTCTGCCCTGGTAGTGCAACAACCTTCATCTTTCCTCCAAGTCGAGATCTTCTCTTCCCCTGGACGACGACGCAACTTGCACCCACCACCAGGAACAACTGCCACCGCTGGAGGATCCTTCCCACTTAAGGTACCGTGTCCCGCCTGGCTTCCCTTGCAACCGACTGTACGGGGTAGATTTAGCCCCCGGCTTTCGAACCTGGGTTAGCCTGGGGCACCCTGGCTAAACTTTTCTAAGCCTCTCTAACTCTTTTCTGAACCCTCTGCAAGACTTTCTAAGCCTAGAGTAACTGTGTGATCTTGGGCGCATTTGTGCTCTGCTCTCTCTAAGAGTGGGCCCAGCCTTTGGACTTTGGCTCACCAGTGACTTTTTTTGCTCTCTGCCTTGCTAACCGTGTTCTAGAATCCTAGGGTGGTGTACCTCTTCATATTCTGCCTTTTTCCCTCCCTTTGTCACAAACTTATTAGAGTGCAATCTAGTTAAGCGCTCACCTCTGTATGAAAATAAGTGGTGTCTTACTGTGATTTCCTAATAGGGAAAAAGGGGTGTATATATCATAATAGTAACTGTGTTTAGAATATTTTTCAATAAGAGTGCTGGAGTGTTTCAACTGTGTGTTTTTAAATAAATAATTATATACCTTGATACCAAACCTCTGGTCAGTGTTTGTTTGTATTAACGTGTCTAAGTGCCTATTGAGTATACTTTGCATACTGCCTAACTCTTCTTGAGGGAAGTCTGACTGCTCAGCCACTGCTACCAGGTAACTCTGGGTGGTACAGACTGCTACCAAGTGGGTTTACTGCCAACACCTGTGGTCTTAAATCTTTTGCAGTGGTCCCTAAGGGAACTGCACAGGTTTCTGCCTAACATGCGCCATACTAAATAAATAAACAAACAAACAAACAAACAAAAAAACTGTGAAATTTAATTTTAGTATTCTACTGCAATAGTACCCGTTCTCCTAACAGGTTCTGTGGACATACCTGATAACACTGATCCTGTAGGTCTCTGTTCCGATTCTCTTATTGATTAATGGGCAATGCACCCTGAAGTAAACTGCATTGAGAGTTGGTGTGTTGCTGCATACTGGGACCTTCTGTGCTCTCTCCCCACCTGTCGCCTCACCCTGGCATGGTGCAGTTTGTTGCAGTGCATAGTGGTGCAAATATCTTGGAAACCGTGCTTCCTAGGGCATGGATTTCAAGTTGTGTTCCTCATGTCGTGGTCCTTCTACGAACATATTGATGTTTCGCTGATTATATTCAACCATCTCATGGGTGAAGGGGCTGAAATCTGGGGAAAGGGGTGGACTCTCCAAATGTCATGCAGTCAGTAATGTCCGGATGGTCCTAACAGCTAGCTATGCGCAATCTGGTGCAGATTGGTAAAATGGTGTGGAATTGTATAAGGAACAACACAAGTTCGCCATAAATCTCACCACAAACATATTTTGACTTTTATATATATAGATAAGATAATGGTAGACAGAATCATGATTACAAATCCATGATAGATTAATAGCATCCACTGACAGACATACATGTTATAAGATTGTAATTAAGAGTAGAACTAATTTCAAGTGTACACTTTGCTGTTGCCTGGGACAGAAAATAATACATGTAGTTTTCATATTCTGTGAACTTAAGATTTGAACTTTAGTTCACCTGACACATTATGTTTATGCAGAAGCAGCTCATCTGAAACCAGTAAGGCCAAGATCCAATATTCATCCCTTTTATCAAGGTGAATGGACCCACCTGGTGTACTCAAGACAAATACCATGTTTCCAAATTACCAAGGAATACATATAAATGCCCGTAGTCTGCCTCTAAAGGCCCAAAAGCATGGACCTATATATTTAAGCTAAATAACAGATGCTTCAAACAGGCCCCAATCCCTGACCTTGGCACATCATTATGCCCAAGCCACAAGACATAACAATTGATTGCCAATGTGTATTTTTGTAAAGTACAATGGCCCTTTGTTCCTAACAGCAGGTGATCTATTGATATTTAGTTTTCTCACATGAAAAAGCATCTCTGGATTTGCTTTGTGGGTGATACACAGAGTTCTGCACTTGATATGGTAGGCTACCTGGAGACAGTGCAGCTATTGAAAGGGTAATGAAGTGTTTTGTGGTCCCATCTGAGAGATACGCCTGTCACATGTGTTCTGAATTCCTTGAAATTTGACAAGAAGAACATGTAATAGCGTTGAGGTTATCAGAGCCTGAGGCAGCCTTGAAAACATAGTGGCTGGGTGTATTTTAACAAGCCTTTGGGAAGAGGGGCATTGTAAGGCCATCTGGGGAGGTGTAATTGTGTTTTTTAGGTTTAAAATGTTTTAGATGAAAAAGTTGTGCATGCTGTTTGTGGTCCAAGCCCTGCAAAAGTACTGTGCAATGCTGGCAGCAGAAACATCAGAATGGCCACTGGAAGGCATGTGGCTCACTAAAATCACCCAAACTGTGGAGTAAAAATCTGAAAAATAGGCCGCCATCCACTTTTGCCTATCTCAGTGAACACCGGAGACCACTGCCAAAACCCACCATTGGGCTACCCACAAAGTAGCCTGAAATCACTTGAAAAGGCAATGCTGATTGCCAAAAAGAAACACAGAGCTGTTTGGAAATCCGTTTTCTTGATTGTCACAAATGTGCAAAAATCATAGCTAACAAACCACCTAAAAGATCCAACCTTCTTGTTGGGTGTTCCACATTATTCTACTGCAAGAATCCACATAACTACAATGTCAGCAAGAATCATAGGTTATCAGAACAAAATCCACTTTTAAAGATATTTGATGGAAAGAAAGCTGTCAAAAATGGGTGTAGTACCGTTACACGCCTCTGTCAGGTGCTGGCGATCTCTAATTCTGACAGGAGAACTGGTGTTTCAGAAGTTAAATATGCCAAAGAAGAGAATTCCATCAGAATGCCATATAAGAGTGCCACACATTGATTTCATGTTGTAAAAGACTGGAATTAAAGAATATGTTTGCTTATTGTAAATTTATAAAAAATAATAATAAATAAATGCATTTTTTTCACAAGGAACTATGTTACAATTGACCAGAGGGTAACCTGATTCAGTTAAAACTTCCAAGAGGCTTTCTTCCCCTGAGAAACTCACACCTTGTTCCTTCCCACCAAAAGGAGAGCATTTCGCATTGGCATGTTAATCAGAAGGGGAGGAGATTTCCTCTGCTGCCCTGAGCTAGAAACAATGGGTTCCTTGAACTGAATAGAAAATGATCATTCGGGTGTAACTGACAACTGCTCTGGCAGGAAGGTAAGCCATGTGACCTTCTGACTCAGCCCAGCTCTGGAGGCGGGCCAGACTGAAAATGTGGATTGAAGTGGAAGTAAAGTAAGTAAATATATGTTTTATAAAAATGCTTATAGTAAAGTGTACCGAACTGACAAAAATCTGAAACTTAGAGATTGTTAAAATGGAAAGTTCAATCACAGTTTAAGACTAAGACTAAGCTGGAATCTGTGTGACATTCTGAGACTGAACCCCGGAAATTATTCATATTGTAGCCATGGTGTTTATGTTAGGAACATGAAAAAGTACAGGAATGTGCCCAGATGAGATGTGCATGCTTGTATAAACATTGGTGCAAAACTAACATTGGGAAACCCACCAAAAGCGTAAAAAAGTTGTCATTTAGGAACCAGAGCCCGTAGGAAAATGGGATTTGGACAAGAATGTACCTTAGGCAATCTGTCATGTAATTATGTAATAAGAACAACTTGTGTATCTTAGAAATATGTTTTTGGGAAAAATAGATTTTCTATGTAAAAGCAAAGGGGAGGGATTTCTTTTGGACCATAAACACAGCATCACTCTGACTCTTGATGACACACTGCTCCTTTCTGAGGAGAGGGGAAATTCTCTGACCTATCAGAACCTTAGAGGGTTGGCATAGATTATCAGCCTCCCCACCCCGTTTGGAAATTGATAAATAGAGACTGCTGAGGACAGACAAGACACACTTTCCACTCCTCAACTGATTCATTGGCGAAGCACCCTGCAGGAAGATCCAGGCTCCAGACATAGAACCATACTCCAGACAAAGATCCAGACATAGTCTCTAGAACCAAACTCTAGACTTTGAAGCAGAGAGGCCGAACCCAAAAAGCTGAACTCTTCTCAGCTGGCCTTCAGAATCTTAAGCAACCTGATTTTAACCCCTAAACTTCCAAGGGGCACCACAAAATCCAACAGCCTGGCTGAGCTGTTTTGGTGTTCTAGCTAAGAAGCCTGTGATAGAACCCAGATCCAGACCCAGAGAGCAGAGCTGAATCCAGAACCCGTTAGATCCAGTCCAAGAGGCAGCACAGACCAGAGTGCCGTGCTAAGAGCAAAACCCAGAGCCTGAGACCTTTCCGGTAGCAAGCGAATCCCAGCTAAACTCTTGACCAGATCTTTGACGGGCCCATTCCATTCAAAAGTCATAGGAGTGAGTATTTAGTCTAGAACTGTCCATAGTCATCTCTTAGTTTAACGTAATCCTATTCATTCAATTTCAACCTATCCAGAACTGCATTATAGAATCTTGCGTCCATCCTGAATTCTTCTCATTATATAGTCTGTGATAACTGTAGCGATAATCATCTGTGCGCTGATATTTTCTGAAGAAAGTCAAGTGTCCTGGTGCACAACAATCAAAGTGGAAGGCACCCTGTTCTGGTGGTTGCCCATTGGGTATCTTGTACTTTCATAGCCCCTTAGTATAAGTCCATTTTGGTTCTGAATCTTTAAAGCGCAATCTTTCATTTTTGAAATCTTGATTCTTTTCTGAGAAAAATCTACCTTCACAAAAACCTCTGTAACTTTTGAACCATACGTCCTAGAAACGAAATCTGAATGGCATTTGTAGTTTTTCTGCAATCGCATTTCCCGCACGCGGAAAAGTTGCTCCGATTTCGTATTTGGCTCAATTTCACTTCATTTAAAATAGCTGTATCTTGTTTTCAACTTCTGAATTTCGTTTTCCATCTGCTAATCATTATACAATCATTGCTAGTGTTGACCTGAACCAATCCAAAGCAACTCTCACTAGTCCTGAATCCCATTTAGCGAATTAAAATCATTTTTAGCATTTTCCCATTAATTGCAAATCACATTCAAAAGCATTTTGACCTGTTTTTAAAGCATTCCCGTTCTCGCTAAGCATTCTGGGGGGAACTGGGATTGAACTGCATTGTTGATTGATATTCCTGAAACCTGTGTGCCCTCATTCCACCTCTTCATATTGCACACTGGGGGGAGTGAGTAATAACAGGGGGAAAGAGCGATCCTATTGTCTTTTGATTGAAGTCATATCAAGTTGTATTTCTGTGTTGCATTTCTTCCTATCATTGCAATCTCTTGAACACCATACAAAGTATTTTCTGCTACATTATTCTTCCCATTTCTACTCCTAATTGATTAAAGAGATTGTTGATATTGTAATATTACCCATTGCTGATCATTGTTCATATTCATAAGTGTGATATTCAGATATTATTCATATTCATTAAAGTGTAACCTATATATTGTTCAATTCTTCAAATAAATCTTTTAACTTTGCAAAACAACCTATTTCTTGGCTCAGTGAGGCCGGGGGGATTCAAAGAGTGGGGCGTTATATAGGGGTACATCATCCAGAATTAAAAGAACTTTGACATAAAAATATATAAATAAGGGTTTCCATTGGGCATCCCATACTAGGCATTGACTTAGTTGGAGTGCCGGATAGAAATCAAGATAGCTAGAGAGCACCTTTTACATAATTTATTTGTGAGAGGTGAGTGGACTGAGCAGGACCAGAAGGTGTGGTTGCAGGCAATCACACAACAGATCACTGCAACTGGGGTAAATATCTGGAGAGATCAGGGTCCCTAACATGTGGCCCTGAGCGAACTATATATGGCCCCTAATGGGCAAGGATGAGCACAACAAGATTGCCAGGATAGCGGCATATCTATATTTATCTATTGGAACCATGCAGGACAAATATGCTGAAGGCCAAGATCTGGCGAGTAGGCAACTGATGGCATTAGAAAAGGCCCAATCTGATCTGGACTCTTCTGAGCAGAGGCTGCAGAGGAGCCAGGAGTCAGAAATGAAAGCAGGCAGTATATAATTAAAATGAAAGAGGATATGGGTATCTTGCAACAGGAAAAGGCAGACCAGGATACCAGAATTCCGGCCTTGCAGAAGGAGTCCCAAGAAGGTTTGGACTCTCTACTACAGAGCCAGAAAAAGCTGGAACAACAACTGGACTTCAACAGGGTATGTGCAGAGCAGGTAGTCACCCTGCAAAGCCACCTAGATAGAGTGAAGGCAGAGAGCAATAGTTTGATTTTGAAAGACCTGGATACCCAGGCAGAGTTTGATGAAAAGCGCCAGAAAGCTGGTGCCCTTCAAAGGCAGAGGGACGACCTGGTGGCACAGCGGCAGGCTCTTACTCAGGAAAGGGACACCTTAGGCCAGGAAGTCTGCCACTTAAAAGGGAAACTGGAAGAAAATCACCTGGCCCTCCGGGGACTGGGTGACCTCCAAAAAGAGCATCAAAACTTGTTAGAGCACACCAGGAGGGTGGAAGATGCCCTGGCAAGGAAGGAGCAGGCCAGTATGGACAGAACCCAGGAGGTAAACCTCCTGCAGCAAAGACTGACCCAGTCCTCAAAGACAAACAAGGAAGCACAGTGAGAAAATGAGGCTCTCTGTGAGAACAATGATAGGCTCCTCAGACAGATAGCCATGCAAGAGAGACTGATAGAGACCAGTAAAGCCTTGATTAAGGAACAGAAAGCTCAGGTTCTTGCATGGAACCAGGGAGCAGGGGCTGATAGAGATGAGGTTCGCTGGGAAAGGGTAACACCTGAGCATAACCTCAGGAACCCTAGTACCAGAGGCCTTCATCTCTCCCAGTCCCTGGACTCTGCTACCCCCATGTCACCTGGCGCACATGAGCCAAAGGCCATGGGGATGGCAGATTACTATCCAGTTAGAAGTATGGGGGGCTCATAGATCAGCACCTCCCAGGTATGGATGGGCGGGCATCTGGGTATGGGCACCCAAGTACTGTGAAATTGATTGGGGAACTCCAGGAGAGTAGGCCCATTAAGGGCATCCTGAAAACCTCTGCCCAGGTAGGACAGTGGGGGGTACCCATCAAATCCTGGGAGCAAGGAGGAATCAGAAGACTCCTCTGAGCGCTCCAGGACACAGGAGACTAGGTCCCCACATTCTGCCAGCCATTGCCAGGCTCGCAGAATCCGGGAGAACCTGGAAGACCAGACGGGCCCCTCTGGGAGCAGTGCCTCTGAGACAGAGGATGAATGGACCAGGGTTACCCGAACCAAGAAGGCCAATAAGACAAAAAGGGCCTTGCTTAAGGACCCCTTGAAACAGATCAAGGCCACAAGGAGCATCATCACGCCTTATCATAAGAACGCTAAGTATTCTGTTTGGGAACACTTAGAGCTCTTTGAGCAAATGATGGAGACATTCCATTTGAAGGACAGCAGTAGCTGCATTCAGTATGTGAAATGGACATTCTCTCCAGAATACTCCAGTTTCTTTGCGGGGCTGGAGGACCAAAATCATTCAAGATGGTCCACATATAGGGCGGCCATCCTAAAGCATTTTTCTGTTCACAGAAATCCCCAAGATGCTCGCAAGGCAGCCTACAATTTACAATGTGGGGAGGATCAGGCCCCACAAGAATTTGTGCATGAGTTGAAGTGTGCCTTTGCGCAAACTACCAGAAGGGTGTGCACGGACAGTAAAGAATTTGTTAATACTTTTTTCCATGCTTTACCAAAATACATCATGACCCAGCTAGTGAGAGATTTTCATGAGAAAATATCACTAGACTGGGTCATTGAACAGGCCACCCAGATCTATGAGGTGCAAAAGCCCATAGAAAACAAAAATAAAGCTAAAAGCCCAAAACCAACCAGCACGCCTGTTGCTGCTAAGGTGGCAGAGGTAAAGGTTGCCCCCATTTTGGATTTGGAGATGTGGGGGGCCTATAAAACGTGCATTGAATAATTCCAAGCCAGAAGGCCCTCTTGCCAGTCACAGACAGGGAGCCAAAGAGGTAGTCCAACAAATGGGATCCCTCACTCCCCTGACTATGTAAATCCCAGCTACAAGGGGAACCGACCCATCCTGGGTTATGTGTGGACTCCTCCTGCCCAAGGGCGGGGATCCAACCAGGCACCTAACCCAGGGAACTTCCCTCCTCACTTCCCCCAGGAGGGCAGAAATATCCCAAATCCTGGGCGGAACTTTTTCCCCAGGTATCCACAAAACTTCCAACCCCAGAATAATCCATCCTTCTTTCCCCACTTTCCTGAGCTCCGACAACCTAATCCGGGAGAGGGGAGTCCAAGGGTGGAGGGGTACCCAAATCTTTCCAACCAGGGTATTACCAGAGACGGCATAGCTACCCTTCCCGGGATCAGCCCAGGGGAGAAACCAGAACCCTGTTTCAGCCTGCGCAAGTTTCACAGCTAGAGCATTAGGTCCAAAATATGGCACAGGATCTGGGTCGCATGCTGAGGGTTCAACAGAACCCTCAGATGGTCATGCTGGCATAGAATACCTCCAACTCTGGACCTGGTGCTCCAGAACAATGACGGGGGCAGCACCCCGACAACCCACCAGTTCCCAGGGAGGTGGCACAAGGGGACGGAGGGTGTAAAGCCTTGGAGGAAGCTTCCTTCCCTACTTGTAAAAAGCCCCTTGAAATCCAGGAACCGGAAACAAAATCTCCTGCGCCTGAAAGCCTGCCAACCAAGGAGCAGAGGGGGAGAGGGGGTAGGAGAAACAAAGGATCCAAACAGACCCATTTTGTGGAGGAGGTACAGATCTTCCAATTTGAAGGAGAAGGGTCCTCAGAGAATCCTGGGCAAAGGATCTTCTCCTTCAGAGATGGGGGAAGTCCTACCAAAGAAAAATGGGTCCCAAAGGATTCAAATCCAGACTGGGTAGATGTGGGGACTGAGCTAGCGCTGCCCATCATCCCATCCCAGAACCAACAGCAAGAAAATCCCCGGGTTCAAACCCATCCTGGTGACTGCCTCCAAAAAGGGGGGGCGGCCCAGAACTAGAACCAGGGGAACTCAAATCTTCTCCCATCTCTAGTTGCCATCTTTTCATTTCAGATTCCCAAGACTCTGCACAGAATTCGGCTCAAATCTCTTCTCTCTCAATGTCCAAAACTAAAAAACTCACGCACCAGTTGTCCAAAAATGTACATTATCTGTGCCCCCTTGTGGAGAAGGAGGGAAGATACTATGCCCCGGTTCAAGTACAGGGGCAGGGTACACTTTTGGCACTGGTGGACACTTGATCCCAAGCTACCCTTCTGTCCAAAAAGGCCTTTGATGAACTGAATTCAGGAAGGGGGAGAATTACCACATTCCTCTCACCTCTCTTCCTGGACAACTTCAGAACTTTGACAGGAAGGAAATTCCCATTGAGGGGACTGCGGATTTGGACATTAAAATTGGCCGACACAAGGTGAAGCACCCGGTCATAGTTGTGACTCCAGAGGGCACCCCTTGTTTACTAGGGAATGACCTCCTGCAAAGGTTGTTACCCCTAATAGATTGCGTAAACAAGGTCCTCTGGACCCAGACTAGCCGACCAATAAAGTTAAAACAGAGTGTCAACCATGTTAGTTTGAACGGCACATGCCATATGGTTGAACAAAAATCTGACCAAGTAGAATTTCACTTCCAGAACAACCAAATTCCAGACGTGACAGTAATATCGGTAGGACAACAGACTGGTGATGGGGGGTCCTCTCTATTTCTGAAAATCAACCTTCCTTCCCTTCCAGTTTAAGGTGGTATTCCACACTGGAAGTAAACACTCTGAAATTCTTTACCAATCGACAATCAGACATTCCCACTTCTATAGTCCAGAAAGATGAGAAATCAGCTCAGAGCCTGGCTGATAGTCAGCAAATTGGAAAGCAGTTGTTCATCCCTATTCAGTTAAATGAAGTAAAGGACTCAGTTCTCGCCCGAGTGTGTGTGAACAACGGTAAGAGCTTCATCAGCGAAGCCATGTTCCGCCAACTCCCAAAAGATCCAGCCATACCATCATTTAGACTCATAGACAAATGGGAAATGGATCTGGAAGCACCCAATTCCAAACATCTCCTGCCAATCAGGTGTATGCTCAAAATCTCCATTGGCAACAAGAGCATAGTCCATAATTGTTGGGTCGTGCGAGACGTCACTGCCGCCTTTTACTTAGGCAGTGACATTCTCAATCGCTTTGCTATTAGTTTGGACCTAATAAACTTCAAAGCTTGGTCCCGATTAGCGGATAATCCCATGGGCTTTGATGACCCAGAGAAAGCATTTAGGTCAGCTCAACTGCTGCCTTATGCAGTTGAAATTCAAATTGGAGAGGAAGTCACCATCTCAGAAAGGACCCGAGAATTCTCCTTGGAAGTGAAAGTTAAAAGAGGACAGAAATTGAAAAACCCTGATGCCTATATTCATATAAACGCTTCTCTCCAACAGCAAGGGTTGGGGGTAAACCCAACACCATTAGTCAATATAGAACATGACACCATTCCAATAGAGGTGGATAACAGCGACTTACAGAGTATCACTCTAGCCTCAGGCACCATTATTGGAATGGCGGTTGATGACCGACATTTTTCCATTGATGTAGGCAATGACCTGTTAGGACCAATCCCCAAGGATTGTTTTGACAGTGATAGTGATGAAAACACAACACCAGACAGGATCTTTACCCGGCATGGGGGGAACTTCCTCGTGTACACTTCCTGCCCCTATGGTAAGGAAGATGTGACTTGTGACTTCAGGAGGGATGAGGTGATTTTCCAGGTCCATGAGGGCTGCCGTTCCCACCTGAAGCCACCAGTCCAAATCAGCACTTTGACCAGAGACTTCTCCACCCAGCTGGAGGAGGCCGCTGAGATAGCAAAACCAGAAGTCTTTCCAGGCTTCAGGCAGATGGTTGAAGAGAGAGTCAACCTAGCTGATGCCTGTGAGACTCTGGGGCAGCGGCAAAAGTTGAAGCAAGTTTTCTTGGATTTTCAAGATCTCTTTGCGGTGGACTCATATGACTGTGGTCGCACCGAAATCCACACAATAACAATTCCCACGGATCCTGGCATGACTCCAATGTTTGTGAAGCAATATCACTTGCCTCTCGCATCAATGGAGTCCCTTACTGAAATAATTAAGAACCTTGAGTCCCGTGGGGTAATCCGTCCAGTCCACAGCACCTTCAATAATCCGGTGCTATTTGGGGATATTGAAGCCAAACAGCCAGTGGAGACTCTGTGCCGACCTTAGGGAGCTCAACAAACGGGTCCATACTTCCCGATGGCCTCTTCCCTACATTGACCAAGGGCTGGCCCAGATCCAGGGGTCACAGGTATTCACTACAATAGACCTGACGAATGTATACTGGACTGTGCCTGTCAGTAGGGAGGACCAATACAAGCTTGCCTTTACCTTTGGGGGGAGGCAGTGCACATGGACCCGGACTCCCTTCGGATACATCAACTCCGGCAATGAATTCAACATTTTTCTACATAAGGCCATGTCCGACCTGGGTGAGAGGTGTAACCTGGCTTATGTAGATAATGTACTCATTAAAAGCTCAACGGTGGAGTAACACATAGCAGAGATCCATTATGTTCTGACACAGATGAGGGCCGCAGAAGAAAAACGTTCCTTTCAAAAGGCACAGTGGTCTAGTACACGTGTCAATTTCTTGGGGCATGAGATTACTCCTCAGGGTCTCTGTCCCCAGGAAAAGAAAGTGGAAGCACTCCAGAAATTGAAAGACCCCACAACTCTGCGGGAACTCAGGAGCCTCCTTGGACTGACTACTTACAGCACAAAGTTCATTGAGGGCTACGCAGAGATCACATACCCCTGATTCATGTATTGAAGGGGGGGTCAAGTGGGACTGGGGTCCAGAACAAGCCGAGGCAGTAAGACAACTCAAAAGAAGCCTATCACAAGCGCCTTGCCTAGCTTACCCTGTCAGAAACAAGGAGTTGTTCTTGGAGAGAGGGTTCTCTAATACATGCTTGACTGCAGTATTATACCAAAAGCATGACAAAGTCAATAAAGTAATCTCCTATGCGAGTAAAACTTTATCCTCTGTGGAGGAAAAATTCAACGATTGTGAGAAGGCACTCCTAGCAACGATGTGGGCATTGAAGAATTACTGCCCGTTTATCCAGGGGGAACACATCATAGTGGAGACTCCACACCAGCCTCTGCAATATCTCCAAAGGGACAGAATCTAGGCCGGAAATGTGAGTAATTCCCGAATTACTTCCTGGATTCTGTCAATGCAAGGCTTTCCTGTGGAGGTCAGATATGGCCAAAACAAGAAGGGTCTCCTCGCGCAAGGTATGGCTGACTTGCATGATTGTGCAGAGAAAACTGTCTCGAGGACGAGAGTCTAAAAATCAAGGACAACATGGAGGCATCCGTTAATTCCCCACACATAGTCTTTGAAGAAGACAAGTGTGAGGGAATGCCCACTGTCTATGTGGATGGATGCTCTTACCATGTTGACAACAACGGGGAAAAAGAACTTATGGCTGGCGTAGGGAATGCATGGGTGAATGAGATCCCAGAACCCTCCGCTGGGTACAAGATTGGTCCCCGAAGTAGTCAAGTGGCAGAGTTGGCTGTGTATCAAGCCATCCTCACTGCTGTCCAACATCAACTCCACTAACTGGTCATAATCACAGATTTGGATTATGTACGGAACGGGTTCGTGGAGCACCTGGTTAATTGGAAAACCAGAGGCATGTTATGTGCTAACAACAAACCCTGGAAACATGGGAAGTTGATCCAAAACATTGATGATCTGGTCACATCAAATGGGATGACCATCTACTGGAAAAAGATCAAGGGTCATTCCAAAGTAGAGGGACCAGACAAAACTGGAAATGACTTAGCTGATCAGCTGGCCAAAACCGGGGCCATCCAAGGGGATCTAATTGAGATCGAGTCCCTGTTGGGGGAAATCCAGGTCACTGCTATCACTGGGTCCCAGACAAATGCTCACAATGATCTCTCAACTGCACAATGGAGTAAGGAGACCCCAGATGCTAATTTGATTATGGCTCAAAAAGGGGATCCAATAATTGGTACGTTTTATCAACACATTGAGGACCCTGAGATGTTTCCCCTGACGGATACAAATTACATTGGGAAAGAGGATGTCAGAGTGTTGATGAAATGTCCAAAAATGTTCCGAATCCAAGACAGTTTGTTGGTAAGGAAATCCCTAGCTGGCCATGATAAGTGGGTGGTTCCTACCTAATTCTGAAGCCTGATGTTAAGTCTCGCCCATGATGCAGCCACAGCCGGTCATAGCGGGTTTCATACAACACTTGAAATCTTAAGAAAGGTTGCATACTGGCCACACATGGGGCAGGACCTTGACCAATACTTGAAGGGGTGTCTTGTGTGTGTGCGCAATTTCAGCCAACATCCCTCACACACTGTGCGCCTCTCCAAAAGAGGGGGATGACACTGCCATGGTCATATTTGCAAGTAGATTTCATCGGGCCCGTAGTTCGCTCCACTCGGGGAAACAAGTACATGTTGACCGTGACATGCTTGTTAACTAAATGGGTGGAATGTCTCCCGGCCCCAAACTGCAAGGCAGAAACAGCAGCTGCCCTGATGATCAACCACATCTTTTCGCATTTTGGACTACCCCAAAGGATCGAGTCAAACAGAGGTTGCCATTTCACCAGCAAAGTAATGACAAAGATGTGGGAGATACTTGGGGTTAAAAGGAAGCTACATATTGCTTACAGGCTAGCCTCTAGTGGAGCAATCAAGAGATACAACAGAACAATTGTGAGCATATTAAAAAAGTTTGTGGCAGATTCTGGGCCAAGTTGGGATATTCGATTACCTCTTGTCCTAATGGCCATCAGATCTACCCCTTCATCTGCAACTAAAATGTCACTGTTTGAGCTGATGACTGGATGCAGGATGGTGCTTCCCCAGCATCTGCTCTACAGAACCCAAGAGCAGACATTGATCAATGCCTCCACAACTCATGAGTATGTTGAAAATCTAAGAAAACACCTTCAACATGCTTTTGCCTATGCTCAGCGAAATCTAGAAAGATCATCCGACAGCATGAAGACACACTATGGCCCTCAATACAACCCCACGCGTTAAGGGTTTAACGGCGCCGTTTAACAGGCGCCTTGCATTTTAACAGGCGTTAAAATGCAAGGCGCTAAGCCGCCTTGGTGCTAATTATGGCACCATAATTTACGGTGCCGTAATTAGCGCCTTCCCCACTCCCATTATGCCCTATGGGGCAAAAATGGGAATGGGGAAGGGGCCATGGTGAATGGGGATTTACCGCCACGCTTGGAATGGGGCGGTAAATCTGCCATCCACCATGGCGTTAACATATATTACGCCTTGGCGGTAAAGTTGAAAACTTACCACCAAGGTTGTAATGAGGGCCTATGACTTAAAGACTACCAGAAAGGAATACAATGTAGGAGACCGGGTCTACTTATACAATTTCCAAAGGAACCAGGCCAAACAGCGAAAATGTCTGCCTATATGGAGGGGTCCTTTTGAAATTGTAGACAAAATCTCACCAGTCGCCTACAAGATCCGCATCCCCAAAGGCAGTTTGGCAGAGGGGGAAGATAAGTGGGTCCATATTAACCAACTAAAGAGTTGCCATCCTAGGTACACTCTGCAGCAACTGGAGGAGTCTTCTGGAACCCCAGAGGGGGCCACTCCAGATCCATAAAATTCCAACTCTAAATATTCCATATATAGTCTATAAAATACAATAATAAAAATGTGTCCTGACTTTTTAAAATGTATGTGTGGGCCCCACTACATTAATAGTGGTGGGGAAATGTCTACAAATATGTTTTTGCTTTGTCATCCTAGGAGAGAGAGAGATAAGCCAGGAGAGATAAACCATGGAGACTAACCAAGGAGGATTACCCGGGAACCAGGAGCAAAGATCCGAGGGCCCCAGAGTATCGCTCAATACTCTCATCAGGACTGGTGAGGAGAACCGATCGATCCACCCCTGATGGAGGAAAAGATGCTGAACTTTGCCCTTTTTGGAATCAGAAGAAGTGAGGCTGACATCCCAGACTTGCGAGTTCCATTGATGGACGGCAACGCCAATTGCAAGAGGGGGGCTTGTGGAATGTTCCAACCCGCTGGTCCAAGCCCTGCAACATTACTGTGCATTGCTGGTAGCAGAAACATCAGAATGGCCACTGGAAAGCATGCGGCTCGCTAAAATCACCCAAAACTGTGCAGTAAAAATCTGAAAAATAGGCTGCCATCCACTTTTGCCTATCTCAGTGAACACAGGAGACCACTGCCAAAACCCACCATTGGGCTACCCACAAAGTAGCCTGAAATCATTTGAAATATCAGTACTGATTGCCAAAAAGAAACACAGAGCTGTTTGGAAATCTGTTTTCTTAATTGTCAAAAATGTGCGAAAATCATTGCTCACAAACCACCTAAAAGATCCAAGCTCCTTTTTGGGTGTTCCACATTCTTGTACTGCAAGAATCCACCTAACTACAATGTCAGCAAGAATCATAGGTTATCAGAACAAAATCCACTTTTAAAGATATTTGATGGAAAGAAAGCTGTCAAAAATGGGTGTAGTACCGTTACTCGCCCTTGTCAGGTGCTGGCGATCTCTAATTCTGAAAGGAGAACTGGTGTTTCAGAAGTTAAATATGCCAAAGAAGAGAATTCCATCAGAATGCCATAAAAGAGTCCCACACATTGATTCCATGTTGAAAAAGACTGGAATTAAAGAATATGTTTGCTTATTGTAAATTTATAAATTTATTTTTTTCACAAGGAACTATGTTACAATTGACTAGAGGGTAACCTGATTCAGTTAAAACTTCCAAGAGGCTTTCTTCCCCTGAGAAACTCACACCTTGTTCCATCCCACCAAAAGAGCATTTCACATTGGCATGTTAATCAGAAGGGGAGGAGATTTCCTCTGCTGCCCTGAGCTAGAAACAATTGGTTCCTTGAACTGAATAGAAAATGCTAATTCGGGTGTAAGTGACAACTGCTCTGGCAGGAAGGCAAGCCATGTGACCTTCTGACTCCGCCCAGCTCTGGAGTCTGGCCAGACTGAAAATGTGCATTGATGTGGAAGTAAATATATGTTTTATAAAAATGCTTATAGCAAATTGTACTGAACTGACAAAAATCTGAAACTTAGAGATTGTTAAAATGGAAAGTTCACTCACAGTTTAAGACTAAGCTGGAATCTGTGCGACATTCTGAGACTGAAAACCGGAAATTATTCATATTGTAGCCATTGTGTTTATGTTAGGAACATGAAAAATTACAGGAATTTTCCCAGATGGGATGTGCATGCATGTATAAAAATTGGTGCAGAACTAACATTGGGAAACCCAACAAAAGCAAGAAAAAGTTGTCATTTAGGAACCAGAGCCCGTAGGAAAATGGGGCTTGGACAAGAATGTACCTTAGGCAATCTGTCATGTAATTATGTATTATGAACAACTTGTGCATCTTGGAAATATATGTTTTTGGGAAAAATAGATTTTCTCTATAAAAGCAAAGGGGAGGGATTTCCTTTGGACCATAAACACAGCATCACTCTGACTCATAATGACACACTACTCCTTTCTCAAATCAGGAGAGGGGAAATTCTCTGACCTATCAGAACCTTAGAGGGTTGGGCATAGATAATCAGCCTCCCCACCTCCTTTGGAAATGGATAAATAGGGACTGCAGAGGACAGACAAGACACACTTTCCACTCCTCTACTGATTCCTTGGCGAAGCACCCTGCAGGAATATCCAGGCTCCAGACATAGAACCAGACTCCAGGCAAAGATCCAGACATAGGGCCTCATTACGGGTCGGGCGGTCCGGAATTAACAGTGGCAGTAAACCCGCTGCCACTGTTAATTCTGGACCTCCCAATCCCGAGTCCTGCAGGCAGGCGGTGATCTTCCCTCCAGGTCTGACCTTGCGGGTTGAACATCTCCCGCCTGCAGGCAGACGTGGAAACACCAGCACCTTCACAAGATGGTGCCGGTATTTCCACTTCGCCATTCCCATTGAGTACTATGGGACTCAATGGGAATGGGGATTAACACCATTCCGCCTCCGTGACTTCCGGGACACCGGGGCTGTAATGCCCTGGTAATTCCGGGAGTCACGGAGGCAGAATGGTAATACCAGTGCGGCGGTAACCAGGTGGGTTTACCACCGAGGTTACCGCCGGACTCGTAATGAGGCCCATTGACTCTAGACCCAGACTCTAGACTTTGAAGCAGAGAGGCCGAACCCAAAAAGCTGAACTCTTCTCAGCTGGCCTTCAGAATCTTAAGCAACCTGATTTTAACCCCTAAACTTCCAAGGGGCACCACAAAATACAACAGCCTGGCTTAGCTGTTTTGCTATTCTAGCTAAGAACCCTGTGCTAGAACCCAGATCCAGACCCAGAGAGCAGAGCTGTATCCAGAACCTGTCAGATCCAGTCCAAGAGGCCGCGCAGACCAGAGTACCGTGCTGAGAGTGGAACCCAGTGCCTGATGTCTGTCCGGTGGCAAGCGAATCCCAGCCAAACTCTTGACCAGGTCTTTGACGGGCCCATTCCATTCAAAAGCCATAGGAGTGAGTATTTAGTCTAGAACTGTCCATAGTCATCTCTTAGTTTAAAGTAATCCTATTCATTCCATTTCAACCTATCCAGAACTGCATTAGAGAATCTTGTGTCCATCTTGAATTCTTCTCATTATATAGTCTTTGATAACTGTAGCGATAATCATCTGTGCGCTGATATTTTCTGAAGAAAGTCAAGTGTCCTGGCGCACAACAATCAGAGTGGAAGGCGCCCTGTTCTGGTGGTTGTCCTGTTGGGTTTCTTGTACTTTCATAGCCTTTTAGTATAAGTCCATATTGGTTCCGAATCTTTAAAGCGCAATCTTTCATTTTTGAAATCTTGATTCTTTTCTGAGAAATATCTACCTTCACAAAAACCTCTGTAACTTTTGAACCATGCGTCCTAGAAATGAAATTGGAATGTCATTTTGAAGCTAACATCCTCAGCTTTCAAACAAACCCAAAGTAATATAGTTTTTCCGCAATTGCATTTCCCGCACGCAGAAAAGTTGCCACAATTTTGTATTTGGCTCAATTTTACTTCATGTAAAATAGCTGTTCCTTGTTTCCAACATCTGAATTTCGTTTTCCATCTGCTAATCATTATACAATCATTGCTAGTGTTGACCTGAACCAATCCAAAGCAACTCTCACTAGTCCTGAATCCCATTTAGCAAATTAAAATCATTTTTAGCATGTTCCCATTGATTGCAAATCACATTCAAAAGCATTTTGACCTGTTTTTAATGCATTCCCGTTCTCTCTAAGCTTGCTGTGGGGAACTGGGATTGAACTGCATTTTTGAATGATATTCCTGAAACCTGTGTGCCCTCATTCCACTTCTTCATATTGCAGACTGGGGGGAGTGAGTAATAACAGGGGGAAAGAGGGATCCTATTGTCTTTTGACTGAAGTCATATCAAGTTTTATTTCTGTGTTGCATTCCTTCCTATCATTGCAATCTCTTGAACCCATGCAAAGCATTCTCTGCTACATTATTCTTCCCATCTCTTCTCCTAATTGATTAAAGAGATTGTTGATATTGTAATATTACCCTTTGCTGATCATTGTTCATATTCATAAGTGTGATATTCAGATATTCATATTCATAAAAGTGTAATCTATATATTGTTCAATTCTTCAAATAAATCTTTTAACTTTGCAAAACAACCTATTTCTTGGCTCAGTGAGGTCGGGGGGATTCAAAGAGTGGGACGTTATATAAGGGTACATCATCCAGAATTAAAAGAACTTTGACATAAAAATATATAAATAAGGGTTTCCATTGGGCATCCCATACTAGGCATTGACTTAGTTGGAGTGCCGGATTGAAATCACTTACATGTTGCAGAGATCCTCTGTGTAGGGATATGTGAAGAAATATATGTGCAGGTTTGCTGAGGGTGTTATATTCTTTGAATACCACTTCATCAATCATTTGGATGAAAAATGTTATTTTGGCTGTGACAAGGACAAGTTCACAGATTCTGCACTCAAGCCTGTCTTCAGGAGACCTAGGGCCCGATTCTCATGTAGGTGTTAAGTACCAAAAAGGACGTTAAAAGGCTTAACGACCTTTTCGGTACTTAAGACCTATTCTGAAGGTGGCGCATTCTTCCGAAGTTGGAAGGAATGAGCCACTTTCAGAATACTTGTGGCGGTTGCTAGGATGGGTTGGAAACCAACCTAGCAACCCGCACATTCGTAAACTGGCTTTTTGGAAGCCTATTCTTGAGGCACTCCTCCAATTTAATATGTGCGCTAAACTAGCGCACATTTATGGTACCCTTTTGGTGCCGTTAAACTGCAGGAGTGCCACAAGAAAGAAGCCTTGTTTGGTGTAAATGGAAGTGTCCCTACACCCGTGCTGTATATGGACACTTTCATGTACACCAAAGCAAGCAGCTTCACCGTTGCTGCAACGTTGAAGCTGCTTGCTTTGGTGTACATGAAAGTGTTCATATACAACACACGGGTGTATATGAACACTTTCATTTACACCAAAGCGAGCAGCTTCAACGTTGCATCATGCAATGTTGAAGCTGCTCACTTTGGTGTAAATGAAAGTGTTCATATACACCGCACGAGTGTATATGAACACTTTCATTTACACCGAAGTGAGCAGCTTCATCGTTGCATCCTGCAATGTTGAAGCTGCTCGCTTTGGTGTAAATGAAAGTGTTCATATACACCGCACGAGTGTATATGAACACTTTCATTTACACCGAAGCGAGCAGCTGCAACGTTGCATCCTGCAATGTTGAAGCTGCTCGCTTTGGTGTAAATGAAAGTGTTCATATACACCGCACGAGTGTATATGAACACTTTCATTTAAACCAAAGCGAGCAGCTTCAACGTTGCAGGATGCAACGGTTTAGCTGCTTGCTTTAAATGAAAGTGTTCATATACACCACACACAGAGGTGTATATGAACAGTTTCCTATACACCACAGTAAGCAGCTTCAACATCCTGCAATGTTGAAGCTGCTCACTTTGGGCCCCGATTCTCATCAAGGTGTTAAGTACCGAAAAGGGGTTTATAGTGATAAATTCGAATGACATTATGTCGAAAGTCATAATGTGGAAAAAGAAAGTCGAAAAAAATAAATCGAATGTCTATTTTTAATAGCTTTTTGTTCGAAATGAGGGGGTTGCCCCCAAACCCCGCCCTTTTTTTTTTACCCCTTTTTTTAACTCGCGGAACCCAAAACAAACATGTAAATGAAAAAAATAAAACATTCACATTTTTTTTTTTGACATTTTGTTTTTCGACATTATGTCTTTCGACTTAATGTTTTTGGGCCTCATTACGAGTCAGGCGTTAAGGGTTTTACGGCGCCGTAAACGGCGCCGACCCTTAACGCCTGATTACAAGGTCCCTTCGCGGGATGGTGATTTTAACGCCTGCTTTTTGCAGGCGTTAAAAACTATGCCGCAAAGGGACCTTGGTGCTAAGTACGGTGCCGCAATTTGCGGCACCATACTTAGCGCCTTCCCCATTCCCATTATGCCCTATGGGGCAAAAATGGGAATGGGGAAGGGCCATGGCAGAAGGGGGAATTACCACTCCGCCAAACTCGGAATGGGGTGGTAATTCCCCATTCCGCCATGGCAGAGTCGGAAAGTTACCGGCATGGACCATGGTGCTTTTTGCACCATGGTCCATCCGCCAGGGTCATAATGAGGCCCTTTGACTTTTTCACTGCCTACCCCAAAAAGGACGTTAAAAGGGATAACAACCTTTTCAGTATTTAAGACCTATTCTGAAGGTGGCACATTCTTCCGAAGTCTGAAGGAATGCGCCACTTTCAGAATACATGCAGCAGTGGCTAGGATGGGTTGGAAACCAACCTAGCAACCGCCACATTTGTAAACTGGCTTTTTGGAAATCCTATTCTTGTGGCACTCCTCCAGTTTAATATGTGCGCTAAACTAGCACACATATACGGTACCGTTTTGGTGCTGTTAAACTGGAGGAGTGCCACAGGAAGCCTTGTTTGGTGTAAATGGAAGTGTCCATACACCCGTGCTGTATATGGGCACTTTCATGTACACCAAAGCAAGCAGCTTCAACGTTGCTGAAACGTTGAAGCTGCTTGCTTTGGTGTACATGAAAGTGTTCATATACAATACACGGGTGTATATGAACACTTTAATGTACACCAAAGCGAGCAGCCTCAATGTTGCAGGATGCAACTTTGAAGCTGCTCGCTTTAAATGAAAGTGTTCATATACATCACACACACAGGTGTATATGAACACTTTCCTATACACCACAGTAAGCAGCTTCAACATCCTGCAATGTTGAAGCTGCTCACTTTGGGGCCCGATTCTCATCAAGGTCTTAAGTACCGAAACGGGGTTTATAGTGATAAATGCGAATGACATTATGTCGAAAGTCATAATGTCGAATAAAAAAAGTAAAAAAAAATCGAATGTCTATTTTTTATTGCTTTTTGTTCAAAATGGGGGGTTCCCCCAACCCCCCTTTTTTGAAAAAAATGTTTTTGTTTTACCCCTTTTTTTTACTCGCGGAACCCAAAACAAACATGTAAATAAAAAAAGAAAACATTAAAAAAAAAAAAGTACACTTTTTTTTCTCGACATTATGTCTTTCGACATAATGTTTTTGAATTTTTCACTGCCTTGCCCGAAAAGGATGTTAAACGGGTTAACAACCTTTTCAGTACTTAAGACCTATTCTGAAGTTGGCGCATTCTTCCGAAGTCGTAAGGAATGCGCCACTTTCAGAATACATGCGGCGGTTGCTAGGATGGGTTGGAAGCCAACCTAGCAACCTCCACATTTGTAAACTGTTTTTTTGGAAATCCTATTCTTGGGGCACTCCTCCAGTTTAATATGTGCGCATACGGTACCCTTTTGGTGGCGTTAAACTGGAGGAGTGCCACAGGAAGCCTTGTTTGGTGTAAATGGAAGTGTCCACAACACACGGGTGTATATGAACACTTTCATTTACACCAAACCGAGCAGCTTCAACGTTGCATCTTGCAACATTGAAGCTGCTCGCTTTGGTCTAAATGAAAGTGTACATTTACACGGCATGGGTGAATATGAACACTTTCATTTACACTAAAGCGAGCAGCTTCAACGTTGCTGGATGCAACGTTTAAGATTCTCGCTTTAAATGAAAGTTTTCATATACACCGCACAGGTGTATAGGAACACTTTTATTTAAACCAATGCGAGCAGCTTCAACGTTACATTCTGCAACGTTGAAGCTGCTGGCTTTGGTGTAAATGAAAGTGTTGATGTACACCGCACAGGTGTATATGAACACTCTCATTTACACCAAAGCCAGCAGCTTCAACGTTGCAGGATGCAACGTTGAAGCTGCTCGCTTTAAATTGAAGTGTTCATATACGCCACACGGGTGTATATGAACATTTTCCTATACACGAAAGCTACTCACTTTGGTGTATCGGCAGCATTTTTGTTAAATAACGATTCCCTCATTACTTAACGAAAATGCTGCCGAGATTCTGCAATCCGCCTGCTTCCATTAGAAACAGGCAGATTGCAGCGAAAGCACTGTTGTGCTTCGCGAAGACGGCCAGGCCCACATGAGAATAGCAGTGGTGCCTGGGTGTCAAGAAACAGCACAGTGAGTCGTGCTATTTAGCACGCTCACTGCAGCAAGATGAGAATCGGGTCCTAATCTTTTACATCGGAGTTCGAGAGAAAATTCTTTGGTGAATAATGTGTTCTTATGGTTACTTTCAGAAGGATAGGATCTCTAAAGGATCATGGAATGTGGTAATTATTTATATTTGTATTGGTGTCTTTGTCAATCAGGGAAAAGAATTAGCTAAAGGCTTTAGGCAAGATGGTATGCAAAGATGGGTATCTTAGGCAATGCAAACAGGTCCTTCGTGGTAGTGGGGGTTTGAAAGCAACCAGGATATGGTCGAACTAGGAAATGTGTGTAGTTGTAAGGTAGTTTATCACCAGGCGATGGGGAAGAGGGGTTAACATTGTTTTAGCAATGTCGAGCCCACTGTTGTGTTCGCAGAAGTGGAGGTTGTAAAATAGGCACGGGACCCTGGCAGCTAAGCAATTAGACAGATTGTCTGTCCAAAAGTCACTTAGAATTATTATTTTCTTGTTGAGGTTGCACAATCACTCGAAGTGGATAGCCAGGAGAGACAGGAAAGATGGGCTGTGATTAGGAGCTTTGATTATGTGTCCTGATTCACACTTAAGGTACGCGGGGAAACTCAGAGGGCTGGCTGCCACCACCCATTATGTGATGCAATCCCCATAAAAGCCAGTGCAGATGAATTTCTGGTTTGTGGTCTTTGAGTAAGAGAGCAGCAATATCAGGAGTCTAAAATAAGTTGAAGCAAAATGAGGTGGAGGTGCAAGAGGAGTTGGTGGTGCAGGAGGCGTTTGTAGCACAAATGGAGTTTGGAGAGCAGGATGACTGGCTGATGAAGGAGAATATGGGGTGTGGGATGAAATGGTGATACAGGGGGAGTTAGCGGTGCAAGCGACATCGTGGTGCAGGAGTAGGTGGAGTAGGGAGAAATGAAAATATGACCTGAGGAAGGGAAGCTGTAAAAGGTGGAAGGAGCAAGAAAGAGTAGTTGCAGATCAGAAGAAAAAAGAGGAAGAGAAAAGGCAGACAAAAGACATTCCATGTGTTCTCATTCAAAGTGAGTAGGGGACAAGACCATAGTGTACACTGAGGGGAATAGACAATAGTTAACTTGAGGACTAGACAAGAGGTATAGGACAAGAACCTTAAGAATAAGTAAGTATTGGCACAGTGAGAAATAGAGAATGAGGTGGTCAAGGTGTCAGATGTTCATGACCCTTAGTGTACTAAAAGCTACTACCTTAGCAGGCACCTTGCACCATCCTGGTCTACCATATCTGCACCTGTTCAAGAAGAACATGATATTTTTGCAGTGACCACGTAAAAGGCCAGTGACCAATGAGGATATCAACCACTGGAGCCACATTATACAATGCTCTTTCTAAGAAGAAGAAGCAAGACAAACCCTCCATCGGTATCCAGCTCCCTTAGCTCCTGACTCTGAGGAGTCCTGGCCATGAATACTTTTAAAGAGTGTATGATCTGCTCAGAAATGGATCCTGCTACAAATCTCTCTCCTGGGGCTGCATGCTGCGACACACTGGCCGTGACTGCAGCATCTATGGGGCCTCAACCAATTGGATGGCTTCTCTGGCAACAACATGATCGGAAGTAAGCCAGCAGGCGATGTGGGCACTCACCGAAAGACCTCAGATGAGGACCCTTTCTCTCTGGGCCTGTGGGGGCCGGGAGGATGCTGATACACCTACACCACGTCCCTGACCTTGAACCATCACCTTCACCATTCTCTGATGCCTGTTCACGTGCCCGGTAAGCCCTAGGGTCCAGTCTCTGTTGTGAGATTATACTACTCTATAGATATTACCTTGCCTCCACCCACATGCTTTCTCCTGCAATGCAGGGTGTCCACCTGCCCAGACCCCCTCCCCACTCTGCCTCATCTGTACGTTGAGCACCATAATGGGGTGTTGTACCACCTTCGAGCTCTTGATGCACAATCAAGACCAGAGCAGCCTACCATGGTCTGCCCTTGCCCCCGTGTACTGGCATCTCACCTCATCCACTCCAAGGTTGACGCCCTACTACCACTAACATGGCTCGCTGCCAGTGGACAAAGACATGCGTAGTATCTCAGTCGCACTCCCTTCTAGGCAGCCTGGGCTGCCCGCAACAGCCCAAACACTGATCATGACACCTACTTACATGCCCTGCAGTCCTTCGACCTCCCGTGGTATTAGGCATGCCTGTTGCCAAGTTCCTGCCCCCATCCAGGATGCTTGAGTGACATGTAATGGCCCCAGTGCTAAACACCATACAAACGTATCTGAACTTTCATGGCCAGCTCCATCCATTGCCCTGCCATTTCTAAACTGCTGTCGAGTCATAACTGTCTCTGTCAGTAAGCTTGCCACAAAACGACTGCCTCCCACCAGCATCACCTCGCCATCCTCTCCTTTCTGCACTTTATCTATGCTACCTGCCAAGCAACTTAGGAGTCATTTACCCTCACTAGCCAACATTATGAAACCAGGCCTCACTCCCACCCTGCTTGCCTCACCCTCACCTGCACTAATGCCACCTAAGCTCTCCAGACGTCAACCACCTACAATCTCTCCCTCCACAGGCTCGCTCTGACAAAAACACAGGCGAGCGGCACCCACCCGCCACCCACGCATCATGCCTTTCACACTTCACACCAAGCCTACCCACGCCTGGTCCCTTCTGCAGCTCATCAAATGCAAAACACACCCTGGAACCCTATACCATTGCTTGCTGGCCTTATCACTCCAAGGAGCACCAACTCATTGCCCCCCAGCACCAATCCCAAAATTCCACTACTACATGACGCCTCTCGCTACAGACAGAGAGTCTCCTTTATGCAACTAAGTGACTACTGCCTTCCTGCCACTGAGTCTGCCCTTGCTCCTCCAAGCATTACCAACAGTACTAGGCAACATCAGGGCTCTCAGTCCGATTCTGATCCACAGTTGTACTGATCCTCAGCACACCTCACTCACCCAAACCACTGGCAACAGAAACTACTGCCTATGGGGATCAGATAATAGCTTCCCCCAGACCCAGAAATAAGTGGACTACTACCTGTAAAAATTAGAAACCGCCTATGCCCTCCTCCCCGCAAAGAGGCTCCACTAAGACCTTTCCTGTCTGGCCTCATGATCACCCCCCCTACTAAAATGTGCTCTAGTTAATGCAAGATCCATCTCTGCACATGCACTGGACATCAACAACCTCTTCACCACCCTAAACCTGGACATTTTAGCTACCACAGAAACATGGCTGCATGCCACATCTGGCCATGCTCTGTCTATTGCCCACCCCCTGGGTACAACATCCTCAGCTCTGACAGACCTTATTTCCGAGGTGGGGTGTAGCACTGATAGCTAAGGACATGCTGCCCATTAGAGAACTGAACTCCACCCCTCCTGATAACTGCGACATCCTGGCTGCTAAACTGACCCTCTCTGACTCTGACACCATTGTTCTTCACACCATCTACCACCCTTCAGGCTCATCCTTGTCCTTCGAAGAGAACCTCCTTTACACCCTAGGGACCTACATTAAGCCCACCTCCAAATTGATCCTCCTGGGAGACCTCAGCGTGGGTTACAACGACCCTGAAGACCCAGCAGCTGCCTCACTCTCTAACTCGCTTAGCGCACTCAGCTTCCATCAATGTATCAGCAACCCAACACATAACAAAGGTTAAATCCTACACTGGATTGCGTACATCAACAGCCAGTTATCCATCCACTCCAACGGCCCCTGCCCGTGGTCCCGAGCACAACATAATGCAGTTCTCCATTCCCCAATAGGACACATCACACTTGTCGCTGTTCCACTACTCCCCATGATCTGCCACAGCTCCAGAAACCTCACCAAGGAACATCTTGCTCTCTTGATCAGCTCACTACTATCCAAACCCCCCTTTGCCCGAAAACCCTAACACACTTGCTGACCCGTATATTTCAACTCTAACGTCTGCCATTGACACCATAGCCCCTCTCAAACCACGCAAACCTAAACCTTCTGCTCATAAAAACTCCTGGTTCACCCCTGAACTGCAAACACTCTGTTCCAACAAACGGTTAGCATAAACTAGCTGGAAGAAAGCACCTTCCGCATCCAAGAAGCTACTGTTCACTGTAGCAGCTAAACATTATAAAAAAAGCCATCCTTTTTGCTAAATCCACCACTTATTATGACTGTATCAACAAAGCCAAATCCTACAACTGCAAGACATTTAACTTTCTCAGGAGACTGGAAAGCCCACCACCCCTACGGTCACTATAATCAAAGTCTTGTGGTGCTCTAATATCCAAAATGGCATGCTCACCAAAATCGACATCCTGCATAAGAAAATGCACACTAAATGATCCCTTGTCGAACTCTTGCTAGCATCGCCAGCTACCTCATCCCCTCCCACAAACATTCCTATAGACATCCCAATGTTCGACTTCACCTAAGTATCTGAAGACAAAGTCATAACTATCCTAAAAGGCCCTAAACCATCACAATGTAAAGGTGATACCTGTCCTGCAAGCCTAATCAAATAATGCTCTGACATACTGGCACCCCTCATTGCCTCATTTATCAACACCTCCTTCTCCACAGGCACAGTCGCTACCAACCTCAAGGAAGCATGGGAACTCCCTCTCATCAAAAAATCCACACTTGTCCCTGCTATCTCCACCACCCATCTCCCGATCACAACTGTCCTTTTTTTGCTTAAATGTCTGCATGGAGCAGCCTACCAGCAAATCCAAAGATAGCTAGAAGCCAACCATATTCTGGGTATGCGGCAGTAAGGGTATCGCCCATGTCACGGGGTGGAGTCTGCACTTCTTGATCTGAAGATCCAGATTGATGAAATCAGAGATGAAGGCACACTTGTCCTGCTGCTTCTCTTCGACCAATGAGCAGCGTTTGACATAGTGGACCACAAAATCCTCCTAAGCTAACTTCTCTCCCGAGGCCACAGCCTGGATCACCTCCTTCTTAGGTGACTGATCCATCAGAGTGTTTTCTGAGACCTCCAGGGCCTGCCCAGCATCAAAAGCCTGCGGAATGCCTCAAGGATCCTGTGTATCGCCTACTTTGTTTAAAATATTCACAATTCTGCTATTTGCCCTCCTGGACTCTATCAGTGTATCTTATACAAACTATGCAAATGACATGCAAATCCTGCCCCCTCTCTCCGGCAACTACCTTAAAGACTCCTCTTCCCTTAACTCTTTGTATTTGACCATCCAGGCCTGTACGGCCACTCTCTGTCTATGCCTGAGGGATGAGAAGACGGAGATACTTCTTGTGTGCCCTCCATGGTGATCAAGCGGCTTGATCACCAATACTCTGCCTTCAACATTGACTGAATCCCGATCTCTGTCTCCCCTTTTGTCAAAACCCTTAAAATATATCTTGACACCACCCTATCTCTTTCACGGCAAGTCAGCACCATCACCTGCTCTGCTGCCTACCTACATGACCAAGTTAATCAATTCATCCAGACCTTTCCTATCCCTGGACAGTTGCCTTACCATAGCCCGAGCCACCATAGGCTCTTGGCTTGACTACTGCAATGCCCTCTTTGCAGGCACTTCTAACAACAATTTGGAAAATGCAGGTTATTCAAAACAACGCACTTAAAGCAGCAATGAATATCCCTAAAATGGAACACATCACTGAGGCAAGAAAAAAAGCCCACTGGCTCCCTGTTCATGAACAAATTCTCTTCTAAATTCTCACCATCACACACAAATGCTTGACCAAAGATGCCCCCCAAGTACCTATCCCAAAAATGCACTAAAGCATCCACCTCCAAACTCACCAGGTCTGCCTATGCTCACCGAGTCACCCAGCCCAAATTTAAACAGGCCAAAGCTGGAAGCTCTAGCTTCCCGGCCGTTGCAGCCAAGCACTGGAACCTTCTCCCTCCCACTTTGTGAGCAGAGCATTCGTACTGGTCATTCCGGAGAGCTTTAAAAACATTGCTGTTCACCTAACCTCAACAGACTATCATCATCCCAGGAGCACGGCAATACTGCCAGACCCTAACTGGCAATTCATTCCCAATGTATGTTTACAATGCCTGTACTATCATGTAAGTAACTGCTCTGCTCATGTCACAGCACCTGGATGCTCTTGGGCTTTTCGCACTGTATAAATGTAAAAATAAACAAATAAATGAAACCAGGGAGATTCCTCTTGGATTCAGAAGGCATGTTGCCATTCTGACCCCTTTTGAGTTGCCCAACCTTGTACACTGTGCTGACGCAACCTTGTGAAATGAATCCTCACATTTCTGGAGTTCACTTAGCTTCATGACAAAGTTCTCTCAAAGTTTCTGCTCAAATTTCCAGTGCTACGCTGATGACACTGAACTCATTTTCAGGCTGCCCTCAGCCACCTCCTCTTCCACTGTCATCTCTGATTGCCTTACAGCCATTCAAGATTGCTTTTCTGCCAATGACCTTTGTCTGAATGCCAGCAAGACTGAGATCCTCCTCATCGGCACACCTTCTCCATCCTTTCCCCTCACTCTCTGGCCGGCCTCCCTTGGCCCTCCTCCAACTCCCACATGCGAGGCTAAGAACCTCAGGGTCATCTTTTATTCCACACTTTCCTTCTCTGCCCATATCTCTGATGTCTATAAAAAGTCAAAGTTCCTACTGCACCTCCTCAGAGGTACTCTGCCCTTCCTCTCCTTCCCCCGGAATCTCACTGTCTCCCAAGCTCTGGTTCTCTCTAAGTTGGACTATTGTAACAGCCTCTTTCTAAACCTACCTGCCTCTACTCTCCGCCCTCTGCAGCTAATCCAGAACAGGACTGTGAGACGTATCTCTCCAGCTCTGAAATCTCTCCATTGGCTCCCAATGGTTGAAAGGATTAAATTCAAAACCCTCTGCATTGTCCACAAGGCCTTCTGGGGCCTGGGTCCAAAATACCTTCAGCTATCCCTCTGCAAATATCTCCCCGCTCGAGCTCTTCGCTCCTCTACCTCTAACTCGCTCAGGGTCAGTCTTTCTTTAAAGAAAAATCTGGTGGTAGATCTCTGTCTTCGGCTGGGGCCTCCCTCTGGAGCAGTCTCCCTGCCATTCTAAAACTTGAGGAGAACCATCTCTGGTTCCAGAAGCACCTCAAAACCTTCCTCTTTGCTTCTACCTTCAACCCCACTCTCTCCTGCTGATCTGTTCTCTCCTGGCACTGTGCAGCTGGCCACCCTCTGTCTTCCGGGCCTAGGCTCCTGCTCACCCTGCCACCCTCCTGCACTGCCTCCGGGCCACCCCTTGCACTGGAGTCTGTATCTGTACCCACACAGTCCCCCCGCCCCATTTTGTCTTCCGGCAATTATTTGACCTACCCTGTCGGCTACCTTAAACTCAGCACTTGCCACTTGCTGGCTGCACTACCACTTTTGTTTGCTTTTTATTTATTTATTTATGTATTTATTTATTATTATTTCTCCTGTTCTCCTTTTGCTCCGCACTTTCCACTTCCCCCCTCCCTTGAACTTTTCCCCTCCTTTCCCCCATGCAATTGCACGTTCTCAATGTCACTGGGCCTAGTAAGATCGTTGTTTTTGTTTTCTCCTGTTCCCCTCCCTTGCCTCGTCGTGCTCTGAAACACTTGTGTATGAGCGCGATAGAAATAAAATATCAATATAAATATCAGTAACATCTAGTAATACGGAGGCATTTTGGTTGAGGATGCTTTTGATAGTCAAGTGCCAAAAGGATGATTCTGAGTGGAACCAGTGACAGTGTTACCTCTCGTTTTTCCACTTTCCTGGTGACAGTTATTATGTCGCTGGGATTGCTAGCTAATTGATGCTCAAGATTCATTTCTGAAATCCGAGTAAAGATGACAAAGCGGAGGTGATGGTCTGAGATTATAGATTTCAGAGGAGTCTTGTTTCTAGCAGACCATGTTGTTATTACAGAACGTCACAAGCGGTGGGTGGTTTCAGCGGGGTGACAGAATGGTTTGAAGGATATGTATTAATTTATGATAGTGTTGACTTTCTGTGAGCCAGGATGTTATTGTGTTGGTCCTTTTCCATGGTGGGTAGAGACAAGTGCAGTTGAGGAGTAAGTGAACTTTTTTGGCATGGGTACAGGGCATTGGGGTAAGATGGTGCAAGGAAGCAGTAGACACGTGCAAGAGATGGGAGGGTGGAACATGACCTGTGTGACAGCTGCACTGGGGATTCAAAGCTGCCTTACATGGTCAGGATCTAGACTCTGTTGTTTGCTCTTCTGCAATGTGTTTAGTTTTAAGTGGCCCAATGATGACTGCTGAGTGCTTACAGTACAAGCTTAATAAGGACTATCTTCTTCCTCTCTTCAATCCCAAGCACTGCTTTCAGCTTGCCACAAACTACAATTATCTATATTCGCTCAAACAAGCTTCTACTCTTACTGTGAATATTCTGGAGTGAAAGCACACTGCAGAAGTCTGGAATAACTGCACATTTTGACGCTGTGTGCAGATGCATAAGAGAGCAGGGAGAATATATTGTGCCAAAACAGATAGAAGATGCAATAGTGAATCTCAATCTGGAAGAGATGCAACATCCCAACAGACCAATCAATTTTTCTGGAATGTATGTTTACACATTGGAGCTCTTTCTATCTCAATCACAAATTGCTCTGAGGGGCACTCTATGTTGACCTTGCACGTAAGCAGTTCTCTTCATGCTATTTTAATTTGTCACTGGGTGTAACATGCTGCATGCAAATTCATCTATGCCATGTTTCCATGAAACATGTCTGTGCATGGTAGACAGCATTACAATGAGTCCCTATAGATTCTAACTAAATATTGCAGGTGGAAAAACCAGGTGCAGTTCCATACAGATTTCAACATCCTCAACTGGATACAAATTCACTGCGGGTGTGGTTGCCTAACCATCTCTTGGACATAGGATAGGAGGATATAGGAACAAACATAACTCTCAGTCCCCAAGTTCCATTAAACAAATCTAGGTAAATCTGATTATTGGAATTTACTGTTTGAGTCTATGTTGCTGCCAGAAAATGACAATCGACTCCCTCCTTCTGCCCAATTAAAATGATCCTGAGAGCCATTAATGTTATATGTATTCGAACGACAATGTTAGATGCCACTAGACAGATAATGGTAAAAACAGGCCTATTTATTCAACATATTATACTATGCATTAATCCTGAGGTAAGGTTCAGTCACCCCACCAACTGATCTTTATAAACATACATATATATATTAACAAACACAAACAGATTCTTTATACAGATATTAAGGTATTATCCATACATGAATCACAAACATATACAAGAACCCCCTCCCATAAATGTGCACATTCATTTATACATGTGTTTCAGACCAGAATCATGCCCTCATGCACTCACATGCACTAAATCCAACGCTATCTGAGTGCTTTGCAACTCGTGTGACACTGCTCATTCTAGATTTCCACCGAAAATGGTAACTGAGAGATGGGGTGAAAATGATGAGCATCTGTGCAATCCAAGTAGGGTTTGTTCAAAAGTGGTCTTATTAGTGCGTGTTTCCAGGGTGAGTGAAAGTTTCCCAGTTTCAGGGAGAATTTTAACAGAAAATGCATATCAGTGATAAATAAAGGGAGGATGTGCTGGGTTATCTTGGGTGGTAGGATCTCCAGGGAAGACCTTGAGCATTTAGCTGAGGATAGAAGATGAAATGCCTCATCTTGCTTTAATTGCTTAAAAGAATCAATAGTGTGTTTTAGCTCAGTTAGTCGTTACCAACTCATTTAGACAAAGGCGATTCATAGTTATTGTTAGGGACAAGTCCATTCTAAAGGTATCAATTTTGTGTGAAAAATAGTCAGTGAGATTGTTAACTAAAAGGTGTGAGCGAATTAATGTATACGCTGGTTTCTTCTTGCTGTACTGAGCCACGAGTGTTCTCATTGCGCATGAAATGGCATATTGGTATCTGAGGATAACATATCTGCTAGAAAAACATTTGTTTTTGCTAATATGAATTCTCAATATCATTTACATTTATATACAATCAGGCACGATCAATCCCCTATCCAATTGTCGATACTTGGACTCTCTACAAGATAAACCCATTGACAACTAATGGTAACCTGTACTAACAATTATAAGAAAACAAGGACAGGTGGGGAACATCTGCACATCTCACCTTTGCAACTTGATATCTGAAAGGGACATGGAAATAATCACATTCCCCTACTCACCTCAAACCAACGTACATGACAATTTTGACCTGTTTTCATTGAGCATATCATCGGTGCATTAGCTTTGCTGAAAGGCAAAATATCTCATAATTCTAATCTCTTAATTATTCATTCAAAACCAGTACACAATACTCAGCTCTTTGCTGACAAGATTTGGCTTTATAAACAAATGTAGGAAAGTCAAACGTTATGGTTTTTGATCAAAAGAGGAGAGCAATTCATTTTATCCAGACACTGGGACTTCGGTAATTAATCATCATAGATAGATTTTCGGTACTTAGGTTTGCACATAAATAAAACAATGACGGGTAAGCAATATGGTGAATATAACAAGCAGTGCGTTGCCAGAAACTATGGTGGCTATAACATGATTTGATTGGGATTACGAGGTATTCATAAAGCCCAGTAATCAGAGTTTATAATAACACAATTATCCCTAATGCCTGCTATGGATCTGAGATACATTTAGCCATTCACTACTTGTGGTTCAACCGTTCTTTGGGATGGTGGTCGAGAGACATGCTTGATCTTTCCCACGGAACACTAATCCAATTAATTAGGGTGAAATTGGGTTTAATGTCTCTTTGGAAAACCTACAGCTTAGATTCTTTATGTTGCTTATTAAGATAATGAAACAGGAAGTCAACACTATGGGCCTCATTTCAACCTCGGCGGCAGCCGTGCCCTTAATAAGGGCACGGCTGCCGCCGGTAATGAGTTTTTACCAGAGCCCAACAAAGGGCAATAACTGGGTCATGCTGACTTTGGTGGACCCAGTAATTGCCCTTTTCTGGGCTCCGGTAAAAATTAATCCCCATTCCCATTTGAGTCCCATAGGGCTCAATGGGATTGGGGAGGATGATAAGAACGGGCCCTTTAATGACAGGCTCGTTGTTAGCATCCTGGTCTGCTAGCTGATCCCGCTTAAGATGCCTGGTCTGGCCAGGTGTCCTGAGCGGGACCCGCAGCAGACCTCGTAATGTGGCAGCCCGGAATGAACTGTGCCGGTCCCTTACCGGCACCGTTCATTCCGCGGCCGCCAGGGTCCTAATGAGGCCCAATGTGGTTTCTCTTTAAGGAATGCATTAAAAAAGAAAAAAAAAAACATTGAATACATTATTGCAGGGATTTGTTATTAAATGAATTATTTATTTCTTTTCAAAAGAGGCGGACATTTATTTAGATTGGTCTTTATTTGGGAATGTGTTGATTATAGATATCAAAAACAAGGAGAGGGGCTATGAATGATGTCAGAATGTTAGATATATGTTAGGGAAAAATTATCAAAGGAATATGTAAATAATTTCCTGGCATATATTCAGTTTCAGATATACATTGCAAGCTTTTCAAGGAGACACGGTTGCAGATAATGCATATTTTTTGCGTTTAGTAGGTTGGGCACACTACAAGTATGGAGTAGTATAAATGATGTTCCAGTGGAGGGCTGTCTATGTAGATTATGAAAATGTGGTGAATGTAAAGAAGCCTGCAAACATGTATTAATTGATTGTTCTGTAACAAAGCCTTTATGTGAGGAAAAATCGGGCTGATTTGGGGAATGCTCATACTTTCTGCAATCTAACACTTTTTGGATGAGGATTTCAAATGGCAAACACAATTTGCTTTTTTAGCAGTTTTAGATTTGTGGGAAGACATTAGGCATAAGCTTGTAATTATGGTGATTCGAAATATAAAATGATTGGATTTGATGTTCGGTGTGAATTTAGAATGTAAATTATTGTCTTATATTGGTCTCGTATTATAAGTGTAATGTGTGTGCATATTATTGCAATATGTGTAAAGTTTGAATTACACCAAATCATGTTAAAAATAAATAACCCCCCAAAAAACTGACTAATCCCAAATTATTTAAGGTATCCTTACTGGGTGTATTTCTTACTGTTGTTATTTGAACGGTATCACTTCACTATTCATTGTACCCTGGCATTCACACCTCTTCCTCATCTCAGTCTGAAAATAGCAAACACTATCCCTTTGTTGTCAATTGAATCACTTATTAAATAAGACAAATGGGCAGAGATGCTTGTCCCCAAATCCTCACATTTCTCATCATTATCCTGTTTGCAATGCCAGCTCTACTGTGTCTCTTCCACATGTAGTGGATCCAATAATCAGCAATCCCTCTGTGGCTTAGTGTGTCCATTCATTTTGCATCATAGCAAATTTCTGAGAGTGCGAAAGCAAAATCACCATTTAATCCAATGTTCTCAGCCATCTTTCTTTCTAAGAAGTGATAATCCCTCCTGTAATCCTTTCCCTAACCAATTCATCAAATTCTCAATCCCAAGCCTTTTGGCTGGACTCAGAAACCTTCTGAATCCTTACTTTCCAATGTTCAAACCTGTGTCAAAAAATATCATCAGATAGTATAGGACACGCAATAAATGATGAAACATGTAGTTCAGTCCACGAATGACCCATAAATAATAGACACTTCACCACTCTTGCAGCATTAGTCCTCAGACGGACATTGATTAAGGTATAGATTGAAACATCAAACAATCATATAGTGTATTGGGACATTACTAGGAGGATGCTTTTGGACGTGGTGATGTTTGAAAACATTCAAGTAAATTGTGTTTTATTATATATGAGTTGTATGAGTTTTTCAGACGTGGTTAACGAAGTATGTTATCCTTTTTTTGATGTAAGAAAAACCATTGGAATTCTTTTTTAGACAGAGTTATCAATGTCTATAAAATTAGCATTTTATTGATGTTACTGTCACTTAGGCGAAGTGGCAGCCATCCCAGGGTAAATGATTTTAGTCTTAGAGGCATTGAAGATAGGTGTATAGTCAAAGGATCGAATATAAAGGGTCGACAGGTCAAAGGATCGACACCAAAGGGTCGACAGGTCAAAGGATCGAATGTGTTGTTTTTTTTTCACATAATTTTTTTTTGGGGGGGGGGAAAGTGTTTTTTTAGCCAAAAAAAGGGCGATTGTGGGGGAAACCCCCCCAAAAAATGTGCAAAAAAAAAAATCGATCCTTTGACCTGTCGACCCGTTGGTGTCGATCCTTTGACCTGTCGACTCTTTTACTCTCAATCCTTTGACCTACAACCATTGAGATATATATTGTCCTTGGGAGAGACAGGACATAATCAGATTAGAAGCCGAGGAAGGGCCATCCACCAATCTGAAAGTGATTTGAGTATCATCAATATATGAGTACGTGGGGCAGGGGAATGGAGAGATAAAGTTAGCCAGAGGAGGAAATAGCTGAATGTGACAAAGCCAAGTAGATATGACTGAGCCTTTGGGAACCCTACAATTGGAGGTAGAGAAAGAAAGAGACAGAGATAGAGAGAGAGAAAGAGAGAGAGAGAGAGAAAGAAAGGGAGAGAGAGAGAGAGAGAGAGAGAAAGAGAGAGAGAGAGAGGGAGAGAAGAGAGAGAGAGAGAGAGAGAGAGAAGGGCTAGACCATACTTGCACCAATCAGTCTCAGAGAAAGAAAGTCAGCCACCTGAGGGCATGTTGTTGATGTTCAAGTGTATTTCCATGCAGTTAAAGAGAGTAGCATCGTTTATGGTATTGGAGACAGAGGATAGGTCATGGAGGAGAGGTATTCTCAAAAGAGATAAAGAGTTGCACTCTCAAAGAGAGGACGGCAGACAATTCTCTTCTGTTAAGGCTAGGAGCTTGGAGATGGCCATTTACTTTAGGTATTTGTTCATAACAGGAGTAATGACAAAAAGGTGGTTGTTAGTCAAGACTGATGGGAAATCGCTTCTTGTGAATAGGCAGAGCATGAGTTCAAGGGGGGTAACCCCATGTTGAAAATGCTGTTGTGTAAGGCAGCAAAAGCTGTGGTCAAGCTTATAATGTTATCTTTAAACCTTCTGGCTTGGCAAGGGTAATAGTTCTGGTTGGGCATTGGAACACCTGTTTGAGTGAAATCTTCATTTCTCTGACACAATATCAGAACCTAAAACCAGATTAAAGTTGGTAAAGCAAAATGGGGACCAAGTTACATTAGGCACAGGGAAGGGCAAGAATTTTGGATTAGGAGGAAAAGGTCAACTCAATCAACACAATCTTATTAAAGAAAATCATGTCTATCAGTAAAAGGACCTATTGAGGAAAGCGGTTTACGTGGCGACTGGGTGGCTGAAGTTTGGAACAAGTCGAGATCTATTTATATCTAGGTATGTACATTTCCATCAGACTAAATGGCACTTGCCACGCAAATTAGACTGCTTCCAGGCCATGGATAAAATGGCTGTCAATTAGAAATGTTATTGACGGACAAGGTGGAAGATCCATAGATGCTAAACTCCTTGCATATAGAACATCGGTTGTACCAGGATTTTGTATGCTCTGGAAATGCTCCCATTGGGTTTGGTGGGTTAGCTCAAGAAACTTGAAGGTAAGCTTCTTAGATCTTTGCTAAGTCTACCTGCATCAGTTCCTCTTGAAGCTATCTGACTGGAACTTGGCCTCCATTCCTTAACAATATTATGGGTACTGGCAGTTTGTAAACTCTGTGCAAATATAGGCTTTAGCGACACAGATAAAGGAATACTTCTGAGTAAAACTATGTACCATGGTCAATGCTCTGGGCGCAGTACATGGTTTCTCGACATGCAAAATGTAGTCTCAAAATATTGTGTGAATATAGGTATGAATGGATGGCTTGAAGCTTTCAAGATGGTATATGTGCCTGACTTTGAAAAGAAAGTTAAGGATTACGACCGTATCCTATCTACTGAATATCTCACAATATATATTCTCCAAAATTGGTCCTCTTTATTCTACCTTTTCGACTAGAATTCCTACCGTCTATGAAAACATCGAGTCTGGATAGGCCTCAAAAGGGACGATTGCTTCTGTCGCCTATGTCATTTAGCTGTCGAATCATCGAGGCATGTACTTACGCAATGTAGGCTTCACTGCAGTCTTCATGAGAAGGATTACCACAAGTGTATTGATTATACTTCAGATCAGTTTTGGAGTTCTCTCTATGGGGCGAAATCCTTGGTTGTGATGGCCACCGCCCATTACATCTGGCTAGAGGTGGAAAAAAGATGGGATATACCTAAGGGTTAAATCCAAACCAACACCTCCTGGTTCCATTTAATCTGAGAGACCTGACCTAGAAGTAAACAGTCCAAATGGAACTCGCCCACATAAATATTTTGGATATATTTTGTTTATTAATCATGGTAAATTGTTTTATGATGTAAATTAATTTTATCTGTGTGTTCTTTTGTTTGTTTTAAATGTTTTGATTGTATAATGGATTGTTTTAATGTGATTTCTATAGTGTAAAGGTCAAAGGTTGATCATAGACCCTTAATAACAAAATAAATAAATTAAGGAAGAAATTGAGAGGTTATTTGCAATGGATAGCAATGCCGTAGACATGGTGAGCATGTATCTAGGGCCCTCATCTTCATCCTCAGTTTCTGAACACTCCAGCAAATGTGTTAGTCACCAAGTCAATACCACTATCCTGGAAGGCCTTCTTTTCATGCTCGATGCAAACATGATCATATTTGAGGTGGAAAGGGTAGGCCGATTTATTATCAATAGTTTTGGATGTGCACTGGAGCCTCTCCAGAGTCTGCTGTTTGTTTTCATGCAGGCTAGGTCGGAAGTGAATTGGTCATTACATTTCTGGGGAGGTGCTTTTCAAGTCAGAGGCAAGGATGTTCAGAAGAGACAGTTGTGAAGAAAGGAATGCCTCAAGTGTGTGACTAATGGTGTTGGTGGGAGCAGAAGGCCAGACTTTGAGGACTAGTCAATCAGAAGATTGGAATAAGAGTGAAGAGGATTTGTTAGATGGCCAGTCCAACATGATAGTAAAGTCGGCCATAATCTGGTTGTAGAGAGAAACAGATCCAATGCCTGTGACGATGTCAGGGTATTCTATGAGTGACAGGACAGTAATGCTAGGTGGCGCGTAGATGGTAATCATAGTAAGGCAGCTGTTAGGGTCTAGAAAGTATGTGCAGCTCTGGCTCTGAAAGGTGAAACAGGGCATTGTAAAGATCATAGCCACTGAGATCAAGGCTAGATAAATGAAGGAGCCCCCTCCAACAGATGTAATAGGATCTTGTAGTCAGCCAGAAGTAGGGTGTTAACGGAGGTAGACAATTTTCTGGAGAACCATGTTTCACAGTGGACGAGGGAGTCGATGTTGAGACAGTGAACCTGGTGTTGAGAATGCTGACAGAGAATACGATGCAGTCTTCAAAGACTAGTTTCCTTTCAAATGGGGATGATCTATTAATCTCTGATGTTTGCCACAAAGTAACCCTTGTATCTCTCTGTTTTGTCACAGCAAGATCGCTACTGGCAAAGACAAGGTCCGAGGCAACCAGGAGGTTGCAGTTGAAAAAGGAAATTCTTTGCTATAAGATGAGTCTAGTTCTCTCTCTATCTTGCCTTTCATCCTCTTCCACAGGTATTTTCTGTTTTGCTTCTTCTTGTTTCTTTTTTCAGGGGCCTGTGAACAGCACTGGGTAATAGCTTCTTCCAGGGAGAATATCTGGAACATCTGGCATGTGCTGCCAGAAGGTGGGGCTGTATGAAGCCTCCCGAACGTAATCCTGCAAGATTTAAAACTCTCCTGGAATTTTGAATGTGTGCTCGGTAGAGCATGGGAACCTCCTGTCCTTCCCTCCTGAAGCAGTTAAGTACCCTGGCTGCCCAGCTGTCCCTTCTGCTCACTGGCCCTGACTCAAACGGACAGCCTAATTAAGGTCATGCTAGTCTCCCAGCTCTAGAGAGCCTAGCACACTGAAGCCGTCATTGCTTGCGACTATTTCACTTTCTGAGAAGTTGGACCCTCAAAAGAGAAATGCAATGGGACATTTTGACTTGCATTCAACTAAAACCCATAGAGGCCAGGGGGAAGAACAGGGGGAAGAACACGTCTCTGTGAAAACTGCAAACACCTTTAAAACTGTATCTTTGGTTAATGCCTACGGCAGTACAAGAAAAGTCGAGGGTATTTTATCTTCCACGCCTCACTCTTCAAAGCATAATTGTGAGGTCACCAATTAAGTGAACTTGATTACAAGCGTCTGCAATAAGGCTGCAGTGAGAAAATTAGGAAAGTGATTAGTGAATTCAAATATCAATGAAATCAAGATACTAATCCTGGTTTTTAATGCTACACTTAAGATTGTTCCCAGAATCCTTTACTATAATGGTAAGCAAATTCCATTTCCAAGTGCTCTGATTAGTTAGTATGATTTATCCCATCTATATCATCTAGCGAATATGTAGAAGAACAACTATTTGTGAATCTGTTAGTTAGGCGAGTTTTTTTTCTCCAATTTGGCATATAACTGCATTATGTTGACCCTATGGTTAACATTTCCCTTGCCAAAGCCAAAGCAGTTACTTTGCATGGAACACATATTTGGGGTTTTAAAGGTTTTCCTCAGCTTCAAATCCCTGAAAACAAATTATGTAGAGGCTATTGGGTCTTCACAACTGAGTGCCACATTTTGCAGAGGATCCAAGAATTGGGACTGTATTTCTTGGAGGATATTTATCAAATCATCCCTATTGCTTTGTTTTCATCTATCCGTAACAACCCAAAGGTTTTCTATGACATGGGGTTTTAATATTTCAGCAATTCCAGTGAGAAAGCAGCAGAGTTTCCTTGTCTTAGTTACTTTGCAAGGCTTATTAACCTTATCTATACCACCATGTCTTCTGCTTTGATATCGGCATTTTCTAAGGTTGATAGTAGAGTGGTTACTGGCTCACTCTTTATGGCATTTGGGGGCATGGGAGAAGATTGCAAAGAGTATGGAATTTTAATGACTCATGCCTGTTTTCATGTTTTTGTGTAACCACAGTGCTGACAAAATGATGCCGTGTTCATGGTGAATCATGTTCTACACTATCGCACTGCCCGTTTCTTCCTGGGGTCGTCGAATCACATATGATATGATATGATATGATATGATATGATTTGGCATTTATTACGCGCCTATACACAAGTGTTTCATAGTGATATATAGTGATTCTGTGTTATCCAGGCCTACATATTTGAAAATTAGGAACATGTGTTTAAGACCTGTTTTAATAGAATAAGGTATTTGTCATTCTCATGCTCCATTCGTTTTTCTATCGCCTATCAAGTCACTGAAAGCTTATTGGGCTTTATAACAATTTGTATTGTTTGCATGAGAAACGGGAAAACAAACCAGAAGAATGAATTGGGTTGATATATGCAATTGCATTCCTTTTATCTGGACCTAGTCTATGCATTCTACTGGATATAGTCTATTGGGTTGTGTTTATTTCATCTCTTTTAAGTTGTTACTTTTATGCAAGACTTTCTCCCAAATTGAAGGTGAAGAATGCTTGAGAACCCGGTACAGAAGAGTCCCCGCCCAACTCTGAAACAGGAAAGGCCAGCAGTCAAACAACGGAGACAGATGGCCAAGAGGGGGGGGGGTGCTGGGAGGCAGCAGTTCAAAGGGGAGATAATGGTGATATGGGAACGAGGAAGGCAAGTAGGGAGAGTAAAGGGGAGCAGATAAGGCAGTAGAGTAAGTGAAGAGGGAAGGTGGGATTTAGCAGCAAAACATAGGGATTCAAAAAGGGCAATGGGTAGAGAGAGACACTCAAGGTGGAATAAAAGAAGGAGAAGGTACTCGCATGCAGCAAGGAGCGACTCTAGACACCAGAAGTCCAAAAATAAATACCGCTCTAGGGCAAGGCTAAGCTCAGCGAACAGACAAAAGAGGTAATAGTCTTTGCCAAATCTCACTTTGCTGAGCCACTTGGGTGTGTCTACATGGGCATAAGAAGACATGAAGCCTGCCCAAGGACCGGCTGATGGCCAAACACGGCAGACCAAGCTATTATTAATTCACAGGAAGATAGTGATGGGACCTGCCATCTTGAGCTGGAGATGAAAACAGGGATGAAAAGGCTTCAGGGGTACAGATACATCAAAACATCACTTCGCTCAAACCCTGGGGAGAGTTCCAAGATGAAAGGTGGGCCACGTGATTAAGGCCGCAGGAGGGAGAGGTAGCATTTGGTAAGTTGGAAAAAGAATACCAACACGGATATTTTGATCTTTTTAACACAATGCATGTACAATCATATTTCTTCCAACCAATATATAATTCCAACAGTGCACTACATAAGCATACTGCTATAAATATATCATTTACCAGTGCCTGGATTGTCACAGCAAGTTTATTTAGAAGAAGGGAATCTAAAAAGCAAGGCACACCTTTAAACGCTTCAGTGGCAGCTGGAATTCTGCCTGTGCTGGCCCTGGCAGCAGGGGCTTTGGTATCGCAATACAACTGCATCTAAACACAAAGTAACCTGTTCTTAGGGTTGTACGCGGTGGTAATGTCCCAGGGGCTTAGGTAATATCTATTGGCCGTTACAGCATGGTGCAGCCCTTAGAACAGGCTATGATTGTTGTTACCGATCCGTGGAAACTCCTGGGATGCTAAGAGCATGTACAACAAAGGAAAAACACAGGCTGCTGAGGGATTAAAAGTAAAAAAGATGGCCACCATGGAGATGAAAAGTGGGACTCGGAATGTAGCCTGTGTGCCATGTCCACGTCCTGGATAATGCTTGACAGTGTGGCAGAAAACCAGAGGTGTCATGGGGATAATTGGACAGAAAGGAAGTGGTGCTGCCGCAAGCTGAGGTGGTTTGGTGGCCAGAGGACTTCTGATCCAGCAACTAGGGGGAGCAAGTCTCATACAGGCTGTCAAGGAAGATTCCTCACTGCGATTTAACCGAATAAACATCTGTATAATAGACTAGAAAATCACAAATGTATTGAATTTATTAGGAGAAAACCAGACAATGCATACATGTTTAATGGACTAGACAATCTGAAAGTAATTAAAGTCTGCATATGTGTTTAACAAACTAGATGACCTTGATAAGAAATGTATGTTTGGTGAATGAGCAAGTAAACTTTACTAGGCACATTTGCATTGTTTCTATTGATGGCCATACTACTTAAATCAACAGCGCAGGTGTGCAGGTGGTGGCGCCAGGCTTCCTGGACCCTTATGACAGGCCACACTCAGAAACTAAAGCCTAACTCAACAACAATGTAGAACAAGAAACTATTTTGCACTTGTAATGTTTAGTGGCAGAGCCCAATTCCTCCACTCGCAATTCCCCTTTCCTCTAACATTTAGTATATATGTTATTCACATTGAATAGAAAATGCTTTTGAACACCATAACAGGTTCTCTCGGATTTGTTCATATTCAATTTTCCAATGATAAGTCATTCTGTTGACTTTTCCTCTCGGTTTTAATATAAACTGTTCTTGACCAGCAGCTGTCAGTCATGTCTATGCAATGGGCCACTGACGAGGAACAGGAGGCGGCTTGGTGACACTTCACAAAACAAATAGCCCGGGAAAATGTCATTTCACAATAAGCGCTAAATCTACTGTAGAATCTATATTAGGATAATATCCATATCAAGCTTAATTACACTCAATCAGTACAAACCTAAGCGGCTGTTTTCTATTAATCAATACTTGGGCTCTACATTATAGAGTTTCTTTCACTGAATTCTAGATTCTGTCTCGCAACTTGTCTTCCTACATTCAAATCCTATTGTGAGGAAGCACTGGTAATGAGATGCAAATTGTAAACAGATGACAGCGCAGTGCAGCAGGCGTGCTGGGGGCTCGGGGTGTGATAGGCTGCGCCGTGGCGGCAGGGGAGAATTAGGCAAAGGAGGCCATTTATATATTACCTCTTACATGACCACAGGCAGCTTGCAGCCAGATAAATGAGGCGCAAATCGCACGCTGCAGCGAGAACGCGATAGCTCAAACAGTTAGGGGGTTCAGAAGGAAGGAAGCCACGTGAGCATAGATGTCCAACTAGAAACTCGACAGGCCCATTGGTTAATATTTCGCAGTAATAAAGGGGGTGTGCTAAAATGGCCAAAATAGAACACACGGATGCATTGAAAGTGGCCTTAATGTTCTCCTAGGTTCCAAGTATGTTTGTATATAGGATAAGGAGCACGGTCCTCTAAATGGCAGCTGCGCATTAGTGTGAGGATTTCACACACTGCCAAAATAGTGCACATGACAACAGTTGGTAAATGATGCCAATTGCACGCCACGTAATGGTAAACAGTGCCATTTACCCTGCAGGGGGAACATATTGATGTAATGGAAGAACCCACAAAGTCCCTTAATTTCAAATGTACACAACGAAAATCACCATGCACACATTAGCCAGAGAGTGTTCTGTCATCTACACGGACGCGTGGCCCATGGAGAAAAGTACACAGGTAAAGTTATATTTAACACCAGTCTGGGACTGTCTTATTGGTGTTCGAACAAGGCCCGAAGTACCCCGCAAGCTAGTGTTATCCATTTGTTTGTACGAATGCACTTCCGTTTTAAATTTTGATTACTAAGTCAATTGGTTAGCTTTCAACCTGAGCAGTCCATTTTCATGGCAGTGTCAAACTGATTTGCATCTGGTAGGTCCCCTTCTACAATGGCGCAGATGGGCTGGCCTAAACATCGTTGGTATGGAAGGTGGCTCATAGCGCTGTCGGTGATTAAGATTAATTCATACATTCACATCCTCTCATTGTTTATCCTCCTTATGGGAGAGAGGGTGTACTCAGATGTGGCTCCCTTAACCAGGATGATGGCCAACAAGATGAAACATGCAATTGGGGTTTGAACCCTTTACACTTGCGTCAGGTATTGCAATGAGGATGAGAGCATGTTCCCTCCAATAATGATTGGAAGTACTCAGTTTAAAGATGCAACAAGTGTTTTAATTGTGTAGCTGACACGTTTCTTGACCATCAGGGGTACTTTTCACGGCTAAACATTGACAATTAGAAGCAATCAACATTAAGTGATTCACACGATAGTGGGTTTTTACCCGATAGTGGTTGAGTTAAAATGCATATACCAATCTTGTGTAATCATGGTAGAGCCTGATTCATGGAATAATATGCACGGAAAAAACAGCACTTGCACGTGAAAGAGCGTGCAAGTCCCTGTTTGTCGATTCATGGAACACAATGCATGAGGCTTACCTGGGACTTGCGAGAAATCCGTGCCGGTCGACCACGTCACTGCGACCCGCCAAACGCCTTGCGTGAGACTCCAAGAGAAGGGCCGGACGGTCCTGCGCAGCCACCTAAAAAGGGGGAGCTGCACGTGGAATGAGGAAGAAGAAGCGAAAATGTGGGAGTTACAAGGGATGTAAAACCGTCAAACAATCGCTCCGCGCATACGCGTGCAAAAAAATGTATTCATGAAATTGAACAGGGAAGACCGGCACGCGAAAATGCATGCACAAATCCAGAAACACCTACGCCACGCAATAGCAGGTGTAAACGTCAATGCGCACACTAACAAATGAATAAAAAGCATGCACGATCAACAAACGCTCGCATACAGCCACGATGAATGCACCATTTGTTGCACCAGTCATCCAGGGATGCCTGACCACCAGGTCTATGGCAGGTATAGGTTGCCCCCCACATCATCCTCGACCTGTTCATGAAGTGGGAAGATGACCTCACATCACCAACCATGTGCTCCCAAGCACTGAGCCTCTTTTGGCTACTGGCTCATTCCAGTGGCCTACCGCCATTGTAGGTGACATCCCCCAGGCCACCCAGTCACGCTGCTTACACCAGGTGTTGGCAATCATAACTACACGTCCTTCTGTCCGCCGGCATATATATATATCTATATGCCCAGACCACTGGTATAAAGGCAAGCAGTGGTCAAGTATTTTTATGGGGTGGTGCACTTCCCATGTTGCTCTCCATCCGCCTCAAGCAACAGAGCACATCTACCACAACTGGAAACATTGGCCCTCCATCAATTTTCAGGTTGTGTGTGATGCCGAGGGCATCATTCCTGAAGTGTATGCCAACTATCCTGGAGGCACACATGACAGTTACATCTTCAGGATGTCCCCACTACACCAAGCCCGGAAAGCTGGGACACATGGCAACACATGTCTCATTGGTGAGTATGAATGGCCATGAACATGCATGCATGTTGCACAAAGACCAATAGACAATGTCAACAAATGAAAATGTCAACCATTCTCAACTCTACAGGGGACAGTGCCTACCCTCTGAGCACATACATGATAACGCCCATACGCATCCCCAACACATCTGCCGAGGTAAGGTACACACTGCCCACATTGCAACTCGGAGCATAGTGTAGCACACATTCGGAATGCTCAAGTCACGTTTCCGCTGCCTTGACCATTCTGGTGGTGTGTTGCTATAAGCACCACCAGTGGTCTGCAGGATCATTGTGGCTGCATGTGTCCTGCGCAATGTGGCAACACGGTCTGGCAAACCGTTGGAAATGGTGGTGACAACACATCCACATCCACAGGCACACTGCTTGCGTATGGCTGGGCAAAGGGCATGTGGAGAGGCTGCACGTTCCCAGCTTGTGCATTCTTTATTTCACATAAAATCCTTCCCCTGTGGAGTACACACAATCCCGCCATATTCCAGGTGCCATTCAATGATGACAATGGGCCAATCCACTGTCCCCACAAAACCACCCTGAGAAAATGCCCTTGGAAGTGCACATTTGTGTGCATCCCTTAGAACTAATAATAAATGTATTTTTGTGTTTCAAAAAGAAACACATTGAAGAGGGAGGACACCCCTAATACCATGCAAACCATATTATGACATCACCCCTTTGGCACCAAAAACATCCCATAACACTAACTAACATACCTGTCAAATCCGTAAGCAGCGATAAATCCAGACACATCATAAGTGAGCGGAAAACCATACATGGCCCAAAAATTAACATGGATACAAAATTCAACAAGTACAATGACATATAGCTGCACACATGTCCTAGAATATGCATGATGTGCACACTCAGGTCCTTATTGTGGGGTCTAGAAAAGCAGTGCAGTGTTCATCAACAGGCTATTCAATTAGGTAACATGACCACAATAAACATCATCCAAAGTACACTTTTAACAAGAGGTAATTTACAATTGTGACAGAGGGCAACACACCAGAATTGCCACATCCAGACATGCAGCAACTAAAGTAGCCATTCCATAATTATCAAGATAAATGCACATCTTACCTGTCCCCTTAGCATGCAGTCGACAGTCAAATTTCATCCCATGAAATAGCCATCATTCCCTGACAGAAGGATTTGCAGACAATGAACAAGATGAAACAGTGTGCAGCTAACAAATCCATGCACCAAAAATCTCAAGCCACACGGGCCCCCCTCAGTGACATACAACACATGCAAACAACTCACAAGAAAACCATTAACATGTGTCCCACCACACATGCAGCAACACCTGCACACTGCATGAAAATCAAACACACAAAACACACAATGACAAACAACAAAACCCACACTACCAGTCCCCTTCAATGCATTCACAAGACAATGTCAGATACACAATGCACGCATCAGTCAACATGTTGCATGAAAATGAGAAGACAATAAAAACAATAAAAACATTAAAGGAAGTGGGTGCAGCACAATACCGCACCACTAGATAAGCTTGGCCAGGATTTATTCCAGGGGCGCCAAAGCATTTAGGATCAACTCCACTGCTTTGTACCTCCTCCAAGATATAAGTTGGCGATGATGTCTCCCATTCCATGTACACAGAAGTGAGGCATAATTAATGCTCAACCTCCGTCCTGAAGAAGGTTGAGGAAGACAACAGGCAGAGCGTTTTAATCCCATTAGAAAACCAACTGAAACACGTGTCGACTATATCTGTTGCAGAACAGATAGGCAAGCTGATAGACGAAAGGGGTGCAAGAAAATTCTTTTTAGATGAACTGTGTTAATTGGTCTCACAAAGTGGACCTAGATATTATGTTCTTAATGTGTTAGATGTTATGAATGAATGAGTGAGTATGTTTGAAGGAGTGAACTAAATGGAGCTGTTATTTGTAGGGTTCATGTAGATATTCCTTGTGTAAACCTATGTTGTTTTAGCAAAACTAAAGTGAACATATTCAAAAATAAATATTTTTTTTGAGAAATAATTCCTGAACAATTATTTTGCTATCCTCGTGCTCCCGGTCCACATTTTTTTGTTTATACCCTACTCTTACCTGGAGGACTGTGAGTAGACCAGGTTACCCTTTATTTTTCAGACTGGAAGGCTGGCCACAGAGGTAACTGCCATGGAAAACATAAGCAGACAAGTCAAAGCAATGTGATACTGCAAGCAAGGATAAATGCATGCTAAACATAGATGCAAACTAAAAGTGTAAGGTGAACGCAGACTTCATTGTGACAGCATACATTTGGTCCAATTCTGCTTTCAATTGAATGCAGCAGTACCATGCACCCAGCTGCAACTTTAAGCTGCAAACACCATGGTGCAGCATGCATGGGACATGCATGTGAAAACACCAACACCGCTAAACGTAATGCGCTAGTATACAACATAGCATGGGAAAAATGTGCATCAATGTTCCAGTGGTTGTGGCTTGTAACTCGGGCTGCACACCATAATTGGGGAACCCTAAACAAGAGAGGCCAAATGTGCCATCAGACCATTACCCCACAAACATTGCAAGGGATGTGAAGTGTCACTCAGTACATAAGGTCAAAGTGCAATTAGACACACACCAGCACAACCATCAACATCTGTCACAGGCCACACATAGCTGGCCATGCCACCCACTCCAAAACACCCATGAAAGTCTCGCACATTTGGAATTCCCACAATTTTGAATATGAAACCAGTGGCCCCACCAATCCAAAGAAACAACACCATGCCCAGACCTATCACCAGAACAACACCCAGTGAAACTGAACATGAAGTATTACTGGTGCTCCATAAGACAAGTCAATCCCAAGTGATCTCACACAGTGCAAGACTCCCAGCCAAACACCACACAAGTGTCTGTACATGCCCTTCACTTACCTGCACAGGGTACTCCCCTGCAGTGCATACGATGCAACCCATAGGGAGGCACTTCCCCTAAATACAATGACATGCATTGCAATAACAGAAAAAAACATGCTAATCCATGACAACACAAGAATTGATCCTGAAAATATGCAGAGTGCACCCCCTGCAGAAGCACCACCTGGTGCAAGAGGGTGACAGGACATAGATTGCCATTTGGAGGGACGGTGCACCTGTGCGTAGATGTGGATGCGTCATGACGGAAGGGAGAACAGTGACCCGCTCTGCCCAATTAAGCTCTAGTTTGGTTGAAGCTGGGAAGGACAGCATTTTATGGTATAGTGATACCCGGACCAAGATTGAACCTTGGAACTTTGGCGTTCCCACCTTGTGGCAGCACTGTTTCCACAAGCAAAAGTGTATTCGAGTGTTGGTGTGCCAAAAACACAGACAAGACAAACTTACCATTGATCAAATAAATGTAACACCTATTATTGTGATCCGTAAGGAAGATATTTGTTTATGTCCTGACGAGGGTATGGGTAGAGAAAGTTCTCCTGACACCATGCCTGAAACTCGAGTAGACAAAATAACATCTGAAGCTCTGCTTTCTAGGATCTTGACTGTCTTTTTTGTTTTGCATAAAAATAATTGTGGCAATTAAATACATTAGAATATATGTGTTAATGGCCCTCATTACAACACCGGCGGTAACCAATGGCGCTATTAGGTTGGCGCAGCGGTAATTCCCCATGCACCATTGGCCCTTCCCCATAGGGCTCAATGGGGATGGGGAAGGTGGTAATTACGGTACCGCAAATTGCGGTACCGTAATTACCTCCAAGGTCCCTTTGCGGGTCCCTACTTTAACAGCTGGTCCAGACGAGCCGTTAAGGTCGGGAGCTGCAAAGGGACCTCGTAATTAGGCGCTAAGGGGTTAACGGCGCTGCAGCCTTTTACTGCGCCGTTAACCCCTTAGCGCCAGGGTCGTAATGAGGCCCAATGTGTGCTAGGCATAGGAGCAAAGTGATGCATTGATAGACAATAAACATAATGTTGCATCATAGGTCCAAATGTTGGACCTTCTGTTTTTAGATATTGTTAGGATTGCGCTCTTTGCACATGGATGGCTGCTTTTGAATGGGTATGCAACTGGTGTGAATGAGTTGGTATGTTTAGTTTTGTTTAGTTTAGTTTATTTATTTATAAAGCGCAGAAACCAGGCCCTGGGGCAACCGGGCGCATACTCTTGAGGACATGTTACAAGACAGTAAGTACACAGTACATTTACACAAATATACTGGAATATACAAGAAGGGTACCCTTAGCAGATAATGGTACAAGTACATTGCAGGTGTAAATACAAGACCTATAATGCAAGAGGGCACTGGACTGAGTGAGGGTCTCATAAATCATGGGAAAACAGCCATGTTATAACGTTGTTCTTGAAGGATTGGAACGATGGTTCAGTTCTGATAGGCGTGGGCAGAGTGTTCCAAAGTTTGGAAGCTAAGATAGGGAAACTCACCCCGTCTGCTTTTTGGAGTTTGAATCTAGGCAAGGTGAGGCTGTGAGTTTGGGCTGATCTGATGGGTCGAGAGGATGTGTGGAGTTTAAGGCGAGCGGACAGGTAAGGTGGGGCATTGTTGTTCAGGCATTTGTGAGTCAAGGCTAGTGTTTTCAGGGTGATTCTTTGTTTTACCGGGAGCCAGCGTAGGTCCGATCTGACAGAGGAGATATGGGAGCGTCTTTGGATGTTTAAGGCTGCCCTTACGGCATTATTTTGTACAGTTTGCAATTTATTGAGGTTAGACTGACTGGTCCCTAAGTAGAGAGCACTACAGTAATCAATTTTGGCCATGACAAGTGTTCTGGCGAGGGTGATGCAGTTGGTATAGTTTAGGAAGGGTCTACAGGCGGTGATAAGTTTACAAGTGTAGGCAGATGCCGACCTGACTGCATTAGTTTGTCTGTTCAGGGAAAGCGTGGAGTCGAGATAGACGCCTAGAGTCTTAGTGTCTTTGGAGACCTTAATATCGTTGCCGTCGATAATGAAGGATTTGTAGGTATGATCTAGTTTTTTAAGCCGTTGGTTTGATCCTAGAAGTAGGAGCTCCGTCTTATCATCGTTAAGGCAAAGTTTGTGATGTGCCATCCAGGCCTGAATGACCAAGTAGACATCGTTAAGGGCTTTAGTGTCAGCTGTGCAATCTCCCATGATAGGGATGAGTATCTGGGTGTCATCCGCGTAGTTGCTGTATGAGACACCCAGATAGTCAAGCGCATCGAAGAGGGGCTTAGTGAATATGTTATACAATGTAGGGGATACACACGAGCCTTGGGGGACGCCACAGTGAATAGGAGAGGGGTCAGCTGATGCCGTAGGTGGGAAGACCCTCATAGATCTGTTTCCCAGGAATGAGTGGATCCAGGCATTGGCAGAGTCAGAGAAGTGGGCTGCAGATTTAAGATGTTGGCAGAGTATTTGGTGGTTGACCAAAACAAAAGCCGTGGAGAGGTCAAGAAGAAGGAGAAGAGCTAACTTCCCATTGTCCTTTAGAGTCTCCATCTGAGTTTTCAAGTCAATCAAGGCTGATTCCGTGCCGTGTTTAAGACGGAATCCTGATTGTCCTAGGCCCAGGAGATTGCTGAGTTCAAGGTAGTCCTGAATCTGCAGGTAAGCTGCGCGATCCAGGATCTTAAGCAGGAATGGGACTGCAGTGATTGGTCTGAAGTTAGTTGGGATGTTAGGGTCAAGGGAAGGTTTTTTGGGGAGTGGGATAACCCATGCATCCTTTAGGTTATCGGGGACAATACCCATCTTGAAAGAAGCATTTATGAATGCTGTGATGAACGGGGCTAACTCGTGAGATGCTTCCTTGATAATAGGTGCTGGGCAGGGGTCACCTTGACAATTGGATGGTTTTAAGTTGTTTATGATTCCTTCTACTTCTAGAGTGGTGAGCGGGGAGAAAGAGAAAGGTTTATGAGATGGATTAGCTTGGTGAGTATTGGATGTGGGTGTGATCAGTAGTTGGTCAGACTGTAAGGATTTCTGTTTGTCTCTGATTTTAGATTGGAGGTGGCAATTTTACCCAGGAGTGCTGACTGAATATTTCTGCACCAAGTGCTATCTTTGGTACAAGAGTCAGGGGGGGCTGCAGGTGTCTCAAGTTCCTTAAGAATATTAAAGAGTTCCTTGGTGTTAGACTGGGTTGACATAATGCGGTTGTTGTAGGAATCTTTTTTAGCCTGGAGTAGAGCTTCTTTGTAATTAAGGGTGGCTATCAGAAGACCGTCCTTGTGGACGTCAGAGTGGTGACTTCTCCAACGTGACTCTGCGGTACGTTTCTCTTTACGTAACACTCTGAGCTGGGGAGTGAACCACGAGTTGAGGTGAGCACATTGTTTGGGTTTCCTCAGTTTGAGTGGGGCAATAGAGTTGATGGCTGCTAGCACTGACTGGTTGAACATGTCAGCTAGGATGGCCGGGTCTGAACAATTGTTCGTAGCATTGTTTAAGGTAGGAAGGATGAGGGGGAGTAGTTTTTCAGTGGTAATGTTCTTTTTATTTCTAGTGAGGGTGGCTGGGGCGACATGAGGCATGGGTGGTGAGGCAGCTTCAATACTGAAGGTGATGACGTGGTGGTCCGACCAAATGCATGGGGCGTTGGAAAGTACAGTAATTTTGCAGTTGGTGTCACTGAGCCAGTCAAGGGGTCGTCCTTTATTGTGGGTGGGTTCCTGGAGGTGGTGTGAGAATCCTAAATCTGTTAAGGTATTAGCGAGGTTGAGGGCCGCAAGATCATTAGG